>NC_136694.1:746516-1456516 GCF_947650265.1 Symphodus melops
AGGATCGGTGATGAAGATCTGTCCAGCAGAATCATCTCACACATCCAGACCTCCAGGAGCCTCCACATCATGTGTCTGATCCCGGTCTTCTGCTGGATCAGTGCCACAGTTCTGGAGCACATGATGAGCACAGAGCAGAGAGGAGAGCTGCCCAAGACCCTGACTGACATGTACTCACACTTCCTGCTGGTTCAGACAAAGAGGAAGAAGAGCAAGTATGGTGAGGGACATCAGATGAGTCCACATGAGCTGACAGAGGCCGACAGAAAAGTTCTTCTGAAGCTGGGGAGGCTGGCGTTTGAACATCTGGAGGACGGAAACATCATGTTCTACCAAGAAGACCTGGAGCGGTGTGGTCTGGATGTCACAGAGGCCTCGGTGTACTCAGGAGTTTGTACAGAGATCTTCAAAACAGAGTGTGTGATCTTCCAGAAAACAGTCTACTGCTTTGTTCATCTGAGCGTTCAGGAGTTTCTGGCTGCAGTCTACATGTTCCACTGTTTCACCAACAGGAAGAGAACAGTACTGAGGACTTTTCTGGGAGAAACACATGTAGATTCAACTCTTGATGTTCTCCTAAAGGAAGCAATGAAGAAATCCCTTCAAAGTAAGAACGGTCACCTGGACCTGTTTGTTCGCTTCCTTCATGGTCTTTCTCTGGAGTCAAACCAGAGACTCTTAGGAGGCCTGCTGGGTCAGACAGACAACAGTCCAGAAATGATCCAGAGAGTCATCAACAACCTGAAGAAGATGAACAGTGATTATATCTCTCCTGACAGAAGCATCAACATCTTCCACTGTCTGACGGAGATGAAGGACCTCTCAGTCCATCAGGAGATCCAAGAGTTCCTGAAGTCAGAGAACAGATCAGAGGAGAAACTCTCTGTGATCCACTGCTCTGCTCTGGCCTACATGATGCAGATGTCCGAGGAGGTTCTGGATGAGTTGGACCTGGAGGAGTACAACACATCATACCAGGGACGACAGAGACTGATTCCAGCTGTGAGGAACTGCAGGAAGGCAAAGTAAGTCCAGATGTGATGAGCATTATAAAACAGTGTCATGTACTAATAGTGCTGGGTGATATGACCTCAAACCAATATCACCATTTATTGAACATTTGACTTCAGTTAAGATTAATTAAAGATGATTTAGTGTTAGTTTTTTCCCTCATAGTTCACTGACATGGTCTTGTAGTTACTTCTTTGACGATGATGTGTAGATAATGAAGAAATATCCGCTGACACTGACGTGCTTGTAATATAAGAAATTTATTTAGAAAAACAAGAAACAGCATCAGTCCAGGTTAGCCATGGTACCTGGGAGAGTCACCAGCCAAATGTGAACCCTCTCGAACAAAGAAAGACTCTAGTATTTATACAGCATTTGGTCAAAGAAAACAGAAAACCATCCAAGTCCTTATTTGGACTCAGGACAACAACTGTTAACCTCCTTAAACTTACTCTGAACTTATGGCCTTAAGATTTACAATTCCATGCAGGGTTGACTTTTATTATCTCTTTCTCGGGATCAACACCTGTTTACTCCTGTTCAGACCCAAATGTTATCCTACTCAGTCTTAAGGAAACGACCCCTAATAAACCACTTCATGCTCTTTGGTGTTAACCCAAACTCTTCTTGAGACCACTAATTACTTTAACATAAGTTCACATTTTAACAGCACACTTACAATTCACATAACTGTTCATGTCACATTGTATTGCATGTAAACTACACTACAAGGACAAAAAAAACCGGATAAATGTAAAATACACTACAAACACATTCAGGAGAGAATTCCCAAAGAAGTGACTGAGATGTGTGATAGTGTTAATCCCTGAAAAGAGAAATATCAGATGCTGTGAGCGCCCCCTTCCAGCCTCTGCAGGCATTACTAATCAATCCTGAGCATCATCTCTGAACATGTCAGCAGGTAGATCACAGATAAAGTGTTCTTACAGGAGATCCTTCACCTCACTACATTTGATTCTTTGCTGACTTGTTTGATTTCTGGATCATTCTGCAGCAGTCTCTGTATTTTCACCTTTATAGAAGTGAGTCAGACGGCTGGAGAATGAGATGGTCCTCCTCCAGAGTTACTGTTCAATGACTTTCAAATGGTTTTCTACTGCAGAGAGAGTCCTCTGAATAGATCCCACCTTAGATCACTATAGACATGAGCTCATCCTAAATCAAACTCCATGTGTTTCCATGTGTAACCCTCCTGGATAAATGCACGTCTTTCTAGGTTCTGGAGGAGCGAGGTCGTGAGCACAGTAACCATACACCACACACACACACACACACACACAGACACACACACACACACACACACACACACACACACACACACACACACACACACACACACACATAGTTTAAGGAGGAGCAGCTTTGTTTGAGTCAAATCAGGATTTTGACCTCTAAATGAAATCATGAGCATGAATGATGTTTACCTATATTAGTTACAGGATCACTAAATCACATGAACTGGTTTGAATGACTTTGCAAAGCCATAACTTGTTTGCTAACAGGCAGAAAAAGGAGCACAATGAAGTGAGCAGCTGGCTGACTGAGACATGTGAAGTGCAGCTTTTTAAGATGACACACACTTCACTCAGTTTCATGACTTCTACAGGAACTCTTCTCACTCCTAACTGATGAATTATCCTCTGTCCATCTTTATCACTTAGTTCTGCTGTTTATCAACTTCTACAGTTAACATGGTGACAACATGGTGACCATCTCTTACTCACTCTGGCTTCATAAAAAAAGAAACTCTCGTCCTGCATCACAGACTTTTACTTTGCTGCACATCAATCTGCACTGCAAATCTACTGTTGATTTTAGTCGTACAAAACTGCAACAATAAACTCACTGACTTAGTAATCACAGCTCGAGTGTGTTACATCAAATAAATACAACATGAACTGATGAACTAAACCAATAATGATGTTGTTTATGACACTTTTAATAACTCTTTTTAAGCTGTTTTAGCAGCAGGGTTACACATCTGTAACATTTAGTAAATGATTGAAAGATGAAGAATGTGCAGGTTTGAAAAGCAGTGAGGAGACTCAGTGAGAGATTCCACTGATGTGTAAAGTTAAGACCAAACAGGACCTGTCAAACTTCAATCATCAGATGTGAGACGTGAATATCAACGCTTCTTTTATGACTATTAATTTTCTATTTTATATGTCACTACAGACTTTCTAACTGTGGACTCTCAGAGACTCACTGTGACGTCGTGGCCTCAGCTCTGAAGTCCAACCCCTCCCATCTCAGAGAGCTGGACCTGAGCATCAACAAGCTGCAGGATTCAGGAGTGAAGCTGCTGTGTGAGGGACTGCAGAGTCCAAACTGCAGACTGGAGACTCTGAGGTCAGATCACTGACTGTAATATAGATATGAATATAATAGAAACTGTGTTGACTGTGTTTGAATTTCACCCATTCTTGAGAATTGGGAAACATCATGTCCCAGACAAACAAACCAAAGCTGTCATGTGGTTTAGCAACTACTTGTGCAGCAGAACACAAAGTGTTCAGGTTGATGGTATATCCTACAAACCTTTGTTGACTCAAAATGGTGTCGTTGGGTTTGTTTATTCGTTGTAATGGATTTAAGTACAGCGTTTCTTTGTGTGGTATGGAGTGGTGTGGTGTGGTGTGGCGTGGTTGAAAATTTGTTTGCCCTTCCACTCTTTTCCCCCAAATCTTACACCTGTCCCCAATTAAAGGCCCCCGGCCACACCTTCTCATGACATCGCTTACCCCCGATGCCAGGTAGCCATGCCCACTCATAATAACAACCATGACAAGTTTATTGAAATAATAACAAATGGGAGTGAATAGATAAATGTCTTCAACAACGCTTACTTACTAGTGTGTGTGTGTGTGTGTGTGTGTGTGTTCTGAAGAGGCTGGATCACGGTCTGAAACTCGTGCACAACTTGTGAATAATGAAGTTGAACACTAGAAGCCAGAGGCTGAATTTGTGTTAGTCAGTGTTTACACTGGTCTTCCTGAACATGAAGATATTACCCGGATATAACGCTAGAGTTCACAGAGAAACACACACGGGACGCTGCGGACAAAGAGCTTTTAAACTAGTCAAACCAGAGACGCAGTGGTCAGATAAGAAGCAAATATTATCTTCACAACTTCACATGAATGACTCAGTTATTAAACACACTCTCTAAAGCTCACTGCTCAGACCTGATTCAGCCTCACTTGTAAAGTGTTTGTCTGCGGTTGAGGAGGGGAAAGGTCCCACCATGAAATCAGATCTCCAGTCTGTTTCCGTGCAGATGAGATGTGATGGCGGCGGTTCCCAGAGGATGAGCAGGATCGGTGTGTTCTCTGTCGAGCGAGGCGATCTCCGTGGTTGTCCTGTTCATTGCAGGATGGAACCAGACGTGATCTTTACACTCTCTAAATACCGTTTTTAATTCGCTCTGTGAATAAGACGCTCTCCGAGAATCTCCGTCGAGATGCGTTCAATGGATGATGCAAGCTGGGGATTCAGAACACTGTCATTCCTTGAGGCCTCGGGTTGCCTGCACGCCAAAACATTGAAAGAAATAGCAGCGTGCTGTGAAGCAGGAGTGGACTTGTGTCTCTGGATGCTGGAAGCATTTGAAGAGAGAGAAGAATGGGAGACGACTGCTTTTATTCACCCTAAACTTCACACCTATGTGTTAGCTGTTGCAGAGCATGCTGGGAGTAAGAGTCAGCTAAATAACTACTATTCTGGCTGTCCTCAATAAACACAGTGCTTTGAGAGAGAGAGAGAGAGAGAGAGAGAGAGAGAAGGGTGAAGAGGGAGACTCAGTGAGATGAGAAATAGCTGAACTGTCAGCTCTACAGAAGACGTGTAGAACCATATTTTAATGCAACATGAACTATATCCATATTAAAGATATTGTCTTATATCATGTTTGAATATATATCCATCTATCTTAAATACTGGATATATCTCCCAGCCTTAATCTGCTGCCAAGACAAGACATGTCCAGTTACATCTCTAATATTTCTCTGACTCTGATCACTGTTGGAAATATTTGATGTGATGTAAGTAATCAACAGTAAAAAGATATATAACATGGGTTTAGTCCATTTGAAATGAATTCAGATATTTAAATGTAAAGATTCTAATAAAATTCAACATATTGTACGTTTCAATCTAAGAATGATCAGGAAGTACAAAAACATGAATGAATCACTATGAAGTCCTTCAATGTGTGAATGAACAGATGATGATCACATCAGTGTGTTCATGTGGACAACATCACACATTCACGTATAAAGCTCACTGTCATCTACATTTACTTCTTTTATTCTTTATTCAGATTGAGGAACTGCAGGTTGTCAGAGATCAGCTGTTCTTCTCTGGCCTCAGCTCTGAAGTCCAACCCCTCCCATCTCAGAGAGCTGGAGCTGAGTGAGAACAAGCTGCAGGATTCAGGAGTGAAGCTGCTGTGTGATTATCTGCAGAGTCCAAACTGCAGACTGGAGACTCTGAGGTCAGATCACTGACTGTGTCATTCATTTGAATCATTTCAATCCACATCCTCCATTGTTTCACATTTCAGGATTTAAATATTTTCGGTATTTGTCTGAATTTAAATCTCTGGATATTTAATGATTTAGGAGATTTCTTATTCTTGAAGTTTCTGAATAATTTAGAGATTTGATGTGAAAATGTTTTTGTGACTCTGTGAAGTAAAGTTGAACAAGGTGCATATGAAGCCTCTGGTTTCCTCTGGTTCTGTTAAGAAGTGAAATCATGAAGACTTGTGATTGAATAATGTGTGATTTGATAAATGTAGTAAGATCACAGAGCTGACTGAGATCAGCAGCCTGTTCTTCATCTGTGCACATGAACAGATGGATGAATGTTGAGCTGACATTTGGAGGATTTAGATTTAGTGAATACACAATCAGAAATGATCCTCTAATCATTTAGAGAAAACTTGATTCATCGGGACAAAGTGATGTTGAGATACTCATCACAACCTGAACACATGTGACTGGATTACACATGATTTTTATTCTTCTTTTATTCTTTATTCAGATTGAGGGGCTGCAGTTATTCAGAGATCAGCTGTTCTTCTCTGGTCTCAGCTCTGAAGTCCAACCCCTCCCATCTCAGAAAGCTGGACCTGAGCAGGAACGAGCTGCAGGATTCAGACGTGAAGCTGCTGAGTGATCTTCAGGAGAATCCAAACTATGGACTGGAGACTCTGAGGTCAGTCTCTCAGTGTTCTTTAGTAAAGCCTCCACATATCAGCTCATACATATATTTACATTCTTGTTGTTTGTTTGTTGGAGAAATCCTTTTCTTGGTTCTCTACTACAAAGAGAGTTCAACATACTCAGGGTTTGTTTTCTGTGATCTGGCTTCACTAACCCTGACAGAAGAGATGGTGCTGAACAGTTACATGAAGCTGCTTATCAACCTGAGAAGTAAACCCAGAGTTTCATAAAAGGGGCGGAGCTATCTTCATATAACCTATCACAATATCTCACAGACTGTGAACAAACGATATGAATAATATGAAGAAGTTGAAGACAAACAGGCTCAAAGACTAAAGTTACACAGCTGCAGGAACAAATGCAGGAAGGACAACTGACAGAAACAAAGAAACATCAGAGAGGATTCATGTCCAAACTACGGCTTCTTCTATTTTCCTCCCATGGTTAGTTGACCTTTGACCTGACTATAATAAGTCCTGTTTCTTCTCTGAACTGAATGTGTTGCTCTGACTCTTTAAAGTGGAGAGGAGAACAGTCGGCTGTCAGAGCTGGTAGGACAGAACAACGCTGTGTGTGTCTGAGTGTGTGTGGACGTGAAGCTCTCATAACTCAGTGTAAACTCACACTCAGACACCAACATGAAACCGTTCAGTGTTAAAGTCCAAAGGTGGAGTGGGGGCGGAGCTTAGTTACAGCGCTGTGGGGGAATCTGATGACTCCCAGCTGATGAAAATGATTTCTGTCATCTCTCTTCTTCTCTCATTAGCTGGAGACCATCTCTGTGATAATGTGAGTGATCAGGACTCTGGTGGAGCAGAGAGGAGCAGCTGATGATCCACAGAGGAGGAACCTCCACCATCTTGTGTGTGGAGAAGCTCTGCAAGCTGAGGAGAGCTTCATCCATCAGGGACTGACAGAGGAATCAGCTCACACTTCCTTTCAGTCATATTTCTTTTTTTCAATTGTATTTGTAATCAAACATATTCAGAGACATTTGTGCAGTACAGTCATTTGTGCTTAAACAATAGAGTGATTCCTCCTTTTATGTTTTTGTGCTTTAACACAGAACAAAATAAATCCGATGTAAGAGATGAGGTGATCTCCCACTGAAAAGAAAAACAACCAAACAAAGTATACAGGGGTTCATAACTAAAGGAAAAGCAGTTGAAAGAAAAGATGGGAGTTTAGGGGAGATGTAGGATTTTCATTTTATCCAGAGATCCTCAAATGAGTTTTTGTGAAGCTTCAGAGAACAAGTGATCTGTGTCATGGAATAGATTCCATGAACTACATGGTAGCAGTCTTCCACTGGTGGAGGAACATTTCTTTGTTATGGCCTTTCTGCCAGCAATGCTCAGGCTTCCAAATGAGTATTTGGTTTAGTGGATGAATGCAGGTTAGCAAGGAAGACTTGTTCCCATTCCTGGGTAACATCTGACTTTAAAGACATCTGTTGGTTCTCTGTGGATCTCAAAGCAGAAGCTGTGTTTTTTAGGACAGAACAGGTGGTAGTGATTTGCTCCCTGTGAGCCACAATTCCTCCAGCAGCTAGAAGAGTCTATGGGTACATCTCAGTTCCCTTCATTGCATCCAAGTGTCCTCCACTTGTGTCTTAGTCCCTCCCAGCAGAGATGCACAGAGATATTGTCTGTCAGTAAAAAGACTTGGGTAAAGTCAGCTCTCTCCTCAGATCTCCCTCCTCTCTCCTTCTTTCAGTATAAGAGCTTTGGGACCTTCCTTAACACGGCCGGTCTAGAACTATGTGGGGTTGGGCCCAGGAGCCAGGAGATAGCACTGAAGAGAAGTGAGATAGAGTCTGTGTCATGAGATTTCTGAACAGCTTTAATAAAGTATCTAATCAGACTCTTCCAACCCAATGTTGTCCATGACATGGAGCTTGTGATCTTCCACTCAAACTCACAGTATTTTCCCAAAAGCTTCTTCACAGATGTGGAAGTGAGTTTCCTTTTCCCGTTTGTGTTTGATGTAGGTGGTATGTTCTCTGTGTTCCTCTTGTAGCCCTCTATACAACCTGCAAATGATTTGAATCCCAGAGTCCCCTCTATAGGCAGCTATGAAAACTTGTATGAGATTATTGTCAAAGACTTTTTCAGTCTCTGTCATCAAACTGTTTAAATGGTGGCGTATTTGAAGAAATCTTGAAGCAAAGAGTCTTTTCAGTGTTTGGAAATGTTTGCTGGTGTTGTAGAATATATCTATCTAATCAGATTGATCAGAGGGCCTCTCTCTCCCCCTCTCCCTCTGACTCTACACCCCCTACAGACATTCCAATGTTTATGACTCTGACGCCAAACTGATCTCCAAGGGGGTCGAAGACGCAGGAAAAACACCTTCCAAGAATTTCAATACGCATCTTCTAATCAGAAACCGTTTTAGGACATTGAGACTAACATTTTCATCCAACCAGGAGTCAGATACGACAATGTACCGCGAAGATGTAAAAAAATCAAACTGTCATCAAATGGTCCCTGCTCTTGTTTAAAACTTGCATGGAGCACTACTGCCCCCCAGAGGTTGAAACGTAGAAGGTACTTTAAGTACCTCACATGGTTAGTTATTCTCAATAATTAGATTATAATCTGAAATTATATATCTAGATATTACTTTTTCTTTTTCCATTTTCTAAAAATCCATCTGTGTTTGATGTCATGTGTCGTTTTTGACTGAAGCTATCAGAGTAAAGCTGGCGTTCCACATAAAGCTGGAATTCAATAATGATTCATGTTTGGTTTTTATTAAAAGGTTATCACAATGCATTGTTACTTCAGTGTAAGAGTTTGATTACATTTTGAGTATGGTGTAGTGCGATACGTTTTAAATAAGATCATTCTTTTATTCATCAGTAGAAAGTTGATCCGATCGTTTTTCATTATTTTTTGGACATTTTTGGAATTATTCCTTTTCCCACCATTGACTCTTAAACGATCTCGTTATCTGAACTAACTGAATTGGCCATTTCAGTGAGCAGGAAGTTAACGATCGTTCATCAACAGAAATACTTTTGGATAAATCTCAGAGCTCTCCGGGAGGCCGTTGGACACTCAGGACGCGACCCAATTGCACAGTAGAACCGACTCTGACCTGAATTGTCAAAGCAGTTCTGGACCGCAGAATTCTTCGGTCCCTCTAAGGCGGATTCGTTGATTCTACAACAAAGTAAGACGCATTCAACAGCTGGTCAAACCTGCAGAGGGTCGTGTCACATCGTGTCCTTTTTACTTCTCACAGTTCAGTTTATCCTTTAATCTCAAGTTTTTCCTCCGTTCACTCCACTTTTTGTCCCCAACTAAATTAACATGTTTATCAGACAGACGTTAAACCACAATACCATACTCAAGTCGTCATAATAACATTTATCATTTCTGGTGTTCACCTTCATCAAATATATCAGTCACTGTATTTTGGTTCCACATTCATAACGCATTTTATTCATGTTATTATTCTGTTATTGTTCACCTTTTCTTTCATTAAATTCTGCACATAAAACTCAGAAGCTTGTTCGTGTGATTTCAGGTAGTCGATTGATCCAGAATTCATAATTCAGATATGAGGTTGATTTAATTCATAATTAATAACTTTCAAAAATTCATAATAAATAACTTTATTAATTCCCATAATTAATACAGTTGTTCCTGGTCAGCCAGGTGGTGCCCTGTTTTTCTGACGAGGTGTGTTAATAATCATTTAACATTAAACATTTCACAACACTGGTTAAAAAAAGAAGAGTAAGAGGAGAGGCCTTGTTTGGTCCATCACTTGTAAGGAACATCCAGTTTGTTGGGGGTGAAGTCGGGGTCATGCCAGCACCACCTCAGTATCTTTATTTCATCAGACAGGCCAGTCCTGCTGATAATACTGAACCATGTTTTCAGGGATCAATTCATCCAGCTATTACCTTTATCCAGGAGCTTTTCAACCAATCTTTGATCCCCTAAACATGCCTGGATTGGGACGCTCTCTGACAACTTCTCTTCAATAGTTTTCCATCTGGCTTGATAATCATATCTGCACCAGCAAACCAGGGTTCTCCACTGTGCAGATATATCATAATGTGTTAGAGCGCCCTTCTTCTTCTGCAGTTGAAGAGTTTGAACTCTTCTCCTGGTCTTTTCCCTCGCCATATGTACCGTGATATTAGTCTATCCCACTCATTGAACTGTTTCTCTCTTCTTTCTATTGGAAGAGTCTGAAACAAACAGAAGATTCTGGACAAGATGTTCATTCTCACAGACTCCATCCTTCACTCCAAGCTTCATATTGGAATTCCATCTCCTGACATCCTCCTGTATTTGTGTCTTCAATAAAGTGGAGTTCATATAAATGAGTCAAAACTTTCAGGATGTTCACTCTCAAGTATTTTATTTGTGTTGTTTAAAGATGGGAAAGAAGTAAGCAATGCTTGAATTTATTGTTGCTTTATCTGGCTCTGTTTCTTTTACCATATATCATATAACCATAATGTTCAACTTGTTTTTCTTTTATTCACATATAATCCATACCTTAATTTTCATTGGTATAACTTATAATGGTGCATGCACAAGTCTCTGGGCAGCTGCCAGGTCAGGGGGGAGTCAGATCTCGAGTGTAACCAGTGTGAACTTCTGACCGTGTCGAGCGGTCCGTGTTGCATCGGTTCTGATCAGGAGATAAAGGTGTGAGTGAGGGGGGACAAATCCAGCTCGTGTGCCTCACTCAGGTGTTTCAAGGTTCTAGACAGAGAAACAGATTTGTTCTAAAAACAGAGAGTAAAAACATAGAGAGCAAAACCATAAGTGATGATGCAGCCATTACAATAACTGTGAACCTTTGAAATACTGCAGATTGAACACGTCTCTTGTATCTAATGAGAAGCTGTCAAAAGAAGTCAAACAACATCTAAAAGAACACTCCAAGATCAATGAGAATGGCCAAGGATGGCCTTCAGTTTGATGGGAGGGGGGGAAGTAGCAGAACTAACATCTGGACTAAACAAAGCCAGACTGGAAAAGCAAATGTGGTTGGACTGTAAAATAAGAGAACTAGAGTTGAACCATGAGAGAAGATTAGACAACTCTAAACTACTTCAACTGAAACAAACTAGACATGACCTTGAAGATTTACTGACATATAAAGCTGAAGGGGCCAAAAGATATTATGGGATGGCTCATAGAGCCAGTCACCTGTTTGAATTTCAACCCAATCAAATAGAAGAGTTTCCAAAATAATTCACCCCACCTCCGGGCAACTTGTGTTCAAACCGTCTGATACAGCAGAAGCATTCTCAGCACGATGAGAATCTATACCATGAATCAGACTGATAACAAGGCAAATCACATATTTCCCTTCAAAAACTACAACTACCAACTTTATCAAAGGAAGAAGCCACTGACATGACACGGCCAATTTCATGTCCAGAAACATGAGACGCTCTAAATAATAAATCCCCCGGCACAGACGGGTTCCTGGAGGAACTGAATAAATGTCTGATGACTGAAGTCACAGCAGTATTGTTGAAAGTCTTTCATTTGGCTCTATCATCAGGTTAGCCTCCAACAACACGGTCAGAAGCCATCATTTCAGTCTGACATATAAGGAGGGGAAGGAGCCAACTCACGGCCTGTTAGCTTCCTCTGTAATGATTTAAAGATAGGAACAAACATGTGAGCACAGAGGATGAAGAAGAATATAAAGAAAAGAATTCAAGTGGACCAAACAGGGTTTATTCCTGCTAGACAAGGTGCTCACAATGTCAGGCCAACATTCAATCTGATAACATCTGCTACTAAGACCAACAGACACAATACCATGTTACTCAGTCTAGACATCCAAGAAGCATTCGACCGGGCCAACTGGAGTTTTTTACACTTTGGCTTGAACACAACATTTATAGATTGGGTAAAAATCATTTACAATAACCTGAAGTCAAGAATGAAAGTCGATGGATGTTGCTCAGGGTGCGTTTGAATTGTCTTTTCAGGACGCTTCCTAACTGAGTGAAATGAGCCGGGAGCGTTTCAGTGGCGGCCATGATTAGAGCCGTTTGAATTCTCTAACAGCTCAGAAAAGGTGGATCAATGCTTCTTTTATAAGCTCCTCTTAGCACAGGAAACATTCGACCATCTTTTAACAAAGAAGACGACATAATGCCGGCCCACAATGCCTTGCTGCCGCAACGTTTCCAGCGAGTCCGTTTCCATCCGACCGTTGAAGAAGTAAGGATGAGTGAAAAGGGAGGCAGATGATGTTTTCTTCAACACGTTTCATTGACCTCAGAATGCTTTGTGCAGTCGTACATGGGTATGCCTCAAAATCTACATCCATGGAAGTGTTTGAACCTAAATGATGACGGCTGAAGCTCATAGACATCCAAAGGTGAGGTGAGGCATGTGAATGAAGGCAGAGAGATGATGATTCCACAGCCTTCATTTGTCAAGTGGTGTTCCTGTTCAGGAGAAATAAAGTGGAACAATTCATCATCTGCCTGCTTCACAAGATCCTTGTGAATAAAGTTCAATCATCCAAACAGGCACACATGTATCCTTAAACACAGGCTGATGTTTTCATCAACAATAAATCAAGTCTGCCTGAGCGTCACAAACAAAGTGAATCACTGAACTCATGAACTTCAACAGTGAGTCACTTGTGGACGCGCTGGGCAAAGAAAGAGGAAACAGGTGTGATTTGGAGAGCAAAGTGAACAATGAGCTCTCCTCCTCTTCTGAGAGGCCTGATAGGAGGGAGTGGATTCACCTGTGTCACCTGCAGCACAGCTGTTTCTGCTGCTCCTTCAGCTCAGGGATCGAGGCTAGACATGAAGAATCTGAACAGGAACAAGTCATCATTGGTCGTACTATCATACTTATTGTGGATTCATGTTGATGTTGGAGTGGACAGGAAGGTGAGCCAGAGCAACCGTTCTCAATGTGACAACCATTCACTGTTGTTACTCGTAGCCTGCTAGCCTCTTTTCCTTTTATTTCAATTCCAACCTCTTGGTAGGACCGGATTATTTCACCGCTAAGAAGGCACCGGGGAACGTTTCTTAGTAGTCCATTTTCACCACGGCAGAGCCACGCCATTAAAATCCACCGTCACATAAACGACACACGTACAAAAAGAAAGAAGTCCCATTGTGGACATCAAGCTAATCTTGGATCCTTCACTCTTTATTTTAGGTAGAGCTCCTCATAGCAACATGGACAGAGACTTGATTTCCTTCCTTAACATGGAGCTCTTGTTACTACTGATAAGAATGTAGTGATACTAATGACTTTCATTGATATCAAATAATAAGGTCACTCTCATGTTTAGTATTCTGGGCTGCATTGTTGTGCTAGCAGGAAATGATCTCAAAAGGCTTCTATGAGCTTCAGATAATCAGTGAGTACAGTCTGTTCTTCTTCTTTTCTCTCCTCCCTCACTTAAACAGGAAGGGGAGGAGCCAGCGCGTCCACGTGAACATGACGTAGATACGACTCAGGCAGCGTCACAGACAACTCGCCTGTCACTCCTTGTAGACAGTCATGACTCCCAGATATGTTCAGAGCATATCCTGGATCTCTGCTGTGTCAAATGTGACCTAATCTTCCTTTAACAGTTCACATTATAGGGACATGATGTTGAATGATGGCCATCTTCAACATGTCCTTTAAACATATTCCAGATGTTCTTGTGGGAATGTTCCCTGCTAGTTGGGCTCTTACTTCCTGTTGTTTGATTGAACCTCATTTTCACGCTTTCGTTCAGTAATAGAAGCAAAGAAAACAGATTTTATTTTCATACTCCCTGCTCGAGCTGATGCATCACAACACCGCTGCTCGCTACCCGCTCTTTGTGGGGGAGGAGTCAGACGAGTGTGACAGTGACACTGACCGTACCATTGAATATCAGCTTGAAATAAAGCTGAGCTGTAGAAGGTCAAGCTGTGTGCCAGTCTTTTAGAAGTGCATGAATATTGTGATTGGAGGTGGAGTTGGTAGCAACAGGCTTCAAGGGGCAGCAGCTCAAATCTCACCTCGGGCACCAAGTGGGTTTGGGCCGGCTCTGGTAAGTCGTTATGTGACGGGCCTTTAAATGTGTTCCACTTTGCTTGTTCAAAGTAAACTGGATGAAAAGATATAAATTGCTAAAGGAACTAGCAATGCCTTTTCACACCTGCTCACCAAATCAGCCTCCGATGATGCAAAATGAGGATTTTTTTGTGTCATTGGAGGCTCCTTTTAAGACAAAGAGATAAGAAGCTTTCCTGTCTCAGTGCAAAATGAGGCTGGATGCACAACCATTAAAAACTACTACAAAATACAACCATGTTTCTAATGATACAAGGCTTAATGCATATGGGTGAAGTATCCCTTTAAAAGACGACAACGGCCAGAGTCTAAAGAAAAAACACAAGCACCAGATCTGTCTCTGTGAGAAACACACACACACACACACACACACACACACACACACACACACCTATAAGGAGCGCAGTGATGTCACAGGAAGCAGAGATGTTTGAGTGACAGGAGAAGAGAGGACGTGTTGATGATGTGAAACATGTGTAGCGTAACTTCTAATGCAGAGT
The DNA here is from genome assembly GCF_947650265.1 of Symphodus melops. Classification (NCBI taxonomy): domain Eukaryota; kingdom Metazoa; phylum Chordata; class Actinopteri; order Labriformes; family Labridae; genus Symphodus; species Symphodus melops. Next base: position 761,346 of record NC_136694.1, read on the forward strand.
AGCATCTCTAGTGATTGTTTGGATTGTTTATAATGTGCCAACATGACATGCTCGACCTTTGAACTTTGAAAGATACATGGTATGATGAGGATGTAAATTCAGAGACGGGCAGAAAATGACGTACATAGAGAGAGACAGAAGCTCAGTGTGTCAGTCTCAGCTCGTGCAAATCTTTGGCCACAAACTGAACATCGAACTGGTCTCTCTCTTCTCTGTACAGCCAAAGGTCGCCTCAGATCTCCAATTGATTTAGCAAATCCTGTACTGCACAGAGAACACTTCAATCCTTATTGGATGCTTGTGGGTATCAGAACCTCTGCTCTCGTTGGATTTCTTTCACAGTTGAAATGTTTCATAAAGCACTCTGTAAGTGGGTCAGTAAATATCATGAACAACTTGCCAATTTACAAAATACAATCAAAAAAATATTGCAATCAAGAATGTCTATTGTATGTTAGAACAGTGTTTTTTTATGAAGAAAGCAAAACAAACAGTTTGAAAACAACTTGAAAACTGAACTACCAAGTGGAGCCTCAGTTTGATTTTGTGTAAATGTTTTACTACTAACTGAACAACAACATGGTTTCTCTCCTGTGTGAACCACCAAGTGTCCCCTCAGCTGTCCTTTTAGTGCAGATGTTTTACCACAAACTGAACAACTAAATGCTTTCCCTCCTATGTGAACTGCCATGTAGGACTTTGAATCTTCATTTCATGCAAATCTTTTACTACCCACTTGACAACTAAATGGTTTCTCTCCTGTGTGAACTGCCATGGTGTACTTCAGATCTCCATTTTGTGCAAACATTTTACTACAAACTGGACAACTAAATGGTTTCTCTCCTGTGTGAACTGCCATGTGGGACTTCGGATCTTCATGTCATGCAAATCTTTTACTACAAACTGAACAACAAAATGGTTTTTCTCCCGTGTGAACTACCAAGTGGAGCCTCAGAGTTCCATTCCAGGGAAATTTTTTACCACAAACTGAACAACTAAATGGTTTCTCTCCTGTGTGAACTGCCAAGTGTCCCCTCAGCTGTCCTTTTAGTGCAGATGTTTTTTTTTAAAGATTTATTTTTGGCGTTTTTATGCCTTTATTACAGAGGGAGGACAGTGGATAGAGTCGGAAAGGGGTAGAGAGAGTGGGGAGAGACATGCGGGAAATGGCCACAGGCCGGACGCGAACCCGGGCCGCCCGCGCGCGAGGACTAAGCCTCAATACATGGGGTCGCGCGCACTGCAGCTGCGCCACCGGCGACCCCTAGTGCAGATGTTTTACCACAAACTGAACAACTAAATGGTTTCCCTCCTATGTGAACTGCCATGTAGGTCTTTGAATCTTCATTTCATGCAAATCTTTTACTACACACTTGACAACTAAATGGTTTCTCTCCATTGTGAACTGCCATGTTGGACTTCAGATCTCCATTTTGTGCAAATATTTTACTACAAACTGGACAACTAAATGGTTTTTCTCCTATGTGAACTGCCAAGTGTCCTCTCAGCTGTCCTTTTAGTGTAAATGTTTTACCACAAACTGAACAACAACATGGTTACTCTCCTGTGTGAACCGCCAAGTGTCCCCTCAGCTGTCTTTTTAGTGCAGATGTTTTACCACAAACTGAACAACTAAATGGTTTTTCTTCCATGTGAACTACCAAGTGGAGCCTCAGAGTTCCATTCCAGGGAAATCTTTTACCACAACCTGAACAACTAAATGGTTTCTATCCTGTGTGAACGGCCAAGTGTCCCCTCAGGTTTCTTTTAAGTGCAGATGTTTTACCACAAACTGAACAACTAACTGTTTTCGCTCCTGTGTGAACTGCCATGTGGGACTTCGGATCTTCATGTCATGCAAATCTTTTACTACAAACTGAACAACAAAATGGTTTTGCTCCCGTGTGAACAACCAAGTGGAGCCTCAGCTGTCTTTTTAGTGCAGATGTTTTACCACAAACTGAACAACTAAATGTTTTCGCTCCTGTGTGAACTGCCATGTGGGACTTCGGATCTTCATGTCATGCAAATCTTTTACGACACACTTGACAACTAAATGGTTTCTCTCCTGTGTGAACTGCCATGTTGGACTTCAGATCTCCATTTTGTGCAAATATTCTACTACAAACTGGACAACTAAATGGTTTCTCTCCTGTGTGAACAGCCAAGTGTTCTCTCAGCTGTCCTTTTAGCGCAGATGTTTTACCACAAACTGAACAACTAAATGGTTTTTCTCCCGTGTGAACTACCAAGTGGAGCATCAGAGTTCTATTCCAGGGAAATCTTTTACCACAAACTGAACAACTAAATGGTTTCTCTCCTGTGTGAACTGCCAAGTGTCCCCTCAGCTGTCCTTTTAGTGCAGATGTTTTACCACAATCAGAACAACTAAATGGTTTCTCTCCCATGTGATCTGCCATATTGGACTTCAGATCTCTATTTTTGTGCAAATATTTTACTACAAACTGGACAACTAAATGGTTTCTCTCCTGTGTGAACTGCCAAGTGCCCCCTCAGCTGTCCTTTTAGAGCAAATGTTTGACCACAACCTGAACAACTAAATGGTTTCTCTCCCATGTGATCTGCCATGTGGGACTTCGGATCCTCATTTCATGCAAATCTTTTACTAAAAAACTGGACAACTAAATGGTTTCTCTCTTGTGTGAACTGCCATGTGGGACTTCAGATCTCCATTTCGTGCAAATGTTTTACCACAAATTGAATAGTTGAAGGGTTTCTCTCGTGTGGGTCCTCATGTGTACCACAACAGCTGCTCGAGAAGAACAACTTATTTTACACACTGAACAGCTGAATTATTGGCAAGTGAAAAGTTTGTGGCTGTAAATGTCTGTCTGGATTAAAGTCTCTGTCTGGTTCTGCTCCTCCACAGTCCTCTCCATCAGCTTCTGTTTTTATATGCTGTGTGTCTCTGCTCTCTTCAGTTTGGTTTTCATGAAGCTGTGAGGACTGAGGTTTCTCTTCTTCTTCTTCTTCTTCTTCTTCCGTCTTCACAGGGAGAAGTTTGAATGTTTAACATGCTGATATCCAACTCCTCCAGTCGATGGCTCAGTTCCTGCTGCTTGAAAGACATAAAGTTATACAAAGCTGAATTGAACCACTGAGAGCACTACTTTACAGAGGGTGTGCAGGAGATGTCTCAGTGGGCGGAGTCACTGTCAGGAAGCAGTATCTGGCTTTAAATCAGATGAAAAGTGCCGCCTTTTCTGTAATGAGGAGACCTCGGAGTTCAACGATCCATCACTCCACATCGATTCCTTGATTGGTTTAAAAAAGATTCAATCAAATCTTTTTTTTTAAAGAATTAAACTTGTTATAAAGGGTACAGTAAAGAGAGAGAGAGAGAGAGAGAGAGAGAGAGAGAGAGAGAGAGAGAGAGAGAGAGAGAGAGAGAGAGAGAGAGAGAGAGAGAGAGAGAGAGAGAGAGAGGCGTGTCCATCGACACTACAGCCGGGGTGAAAGGTGGAGCTAAACACTGCAGTCTGTTGATTGGTCCCGTAAGACAGCAGCATTAAAAATCCCGGCTGTGTTTAAACAGCTGATTGTTTATTGGTCTGTATTTCTCCTGGCCGCACACAGCCTGCTCTGAAACACAGCTGGATTGTGTTATGTAACAAAGAGCCACATGTCTGCACAGTTTCTCCCTCAGAGCTGTGTTAACTGATATGAAGCGCAAAATACCACGAGGAAGGGACAACTTGAAAGGACGTTTTCACCTGCTTTTTGATTGGACGAAGAGCAGCGAGTCGACATATGCAGCGGTGAGTTACTGATGTTGCTTCTCGACAGAAAGTAAATCCATGCTTTCTTGTGTTCTTCATCAATACAGGAGTCATTAATGATGCAGATTACCGGATGTGACATGATGTCGGTTTGGGTTGTCCTTTTAAATCAACGTTCACTTTCAGCAAAGCGGTTAGTATCAACACTTGAAGTTGTCAGTGATTAGTAACTTTTTAGTGCATAAGGTAAAGTCACTGTTGGCATGTATGTGTTTGCAGCGTTATAAAACATTGTTGTAAACTCTGTTGTTGCAAACGTTTCTTTCTGAACTCACAAACGTGATATGTGAGACAGCCAAGCTACCGACACGATGCAGCAGCACACCATGATGTTTTCCCAGAGGTCGACCAGCTCATTCATGATATCACCTGTTGAAGTGCACAAGTGGGATCACAAGGTGTCAGGACTTTATGGCACCATTGAAATGTGTATTTGTCCACCTCTGTTGTGTACTAAAGCATATAAACAAAAGGAATAGGAAGTGAAATGACAGAGAAACAGCAGGCTTCTGCACCATCACTACTTTTATTGTTGATACTAGTCAATGCTCTTTCTAACATAACATACTAAATGACTCAAGTGTCTTCTTTCAGCCACTTTCACTTCACTATGTTTTTGAATGCCGGACTTGAACCCGTAGTGTCATAGTCATTATTTCTTCTTCTACATTGGTAAGGCCTCATGTACACTACCTGCTGCAAGTGTCCATTTTACCTGTAAGGAAAGACAATCTACGTCTGCAGGCTGTATACATTCATTTGAATTGAAGTTCATGTAACAGAATGCATTTTATATCCTCTTTAGATGCATCATTGGATCATTCAGTGAGGTGGAAAGCCTGCAGTGGAACGCTGCACGACATGCTGCAGTCAGGTCCACTGCTCCCTCTGTCCCAAAGACAAGTTCAAACCAGCCAGACTTCAGAGGTTCACCTCAAGGAAGCCATTGCATTTGAAGGTAATGCTGTTGGATTTTAGATTAAAGACACACACAGAGAAAAAAAAGAAAGCGCCTGGACTTTGGAGCGAGCTGAGGAGCATGTTCATTCCACATCCTTGGAGCTGTGACGTTTCCTCTCTGCAGCTTTAATGCAGGATGACTTCATGAATGTAATCCAGGCTTCATCACATCTTCTCTGATCTTCAGCTGCTGCTGATCCAACACAGACCATGTGCTTCATGTGTCAGGAAATGAACTCTAGATTCTCCTCAGAGGTTCCAGAGTCAGTCCTGATGGTTATAGACCGAAATCATTGAAGGAACATAAATCAAAGTCATGGCTTCAACAGCTGCTGTCATACAGGAAAGAATGAGAACAAACAATAAAACATGCCAAATATAGTCTTCCTGACTGAACTTTCTCTACAAACAAATTCCTCATCCTTTTCTGTATTTATCACTTTCTGCATGTGTTGTGTTCATCTCTTTATTAGAGTCCTATATACACAAGTCTTAGCACAGATTAGGTCGACAGTCAGGACAATCACTGACACACAAAAGATGGTTTGAATGAAATAACATCAGATCACACTTTACAGATCCAGCTTTATCCGACAGCTTCACACAGTCAAAGACCTCACTGTTAAATCACACATTAAAAACAAACATGTTAAAGCCTCGTGCAGTTTAGAAGAAGAGTATGGAGCGTGACGGTGGAGTTGTTGTGGAGGGTTTTTGGATCCTCTGGGAGTCCTCCTGATCAGGCTTTAAAAAAACTGCTTCAGTCATTTGAAAAACGTTTTCAGATCATACTGTCGATAAATAAAGGGAAATAAAACAAAACATGAACAAAGTCATCTGTTCATTAAAAGATCAATAATTGTAATTTTTTTTATTGCTTGATCTTGAACTCCAAATATGTGAAAAATCCAGAGAAACCCTCTTAATGTCATTCCACCTTTTCACCACCAGATGGCAGCATTGCACTGTTGCTAAAGGGAGGTGGAGGGAACAACCCGTATTGTTGTTTGTGCACCAGCAGATGGCGCTATTCCCCATTTATATCTCACTTCTCCTCTTCATCTGCCTCAGGTCACTTCCTGGTTTCTCCTTCCCCTCTGATTGGTCGTTTTTTTTTTTGCCCTCTTTGCAGGGCTCGAGACTAACGGCGTCCCGTCGTCCCGAGGACGATAAAAAACGTGTTTGGGACGAACTGAAATCTCCCCCGGGACACTGTCGGGACGGGCATTTGTCAAACCCTCCGCTAAGTAAATGAGATACTACACCACCAGCTGACTACAAGTCAGCGCATCTCCTCGCGCTACAATATGTATATTTTGGTTTCTGTGCGCGAGACCCAATATAAACATATATATATATATAAACATTCTGACGTTTTCCCGCCACGTGTCGGTCCATATATCCCCTCATTAAAAAACGGCTTGCTGACAGGACCAGCACAAGTATGTTACGTTGGTTAAAGGTTACGATGGAGCCTGGAGAGGGCACTTCAGCTGCCGCATCATTGTCTAATGTTACAAACCCCGACTCTGAGCTAAGGACACATTTCTTTAGTTTTTTTAATGTCATTCATTCAAGTTACGTTAGAGTAAGAAACTGATCATAACCTCGATAAGTAACACGAACTTAAGCCAGCCAGAGGCTGTGATTAAAGTTGTATTAGATCAAGCATAATGTTATTAAGTCCATTTCAATGTTACATTGTTGTGGTCTCTTTTAGTTATTTGTGTTATTTGGGGGTCTTAAACGTAAAATGTGACGAGATGTAAAATAAACGGGCACTTTGAACTATTTCTCAGCAGGGAGAAAAGAGCGCACGAGCTGCTCTTGTATTGCTGTAATAAGCAATCAGGCTGCCACTGAACAAAAAGAGAGAGGTTATACAGAATGTAGATTTTCAAGAGATTGAAGGAGAGGTATTTGTTTTGTCTTATTTGCTCAGTTGCACAGGCCTCTATATGATGGGGCCGATCATACAGAGGTCCTGTGGTTTAGCCACAGAGCAGCGCTATGACGCGTCCTCAAATGACTCTGTCCACGGAGCTCGCACAGATTCATGGCGCATAAAAAGTCAGTGACAGTTTTAGATTATCATTGTAAGGACACGCAGAAGAACAGACTACAAGGCTCAGAATGAAAACCCTTTTACTGAGTTGAGGTCTGTTAGTAAAAGAAGGTGACGCAGCAGCGCTGAAGGAAAAGTTCACATCTGTTGGTTTGGGCACATTTGATCATGTTTTAATGCCCGGCCCTAAAATACCTTAAGATGACTTTGAATCAAGAAACTCAAAGTGTTTATGACAACATGTGAGCAGGTCTCTCTCTCTCTCTCTCTCTCTCTCTCTCTCTCTCTCTCTCTCTCTCTCTCTCTCTACCTCCGTGCATGTCAATGATCAAATTGACCTGTATCCATATTATATCAGAAAATGTAAGGGTCTATTACAAAATAAAACTTAAAGCAGTTAAAATGGATTACTTTAAAATGAATCCTCATCTTTTAGTGTGAATTTGTATTTTCTAAGTTCATATATGTGAATAATAAAGATTGTTGTCAAATCTTTCCACGTATGCAACGTTTTGACCAAATATGTATTTTCCACTTCTCCTCAGAAACAAAGCAGCTCTGGCTATGAAGCCAAACGAAAAAGAACATTTCTCCCTGACTGGAAAAAGAGCGTTTCATTTATTGAATATGATGAAACTGCACAACTAATGTAGTGCAAAACATGCAGGAGGTGTCCAGCTCAGGCCACGGGGAACCGCCTGTTCCACGGGGTGACAGGAGAGAAGGTCAGAATCAGGAGCATCAAAGAGCATGCAGACACAACTTTACACAAGTCAGCTGAAGATGCCCTAAAAGTTTGACTAAACCCAGAAAGAGGAGCACTAGTGTCAGCTTTAGACAGACTGGATGTAGCAATAAAGAAAAGATGATAAAACTCTTCAACATTGCCGACTTTGTTGCCAAAGAAGAAGCCGCCTTCACCATGTTTCTGAAGCTGGTGAATCTGCATCAAACAAACGGTCTAGATCTCGGCACCACTTATAGCAATGACCAGGCATGCCGCATGTTTATCCAAGCCATTGGTTTGTGCTTCATCGAGGACCTTCAAGAAAAGTTGCGATCAGCCAAGTTCTTTTCAATCATGTCTGACTCTTCAGTTGACCGATCTGTGAAAGACCAGGAGCTAATCTATTGCACCGACCTCGAGAATGGCAAACCAGTGAACAAGCTCATCCAGTTAACTGCCCTGGACCACGCTCATAGCCAGGGCATTTTGGATGCCATTCTGGCAGGGCTGTTGAAGGTTGGGGTGAGTGAAGACACAGGGATCGAACCCCCAACCTCCCTGTAAAGAGACGACTGACTACCACTGAGCCACAGCCGCCCCTGTATGTACAGCTTATGTAAAAATGTCATTTGAAGTCGTCCCCATGAATCTGTGTTTTTATTTAATTTTTTATTGCTCTGTCTTTCTGCTCCATGTGTCTGTGAATTCCCCCCGAGGTCAATAAAGTTTTTTGATTTGAATTTGAATGAGATTGAAATGATTTGAAATGAATAAATGAGTGGATCCATGTTGTTCAGAATAAACCTGTGCTTGGCTTGGCTTCAATCAACTTTAGATGTGAGTCGAGGCAGGCGAGCCGATACTTTGTACTATTGATTGCATGTTATAAAGTTGATGTGACTTTAAATGGAGGTGTGCAGCTCATAAACTCACCTGTCATTCTATTTGATCTGTTTCTAAGGAAGCAGCTGTTCAGACTGACAATCATTAATCCACATCAGACAGTGACACACTTTATCTGCCTCCTTATCTCCTCCCTCCTCTCTCTGAATGAGCTGTGCTGGTTCCTGCTGGGTGAGGAGATGAACGTGTGCAGCACTCTCTGATCTCCATGTGACAGCATGCTGCAGAAACAGGCTTTAAAGGAAGCCAACAGATCCACTGAGACAGATTCATGTGAACAGGAAACCCTGAACAGAAGAGCAGACTGGCCTTTACTTTCATTATTACTCCCACTATTCACCCTGCACACACACACTTCCTCTTTGTCTCCTCCAACAACTCCACAGGGTCAGGAGTAGGCGGAGCTAAATGCTCCAGGAATGTTGAACTATGAACTCTGAGTCATCTAATTCTTGTTTAATATCCTCCCTAAATAATGCTGGCTCATTTACATGACCCAGTTGCTGGGTGCTGAGCTGCTGGCTCATTTCACTGGGTTGATTTTGGCCACGGCGGGAATATTGACCCAATATTTGGTGATTGAGAGAGGCTGAAGTGATCCAACGGCTAAGCTGGCCTTGTCACAACCCCGCGCTGGGTCAGAAGCCCCGCCCACTTCTCTCCTCGCGACTGACAAACAGTCGGCTGTGTTTTAACGTTTGACTTCGATAAGTACCTAAAATACATTTTTTAAACATCATTTTCACACTAAACAAGATCAATACACGAGTACTATTAATTATAACAAAACAATTATGGCAAAGTCATTACTTTTTACTTGTTGACTGGCGTAACATGACGTTTTTCAGCTAGTTAACTTACTTTGAGTTATAGTAAATATAACGGTAACCTAGCATCATTTAGTTTGTTAGCTCGTTGGTTAACATTAATTTAGACTTTCAGTCTTTTATTTTCTGTTTTCCAATATGACCCATCATAATGTTAGATGGCTGCTCATATCCTACTAACATTAATGTTGGTTAAGTGAATCACTTTTCAACGTTGACGTTACTCTACATCATCTTGTCACATAAGGCTGAATATCCTTTTAATGCACCTTAACATTGACTTTGGTTCATATCGCCCTAACGCCCTAACGTTAAACGCTGTCATTCATCAGACGGGGGACTTTTTACTGACGTTAACATTAGTCCATGTCCCAAGGACATCACACAAATATTAACGTTATAGTGATGGCGTGGATTTACATGTTCACTTTGAGCTTTGTTCCGGTTGCGAGCAGTTTAAATGGATAGTTGTTGTAAAGTGTCGAGTCATCCCAGGCTGCTGAAGACGCTAATGTTAGCCTGTAGTGATAACAGCAGGTGGCAGCTTTATGATTAAAAGAGATGTGAGAAATGACTTCACATATTATAGTCTCTTATTTACAGTCAGTTACAGACGTGTTAAGTTGTGTTTTTATGTGTTTTAGGTGAAAGTTCTTCTAATGTGTTGATGTATTTATCAGGAGACACCAGCAGGGGGCGTAACGGCAGTAATGATGACACCACTCAATATACAGATTGATCGTGTCTCCTCTCCTTCACTCAATGAGCCTTTTTCAGGTAAGAAATAGAATAAAAGTGGCGTGTTTTTTGCCCTGGCTGTTAGATTAAAGTGTTTAGTCCTTCCACAAGTTGTTTGTGTTGAAAAACGTCATTTTCTGTGAAGTTTAAAGAGAAACGTATTAGCACGAGTTAGGCTAACAGTTTAGCCGGCTTATTCGATTAGCATCACGCATGCGTAGTTGTAGGTGGTCCTGTGTTACAGTGTACATCAGTGTTGTGAGTTTGTGTTTGTTTATAGTCACCTGTGTGTGTGAATATGTTGTGAAGAGTCAACATACAGAGTGAGCTGAGGATGGTTTCATGATAATCTGCCTGTGACTGTGTGTCTATGTCAGCAGCCAGCAACACTGTTCAACATGGTGTGAGGTGACTCCCCTCTGATCAGGGACTGACCTCAGACTAGCTGAACATCTGGACAGGTCAAGGGAGCTGAAGCTATTCTGTTTAAATATGACACTTGATTTAAGAATAGGCTTTCAGTGAAAGGCTTGTATTGATCATGACGTCTAAGCATTTAAAGGCTAACTTCATACAGTGTAAGGTTTGACTACACACAATCTTTTAAAGTAGATTTGAACAGGTTGAGGGAGTCATAGCAGCTCTGTCACTGAGATGGAAATAACAGAAATGTATTTCTTAGAGCGTCAGAACAGTCAGATTTACGATTGTTTCTGTTTTTCTACAGATATTTAACGGATGATTTTGTTGGTGAGACACTGGCGGCGTGGCACTTGGACCTGTTGACACCAAAGTTTGAAGGTGAGCGTGTCTTTGTTTGTGTTTTGTAGTTGTGTGTCTAAGATTGTAGAGCACATTGCATGTACAAGTAACAGTAAGAAATAACTGGGGCTAAATGTTTCTGCTGTTTGAGGTTTGTGTCAGGATGAAGTAGAGGAGTTTAATTAATGGAAAATAAATGAAGTTCATTTCTTTTCTTTTCATTAGCTGTTAATGCTTCCCCTCTCTGTGTGTGTGTGTTTATTAATGTCCTCTTTAAAGCATACTACCACGTGTGGAGTCACATCATACTGGCCCGACTGTAACATGGAAACAACAGCTGGAGCAGCGTGTTGGACTCAGGCTGCACCTGGCCAGCAGTAAGTGCACATCAGTTTAACAGACACAAATCTGGGCTTCTCTTGACCGGCCTCTCCAACACATTCAATATACCAACGTCTGTTATTTTGTCTCTTCTGCAAACAGCTCAAGATTTCCTCCTGCTCCTACAAGAAACCTGTTCAAGGCTTACAGAAACCTGTTCACCACAGTTCAGTAAGAAGATTCTCCAGCTGGCCAGTAAGGAAAGAAGTGCCCTGAATCTTCTCACTGAATTCAGTGAAAACACCGCAGGTACCCACATTTTCTTTTTTTAATCTGCTACGTCAACGTCCTAAATTCACTTTGTGTTTTAAAGAAATGTCTTTTGTCTATATGCAAGTAAGTGAACAGACCACAGTCCTAAACTTCAATGATATTCTGAGGCAAGAATAGAAATTACAAGTCCATGTTTTTTTGCATTCGGGTTCATAAATGTGTTTTGTAAATGTGAAAGTTTTTACATTCACACAAAGTATCTGCTGTGAGGGCTTCAGTCGGGTCAGAACCATCTGTAAAGTTGTAATTCATCTGGCGCCATGGTGGCACGATTCTCCTGAAACTAAAACACATGAATGATGAGTTAAAGGCTCGTGTTAGGGGCATGTTTGAAAGAGTTCAGGCTGTTCTGTGATATCTGATCTATGACTGATATATTGATCCAGCATAGAATTTTTAATATCTATCAGTAATTACTGTTCTGTTTGAAGTTTACATGTTTTATTTCTTCTTCACAGGTTGGAACAAACATTCGTGAGTTCCTGAGGGAGGCCCTGAAGACCAGACCAGAGCCATCGCACTGCACGCACACTGAGCACTGATAGGACGCTGTGGACGAGCGCACTGAACGCACACAGTGACTCCGTGCAAGACAACAGAACTCTGCTTTTAAAATGTTCTGATCCAGGACCGGCGTGTGGGGAGAGATCATGACATGACTCTCTCTTTATCTCTCCTCTCTCTGATCCACTGCACACTATAAAGTCTATTACAGGGGACTTTGTTTCCACAGACCCCCCCAACATGTTGCTGTTCTTCCATCTTTGAGGTCCTTTATCTGAAGCAATGTGCCCCTATGTGGGACTTTTTACAAACAGCTGTGTATCAGCTGCCTGGCAAAGAGTCGCCAGCAAGAGAATTCTTAAACACCTCTTTCATTAAAGCCTCATAAAATGCTGATGTGTAAGAGGTGTTTAGTTTTAGCTCATCCTAACATTGTTTATATTTCCCTTTCAGTTGGGCCAGATAGATATACTACTGTTATTGTTGTTGGCTCTTTCAAATGTAAATAAATATATGCATTAATGTTATTATTTGTGTTGATTCTATTTGTTTAGAAGCAGTTCATGTGAATGATTGTTTTTTAATGCTGAAATTATTTTTTGTATGTCTAAACAATGTAGAGCAAGAAAGATGCATAAATAACCCTCTACTGTGTGAAAATAAGCATCTATAATAATAACCCCATGAAAAGGTCCAAAAGAACCAACGTTGGGTGAGAATGACCCAATTTAAGAATAAATGAAAATAACCCAACATGCTCTCAACCTTTACCCTCATCTTCATCCCCTCCCCTCTCAACCTTTACCCTCATCTTCATCAGTAACTTCACCTTCACTGGGCCTTTCTCAGTTCCCTTATTTGCACCGAGTGTCCTCCGAGTTGTCTCCTCCACTTGCGTCTTAGTCCCGCCCACCAGAGATGCACGGAGGAAACGAAGCCGAGGAGAGAGGACCGAGGAAATCAGCTTTAAGACACATGAGACGTCGTTTCCTCGACAGCGTCACATGACGCGACATCAGCTGATCACGTTCAGCTGTCAATCAGCCGAACAGCTGTTTATGTCCACACAAACACACACGCACACGCACACACACTGTATTATTTCTCATCAAACACACACAGTTACAGTGTTTAGTGTCTTTACATGAAGAACAACCTGCAGTCTGTTTCAAACCAAAAGGACAGTTTCTACTGACTCAAAGATTTCATTTTGAATTGTTTATAATTATTGATTATTATTAAACAGTTTGGACTGAACCTAGCCTGTATTTAGACAACCAACTCTGTATTTTATAAACACATATTTATGTGTCAGGATAGAGTTCATCTATAAACCAGATTTAACTGGAATTTTGTCTTTTTTTTAACCTTCAGGAAATTCGTCAGCGGAGGAGGAAAAAATAAATCAGAATCGTGACCCGGCTGCTGATCCTGTTTGCCGTGTGTGATGAGGTTTAAAGAAACCCCACATCTGTCCCTCATTCTTTTTTAAGATTTGTTTTTGGCCTTTATGCCTTTTATCATCGCTCATTTCCTTTGAATATTCCCAATATTTCCAGGTTGTTTAAACACTTTTGTTGTGATTCCAGATGTTTATTAGATAACCTGAATCCCCGGTGATGTGTGCTCTGTGAGCTGAAAGGTAAATGTGTCAAAGTTCAGTCTGACGGACGTATGGAGAAAATGGCGGCTGCCGTCCTCATCGTCAGTTCTCTTTAGTTTTGTTCGGCTCCTGGTTCATCTGCAGGTTATTTCTATGTGTGTTTAAAGTGACTGTGTAGTAAAATGTGATGTTAATGTTCTGTTGAAGAACAGCTCCGGCTGCAGCTCCGTGTAACGACTCACCAGTTGATATCAGACGATGACGCAGATTCAGGTCACGAGGTTTGGCGCCAAGTTAGGAGGCGGCCATGTTGATGATTTATAGTTTGTGTTCATATCGAGTGAATTTAATACAGTGAGACTGCAAATAAGATTTATTCTGTTTTATGAAGTGAAACTTTAACTTGTAAAATGAACAGTTAATACAAACATATTGTTTTGATGAGGACAAAGATGTTAAAAAGTGCTTTAAGGGAAAAGTGCAGACACGAGTGAGAGACAGAAGATTTAAAGAGAAAATGTTTGTTTTGGTTCAGTTGTTTGAAACATGTCAGGAGACATTGAACACAACTTTTAAACCATGTTTTGTTTCATGATAATCCAGATGTGGATTTATTCTGTGCTTCAATGTAAAGCAGACAAAACAACAAATCTATAAATGCAGTTACACAATTAATTCAAGTTTGTAAATAAATATAATCCGCTGAATGGAGAATGAGCAGCTGTTGTCCTGCGTCGCTCATTTCCTTGTAATATTTCCAATATTTCCAGGACTCCTTTCCAGGATTATCTATATATCTGCCAGCAGAGACCCAGCCGGGACCCGCTACATAAACAGCTGTTGACCTGATAACTGCTCTCATATCTGACAAACCCAGGGGCGTCCAAAACGGCCTTCAAAGCCCCGCCTACCTTCTCTGGTCCAATCAGATCCAGAGCATTCAGGAGCAGAATCTAAAGTATTCTCTGATAATCTGAATCACAGGGTCGCTGGTTCAGATCCCAGACTCTCCTGTCCACCATGTTAAAGTGCCCTTGAGCAACACTCTGAACCCTGCATGAAGAAGTGCTTTCTAACTGCTGGAATCCAAAACAAAGTGCTTGAAGCTGTGAAAGGTTCAGACTAACCAACATGAATAAAAGCTGTTGACTGAAGAGAAGTGAGTGAATGTTTTGCAGCTGAAGTCAAATCTAATGTTTTCTTTAGTCTTCCTGATATTGATCATGATGTGTCTTCTTTTGATGATGTCATCAGTTTATCCGTCACAGCGAGCTCAAACAAATCCAGCAGTGATGCTCCCGAGTGTTCACCTTCATTTGTGTGTTTAATGTGAAGAGAGGACGGCTGATAGAGGGAGACGAGCCACACATTCAAACCTGCAGCACTGACATGTTGTTTTGTTTGTCCTCATGTTTTAGTTGTTGACGAGCCACAGACAGTTTTCCACATGCTGAGAAATCAAAGTGTCCTCTGTTTGAGGACTGTTGATTCAGACTGCTTCACTTTGATCCAGGTGTAAACTGGACTCTGTTTCCTGTTGTTGACTTCATCAGCGTTCATGTCTGTTGACGCTGTACACTGATGCTGATGATCTTCACTCACAGCTTCTTCATTTCTCTACAAACGTTTGAATCAAAGATGAAACGTGTCAAAGTGTGTCTTCTGACTGTCCAACACTGAAGGACACAAAGCAGCTTCACTTCTGTCCTCTGACTTGATCTGATAACAAGAGGAAACTTTACACACTGAATCATGTGACCAGTGTGAAGAAATAGGACACGCTGAAGGCTTTCATGTAAATGTTAGGAAGGGTTCTTATTTATTGGCTGTCTATCACCATGGGCCTCAGGTCAGCATGTATGAACTTCACTTCTGCTTTATTTCTTCACATTCAAGTCAAAGGCTCATAAAGGAGGAAACAGAGCTAAACACACATGGGAGAGTTCAAAGTTCAGTGTGAAGGTGAAGAGGAGCGAGTGCACTCTTTAAATGAGCACACTTTATTAACTCAGTTTAATAATATTATTTATTTATATTCATAATTAATGTTCATTTTGTTTTTAAAGCCGAGGAAGAGGAGTGACTCCTGTTCCAGAGAGGGAGTCTGTAAACCTAACCTGGCTCTCATTTAGAATTGTTTCATACACACAAAACAGAACCTGAAACTGGTGGACTCTTTACATTTCCCACGCAAAGTCTATGTTCAACTGTTCAGCAAACTCTGACCCAGGCGTACGCACATTTAGGGGCAAAGAGGGCAAAAACACCGACCAATCAGAGGGGAGGAAGGAGAAACCAGGAAGTGACCTGAGGCAGATGAAGAGGAGAAGTGAGATATAAATGGGGAATAGCGCCATCTGCTGGTGCACAAACAACAATACGGGTTGTTCCCTCCACCTCCCTTTAGCAACAGTGCAATGCTGCCATCTGCTGTTGAAAAGGTGGAATGACATTAAGAGGGTTTCTCTGGATTTTTCACATATTTGGAGTTCAAGATCAAGCAATAAAAAAATTAAAATGATTGATCTTTTAATGAACAGATGACTTTGTTCATGTTTTTTTGTTTTATTTCCCTTTATTTATCGACAGTATGATCTGAAAACGTTTTTCAAATGACTGAAGCAGTTTTTTTAAAGCCTGATCAGGAGGACTCCCAGAGGATCCAAAAACCCTCCACAACAACTCCACCGTCACGCTCCATACTCTTCTTCTAAACTGCACCAGGCTTTAACATGTTTGTTTTTAATGTGTGATTTAACAGTGAGGTCTTTTACTGTGTGAAGCTGTCGGATAAAGCTGGATCTGTAAAGTGTGATCTGATGTTATTTCATTCAAACCATCTTTTGTGTGTCAGTGATTGTCCTGACTGTCGACCTAATCTGTGCTAAGACTTGTGTATATAGGACTCTAATAAAGAGATGAACACAACACATGCAGAAAGTGATAAATACAGAAAAGGATGAGGAATTTGTTTGTAGAGAAAGTTCAGTTAGGAAGACTAAATTTTGCATGTTTTATTGTTTGTTCTCATTCTTTCCTGTATGACAGCAGCTGTTGAAGCCATGACTTTGATTTATGTTCCTTCAATGATTTCAGTCTATAACCATCAGGACTGACTCTGTAACCTCTGAGGAGAATCTAGAGTTCATTTCCTGACACATGAAGCACATGGTCTGTGTTGGATCAGCAGCAGCTGAAGATCAGAGAAGATGTGATGAAGCCTGGATTACATTCATGAAGTCATCCTGCATTAAAGCTGCAGAGAGGAAACGTCACAGCTCCAAGGATGTGGAATGAACATGCTCCTCAGCTCGCTCCAATGTCCAGGCACTTTCTTTTTTTTCTCTGTGTCTTTAATCTAAAATCCAACAGCATTACCTTCAAATGCAATGGCTTCCTTGAGGTGAACCTCTGAAGTCTGGCTGGTTTGAACTTGTCTTTGGGACAGAGGGAGCAGTGGACCTGACTGCAGCATGTCGTGCAGCGTTCCACTGCAGGCTTTCCACCTCACTGAATGATCCAATGATGCATCTAAAGAGGATATAAAATGCATTCTGTTACATGAACTTCAATTCAAATGAATGTATACAGCCTGCAGACGTAGATTGTCTTTCCTTACAGGTAAAATGGACACTTGCAGCAGGTAGTGTACATGAGGCCTTACGTATGTAGAAGAAGAAATAATGACTATGACACTACGGGTTCAAGTCCGGCATTCAAAAACATAGTGAAGTGAAAGTGGCTGAAAGAAGACACTTGAGTCATTTAGTATGTTATGTTAGAAAGAGCATTGACTAGTATCAACAATAAAAGTAGTGATGGTGCAGAAGCCTGCTGTTTCTCTGTCATTTCACTTCCTATTCCTTTTGTTTATATGCTTTAGTACACAACAGAGGTGGACAAATACACATTTCAATTGTGCCATAAAGTCTTGACACCTTGTGATCCCACTTGTGCACTTCAACAGGTGATATCAGGAATGAGCTGGTCGACCTCTGGGAAAACATCATGGTGTGCTGCTGCATCGTGTCGGTAGCTTGGCTGTCTCACATATCACGTTTGTGAGTTCAGAAAGAAACGTTTGCAACAACAGAGTTTACAACAATGTTTTATAACGCTGCAAACACATACATGCCAACAGTGACTTTACCTTATGCACTAAAAAGTTACTAATCACTGACAACTTCAAGTGTTGATACTAACCGCTTTGGTGAAAGTGAACGTTGATTTAAAAGGACAACCCAAACCGACATCATGTCACATCCGGTAATCTGCATCATTAATGACTCCTGTATTGATGAAGAACACAAGAAAGCATGGATTTACTTTCTGTTGAGAAGCAACATCAGTAACTCACCGCTGCATATGTCGACTTGCTGCTCTTCGTCCAATCAAAAAGCAGGTGAAAACGTCCTTTCAAGTTGTCCCTTCCTCGTGGTATTTTGCGCTTCATATCAGTTAACACAGCTCTGAGGGAGAAACTGTGCAGACATGTGGCTCTTTGTTACATAACACAATCCAGCTGTGTTTCAGAGCAGGCTGTGTGCGGCCAGGAGAAATACAGACCAATAAACAATCAGCTGTTTAAACACAGCCGGGATTTTTAATGCTGCTGTCTTACGGGACCAATCAACAGACTGCAGTGTTTAGCTCCACCTTTAACCCCGGCTGTAGTGTCGATGGACACACCTCTCTCTCTCTCTCTCTCTCTCTCTCTCTCTGAACCAATCAAGGAATCGATGTGGAGTGATGGATCGTTGAACTCCGAGGTCTCCTCATTACAGAAAAGGCGGCACTTTTCATCTGATTTAAAGCCAGATACTGCTTCCTGACAGTGACTCCGCCCACTGAGACATCTCCTGCACACCCTCTGTAAAGTAGTGCTCTCAGTGGTTCAATTCAGGTTTGTATAACTTTATGTCTTTCAAGCAGCAGGAACTGAGCCATCGACTGGAGGAGTTTGATATCAGCATGTTAAACATTCAAACTTCTCCCTGTGAAGACGGAAGAAGAAGAAGAAGAAGAAGAAGAGAAACCTCAGTCCTCACAGCTTCATGAAAACCAAACTGAAGAGAGCAGAGACACACAGCATATAAAAACAGAAGCTGATGGAGAGGACTGTGGAGGAGCAGAACCAGACAGAGACTTTCATCCAGTCATTTACAGCCACAAACTTTTCACTTGCCAATAATTCAGCTGTTCAGTTTGTAAAATAAGTTGTTCTTCTTGAACAGCTGTTGTGGTACACATGAGGACCCACACGAGAGAAACCCTTCAACTGTTCAATTTGTGGTCAAACATTTGCATGAAATGAGGATCCGAAGTCCCACGCGGCAGTTCTTATGGGAGAGAAACCATTTAGTTGTTCAGTTTGTGGTAAAACATCTGCATTAAAAGGACAGCTGAGGGGGAACTTGGTAGTTCACACAGGAGAGAAACCATTTAGTTGTTCAGTTTGCGGTAAAAGATTTGCACAGAATGGAACTCTGAGGCTCAGGCCCGCCCCTCCCTAAACGCAGAACACGCGCTGTGCGTAGGGCCCCATTTTGCGTAAGTGAATTAAATTTCCCTCAGGATCAATAAAGGATGATCATTCTCTGCAAATGCGCAAAGGGTGTGCGTGAATTTTGCCGAGAGGCGCGCGTAGAGCACCGTCACCAAGTCAGCCTGAGGCAAGAGAGAGAGAGAGAAAAAAGAGATGCAATGATTGAAAGCCCATCTGACCAATCAGCGGTCAGATGGGCCGGCAGGCAGTTTTTTGCAGGCAGAGAGTAGAGAGAGATAGAGAGATGGCTTCCAAATGTCAATACGATTCGGGAGCTAGCAAAAGAAAGAAAAGGTCCAAACAAGAAGAGGCTTGTGCTTCACTTGAAGGTGGGTATGTTGTTGAAATAGAAAAGAAAAAAACTTAGACGCATATAAACATAAACTGCTGGCATGTCTGCTCGTGCTAATCATGAGACAGAAGAGATGATAATTGTGTCTAGATGTGGACTGGAGATTACATTTTCAAGCAGCCCTGATGACCATTTAGAAAAGGTCTTGTATTGAAAAAAAAGGAGTTTTTAATTGACTAGTTGGTGGTCATATGTTAGCTCAGGTTTATAGCCTATCAATCTATGTTTTTAATAGAAGTATAAAAGTGTAGCAATGTAGAACCTAAGTTCAACATGTGAAAATAAGTACATACAATATTTGAATGTAGAAATATCAGCAAATTCAATCATATAGTTAGTAGTTGTAATCACATTTGCATTGATTGCAATTTAGTTTTGTGAGGTTAGAATTTAAAATCATTTCAGTGTGTAGTTTACCATTAAAACCAAAAACAAATCTATAAAGTTCTTGTTCCACTGTGGAAAGAGACTCTTCATTTGAATTGTTAGTAATTGTAATTTATTATTATTATAATGTTATTGGAAGGGGGGGCCCAAAATAAAATCCTGCTTAGGGCCCCCACTTGGCCAGGGGCGGCCCTGCTGAGGCTCCACTTGGCAGTTCACACGCGAGAAAAACCATTTTGTTATTCAGTTTGTAGTAAAAGATTTGCATGACATGAAGATCCGAAGTCCCACATGGCAGTTCACACAGGAGAGAAACCATTTAGTTGTTCAGTTTGTGATAAACATCTGCACTAAATAGACAGCTGAGGGGACATTTGGCAGTTCACACAGGACAGAAACCATTTAATTGTCAAGTGTGTAGTACAAGATTTGCATGAAAAGAAGATTCAAAGTCCTACATGGCAGTTCACATAGGAGGGAAACCATTTAGTTGTTCAGTTTGTGGTAAAAGATTTCCCTGGAATGGAACTCTGAGGCTCCACTTGGTACTTCATATGGGAGGGAAACCATTTAGTTGTTCAGTTTGTGGTAAAAGATTTCCCTGGAATGGAACTCTGAGGCTCCACTTGGTACTTCACACGGGAGAGAAACCATTTTATTGTTCAGTTTGTAGTAAAAGATTTGCATGACATGAAGATCCGAAGTCCCACATGGCAGTTCACACAGGAGAGAAACCATTTAGTTGTTCATTTTGTGGTAAAACATTTGCACTAAAAAGACAGCTGAGAGGACACTTGGCGGTTGACACAGGAGAGTAACCATGTTGTTGTTCAGTTTGTGGTAAAATATTTGCACTAAAAGGACAGCTGAGAGGATACTTGGCAGTTCACACAGGAGAGAAACCATTTAGTTGTCCAGTTTGTAGTGAAATATTTGCACAAAATGGAAATCTGAAGTCCAACATGGCATTTCACACGGGAGAGAAACCATTTTATTGTTCAGTTTGTAGTAAAAGATTTGCATGAAATGAAGATCCGAAGTCCTACATGGCCGTTCACATAGGAGGGAAACCATTTAGTTGTTAATTTTGTGGTAAAACATCTACACTAAACGGACAGCTGAGGGGACACTTGACAGTTCACACAGGAGAGAAACCATTTAGTTGTTCAGTTTGTGGTAAAACATCTGCGCTAAAAGGACAGCTGCGGGGACACTTGGCGGTTCACACAGGAGAGAAACCATGTTGTTGTTCAGTTAGTAGTAAAAGATTTTCACGAAATCGAACTGAGGCTCCACTTGGCAGTTCAGTTTTCAAGTTGTTTTCAAACTGTTTGTTTTGCTTTCTTCATAAAAAACACTGTTCTCACATACAATAAACATGATTGTATTTTGTAAATTGGCAAGTTGTTCATAATATTTACTGACATGCTTACAGAGTGCTTTATGAAACATTTCAACTGTTAAAGAAATCCAACGAGAGCAGAGGTTATGATACCCACAAGCATCCAATAAGGATTGAAGTGTTCTCTGTGCAGTACAGGATTTGCAAAATCAATTGGAGATCTGAGGCGACCTTTGGCTGTACAGAGAAGAGAGAGACCAGTTAGATGTTCAGTTTGTGGCCAAAGATTTGCACGAGCTGAGACTGACACACTGAGCTTCTGTCTCTCTCTCTCTGTACGTCATTTTCTGTACGTCTCTGAATTTACATCCTCATCATACCATGTATCTTTCAAAGTTCAAAGGTCAAGCATGTCATGTTGGCACATTATAAACAATCCAAACAAGCACTAGAGATGCTACTCTGCAATAGAAGTTATGCTACACATGTTTCACATCATCAACACGTCTTCTCTTCTCCTGTCACTCAAACATCTCTGCTTCCTGTGACATCACTGCACTCCTTATAGTTGTGTGTGTATGTGTGTGTGTTTCTCACAGAGACAGATCTGGTGCTTGTGTTTTTTCTTTAGACTCTGGCCGTTGTCGTCTTTTAAAGGGATACTTCACCCATATGCATTAAGCCTTGTATCATTAGAAACATGATTGTATTTTGTAGTAGTTTTTAATGGTTGTGCATCCAGCCTCATTTTGCACTGAGACAGGAAAGCTTCTTATCTCTTTGTCTTAAAAGGAGCCTCCAATGACACAAAAAAATCCTCATTTTGCATTATCGGAGGCTGATTTGGTTAGCAGGTGGGAAAAGGCATTGCTAGTTCCTTTAGCAATTTATATCTTTTCATCCAGTTTACTTTGAACAAGCAAAGTGGAACACATTTAAAGGCCCGTCACATAACGACTTACCAGAGCCGGCCCAAACCCACTTGGTGCCCGAGGTGAGATTTGAGCTGCTGCCCCTTGAAGCCTGTTGCTACCAACTCCACCTCCAATCACAATATTCATGCACTTCTAAAAGACTGGCACACAGCTTGACCTTCTACAGCTCAGCTTTATTTCAAGCTGATATTCAATGGTACGGTCAGTGTCACTGTCACACTCGTCTGACTCCTCCCCCACAAAGAGCGGGTAGCGAGCAGCGGTGTTGTGATGCGTCAGCTCGAGCAGGGAGCATGAAAATAAAATCTGTTTTCTTTGCTTCTATTACTGAACGAAAGCGTGAAAATGAGGTTTAATCAAACAACAGGAAGTAAGAGCCCAACTAGCAGGGAACATTCCCACAAGAACATCTGGAATATGTTTAAAGGACATGTTGAAGATGGTCATCATTCAACATCATGTCCCTATAATGTGAACTGTTAAAGGAAGATTAGGTCACATTTGACACAGCAGAAATCCAGGA
This sequence comes from Symphodus melops, assembly GCF_947650265.1. NCBI lineage: Eukaryota > Metazoa > Chordata > Actinopteri > Labriformes > Labridae > Symphodus > Symphodus melops. The sequence goes on from NC_136694.1 coordinate 783,973, forward strand.
TATGCTCTGAACATATCTGGGAGTCATGACTGTCTACAAGGAGTGACAGGCGAGTTGTCTGTGACGCTGCCTGTGTCGTATCTACGTCATGTTCACGTGGACGCGCTGGCTCCTCCCCTTCCTGTTTAAGTGAGGGAGGAGAGAAAAGAAGAAGAACAGACTGTACTCACTGATTCTCTGAAGCTCATAGAAGCCTTTTGACATCATTTCCTGCGAGCACAACAATGCAGCCCAGAATACTAAACATGAGAGTGACCTTATTATTTGATATCAATGAAAGTCATTAGTATCACTACATTCTTATCAGTAGTAACAAGAGCTCCATGTTAAGGAAGGAAATCAAGTCTCTGTCCATGTTGCTATGAGGAGCTCTACCTAAAATAAAGAGTGAAGGATCCAAGATTAGCTTGATGTCCACAATGGGACTTCTTTCTTTTTGTACGTGTGTCGTTTATGTGACGGTGGATTTTAATGGCGTGGCTCTGCCGTGGTGAAAATGGACTACTAAGAAACGTTCCCCGGTGCCTTCTTAGCGGTGAAATAATCCGGTCCTACCAAGAGGTTGGAATTGAAATAAAAGGAAAAGAGGCTAGCAGGCTAGGAGTAACAACAGTGAATGGTTGTCACATTGAGAACGGTTGCTCTGGCTCACCTTCCTGTCCACTCCAACATCAACATGAATCCACAATAAGTATGATAGTACGACCAATGATGACTTGTTCCTGTTCAGATTCTTCATGTCTATTCTGTTGAAGTTCATGAGTTCAGTGATTCACTTTGTTTGTGACGCTCAGGCAGACTTGATTTATTGTTGATGAAAACATCAGCCTGTGTTTAAGGATACATGTGTGCCTGTTTGGATGATTGAACTTTATTTACAAGGATCTTGTGAAGCAGGCAGATAATGAATTGTTCCACTTTATTTCTCCTGAACAGGAACACCACTTGAATAATGAAGGCTGTGGAATCATCATCTCTCTGCCTTCATTCACATGCATCAGCTCACCTTTGGATGTCTATGAGCTTCAGCCGTCATCATTTAGGTTCAAACACTTCCATGGATGTAGATATCCATCATGTTTGAGGCATACCCATGTACGACTGCACAAAGCATTCTGAGGTCAATGAAACGTGTTGAAGAAAACATCATCTGCGTCCCTTTTCACTCATCCTTACTTCTTCAACGGTCAGATGGAAACGGACTCGCTGGAAACGTTGCGGCAGCAAGGCATTGTGGGCCGGCATTATGTCGTCTTCTTTGTTAAAAGATGGTCGAATGTTTCCTGTGCTAAGAGGAGCTTATAAAAGAAGCATTGATCCACCTTTTCTGAGCTGTTAGAGAATTCAAACGGCTCTAATCATGGCCGCCACTGAAACGCTCCGGCTCATTTCACTCAGTTAGGAAGCGTCCTGAAAAGACAATTTAAACGCACCCTGAGCAACATCCATCGACTTTCATTCTTGACTTCAGGTTATTGTAAATGATTTTTACCCAATCTATAAATGTTGTGTTCAAGCCAAAGTGTAAAAAACTCCAGTTGGCCCGGTCGAATGCTTCTTGGATGTCTAGACTGAGTAACATGGTGTTGTGTCTGTTGGTCTTAGTAGCAGATGTTATCAGATTGAATGTTGGCCTGACATTGTGAGCACCTTGTCTAGCAGGAATAAACCCTGTTTGGTCCACTTGAATTCTTTTCTTTATATTCTTCTTCATCCTCTGTGCTCACATGTTTGTTCCTATCTTTAAATCATTACAGAGGAAGCTAACAGGCCGTGAGTTGGCTCCTTCCCCTCCTTATATGTCAGACTGAAATGATGGCTTCTGACCGTGTTGTTGGAGGCTAACCTGATGATAGAGCCAAATGAAAGACTTTCAACAATACTGCTGTGACTTCAGTCATCAGACATTTATTCAGTTCCTCCAGGAACCCGTCTGTGCCGGGGGATTTATTATTTAGAGCGTCTGATGTTTCTTGACATGAAATTGGCCGTGTCATGTCAGTGGCTTCTTCCTTTGATAAAGTTGGTAGTTGTAGTTTTTGAAGGGAAATATGTGATTTGCCTTGTTATCAGTCTGATTCATGGTAGAGATTCTCATCGTGCTGAGAATGCTTCTGCTGTATCAGACGGTTTGAACACAAGTTGCCCGGAGGTGGGGTGAATTATTTTGGAAACTCTTCTATTTGATTGGGTTGAAATGCAAACAGGCGACTGGCTCTATGAGCCATCCCATAATATCTTTTGGCCCCTTCAGCTTTATATGTCAGTAAATCTTCAAGGTCATGTCTAGTTTGTTTCAGTTGAAGTAGTTTAGAGTTGTCTAATCTTCTCTCATGGTTCAACTCTAGTTCTCTTATTTTACAGTCCAACCACATTTGCTTTTCCAGTCTGGCTTTGTTTAGTCCAGATGTTAGTTCTGTTACTTTCCCCCCCTCCCATCAAACTGAAGGCCATCCTTGGCCATTCTCATTTATCTTGGAGTGTTCGTTTAGATGTTGTTTGACTTCTTTTGACAGCTTCTCATTAGATACAAGAGACGTGTTCAATCTGCAGTATTTCAAAGGTTCACAGTTATTGTAATGGTGACATTTTTAATGTTAAATGATTATTAACACACCTCGTAAGAAAAACAAGGCACCACCAGGCTGACCAGGAACAACTGTATTAATTATGGGAATTAATAAAGTTATTAATTATGATTTTTTTTTTTTTTTTTTTTTTTTTTGAAAGATTTGTTTTGGGCCTTTTTATGCCTTTATTATAGAGGGAGGAAAGTGGATAGAGTCGGAAAGGGGGAGAGAGAGTGGGGAGAGACATGCGGGAAATGGGCCACAGGCTGGACGCGAACCCGGGCCGCCCGCGCGAGGACTATAGCCTCAATACATGGGATCGCGCGCCCTGCCACTGCGCCACCGACGATCCCATGAATTTTGATAGTTATTAATAATGAATTAAATCAACCTCATATCTGAATTATGAATTCTGGATCAATCGACTACCTGAAATCACACGAACATGCTTCTGAGTTTTATGTGCAGAATTTAATGAAAGAAAAGGTGAACAATAACAGAATAATAACATGAATAAAATGTGTTATGAATGTGGAACCAAAATACAGTGACTGATATATTTGATGAAGGTGAACACCAGAAATGATAAATGTTATTATGACGACTTGAGTATGGTATTGTGGTTTAACGTTTGTCTGATAAACATGTTAATTTAGTTGGGGACAAAAAGTGGAGTGAACGGAGGAAAAACTTAGATTAAAGGATAAACTGAACTGTGGGAAGTAAAAAGGACACGATGTGACACGACCCTCTGCAGGTTTGACCAGCTGTTGAATGCGTCTTACTTTGTTGTAGAATCAACAAATCCGCCTTAGAGAGACCGAAGAATTCTGCGGTCCAGAACTGCTTTGACAATTCAGGTCGGAGTCGGTTCTACTGTGCAATTGGGTCGCGTCCTGAGTGTCCAACGGCCTCCAGGAGAGCTCTGAGATTTATCCAAAAGTATTTCTGTTGATGAACGATCGTTAACTTCCTGCTAACTGAAATGGCCAATTCAGTTAGTTCAGATAACGAGATCGTTTAAGAGTCAATGGTGGGAAAAGGAATAATTCCAAAAATGTCCAAAAATGATGAAAAACGATCGGATCAACTTTCTACTGATGAATAAAAGAATAATCTTTTTTAAAACGTATCGCACTACACCATACTCAAAATGTAATCAAACTCTTATACTGAAGTAACAATGCATTGTGATAACCTTTTAATAAAAACCAAACATGAATCATTATTGAATTCCAGCTTTATGTGGAACGCCAGCTTTACTCTGATAGCTTCAGTCAAAAACGACACATGACATCAAACACAGATGGATTTTTAGAAAATGGAAAAAGAAAAAGTAATATCTAGATATATAATTTCAGATGATAATCTAATTATTGAGAATAACTAACCATGTGAGGTACTTAAAGTACCTTCTACGTTTCAACCTCTGGGGGGCAGTAGTGCTCCATGCCAGTTTTAAACAAGAGCAGGGACCATTTGATGACAGTTTGATTTTTTTACATCTTCGCGGTACATTGTCGTATCTGAATCCTGGTTGGATGAAAATGTTAGTCTCAATGTCCTAAAACGGTTTCTGATTAGAAGATGCGTATTGAAATTCTTGGAAGGTGTTTTTCCTGCGTCTTCGACCCCCTTGGAGATCAGTTTGGCGTCAGAGTCATTAACATTGGAATGTCTGTAGGGGGTGTAGAGTCAGAGGGAGAGGGGGAGAGAGAGGCCCTCTGATCAATCTGATTAGATAGATATATTCTACAACACCAGCAAACATTTCCAAACACTGAAAAGACTCTTTGCTTCAAGATTTCTTCAAATACGCCACCATTTAAACAGTTTGATGACAGAGACTGAAAAAGTCTTTGACAATAATCTCATACAAGTTTTCATAGCTGCCTATAGAGGGGACTCTGGGATTCAAATCATTTGCAGGTTGTATAGAGGGCTACAAGAGGAACACAGAGAACATAACACCTACATCAAACACAAATGGGAAAAGGAAACTAACTTCCACATCTGGGAAGAAGCTTTTGGGAAAATACTGGGAGTCTGAGTGGAAGATCACAAGCTCCATCTCATGGAGAACATTGGGTTGGAAGAGTCTGATTAGATACTTTATTAAAGCTGTTCAGAAATCTCATGACACAGACTCTATCTCACTTCTCTTCAGTGCTATCTCCTGGCTCCTGGGCCCAACCCCACGTAGTTCTAGACCGGCCGTGTTAAGGATGGTCCCAAAGCTCTTATACTGAAAGAAGGAGAGAGGAGGGAGATCTGAGGAGAGAGCTGACTTTACCCAAGTCTTTTTACTGACAGACAATATCTCTGTGCATCTCTGCTGGGAGGGACTAAGACACAAGTGGAGGACACTTGGATGCAATGAAGGGAACTGAGATGTACCCATAGACTCTTCTAGCTGCTGGAGGAATTGTGGCTCACAGGAAGCAAATCACTACCACCTGTTCTGTCCTAAAAAACACAGCTTCTGCTTTGAGATCCACAGAGAACCAACAGATGTCTTTAAAGTCAGATGTTACCCAGGAATGGGAACAAGTCTTCCTTGCTAACCTGCATTCATCCACTAAACCAAATACTCATTTGGAAGCCTGAGCATTGCTGGCAGAAAGGCCATAACAAAGAAATGTTCCTCCACCAGTGGAAGACTGCTACCATGTAGTTTATGGAATCTATTCAATGACACAGATCACTTGTTCTCTGAAGCTTCACAAAAACTCATTTGAGGATCTCTGGATAAAATGAAAATCCTATATCTCCCCTAAACTCCCATCTTTTCTTTCAACTGCTTTTCCTTTAGTTATGAACCCCTGTATACTTTGTTTTGTTGTTTTTCTTTTCAGTGGGAGATCACCTCATCTCTTACATCGGATTTATTTTGTTCTGTGTTAAAGCACAAAAACATAAAAGGAGGAATCACTCTATTGTTTAAGCACAAATGACTGTACTGTACAAATGTCTCTGAATATGTGTGATTACAAATACAATTTAACAAAAAAAAATATGACTGAAAGTGTGAGCTGATTCCTCTGTCAGTCCCTGATGGATGAAGCTCTCCTCAGCTTGCAGAGCTTCTCCACACACAAGATGGTGGAGGTTCCTCCTCTGTGGATCATCAGCTGCTCCTCTCTGCTCCACCAGAGTCCTGATCACTCACATTATGACAGAGGCCACCACCAGCTAATAAGAGAAGAAGAGAGATGACAGAAATCATTTTCATCAGCTGGGAGTCATCAGATTCCCCCACAGCGCTGTAACTAAGCTCCGCCCCCACTCCACCTTTGGACTTTCACACTGAACGGTTTCATGTTGGTGTCTGAGTGTGAGTTTACACTGAGTTATGAGAGCTTCACGTCCACACACACTCAGACACACACAGCGTCGTTCTGTCCTACCAGCTCTGACAGCCGACTGTTCTCCTCTCCACTTTAAAGAGTCAGAGCAACACATTCAGTTCAGAGAAGAAACAGGACTTATTATAGTCAGGTCAAAGGTCAACTAACCATGGGAAGAAAATAGAAGAAGGCGTAGTTTGGACATGAATCCTCTCTGATGTTTCTTTGTTTCTGTCAGTTGTCCTTCCTGCATTTGTTCCTGCAGCTGTGTAACTTTAGTCTTTGAGCCTGTTTGTCTTCAACTTCTTCATATTATTCATATCGTTTGTTCACAGTCTGTGAGATATGGTGATAGGTTATATGAAGATAGCTCCGCCCCTTTTATGAAACTCTGGGTTTACTTCTCAGGTTGATAAGCAGCTTCATGTGACTGTTCAGCACCATCTCTTCCGTCAGGGTTAGTGAAGCCAGATCACAGAAAACAAACCCTGAGTATGTTGAACTCTCTTTGTAGTAGAGAACCAAGAAAAGGATTTCTCCAACAACAAACAACAAGAATGTAAATATATGTATGAGCTGATATGTGGAGGCTTTACTAAAGAACACTGAGAGACTGACCTCAGAGTCTTCAGTCCATAGTTTGGATTCTTCTGAAGATCACTCAGCAGCTTCACTCCTGAATCCTGCAGCTTGTTGTAGGTCAGGTCCAGCTCTCTGAGATGGGAGGGGTTGGACTTCAGAGCTGAGGCCAGAGAAGAACAGCTGATCTCTGACAAACTGCAGTCCCTCAATCTGAATAAAGAATAAAAGAAGAATAAAAATAATGTGTAATCCAGTCACATGTGTTCAGCTTGTGATGAGTATCTCAACATCACTTTGTCCTGATGAATCAAGTTTTCTCTAAATGATTAGAGGATCATTTCTGATTGTGTATTCACTAAATCCTCCAAATGTCAGCTCAACATTCATCCAGCTGTTCATGTGCACAGATGAAGAACAGGCTGCTGATCTCAGTCAGCTCTGTGATGTTACTACATTTATCAAATCACACATTATTCAATCACAAGTCTTCATGATTTCACTTCTTAACAGAACCAGAGGAAACCAGAGGCTTCATGTGCACCTTGTTCAACTTTACTTCACACAGTCACAAAAACATTTTCACATCAAATCTCTAAATTATTCAGAAACTTCAAGAATAACAAATCTCCTAAATCATTAAATATCCAGAGATTTAAATTCAGACAAATACCGAAAATATTTAAATCCTGAAATGTGCAACAATGGAGGATGTGGATTGAAATGATTCAAATGAATGACACAGTCAGTGATCTGACCTCAGAGTCTCCAGTCTGCAGTTTGGACTCTGCAGATAATCACACAGCAGCTTCACTCCTGAATCCTGCAGCTTGTTGTAGTTCAGCTCCAGCTCTCTGAGATGGGAGGGGTTGGACTTCAGAGCTGAGGCCAGAGAAGAACAGCTGATCTCTGACAAACTGCAGCCCCTCAATCTGAATAAAGAATAAAAGAAGTAAATGTAGATGACAGTGAGCTTTATACATGAATGTGTGATGTTGTCCACATGAACACACTGATGTGATCATCATCTGTTCATTCACACATTGAAGACTTCATAGTGATTCATTCATGTTTTTGTACTTCCTGATCATTCTTAGATTGAAACGTACAATATGTTGAATTTTATTAGAATCTTTACATTTAAATATCTGAATTCATTTCAAATGGACTAAACCCATGTTATATATCCAGTGTTTCATGGTTTACAGCTTTGAGGAGGGAGGACTTAAGTTTGAATTTTGACAATAACAGTCAACAATGAAGTCTTGAAGCATTGTGATGCTAAAGTGTTTGTTCAGCATGCTGGTAACTGTAAGAGTGGACTGAATCGATTTGATATTAATATGAGGCTGTGATAGAGCTGTCACCTTTCTCTCCTCCTTTCTTCTCTGAGGGAGAAACTCTTCATCCTTACATTTGGACTTTAGGAGCTCTCTTAAGGACTGACATGCTTTGTGAATAACCTTGATCTTTACCAGGATCTAGTCTTTAATCTAAGTAGAAATGTAGCTGCAGCGTGTTCCAGCTCCAGCTGTCTGCCACTGTGGCTGAAACTTCTCTTCTCCCTTCTGTTGTCCTCATGCCCTGCTATCACTCTCCACTCTTCTCAGGACTTTTTTCATTTCAATCTGGATTTTAACCCGTCTGTTGTCGGGATCTGATGTTTTTAAACCCTTGAACCAAAAGTCTTTTTCATGACAGAAAGCCTGGGCTAAAATCTGTGTGCCAGTGCACAATTCAAGTGTAGCGAGCGCTCACAGGAGTGACAGCAGTGAAGCTGTCAGGTACGTTGACAACACGTCCAACTTATTAAAGCAGTCAAAAAGATAGCACGCCAACGTGAACATCACTGCAAGCAGGAACAAAGAGAGTGTGGAGCAAAGCCAAGTCTCCTTTGCATTTAAATAGCCTCTTGATAATAATTCTGAACGGGCCAAAGACATAACAAACACCACTGCTGTTTTTATTACAGTGGATTACATGCAGAATGGGACTTTGTGTTTTTACAGCTTCTTATATTGACAGAGGGAAATATGAATAGTTGTGAGATGAAACTGTCCCAGCTTTATTTTGTGCTCTAAAAAGTGCTGACTTCATAAACAGAAAGGTGTCAGTGTTTGTCTCTGTCATTTAAAACACATCTTTTTATATATACTATAGGCTACATGGATGATTTTATTTCACTCATTTCTTTTATTGATTGGAGACTCTTTTGGTTATAAGTATATTTGATTTGATGTTATTTTTGAATGTTTCATTTAAAATGTCATGAAAAAGAAACCTGAGCAGGTGAAGTCTGAACTGTCCATGCTGAACTTAAGACAATGTGTAAAAGGGAAGTTGTAAATGTTCCTGATAAAGAAAAAGAAAGTGTTGCATCAGGTCCCTTACTGGACATTTGTATAACACATCTAGTATGCAAACATACACCCATTCCCAATGGGTGAAGCCTTGGCCTAGAAGAGAGGTCTTCAGGTGGTCCCCAACCTTCACTGGGTGTTTCGACCCTTAACCACAACACCCTCCAGTTGGCGGGTCAGCAGTGACTGGCCAGGTCACTGCCCCTCTCCTCCAGGCTTCCAGCTTGTGTCCTCTCTTTTGTGCCAGAGCCAACAGGTGGCTCTCTCTGCTGCTTCCCCCAGTCTACCAACAGCTGCTTTCCTCAAGTGGCCTCTGAGCCCAATCTTTTTCATTAGATCCCACGCAGATTGAGCTGGGAATCCTCGACATCCAGTTTCCACCGTCAACAGCCATGTTGTCCACCCCTTATCCCGGCAGTCTTGGGCAAGTTGCTGGTATTTGGCTTTTTTCCTCTCTGCAGCTTCCTCACAGCCCTCCTCCCATGGCACTGTTAACTCCACCATGATGATCTTCTTCCCCTCTGGAGACCAAATGATGGTGTCAGGTCTTTGGGTGGTGGACAGGACTGCTTCTGGGAAGTGGAGTTTCCTCCCTAGGTCAACCACCATTTCCCATCTCTGGGCTGACTGCAGGAGATTCTGCCTGGCTTGGTTGTGGGAAGCCGTTCTATGGCCCTCTTTCACAAAAGTGATGGTGCTGAACAGCGGTCTTGCTTTGGCTGGTTGCTTCTTCCTCCTCTCTTGCTCCAGGATGTCTGCGAGCACTGATAGCACCCTATCGTGACGCCACCTGTATCTCCCCTGTGTCAGTGCTGTCTTGCACCCTGACAGGATATGTGCCATTGTTCCTTTTCCACCACACAACCTGCACAACTGGTCCTCCCTCATCCCCCACCTGTGCAAATTGACTGGGGTCGGTAGGGTATCGTACACTGCTCGGAGTAGAAAGGATATCCGGAAGGGCTCCAGCCGCCACATTTCACTCCATGTGATGGTTCTCTTGGGGAGGTTCCACCTTGTCCAGGCACCCTGAGTTGCGAGCTCGATGGATTTTGCTCTTCTCCCTTCTTCTTCAAGGTTTCGGACTTCATCCTGGATCAAGGTTCTCCTTTCCCTAGGGGTTGACTTTGACCACTGCTGGAAGTGTGTGGTTCCTAGACCCTGTCTTCCAGTGCAAGGGTTACCAATGATGTCTTTGGTCCTGAGCGAACTTTCTGCCTGGTTGATCGCTGTGCTGGCGGCCCACTTACGGCCAGATCTTGTCCTGACTCCTGCTTCCCTGGTGAGTTGATCCTGAGAGTCTCTATATGTCAATGACAGTCTGCACTTGGCGACTTTGAACTCCTCAACCACTGATGACATTGGAAGCCGGAGCTGGCCTGATCTTATGTAGAGCCCCAAGGATGTAAAACTTGGGGGTACTCCCAACCATCTTCGAAGGTGCTTGTTGAACTTCCTCTCCATTTCTTCAACAGTTGATGGGGTACCTTATATATGGTGAGATGCCACATGAGTCTTGGGAGCAAGCCATGTTGGTAAATCCAGCACTTGTATTTCCCAGGCAGGCCAGACTTGTCAATCTTCGTCAGCCATTCTTCGACTTGTTTCCCTGTGTTGGAGATGCTGTTTTTGTCTGACAGGGAGTCATCATACCACTTCCCAAGGCATTTAATTGGGTTCCCCTGGATGTTTGGGATCACTTCCCCTTGAACTCGTAGCTCACACCTTCCAGTTACTTTGCCCTTTTGGATCACCATGCTCCTTGATTTCATGGGCTTGAAAGCCATTTTTGCCCAGGTGGCCATGCGATCCAGTTCTTCCAAGACCCATCTTGCCTGCACATGAGTTGGTGTTATCACAGTGAGGTCATCCATGAATGCCCTGATTGCTGGCTGTTGACATCCTGCAGCTGTCTTCATCCCTCTTGATCTTGTGCTCGCTGCGGACCCAAAATGTACCCAACCCAATCTTCAGAACTGAGAACCGTACCCAACCCAAATGTTTGTGTAGCGTTACAGCCCGAGTAGAGACACAGCTGATAGTAAAATGATTTCATCAAGTTCTCAACAAATCAAAATGTGAACCATGTTTGAACAGCACCCCCCCCTTTTTAAAAGCAGGAATAAGACGGGGGTCCTTCATGTTGTAGCTCACCTCTTTTTATGTCTGATTATTTGATGTTTCTGTAAAAGTCTGACAGAGTTGACTCAAATCTGGGACACAACTTTAACAGGTCCAAATGTTCCTACAAACAACATTTTAAAGTGTCGATGACTATAATAGTATTTCACACCTTTAGTATCAGAAGGTTTTATAGTTTGAAGAGTTTGACTCTTTTTTAAATCGTTTAAAGTTTTAAATTGTTTTCTGCCATCGGGCAGGTGTAGACATGAAACAAAGAAATCAGAACCAGCATTTGGGATTTCAAAATAGTTTCATCATAAAAATCTTTTAAAGGGATTTTCATTAAAAAAGGAATAAGTTCATTTGTAAGTGGTATTTTAAGTTTGTTTGTCTGGGACATGATGTTTCCCAATTCTCAAGAATGGGTGAAATTCAAACACAGTCAACACAGTTTCTATTATATTCATATCTATATTACAGTCAGTGATCTGACCTCAGAGTCTCCAGTCTGCAGTTTGGACTCTGCAGATAATCACACAGCAGCTTCACTCCTGAATCCTGCAGCTCGTTGTCACTCAGGTCCAGCTCTCTGAGATGGGAGGGGTTGGACTTCAGAGCTGAGGCCAGAAAAGAACAGCTGATCTCTGTCAAACTGCAGCCCCTCAATCTGAATAAAGAATAAAAGAAGAATAAAAATAATGTGTAATCCAGTCACATGTGTTCAGCTTGTGATGAGTATCTCAACATCACTTTGTCCTGATGAATCAAGTTTTCTCTAAATGATTAGAGGATCATTTCTGATTGTGTATTCACTAAATCTAAATCCTCCAAATGTCAGCTCAACATTCATCCAGCTGTTCATGTGCACAGATGAAGAACAGGCTGCTGATCTCAGTCAGCTCTGTGATGTTACTACATTTATCAAATCACACATTATTCAATCACAGGTCTTCATGATTTCACTTCTTAACAGAACCAGAGGAAACCAGAGGCTTCATGTGCACCTTGTTCAACTTTACTTCACACAGTCACAAAAACATTTTCACATCAAATCTCTAAATTATTCAGAAACTTCAAGAATAACAAATCTCCTAAATCATTAAATATCCAGAGATTTAAATTCAGACAAATACTGAAAATATATAAATCTTGAAATGTGCAACAATGGAGGATGTGGATTGAAATGATTCAAATGAATGACACAGTCAGTGATCTGACCTCAGAGTCTCCAGTCTGCAGTTTGGACTCTGCAGATAATCACACAGCAGCTTCACTCCTGAATCCTGCAGCTTGTTCTCACTCAGCTCCAGCTCTCTGAGATGGGAGGGGTTGGACTTCAGAGCTGAGGCCAGAGAAGAACAGCTGATCTCTGACAAACTGCAGTTAAATAATCTGAATAAAGAATAAAAGAAGTGCATGAAGATGACAGTGAGCTTTATACATGAATGTGTGATGTTGTCCAGTATTTAAGATAGATGGATATTTATTCAAACATGATATCAGACAATATCTTTAATATGGATATAGTTCATGTTGCATTAAAATATGGTCTACGTCTTCTGTAGAGCTGACAGTTCAGCTATTTCTCTCTCTCCCTTTCTCTGAGCCTAGCTCTAAAAACTCAATGGATAACAAAGCACTGTGTTTATTGAGGACAGCCAGAAGACACAATTTTGAGCCAATAAAGGTTTGTAGGATATACCATCAACCTGAACACTTTGTGTTCTGCTGCACAAGTAGTTGCTAAACCACATCTATTACATTCATATCTATATTACAGTCAGTGATCTGACCTCAGAGTCTCCAGTCTGCAGTTTGGACTCTGCAGTCCCTCACACAGCAGCTTCACTCCTGAATCCTGCAGATTGTTGTAGCTCAGGTCCAGCTCTCTGAGATGGGAGGGGTTGGACTTCAGAGCTGAAGCCACGACGTCACAGTGAGTCTCTGAGAGTCCACTTTCAGAAAGTCTGTAGTGACACATAAAATAGAAAATTAATAGTCATGAAAGAATTGTTGATATTCACGTCTCACATCTGATGATTGAAGTTTGACAGGTCCTGTTTGGTCTTAACGTTACACATCAGTGGAATCTCTCACTGACACAAAAAGTCTCCTCACTGCTTTTCAAACCTGCACATTCTTCATCTTTCAATCATTTACTAAATGTTACAGATGTGTAACCCTGCTGCTAAAACAGCTTAAAAAGAGTTATTAAAAGAGTCATAAACAACATCATTATTGGTTTAGTTCATCAGTTCATGTTGTATTTATTTGATGTAACACACTCGAGCTGTGATTACTAAGTCAGTGAGTTTATTGTTGCAGTTTTGTACGACTCAAATCAACAGTAGTTTTGCAGTGCAGATTGATGTGCAGCAAAGTAAAAGTCTGTGATGCAGGACGAGAGTTTCTTTTTTTATGAAGCCAGAGTGAGTAAGAGATGGTCACCATGTTGTCACCATGTTAAATGTAGAAGTTGATAAACAGCAGAACTAAGTGATAAAGATGGACAGAGGATAATTCATCAGTTCAGAGTGAGAAGAGTTCCTGTAGAAGTCATGAAACTGAGTGAAGTGTGTGTCATCTTAAAAAGCTGCACTTCACATGTCTCAGTCAGCCAGCTGCTCACTTCATTGTGCTCCTTTTTCTGCCTGTTAGCAAACAAGTTATGGCTTTGCAAAGTCATTCAAACTAGTTCATGTGATTTGGTGACATCACGTATGAAAAAACTACCACTGACTGTTTCTCCTGAACATGAACAGAGGAACAGTTTTTAGTGACCAGAGAGGATTTACTTTAGTTGATTAAATTATTATATAGGGCTGGGAAACTAATTTAAAATGATTACAAACTGACTTTCAGAACACTTAATTGATGTCATCTCGCCCATGTCAATCATTTCAATTATTTTGTCACGTGAAGACACACTTAATAACCACTCGATAGTTCATCAGATATTCACTCTTTCATTAGACAAATATCCCAGCTTTAATAGTGGAGCACATTTACAGTAGAGACCATGTCAGTGAACTATGAGGGAAAAAACTAAAACTAAATCATCTTTTATTAATCTTAACTGAAGTCAAACGTTCAATAAATGGTGATATTGGTTTGAGGTCATATCACCCAGCACTATTAGTACATGACACTGATTTATAATGCTCATCACATCTGGACTTACTTTGCCTTCCTGCAGTTCCTCACAGCTGGAATCAGTCTCTGTCGTCCCTGGACTGATGTGTTGTACTTCTTCAGGTCCAACTCATCCAGAACCTCCTCGGACATCTGCAGCATGTAGGCCAGAGCAGAGCAGTGGATCTCAGAGAGTTTCTCCTCTGATCTGTTCTCTGACTTCAGGAACTCTTGGATCTCCTGATGGACTGAGAGGTCCTTCATCTCCGTCAGACAGTGGAAGATGTTGATGCTTCTGTCAGGAAACTCATCATATCTATCATCTATCGTCATCATATCTTCATACATATCATCCATCATATCTGTACTGTTGATCTCCTTCAGGTTGTTGATGACTCTCTGGATCATTTCTGGACTGTTGTCTGTCTGACGCAGCAGGCCTCCTAAGAGTCTCTGGTTTGACTCCAGAGAAAGACCATGAAGGAAGCAAACAAACAGGTCCAGGTGACCGTTCTGACTTTGAAGGGATTTCTTCATTGCTTCCTCTAGGAGAACATCAAGAGTTGAATCTACATGTGTTTCTCCCAGAAAAGTCCTCAGTACTGTTGTGTTCCTGTTGGTGAAACAGTGGAACATGTAGACTGCAGCCAGAAACTCCTGAACGCTCAGATGAACAAAGCAGTAGACTTTTTTCTGGAAGATCACACACTCTGTTTTGAAGATCTCTGTACAAACTCCTGAGTACACCGAGGCCTCTGTGACATCCAGACCACACCGCTCCAGGTCTTCTTGGTAGAACAGGATGTTTCCGTCCTCCAGATGTTCAAACGCCAGCCTCCCCAGCTTCAGAAGAACTTCCCTGTCTGCCTCCGTCAGCTCATGTGGACTCATCTGATGTCCCTCACCATACTTGTTCTTCTTCCTCTGTGTCTGAACCAGCAGGAAGTGTGAGTACATGTCAGTCAGGGTCTTGGGCAGCTCTCCTCTCTGCTTTGTGCTCATCATGTGCTCCAGAACTGTGGCAGTGATCCAGCAGAAGACCGGGATCAGACACATGATGTGGAGGCTCCTGGATGTCTGGATGTGTGAGATGATTCTGCTGGACAGATCTTCATCACTGAACCTCCTCCTGAAGTACTCCTCCTTCTGGGCGTCAGTGAAGCCTCGTACTTCTGTTACCCTGTCAACACATGAAGGAGGGATCTGATTGGCTGCTGCAGGTCGAGAAGTGATCCAGATGAGAGCTGAGGGGAGCAGATTCCCCTTGATGAGGTTTGTGAACAGTGTGTTTAACGATGACTTCTGTGTGACATCAGACACAACCTCCCTGTTTGTGAAGTCCAATGACAGTCTGCTTTCATCCAGGCCGTCAAAGATGAACAACAGTTTACAGACAGTGAGCGTCTCTGCTGCCAGCTTCTGTAATGTTGGATGGAAAACACGGAGCAGCTCAAGAAGACTGTAGCGCTTATCTCTGATCAAGTTCAGCTCCCTGAATGAAAGCAGGATCAGCAGACTGACGTCTTGGTTCTCTGAGCCCTCGGCCCAGTCCAGAGTGAACTTCTGCACTGAGAAGGTTTTTCCAACACCAGCCACACCGTTTGTCAGAACCACTCTGATGGGTTTCTGTTGGTCGGGTTGAGCTCCTATCTTTGGTTCCTGTTGGTCGGGTTGAGCTCCTGTCTTTGGTTCCTGTTGGTCGGGTTGAGCTCCTGTCTTTGGTTCTTGTTGGTCGGGTTTAGCTTCTGTCTTTGGTTCCTGTTGGTCGGGTTGAGCTCCTGTCTTTGGTTCCTGTTGGTCGGGTTGAGCTCCTGTCTTTGGTTCCTGTTGGTCGGGTTGAGCTTCTGTCTTTGGTTCCTGTTGGTCGGGTTGAGCTCCTGTCTTTGGTTCCTGTTGGTCAGGTAAGGCTTTAAAGATGTCCTGGCACTTGATTGGAGTCTCATGGAGGGTCTTCTTCTTTTTAGAGTCTGTCTCCATCTGTCTCACCTCATGTTGGGTGTTCACCTCTTCTCTCTGCCCCTCTGTGATGTAGAGCTCAGTGTAGATCCTTTTGAGGTGGGTTCTACTTCCTGTTTCATCACTTCCTTCAGTCACATGTTCACATCTCGTCCTCAGACTGACCTTATGTTGATCTAAAACCTCCTGCTGACCTCTATCTACTGAAAGAGAGAATGATACAATCTGATTATTGTTTTCAGATGTTTTTGTAAAAGAAGTAAAAAGAGTTTTAATTTCTAGACTTTTGACATTGACCAATAAAAGTCGTGTTTGAGGAGATCACAGAAGCACAAAGGTGTACAGTCTTACTTTGTTCAGTGCTGCTCTGACTGACTGTCTGCAGTCCAGCTCCTGGTCTGGATCCATACTGAGGACAGGATGTCTCCTCCTCTCTAACATAAGTCCCCTTTGTCCCCCTGTGAAGACATGTCTTTAGAACTAAACTGATGGTTGACTGATAGAAAATATGAAGATTAACTTCCGGTTATGGCATCTACCTGAACGGCAGCAAGATTCAGAGCTCCAACCTATTGGACCCATTTTTGCTTTTCCATTTCAACATGGAGTCACTCAGTTGCCCACGCTTGCCCCAGTACCGAGTATATTACAACTTTCTCTACAAAAACGCCAAACGCACGTAAATATAAACCCTAACAAGTGGGTGAAGTCGATGACGTTAACGGCGCTAGCAAAGATCGCACCTCGCTGGATAGAGAACATAAGAACAATGCTAATGCTAGCGCTAGCGGCCAGGTAGACGACGAGACTAACACTTTAGTTAGTGATCAATTGAAGGACTTCTTGGAGGATAATAATGTCCTTTCTAAATATCAATCAGGCTTGAGAAAACAACATAGCACTGCGACAGCTGCATTTAAGGTTTGAAATGACATTTTTGAAGCCATTGATTGCAAAAAATGTTGTGTAGCTCTATTTATTGACCTTTCAAAGGCATTTGATACTGTTGATTACAGATTATTAATCAACATCAAATTGGCCTGTCAAAGCAAGCAGCACAATGGTTTGACAACTATCGGCAGGATCCACTTTGTCCTTTTTAGAAATTTCAAAGGGGGTCCCCCAGGGTTCAATATTAGGACCCATTTTATTCTCCATTCATATTAACAATCTGTGTGAAAATGTGTTGAATGCCATGTATCACTTTGATGCTGATGATACTATCATCTATTGTTGCTCAACATCTGTTGCACAAGCTTTTGAGTTCATGCAATCGGCATTTAATGTTGTCCAGTCTTGGCTGAGGGAACTAAAGTTGGTCATAAACTATGATGAAACAAAGCTCATGTTGTTTTCACATTTACGTGAAGTACCAACAAATGTACCCTTGAATTTTACGTCCCAAGGAAATACAATCGAGCTTGCAAAAGCTACAAGTACCTGGGTTTCCTTCTGGACTGTGAACTATCATTTAAAGCACACATCACCAAACTCGTCTCCAAACTCAAAGTGAAGCTGAGATTTTATTATAGAAATAAATCCTGCTTTTCACTCAGGGCGAGGAAACTTCTTGTTTCTTCTACCGTCCTTCCTTTGTTGGATTATGGCGATGTGCTGTACATGGGCGCCTCTGCTAAATGTTTACAGTCATTGGATACCGTGTATCAATGCGCGTTGAGATTTGTGACAGGTTGTAGACGCCTTACTCATCACTGTGACCTGTACATGAAATCTGATTGGCCACCCTTAAAGGTGCGCAGGTATTTACACTGGCTAAATCTTCTTTATAAAGCTCTTCTTGGTTTGGTGCCGTCATATTTATGTGAACACCTTCAAAGAACCAGAAGCCAACACGCCTTGTGTTCCTGTGATGTTTTAAAACTGTCTGTTCCTCGTGTTCGCACTGAGCTCGGAAAAAGAGCGTTCAGTTTTGCTGCTCCCTCTACCTGGAACTTTCTCCAAAATGACTTGAAAATGGCCGACCTCATTTCACTTGAAGCCTTTGGCTCCATCTTAAAGGACAAAAAACGTGAGGCAATCGGACAGTGTCTGTGTGTCTGAATTGTAACCTGTCATCACAACTCTGCACTTCATCTGTAAACTGATCTGTTCATTGGAATTGTTGTTTTTTTCTTAACTTACTGTCTGTAAACTGTTTTAATCATGACATGTGCTGCTGCCCTCTTGGCCAGGTCGCCCTTGTGAAAGAGATCTTGATCTCAATGGGTTAATTACCTGCTTAAATAAAGATGAAATTAAAAAAGAAAGAAAGAAATTCTTCTGTTTGGATTCAGCTCATAGTCTGCAGGGAGATGATTGTTTCTTGTGTTTTAACCGTCCTAAAACATCTGAAGAGACAAAGAGTTAGTAAGAAGACTTACTTTGTGTCCGAGGGTCCACCTTCATTTCTGAAGTTTATAACGTGACCTTTGGACCAATCACTCTTCAGAGACTGACAGCTGGGTACAGGAGACTCTGCTCTCTGTCTGCTCCTCTGAACTCTGTAAAAAAACAACACATTTGATATTTTTATGATATGAATCTTTAATAAACTCTCTGAGGACAAAACTATAAAAGAAGCTGTAAATATAAAAAGGGCTACAGCTGTGGATGATGAGAAGCTTTCATGGTTTGTTTCTTTGCTAAGAAGACTTACTTTGTGTCCGAGGGTCCAGCTCCTTTACTGAAGTTTAAGAGATGACCAATGGACCAATCACTCTTCAGAGACAGACAGCTGGGTACAGGAGACTCTGCTCCGTCCTCCTCTTCCTCTAAACTCACATCCATGATCTGATCTGAAGTCAGTCTGAGAGGAAACACAGAAACACTCACTGAGAGATCAACACAAGAGAAACAGGAGAAACCAGTTTGATCTAACACACACACACACACGAACACACACACACGACTGTACAGACACACACACGAGCGAACACACACAAACTCACACAGTCAAGCACACACACAAACACAAAGACACACACACACAAACAAATGCGAACACACACACACACACACAGACACGACCGTACAGACACACACACGCACACACACACGCACGCACACACACACACACACAGACACGACCATACAAACACACACACACACACACACACACACACACACACACACACACACACACAGACACGACCGTACAGACACACACACGCACGCACACACACACACACACACAGACACGACCATACAAACACACACACACACACACACACACACAAACACACACACAGCTCATATGAATGTAAGCTGTGACGTCATTAGAAAGTGTCTGTGTTCAGTTGACAGGAGGAAACTGAGAGTACAGAAGTGAAGATATAAAAACTGTGGATAAACACTCACCCTGCTTCACTCTTTACTTCTCTCTTCACTTCTGTCCACAAAATGTCTGAACTCACTGAACACTTTCACTTTCACTGTCCCGCCTCCTCTCATGAGTCTGGATCAGGTGTTGCTCCTCCCTCCTCCAGTTACAGCAAATGAGCTGCTGTGTGTGTGTGTGTGTGTGTGTGTGTGTGTGTGTGTGTGTGTGTGTGTGTGTGTGTGTGTGTGTGTGTGTGTGTGTGTGTGTGTGTGTGAAATCTTTAATTTCCCCCCGGGGACAAATAACATTTTTTTAATTGACGTCCATTGGGACGTGAGTTGGGAACTGGAGGGTTCGAGTCCCGGTGCAGACCAAAAAAAAAAATCTGGAAATTGGTGTGGTAGTTGAAGAGGTTCCAGGCCACTTCCTGGGCACTGCTGAGGTGCCCTTGAGCAAAAGGAGCGCCCAAAGCTCATGATCATAGGTGAGGGTAGGAACGAAGATCGACCGGTAAATTGAGAACCTCGCATTTAGGCTCAGCTCCTTCCTCTCCACGACGGACGCAACACTGATCCATCTGTCGATCTCACGCTCCATCTTCCACGCCACCTTTTTCCGGTCTAGAATCATGGACTCAGATTTAGCGGTGCTGATCCTCATTCCAGCCGCCTCACACTCAGCAATGAGCCACTCCAGTGCACGCTGAAGGTCCAGGTTTGAGACCACAAGACCACATCATCCGCAAAAAGCAGAGACGATATCTTGTGGTCCCTGAACCGGACCCCCTCCGGCCCCTGGCTCCACCTAGAAATTCTGTCCATAAGAGTAATGAACAGAACCGGTGACAAAGGGCAGCCCTGCTGGAGGCCAACACGCACCGGGAACAGGTCCGACTTACTGCCGGCAATGCAAACCAGACTCCTGCTCTGGTCATACAGGGACCGGACCGCCCTTAGCAAAGGGCCCCGAACCCCATACTCTCAGAGCACCCCCACAGGACGCCACGGGGGACACGGTCGAACGCCTTCTCCAGATCCACAAAGCACATGTGGACTTGTTGAGCAAACTCCCATGAACCCTCGAGCACCCGCTGGAGAGTGTAGAGCTGGTCCAGCGTTCCACGGCCGGGACAAAAACCGCTTTGTTCCTCTTTGATCCGAGGTTCGACTAACAACTGGATCCTCCTCTCCAGAACCCTGGAATAGACTTTCCCAGGGAGGCTGAGGAGTGTGATTCCCCGGTAGTTGGAACACACCCTCCAGTCACCCTTCTTGTAAAGAGGGACCACCACCCCGGTCTGCCAGTCCAGAGGCACTGTCCCCGACCTCCACGCGATGCTACAGAGACGTGTCAACCATGACAGCCCCTGCACATCCAGAGACTTAAGATACTCAGGGCGAATCTCATCCACCCCTGGTTCCTTGCCACCAAGGAGCTTGCCAACTACCTCGGTGACTTCGGCTTGGGTGATGGACGAATCCACCTCGGAGCACTCAGCCTCTGCTTCCTCAGTGGAAGACGTGAAGGTGGGATTGAGGAGATCCTCGAAGTATTCCTTCCACCGTCCGACTACATCCCCAGTTGAGGTCAGCAGCTCCCCACCTCCACTGTAAACAGTGTTGGTGAAGCACTGCTTCCCCCTCCTGAGACGATGGACGGTTTGCCAGAATAACAGAACAGACGATGAGGACGTCTTTGAGTTCAAGTTGACCTGATGGTAGTTTCAGGTTAAAACTAAAATAAGAACTGTGAATATGTGGTCAGTTTAAAAACACCAAGCTGTCCCTCATTCTGTTTATTATATAGAAGTTAGTTCCCATTAAGAACACGTCAGTCCTTCCCAGTTGAACCCAGCTCATGATAAACAGTCTCATCACTTCATCTACTGCAGCCTGATCTTAACCTGAATCACAGATTATTAGTTTGTCATCACTGATTTACACTCAGTCACTTTTCTCTCCTGTCACTACTCTTCTTCTACTTTTATTTTTTGTACCTTTTTTATACTTCCTGTTTATTTCCTGCTCCGTGTCTGTCTGTATTGATTGGACAGGAGAGTGATGGGTAATATAGTGAGTGAAGACACGATGACCGCTGAGTTAAAGCAGAGTCTGGATTTTAACCTGACTGTAAAAAAACTCAAACTGACCTTCATCATGTCAAACTGGAAAAAAGAAAATAAATGTGATTCTCACAAAATCAGTATTTTGTAGAGATGATTACTTTCTGTTTGTTTCCTTGTATTATAATTGTATTTTATTTAAGTCTGAATGATGAACTGATGAGAGATTACAGACAATGACATGCTGTTTCACTAAATGGCCACAGGGTGGCAGCACCCTCCAGCAGCGTCGCTCGGGGACCTTTAGCAGCGCGCGGAGCAAAGAGAGCTCAGACTCCGCTGAATGGAGAATGAACAGCTGTTGTCCTGCGTCACTGATTTCATTTTAATATTTCCAATATTTAAACACTTTCTTTGTGATTCCAGATGTTTATTAGATAACCTGAATCCCCGGTGATGTGTGCTCTGTAAGCTGAAAGGTAAATGTGTCAAAGTTCAGTCTGACGGACGTCGGGAGAAAATGGCGGCTGCCGTCCTCATCGTCAGTTCTCTTTAGTTTTGTTCGGCTCCTGGTTCATCTGCAGGTTATTTCTATGTGTGTTTAAAGTGACTGTGTAGTAAAATGTGATGTTAATGTTCTGTTGAAGAACAGCTCCGGCTGCAGCTCCGTGTAACGACTCACCAGTTGATATCAGACGATGACGCAGATTCAAGTCACGAGGTTTGGCGCCAAGTTACGAGGCGGCCATGTTGATGATTTATAGTTTGTGTTCATATCGAGTGAATTTAATACAGTGAGACTGCAAATAAGATTTATTCTGTTTTATGAAGTGAAACTTTAACTTGTAAAATGAACAGTTAATACAAACATATTGTTTTGATGAGACGACAAAGATGTTAAAAAGTGCTTTAAGGGAAAAGTGCAGACATGAGTGAGAGACAGAAGATTTAAAGAGAAAATGTTTGTTTTGGTTCAGTTGTTTGAAACATGTCAGGAGACATTGAACACAACTTTTAAACCATGTTTTGTTACGGAACCAGAATAGAACCCAAGCGCGAGACCAAGGATCAGGTAACAACAACAATTTATTATAAATAGGGAAAGTGACACTGGTGACAATAATGAGCAAGAGTCCAAGCTCAGGTGCGTAGTGTAGACAATAATCCAAGTGACTCTCAAAAAACCCTAATCCAGCACGCGTGAGGTGAAATCCAAGTGAACACGATGAGACGATAGGACACGAAGGGGCAGGTAGGTCTGGACTGGGAGCTGACGAGGAGAGAACACGAAGAGGGTAAGTACAAGTAAATCACGAGGAACATCAAAGTACAAGGAAGCCTGATTTAGAGGTTTGATACCACGGAGGGTTGATAATACTCTGGCGCCGGCTGCATGTGGAGAGCCGGCTTAAGAGGAGGAGTTGACGAGACGTGGAATGAGTGACACCTGGTTGTGCAGCTGAAACAAATTGTAATCAAGGGGAAGGGGAGCACACAGGAGGAGAAGACAAACAGGGAAAGCAAACAACAAAAGTGCACAAACTAACAAAAACCCAAATCATAACAGTACCCCCCCCTCAACGACCGCCTCCTGGCGGTCCACCCGGCTTTCCCGGATTGTCCCGATAAAAGTCACGAATTACTGAGTGATCTAAAATCAGAGTTCTAGATATCCAGCTTCTTTCCTCTGGACCATAACCAACCCAGTCAACAAGAAATTGAAAACCACGCCCCCTGCGGCGAACGTCCATCACCTTGTTAACCGTAAAGGCCGGATGGCCATCGATGAGTCGGGGGGGTGGAGGGGTGACGGCCGGAGGGCTAAACTCACTGGTGTTAACCGGTTTTAGTTGTGACACATGGAATGTGGGGTGGATCCTGAGTGCAGGAGGAAGTCTGAGACGTACTGCTGAGGGATTCACTATCTCCAAGACCTCATAGGGACCAATGAACCGGGGGGCCAACTTTTTAGAGGAAACGCTAAGGGGAATGTCTTTAGAGTTCAACCAGACCCTTTGGCCTGGCGTGTAGGTAGGTGCCGGAACCCTGTGGCGATCAGCCAACCTACGATTCCGTTCCCTAGTCCTCAACAATGCGGCTCGTGTCTCCCTCCAGGTCCTGCGTAACCGTCGCAGGTGACTTTGGACGGAGGGAACGTTAATGTCTTGTTCTTGACTGGGAAATAACGGGGGTAAGTAACCAAGAGAAACTTGAAACGGTGCCATACCTGTGGCCGAGGATGTGTGGGAGTTGTGGGCGTATTCAACCCATGACAGATGCTGGCTCCATTTATCTGGTCTCTGGGCGCAAACACAACGGAGCATAGCCTCTACGTCCTGATTAGCCCTCTCAGTCTGGCCGTTGGACTGTGGGTGGTATCCTGAAGAGAGGCTCACCGTAGCTCCCAGTGCCTGACAGAACGCCCTCCAGACTTGTGATGTAAACTGGGGACCTCGATCGGAGACAATGTCAGAGGGAATACCGTGCAACCGAAAGACATGAACTGTGAGCAGTTCAGCGGTCTCGGAAGCAGAGGGTAATTTAGGGAGAGCAACAAAATGAGCAGATTTAGAAAAACGGTCAACAATGGTAAGTATGACAGTTTTACCTTCTGAGGGGGGTAAACCGGTGATGAAGTCCAACGCAATGTGAGACCATGGTCTACCCGGAACAGGGAGGGGATGAAGCAGACCCGCCGGCGGCCGATGTGACGCCTTGCCCCGGGCACACACAGAACAAGCCAACACATAGTCCTTAATGTCCCTGTTCATGGATGGCCACCAGAAATGTCTTTTGAGCAGGTCCGTTGTCCGAGAAACACCCGGATGACAGGCTATCTTGGATGAATGTCCCCACTGAAGAACCTGAGAACGGACAATAACAGGAACGAACAAGCAGTTATCTGGGCCCCCACCGGGGTCGGGGTGATCCCTCAAGGCATTACGGACAGCTGACTCGATCTCCCATGTCACCGAAGCCACCAGGCAGGATGAG
Organism: Symphodus melops; assembly: GCF_947650265.1. Lineage (NCBI taxonomy): Eukaryota > Metazoa > Chordata > Actinopteri > Labriformes > Labridae > Symphodus > Symphodus melops. The sequence goes on from NC_136694.1 coordinate 808,416, forward strand.
GGAAGAATCGTGTCAATAGTTTTTTGTGTTTCTTTGTCTCTATCAAACTGTCTTGATAATGCATCTGGTTTTATGTTCTTACTCCCAGGTCGGTAGGTGACCGTAAAATGGAATCTGGTAAAAAACAACGCCCACCGGGCTTGACGAGAATTCAACCTCTTGGCTGTCTGGATGTAGGAGAGGTTCTTGTGATCGGACCAGACCACAAATGGTGTTTCAGCACCCTCTAGCCAGTGCCGCCACTCCTCCAAGGCTAACTTCACCGCCAACAACTCCCGATTTCCCACGTCGTAGTTCCTCTCAGCCGGTGATAGTTTGCGGGAGAAGAAGGCGCACGGATGGAGTTTCTGGTCACAGGAAGACCTCTGAGAGAGAACTGCCCCCACTCCAATGTCTGACGCGTCCACTTCCACGATGAATTGTCTCTGGATGTCTGGTTGCACCAAGATAGGTGCTGAAGAAAACCTTCTCTTTAGGTCAGCAAACGCCTCCTGTGCAGCAGGAGACCACAGGAAAGGTTCAGAGAGAGAGGTTAGTCTTGTGAGGGGGGCTACAACCTGGCTGTAGTTCCGGATGAAACGTCTATAAAAGTTAGCGAAGCCCAAGAATCTCTGCAGCTGCTTGCGAGAAGTAGGTGTCTCCCACTCCATGACAGCTTCGATCTTTGCAGGATCTGGTCTAACCTGACCACTCTCCAGAATGTATCCTAGAAAAGAGACTGAGGGGGTATGAAATTCGCACTTCTCAGCTTTCACGAAGAGTTTGTTCATTAATAGTCTTTGCAGAACCTTCTGCACATGACCAATGTGTTCCTCCAGTGAACGAGAAAAAATCAAAATGTCGTCTAAATAAACAAACACAGAGTGGTTCAAAAAGTCTCTCAAAACGTCATTGATAAGGGCTTGGAACACCGCAGGAGCATTGGTTAAACCAAACGGCATTACGAGATATTCGAAATGTCCTAGAGGAGAGTTGAACGCTGTCTTCCACTCGTCCCCCTCCTTAATACGAACCAGATGATAGGCGTTACGGAGATCCAGTTTGGTGAAGATGGTGGCGCCTTGAAGCGGTTCAAAAGCTGAGCTGATGAGAGGTAAGGGATATTTGTTTTTCACTGTTATATTGTTCAGGCCTCGAAAGTCAATGCATGGTCGGAGAGTCTTATCCTTCTTATCGACAAAGAAGAAACCAGCTCCGAGTGGAGAAGACGAGGGACGAATAAATCCTGAATTGAGGGACTCTGTTATGTAGCTCTCCATGGCCTCTCTCTCAGGACCTGACAGATTATACAGGCGACTGGTAGGAAACGGGGCACCCGGCAGTAAGTCAACTGAACAGTCGTAAGGCCTGTGAGGAGGAAGGGTGAGAGCCCTCTCCTTACTAAACACCTCTCCTAGATGATGGTAAACTGAGGGCACTGAAGATAAGTCGGGGGGTTCCGGAAACTTAGTACCACCAAGAGTCTTACATGAGGGTGATGCTGAAGTAAGGCATTTAGCATGACAGTACTCACTCCAGCTAGTAATTTTACCCTTGGACCAATCAATCTGTGGGTTATGGAGCTGCAACCACGGGAGGCCTAAGACGATGGGGGCATGAGATGAGGGCATAATGTGGAAAGCTAAACTCTCCCTGTGATTACCTGCTAACAGCAACGATAGCGGGGGGGTTTCACTCACAACTTGAGCTAGCGACTGGCCATTTAAACCATCAACTCTTAGTGTCTGGGAAACGGGGAGAACCTGAATACCGGCTTCACGAACGAACTCGCAGTCAATAAAGTTAGCGTCTGAACCTGAATCAACAAGAGCTAACAATGACAGTGGTTTATTGTTAATTAACAGGGTAGCTTCCAAATTTACACGTTTACGGGGAGAATTAAGAACAGTTGCGCTACTCACCAGAACCCCGGCTGAAACTGGTGAGTGGCCTAGTTTAACCGAACCGGACAGTTAATCAAGCGGTGTCCCCCTTCACCACAATAGATACACAATCTATGTTTGAAGCGACGGTCTCTCTCGGCCGGAGTTAGCCGGCTGCGTCCCAACTGCATAGGGACCTCTGGTGTAACAACTGAACGAGTACTATCTCTCAGAGTAAAACTAGTGTCAGGAAGCAAAAGGGGTTTAACAGGGGTTTTACTGGGCTCCTCTCGTTCCCTATCGCGGATGCGGTTATCGATCTTGATAGCCAGAGTTATTAATTCCTGTAAGTTATTAGTTTCAGGACGGCCCACCAAACAATCTTTAACTGCTCCGTTTAACCCCTTTGAAAAAATCGCCTGCAAGGCCTGATCATCCCAGCCTACTTCTGCTGCTAATGTGCGAAAATCAATGGAATACTCCGCAACGCTTAGTGAACCCTGGCGAAGGCTGAGCAGCTGATCCCCAGTATCTCTGCTAGCAACGGGATGATCGAAAACAGAAATCATATCTTCGAAAAAACCTTTGTAATTGACGTGACTAGTTAGCGGGTTGTGCCAGAAGGCTGTTCCCCACGCCCTAGCTCTGCCCGATAGCAACCCGAGAACATAAGCTATCTTGGAACGATCGTGGCCGTAAGTGAGTGGCTGAGTCTCAAAAACAAGTGCACACTGAAATAAAAAAGCTCTACAATCACCCAACTTTCCGTCGTATCTCTCTGGGGCAGGGACGAACGGTTCACGAGGCTGGGCCTGGCTGGGAGAGGGAACAACAGGGTTAATAACAGTCGGTTGAACGGGGTTTAGCTGCGCTTCAACACGACTGAGGCTTGTCGATATCACCTGCAGTGACTCGACCATATTGCGCAGAGCCTGGTCATGCTGCCCGAGCATGGCTCCTTGAGAGGAGAGAGCGAACTGAAGGGAGCTAACACTAACCTCTGAATCCTGGTCCGCTGGGTCCATGTTGGCCAGAGTATTCTGTTACGGAACCAGAATAGAACCCAAGCGCGAGACCAAGGATCAGGTAACAACAACAATTTATTATAAATAGGGAAAGTGACACTGGTGACAATAATGAGCAAGAGTCCAAGCTCAGGTGCGTAGTGTAGACAATAATCCAAGTGACTCTCAAAAAACCCTAATCCAGCACGCGTGAGGTGAAATCCAAGTGAACACGATGAGACGATAGGACACGAAGGGGCAGGTAGGTCTGGACTGGGAGCTGACGAGGAGAGAACACGAAGAGGGTAAGTACAAGTAAATCACGAGGAACATCAAAGTACAAGGAAGCCTGATTTAGAGGTTTGATACCACGGAGGGTTGATAATACTCTGGCGCCGGCTGCATGTGGAGAGCCGGCTTAAGAGGAGGAGTTGACGAGACGTGGAATGAGTGACACCTGGTTGTGCAGCTGAAACAAATTGTAATCAAGGGGAAGGGGAGCACACAGGAGGAGAAGACAAACAGGGAAAGCAAACAACAAAAGTGCACAAACTAACAAAAACCCAAATCATAACATGTTTTGCTTCATGATAATCCAGATGTGGATTTATTCTGTGCTTCAATGTAAAGCAGACAAAACAACAAATCTATAAATGCAGTTACACAATTAATTCAAGTTTATAAATAAATATAATCCGCTGAATGGAGAATGAGCAGCTGTTGTCCTGCGTCGCTCATTTCCTTGTAATATTTCCAATATTTCCAGGACTCCTTTCCCAGGATTATCTATATATCTGCCAGCAGAGACCCAGCCGGGACCCGCTACATAAACAGCTGTTGACCTGATAACTGCTCTCATATCTGACAAACCCAGGGGCGTCCAAAACGGCCTTCAAAGCCCCGCCTACCTTCTCTGGTCCAATCAGATCCAGAGCATTCAGGAGCAGAATCTAAAGTATTCTCTGATCATCTGAATCACAGGGTCGCTGGTTCAGATCCCAGACTCTCCTGTCCACCATGTTAAAGTGCCCTTGAGCAACACTCTGAACCCTGCATGAAGAAGTGCTTTCTAACTGCTGGAATCCAAAACAAAGTGCTTGAAGCTGTGAAAGGTTCAGACTAACCAACATGAATAAAAGCTGTTGACTGAAGAGAAGTGAGTGAATGTTTTGCAGCTGAAGTCAAATCTAATGTTTTCTTTAGTCTTCCTGATATTGATCATGATGTGTCTTCTTTTGATGATGTCATCAGTTTATCCGTCACAGCGAGCTCAAACAAATCCAACAGTGATGCTCCCGAGTGTTCACCTTCATTTGTGTGTTTAATGTGAAGAGAGGACGGCTGATAGAGGGAGACGAGCCACACATTCAAACCTGCAGCACTGACATGTTGTTTTGTTTGTCCTCATGTTTTAGTTGTTGACGAGCCACAGACAGTTTTCCACATGCTGAGAAATCAAAGTGTCCTCTGTTTGAGGACTGTTGATTCAGACTGCTTCACTTTGATCCAGGTGTAAACTGGACTCTGTTTCCTGTTGTTGACTTCATCAGCGTTCATGTCTGTTGACGCTGTACACTGATGGTGATGATCTTCACTCACAGCTTCTTCATTTCTCTACAAACGTTTGAATCAAAGATGAAACGTGTCAAAGTGTGTCTTCTGACTGTCCAACACTGAAGGACACAAAGCAGCTTCACTTCTGTCCTCTGACTTGATCTGATAACAAGAGGAAACTTTACACACTGAATCATGTGACCAGTGTGAAGAAATAGGACACGCTGAAGGCTTTCATGTAAATGTTAGGAAGGCTTCTTATTTATTGGCTGTCTATCACCATGGGCCTCAGGTCAGCATGTATGAACTTCACTTCTGCTTTATTTCTTCACATTCAAGTCAAAGGCTCATAAAGGAGGAAACAGAGCTAAACACACATGGGAGAGTTCAAAGGTCAGTGTGAAGGTGAAGAGGAGCGAGTGCACTCTTTAAATGAGCACACTTTATTAACTCACTTTAATCATATTATTTATTTATATTCATAATTAATGTTCATTTTCTTTTTAAAGCCGAGGAAGAGGAGTGACTCCTGTTCCAGAGAGGGAGTCTGTAAACCTAACCTGGCTCTCATTTAGAATTGTTTCATACACACAAAACAGAACCTGAAACTGGTGGACTCTTTACATTTCCCACGCAAACTTTATGTTCAACTGTTCAGCAAACTCTGACCCAGGCGGACGCACATTTAGGGGCAAAGAGGGCAAAAACACCGACCAATCAGAGGAGAAGGAGAAACCAGGAAGTGACCTGAGGCAGATGAAGAGGAGAAGTGAGATATAAATGGGGAATAGCGCCATCTGCTGGTGCACAAACAACAATACGGGTTGTTCCCTCCACCTCCCTTTAGCAACAGTGCAATGCTGCCATCTGGTGTTGAAAAGGTGGAATGACATTAAGAGGGTTTCTCTGGATTTTTCACATATTTGGAGTTCAAGATCAAGCAATAAAAAAATTAAAATGATTGATCTTTTAATGAACAGATGACTTTGTTCATGTGTTGTTGTTTTATTTCCCTTTATTTATCGACAGTATGATCTGAAAACGTTTTTCAAATGACTGAAGCAGTTTTTTTAAAGCCTGATCAGGAGGACTCCCAGAGGATCCAAAAACCCTCCACAACAACTCCACCGTCACGCTCCATACTCTTCTTCTAAACTGCACGAGGCTTTAACATGTTTGTTTTTAATGTGTGATTTAACAGTGAGGTCTTTTACTGTGTGAAGCTGTCGGATAAAGCTGGATCTGTAAAGTGTGATCTGATGTTATTTCATTCAAACCATCTTTTGTGTGTCAGTGATTGTCCTGACTGTCGACCTAATCTGTGCTAAGACTTGTGTATATAGGACTCTAATAAAGAGATGAACACAACACATGCAGAAAGTGATCAATACAGAAAAGGATGAGGAATTTGTTTGTAGAGAAAGTTCAGTCAGGAAGACGATATTTTGCATGTTTTATTGTTTGTTCTCATTCTTTCCTTTATGACAGCAGCTGTTGAAGCCATGACTTTGATTTATGTTCCTTCAATGATTTCAGTCTATAACCATCAGGACTGACTCTGTAACCTCTGAGGAGAATCTAGAGTTCATTTCCTGACACATGAAGCACATGGTCTGTGTTGGATCAGCAGCAGCTGAAGATCAGAGAAGATGTGATGAAGCCTGGATTACATTCATGAAGTCATCCTGCATTAAAGCTGCAGAGAGGATACGTCACAGCTCGAAGGATGTGGAATGAACATGCTCCTCAGCTCGCTCCAAAGTCCAGGCGCTTTCTGTTTTTTTCTCTGTGTGTGTCTTTAATCTAAAATCCAACAGCATTACCTTCAAATGCAATGGCTTCCTTGAGGTGAACCTCTGAAGTCTGGCTGCTTTGAACTTGTCTTTGGGACAGAGGGAGCAGTGGACCTGACTGCAGCATGTCGTGCAGCGTTCCACTGCAGGCTTTCCACCTCACTGAATGATCCAATGATGCATCTAAAGAGGATATAAAATGCTTTCTGTTACATGAACTTCAATTCAAATGAATGTATACAGCCTGCAGACGTAGATTGTCTTTCCTTACAGGTCAAATGGACACTTGCAGCAGGTAGTGTACATGAGGCCTTACGTATGGAGAAGAAGAAATAATGACTATGACACTACGGGTTCAAGTCCGGCATTCAAAAACATAGTGAAGTGAAAGTGGCTGAAAGAAGACACTTGAGTCATTTAGTATGTTATGTTAGAAAGAGCATTGACTAGTATCAACAATAAAAGTAGTGATGGTGCAGAAGCCTGCTGTTTCTCTGTCATTTCACTTCCTATTCCTTTTGTTTATATGCTTTAGTACACAACAGAGGTGGACAAATACACATTTCAATTGTGCCATAAAGTCCTGACACCTTGTGATCCCACTTGTGCACTTCAACAGGTGACATCATGAATGAGCTGGTCGACCTCTGGGAAAACATCATGGTGTGCTGCTGCATCGTGTCGGTAGCTTGGCTGTCTCACATATCACGTTTGTGAGTTCAGAAAGAAACGTTTGCAACAACAGAGTTTACAACAATGTTTTATAACGCTGCAAACACATACATGCCAACAGTGACTTTACCTTATGCACTCAAAAGTTACTAATCACTGACAACTTCAAGTGTTGATACTAACCGCTTTGGTGAAAGTGAACGTTGATTTAAAAGGACAACCCAAACCGACATCATGTCACATCCGGTAATCTGCATCATTAATGACTCCTGTATTGATGAAGAACACAAGAAAGCATGGATTTACTTTCTGTTGAGAAGCAACATCAGTAACTCACCGCTGCATATGTCGACTCGCTGCTCATCGTCCAATCAAAAAGCAGGTGAAAACGTCCTTTCAAGTTGTCCCTTCCTCGTGGTATTTTGCGCTTCATATCAGTTAACACAGCTCTGAGGGAGAAACTGTGCAGACATGTGGCTCTTTGTTACATAACACAATCCAGCTGTGTTTCAGAGCAGGCGGTGTGCGGCCAGGAGAAATACAGACGAATAAACAATCAGCTGTTTAAACACAGCCGGGATTTTTAATGCTGCTGTCTGATTTAAAGCCAGATTCTGCTTCCTGACAGTGACTCCGCCCACTGAGACATCTCCTGCACACCCTCTGTAAAGTAGTGCTCTCAGTGGTTCAATTCAGGTTTGTATAACTTTATGTTTTTCAAGCAGCAGGAACTGAGCCATCGACTGGAGGAGTTTGATATCAGCATGTTAAACATTCAAACTTCTCACTGTGAAGACAGAAGAAGAAGAAGAAGAGAAACCTCAGTCCTCACAGCTTCATGAAAACCAAACTGAAGAGAGCAGAGACACACAGCATATAAAAACAGAAGCTGATGGAGAGGACTGTGGAGGAGCAGAACCAGACAGAGACTTTCATCCAGACAGTCATTTACAGCCACAAACTTTTCACTTGCCAATAATTCAGCTGTTCAGTGTGTAAAATAAGTTGTTCTTCTCGAGCAGCTGTTGTGGTACACATGAGGACCCACACGAGAGAAACCCTTCAACTGTTCAATTTTTGTGGTCAAACATTTGCATGAAATGAGGATCCGAAGTCCCACGCGGCAGTTCACATGGGAGAGAAACCATTTAGTTGTTCAGTTAGTGTTAAAACATCTGCACTAAAAGGACAGCTTAGGGGACACTTGGCAGTTCACACAGGAGAGAAACCATTTAGTTGTTCAGTTTGTGGTAAAAGATTTGCACAGAATGGAGATCTGAAGTCCCCATGGCGGTTCACACAGGAGAGAAACTGTTTAGTTGTTCAGTTTGTGGTAAAAGATTTGCATGTAATGGAACTCTGAGGCTCAGGCCCGCCCCTCCCTCAACGCAGAAAACGCGCTGTGCGTAGGGCCCCGCGATCCATGGGGGGCCCCATTTTGCGCAAGTGAATTGAATTTCCCTCAGGATCAATAAAGGATGATCATTCTCTGCAAATGCACAAAGGGTGCACGTGAATTTTGCTGAGAGGCGCGTGTAGAGCACTGCCACCAAGTCAGCCCGAGGCAAGAGACAGAGAGAGAAAAAAAAAGACGCAATGATTGAAAGCCCATCTGACCAATCAGCGGTCAGATAGGCCGGCAGGCAGTTTCTTGCAGGCAGAGAGTAGAGAGAGAGAGATGGCTTCCAAATGTCAATACGATTCGGGAGCTAGCAAAAGAAAGAAAAAGTCCAAACAAGAAGAGGCTCGTGCTTCACTTAAAGGTGGGTATGTTGTTGAAATAAAAAAGAAAAAAACTTAGCGGCATATAAACATAAACTGCTGGCATGTCTGCTCGTGCTAATCATGAGACAGAAGAGATGATAATTGTGTCTAGATGTGGACTGGAGATTACATTTTCAAGCGGCCCTGATGACCATTTAGTAAATGTCTTAATAACTGAATATATTCAGCTTTATTGAAAAAAATGAGTTTTTAATTGGCCAGTTGGTGGTCATATGTTGGCTCAGGTTTATAGCCTATCAATCTATGTTTTTAATAGAAGTATAAAAGTGTAGAAATGTAGAACCTAAGTACAACATGTGAAAATAAGTACATACAATATTTGAATGTATAAATATCATCAAATTCAATCATATTGTTATTAGTTGTAATCATATTTGCATTGATTGCAAATTCATTTTGTGAGGGCAGTATTTAACATAGTTTCAGTGTGTAGTTTACCATTAAAACCAAAAACAATTCTATAAAGTTCTTCCACTGTGGATAGAGGCTCTTCATTTGAATCGTTAGTTATTGTAATTTATTATTAATATTATGTTATTGGAAGGGGGGGGGCCCAAAATAAAATCCTGCTTAGGGACCCCACTTGGCCAGGGGCGGCCCTGCTGAGGCTCCACTTGGCAGTTCACACGGGAGAAAAACCATTTTGTTATTCAGTTTGTAGTAAAAGATTTGCATGACACGAAGATCCGAAGTCCCACATGGCAGTTCACACAGGAGAGAAAACATTTAGTTGTTCAGTTTGTGGTAAAACATTTGCACTAAAAGGACAGCTGAGAGGACACTAGTAGTTCACACAGGAGAGAAACCATTTAGTTGTCCAGTTTATAGTTAAATATTTGCACAGAATGGAGATCTGAAGTCCAACATGGCAGTTCACACAGGAGAGAAACCATGTAGATGTCAAGTGTGTAGTAAAAGATTTGCATGAAATAAAGATTCAAAGTCCTACATGGCAGTTCACATAGGAGGGAAACGATTTAGTTGTTCAGTTTGTGGTAAAACATCTGCAATAAAAGGACAGCTGAGGGGACACTTGGCAGTTCACACAGGAGAGAAACCATTTAGTTGTTCAGTTTGTGGTAAAAGATTTCCCTGGATTGCAACTCTGAGGCTCCACTTGGTAGTTCACATGGGAGAAAAACCATTTAGTTGTTCAGTTTGTGGGAAAACATCTGCGCTAAAAGGACAGTTGAGGGGACACTTTGCAATTCACACAGGAGAGAAACCATTTAGTTGTCCAGTTTGTAGTAAAATGTTTGCACAAAATGGAGATCTGAAGTCCAACATGGCAGTTCACACAGGAGAGAAACCATTTAGTTGTCAAGTGTGTTGTAAAAGATTTGCATGAAATGAAGATTCAAAGTCCCACATGGCAGTTCACATAGGAGGGAAACGATTTAGTTGTTCAGTTTGTGGTAAAACATCTGCAATAAAAGGACAGCTGAGGGGACACTTGGCAGTTCACACAGGAGAGAAACCATTTAGTTGTTCAGTTTGTGGTAAAAGATTTCCCTGGAATGCAACTCTGAGGCTCCACTTGGTAGTTCACATGGGAGAAAAACCATTTAGTTGTTCAGTTTGTGGGAAAACATCTGCGCTAAAAGGACAGCTGAGGGGACACTTTGCAATTCACACAGGAGAGAAACCATTTAGTTGTCCAGTTTGTAGTAAAATGTTTGCACAAAATGGAGATCTGAAGTCCAACATGGCAGTTCACACAGGAGAGAAACCATTTAGTTGTCAAGTGTGTTGTAAAAGATTTGCATGAAATGAAGATTCAAAGTCCCACATGGCAGTTCACATAGGAGGGAAACGATTTAGTTGTTCAGTTTGTGGTAAAACATCTGCAATAAAAGGACAGCTGAGGGGACACTTGGCAGTTCACACAGGAGAGAAACCATTTAGTTGTTCAGTTTGTGGTAAAAGATTTCCCTGGAATGCAACTCTGAGGCTCCACTTGGTAGTTCACATGGGAGAAAAACCATTTAGTTGTTCAGTTTGTGGGAAAACATCTGCGCTAAAAGGACAGCTGAGGGGACACTTTGCAATTCACACAGGAGAGAAACCATTTAGTTGTCCAGTTTGTAGTAAAATGTTTGCACAAAATGGAGATCTGAAGTCCAACATGGCAGTTCACACAGGAGAGAAACCATTTAGTTGTCAAGTGTGTTGTAAAAGATTTGCATGAAATGAAGATTCAAAGTCCCACATGGCAGTTCACATAGGAGGGAAACGATTTAGTTGTTCAGTTTGTGGTAAAACATCTGCGCTAAAAGGACAGCTGAGGGGACACTTGGCAGTTCACACAGGAGAGAAACCATTTAGTTGTTCAGTTTGTGGTAAAAGATTTCCCTGGAATGCAATTGAGGCTCCACTTGGTAGTTCACATGGGAGAAAAACCATTTAGTTGTTCAGTTTGTGGGAAAACATCTGCGCTAAAAGGACAGTTGAGGGGACACTTTGCAATTCACACAGGAGAGAAACCATTTAGTTGTCCAGTTTGTAGTAAAATGTTTGCACAAAATGGAGATCTGAAGTCCAACATGGCAGTTCACACAGGAGAGAAACCATTTAGTTGTCAAGTGTGTTGTAAAAGATTTGCATGAAATGAAGATTCAAAGTCCCACATGGCAGTTCACATAGGAGGGAAACGATTTAGTTGTTCAGTTTGTGGTATTACATCTGCGCTAAAAGGACAGCTGAGGGGACACTTGGCAGTTCACACAGGAGAGAAACCATTTAGTTGTTCAGTTTGTGGTAAAAGATTTCCCTGGAATGCAACTCTGAGGCTCCACTTGGTAGTTCACATGGGAGAAAAACCATTTAGTTGTTCAGTTTGTGGGAAAACATCTGCGCTAAAAGGACAGCTGAGGGGACACTTTGCAATTCACACAGGAGAGAAACCATTTAGTTGTCCAGTTTGTAGTAAAATGTTTGCACAAAATGGAGATCTGAAGTCCAACATGGCAGTTCACACAGGAGAGAAACCATTTAGTTGTCAAGTGTGTTGTAAAAGATTTGCATGAAATGAAGATTCAAAGTCCCACATGGCAGTTCACATAGGAGGGAAACGATTTAGTTGTTCAGTTTGTGGTAAAACATCTGCAATAAAAGGACAGCTGAGGGGACACTTGGCAGTTCACACAGGAGAGAAACCATTTAGTTGTTCAGTTTGTGGTAAAAGATTTCCCTGGAATGCAACTCTGAGGCTCCACTTGGTAGTTCACATGGGAGAAAAACCATTTAGTTGTTCAGTTTGTGGGAAAACATCTGCGCTAAAAGGACAGCTGAGGGGACACTTGGCAGTTCACACAGGAGAGAAACCATTTAGTTGTCCAGTTTGTAGTAAAATGTTTGCACAAAATGGAGATCTGAAGTCCAACATGGCAGTTCACACAGGAGAGAAACCATATGATGGTCAAGTGTGTAGTAAAAGACTTGCATGAAATGAAGATTCAAAGTCCTGCATGGCAGTTCACACAGTAGAGAAACCATTTAGTTGTTCAGTTTGTGGTAAAAGATTTCCCTGGATTGCAACTCTGAGGCTCCACTTGGTAGTTCACATGGGAGAAAAACCATTTAGTTGTTCAGTTTGTGGGAAAACATCTGCGCTAAAAGGACAGTTGAGGGGACACTTTGCAATTCACACAGGAGAGAAACCATTTAGTTGTCCAGTTTGTAGTAAAATGTTTGCACAAAATGGAGATCTGAAGTCCAACATGGCAGTTCACACAGGAGAGAAACCATTTAGTTGTCAAGTGTGTTGTAAAAGATTTGCATGAAATGAAGATTCAAAGTCCCACATGGCAGTTCACATAGGAGGGAAACGATTTAGTTGTTCAGTTTGTGGTAAAACATCTGCGCTAAAAGGACAGCTGAGGGGACACTTGGCAGTTCACACAGGAGAGAAACCATTTAGTTGTTCAGTTTGTGGTAAAAGATTTCCCTGGAATGCAATTGAGGCTCCACTTGGTAGTTCACATGGGAGAAAAACCATTTAGTTGTTCAGTTTGTGGGAAAACATCTGCGCTAAAAGGACAGTTGAGGGGACACTTTGCAATTCACACAGGAGAGAAACCATTTAGTTGTCCAGTTTGTAGTAAAATGTTTGCACAAAATGGAGATCTGAAGTCCAACATGGCAGTTCACACAGGAGAGAAACCATTTAGTTGTCAAGTGTGTTGTAAAAGATTTGCATGAAATGAAGATTCAAAGTCCCACATGGCAGTTCACATAGGAGGGAAACGATTTAGTTGTTCAGTTTGTGGTATTACATCTGCGCTAAAAGGACAGCTGAGGGGACACTTGGCAGTTCACACAGGAGAGAAACCATTTAGTTGTTCAGTTTGTGGTAAAAGATTTCCCTGGAATGCAACTCTGAGGCTCCACTTGGTAGTTCACATGGGAGAAAAACCATTTAGTTGTTCAGTTTGTGGGAAAACATCTGCGCTAAAAGGACAGCTGAGGGGACACTTTGCAATTCACACAGGAGAGAAACCATTTAGTTGTCCAGTTTGTAGTAAAATGTTTGCACAAAATGGAGATCTGAAGTCCAACATGGCAGTTCACACAGGAGAGAAACCATTTAGTTGTCAAGTGTGTTGTAAAAGATTTGCATGAAATGAAGATTCAAAGTCCCACATGGCAGTTCACATAGGAGGGAAACGATTTAGTTGTTCAGTTTGTGGTAAAACATCTGCAATAAAAGGACAGCTGAGGGGACACTTGGCAGTTCACACAGGAGAGAAACCATTTAGTTGTTCAGTTTGTGGTAAAAGATTTCCCTGGAATGCAACTCTGAGGCTCCACTTGGTAGTTCACATGGGAGAAAAACCATTTAGTTGTTCAGTTTGTGGGAAAACATCTGCGCTAAAAGGACAGCTGAGGGGACACTTGGCAGTTCACACAGGAGAGAAACCATTTAGTTGTCCAGTTTGTAGTAAAATGTTTGCACAAAATGGAGATCTGAAGTCCAACATGGCAGTTCACACAGGAGAGAAACCATATGATGGTCAAGTGTGTAGTAAAAGACTTGCATGAAATGAAGATTCAAAGTCCTGCATGGCAGTTCACACAGTAGAGAAACCATTTAGTTGTTCAGTTTGTGGTAAAAGATTTCCCTGGAATGGAACTCTGAGGCTCCACTTGGTAGTTCACACAAGAGAAAAACCATGTTGTTGTTCAGTTTGCGTCATGTTTTGGTCTGTGTGTCTTCCCACGTGTGTTTGTTTTGTTTTTCCCTGTTTTTTGTTTGTTTTTTTGTTTGTCATTCCCTCTGTGTTCTCCCTTCACCATTAATCAATCATTGTTTTCAGGTTAGCTTCACAGGTGTTGTCAATCCAATCAACTCATTATTTGAAGAAATCGAACTGAGGCTCCACTTGGCAGTTCAGTTTTCAAGTTGTTTTCAACCTGTTTGTTTTGCTTTCTTTATAAAAACACTGTTCTAACATACAATAGACATTCTTGATTGCTATATTTTTTTGATTGTATTTTGTAAATTGGCAAGTTGTTCATGATATTTACTGACCCACTTACAGAGTGCTTTATGAAACATTTCAACTGTTAGAGAAATCCAACGAGAGCAGAGGTTATGATACCCACAAGCATCCAATAAGGATTGAAGTGTTCTCTGTGCAGTACAGGATTTGCAAAATCAATTGGAGATCTGAGGCGACCTTTGGCTGTACAGAGAAGAGAGAGACCAGTTAGATGTTCAGTTTGTGGCCAAAGATTTGCACGAGCTGAGACTGACACACTGAGCTTCTGTCTCTCTCTCTCTGTACGTCATTTTCTGCACGTCTCTGAATTTACATCCTCATCATACCATGTATCTTTCAAAGTTCAAAGGTTGAGCATGTCATGTTGGCACATTATAAACAATCCAAACAAGCACTAGAGATGCTACTCTGCAATAGAAGTTATGCTACACATGTTTCACATCATCAACACGTCCTCTCTTCTCCTGTCACTCAAACATCTCTGCTTCCTGTGACATCACTGCACTCCTTATAGTTGTGTATGTGTGTGTGTTTCTCACAGAGACAGATCTGGTGCTTGTGTTTTTTCTTTAGACTCTGGCCGTTGTCGTCTTTTAAAGGGATACTTCACCCATATGCATTAAGCCTTGTATCATTAGAAACATGATTGTATTTTGTAGTAGTTTTTAATGGTTGTGCATCCAGCCTCATTTTGCACTGAGACAGGAAAGCTTCTTATCTCTTTGTCTTAAAAGGAGCCTCCAATGACACAAAAAAATCCTCATTTTGCATTATCGGAGGCTGATTTGGTTAGCAGGTGGGAAAAGGCATTGCTAGTTCCTTTAGCAATTTATATCTTTTCATCCAGTTTACTTTGAACAAGCAAAGTGGAACACATTTAAAGGCCCGTCACATAACGACTTACCAGAGCCGGCCCAAACCCACTTGGTGCCCAAGGTGAGATTTGAGCTGCTGCCCCTTGAAGCCTGTTGCTACCAACTCCACCTCCAATCACAATATTCATGCACTTCTAAAAGACTGGCACACAGCTTGACCTTCTACAGCTCAGCTTTATTTCAAGCTGATATTCAATGGTAGGGTCAGTGTCACTGTCACACTCGTCTGACTCCTCCCCCACAAAGAGCGGGTAGCGAGCAGCGGTGTTGTGATGCGTCAGCTCGAGCAGGGAGCATGAAAATAAAATCTGTTTTCTTTGCTTCTATTACTGAACGAAAGCGTGAAAATGAGGTTCAATCAAACAACAGGAAGTAAGAGCCCAACTAGCAGGGAACATTCCCACAAGAACATCTGGAATATGTTTAAAGGACATGTTGAAGATGGTCATCATTCAACATCATGTCCCTATAATGTGAACTGTTAAAGGAAGATTAGGTCACATTTGACACAGCAGAAATCCAGGATATGCTCTGAACATATCTGGGAGTCATGACTGTCTACAAGGAGTGACAGGCGAGTTGTCTGTGACGCTGCCTGAGTCGTATCTACGTCATGTTCACGTGGACGCGCTGGCTCCTCCCCTTCCTGTTTAAGTGAGGGAGGAGAGAAAAGAAGAAGAACAGACTGTACTCACTGATTCTCTGAAGCTCATAGAAGCCTTTTGAGATCATTTCCTGCGAGCACAACAATGCAGCCCAGAATACTAAACATGAGAGTGACCTTATTATTTGATATCAATGAAAGTCATTAGTATCACTACATTCTTATCAGTAGTAACAAGAGCTCCATGTTAAGGAAGGAAATCAAGTCTCTGTCCATGTTGCTATGAGGAGCTCTACCTGAAATAAAGAGTGAAGGATCCAAGATTAGCTTGATGTCCACAATGGGACTTCTTTCTTTTTGTACGTGTGTCGTTTATGTGACCGTGGATTTTAATGGCGTGGCTCTGCCGTGGTGAAAATGGACTACTAAGAAACGTTCCCCGGTGCCTTCTTAGCGGTGAAATAATCCGGTCCTACCAAGAGGTTGGAATTGAAATAAAAGGAAAAGAGGCTAGCAGGCTAGGAGTAACAACAGTGAATGGTTGTCACATTGAGAACGGTTGCTCTGGCTCACCTTCCTGTCCACTCCAACATCAACATGAATCCACAATAAGTATGATAGTACGACCAATGATGACTTGTTCCTGTTCAGATTCTTCATGTCTAGCCTCGATCCCTGAGCTGAAGGAGCAGCAGAAACAGCTGTGCTGCAGGTGACACAGGTGAATCCACTCCCTCCTATCAGGCCTCTCAGAAGAGGAGGAGAGCTCATTGTTCACTTTGCTCTCCAAATCTGTTTCCTCTTTCTTTGCCCAGCGCGTCCACAAGTGACTCACTGTTGAAGTTCATGAGTTCAGTGATTCACTTTGTTTGTGACGCTCAGGCAGACTTGATTTATTGTTGATGAAAACATCAGCCTGTGTTTAAGGATACATGTGTGCCTGTTTGGATGATTGAACTTTATTTACAAGGATCTTGTGAAGCAGGCAGATGATGAATTGTTCCACTTTATTTCTCCTGAACAGGAACACCACTTGACAAATGAAGGCTGTGGAATCATCATCTCTCTGCCTTCATTCACATGCATCAGCTCACCTTTGGATGTCTATGAGCTTCAGCCGTCATCATTTAGGTTCAAACACTTCCATGGATGTAGATATCCATCATGTTTGAGGCATACCCATGTACGACTGCACAAAGCATTCTGAGGTCAATGAAACGTGTTGAAGAAAACATCATCTGCGTCCCTTTTCACTCATCCTTACTTCTTCAACGCTCGGATGGAAACGGACTCGCTGGAAACATTGCGGCAGCAAGGCATTGTGGGCCGGCATTATGTCGTCTTCTTTGTTAAAAGATGGTCGAATGTTTCCTGTGCTAAGAGGAGCTTATAAAAGAAGCATTGATCCACCTTTTCTGAGCTGTTAGAGAATTCAAACGGCTCTAATCATGGCCACCACTGAATCGCGCCCGGCTCATTTCACTCAGTTAGGAACCGTCCTGAAAAGACAATTCAAACGCACCCTGAGCAACATCCATCGACTTTCATTCTTGACTTCAGGTTATTGTAAATGATTTTTACCCAATCTATAAATGTTGTGTTCAAGCCAAAGTGTAAAAAACTCCAGTTGGCCCGGTCGAATGCTTCTTGGATGTCTAGACTGAGTAACATGGTATTGTGTCTGTTGGTCTTAGTAGCAGATGTTATCAGATTGAATGTTGGCCTGACATTGTGAGCACCTTGTCTAGCAGGAATAAACCCTGTTTGGTCCACTTGAATTCTTTTCTTTATATTCTTCTTCATCCTCTGTGCTCACATGTTTGTTCCTATCTTGAAATCATTACAGAGGAAGCTAACAGGCCGTGAGTTGGCTCCTTCCCCTCCTTATATGTCAGACTGAAATGATGGCTTCTGACCGTGTTGTTGGAGGCTAACCTGATGATAGAGCCAAATGAAAGACTTTCAACAATACTGCTGTGACTTCAGTCATCAGACATTTATTCAGTTCCTCCAGGAACCCGTCTGTGCCGGGGGATTTATTATTTAGAGCGTCTGATGTTTCTTGACATGAAATTGGCCGTGTCATGTCAGTGGCTTCTTCCTTTGATAAAGTTGGTAGTTGTAGTTTTTGAAGGGAAATATGTGATTTGCCTTGTTATCAGTCTGATTCATGGTATAGATTCTCATTGTGTTGAGAATGCTTCTGCTGTATCAGACGGTTTGAACACAAGTTGCCCGGAGGTGGGGTGAATTATTTTGGAAACTCTTCTATTTGATTGGGTTGAAATGCAAACAGGTGACTGGCTCTATGAGCCATCCCATAATATCTTTTGGCCCCTTCAGCTTTATATGTCAGTAAATCTTCAAGGTCATGTCTAGTTTGTTTCAGTTGAAGTAGTTTAGAGTCGTCTCATCTTCTCTCATGGTTCAACTCTAGTTCTCTTATTTTACAGTCCAACCACATTTGCTTTTCAAGTCTGGCTTTGTTTAGTCCAGATGTTAGTTCTGTTACTTTCCCCCCCTCCCATCAAACTGAAGGCCATCCTTGGCCATTCTCATTGATCTTGGAGTGTTCTTTTAGATTTGACTTCTTTTGACAGCTTCTCATCAGATACAAGAGACGTGTTCAATCTGCAGTATTTCAAAGGTTCACAGTTGTTGTAATGGTGAAATGTTTAATGTTAAATGATTATTAACACACCTCGTAAGAAAATCAGGCCACCACCTGGCTGACCAGGAACAACTATATTAATTATGGGAATTAATAAAGTTATTAATTATGGATTTTTGATAGTTATTAATTATGAATTAAATCAACCTCATATCTGAATTATGAATTCTGGATCAATCGACTACCTGAAATCACACGAACAAGCTTCTGAGTTTTATGTGCAGAATTTAATGAAAGAAAAGGTGAACAATAACAGAATAATAACATGAATAAAATGCGTTATGAATGTGGAACCAAAATACAGTGACTGATATATTTGATGAAGGTGAACACCAGAAATGATAAATGTTATTATGACGACTTGAGTATGGTATTGTGGTTTAACGTTTGTCTGATAAACATGTTAATTTAGTTGGGGACAAAAAGTGGAGTGAACGGAGGAAAGACTTGAGATTAAAGGATAAACTGAACTGTGGGAAGTAAAAAGGACACCATGTGACACGACCCTCTGCAGGTTTGACCAGCTGTTGAATGCGTCTTACTTTGTTGTAGAATCAACGAATCCGCCTTAGAGGGACCGAAGAATTCTGCGGTCCAGAACTGCTTTGACAATTCAGTTCGGAGTCGGTTCTACTGTCCAATTGGGTCGTGTCCTGAGTGTCCAACGGCCTCCCGGAGAGCTCTGAGATTTATCCAAAAGTATTTCTGTCGATGAACGATCGTTAACTTCCTGCTAACTGAAATGGCCAATTCAGTTAGTTCAGATAACGAGATCGTTTAAGAGTCAATGGTGGGAAAAGGAATAATTCCAAAAATGTCCAAATGAGATGAAAAACTATTTAATTAAAAATGCGCGTGCACGAGCCTTAACGGGAGTTTCTCAAGGCTTAAAGGTGCAGCTGGTCATATTGAAAACTTGAAGCAGAAACGTTGGTTAATAAAATACAATAATTGGATAAAACAAAGTTGAAAAGTTAGCGCGCTAAAGGTTAAAGGTTCCGAATAGGAAACACAAAGACAAACGGGAAAAGGAAACTAACTTCCACATCTGGGAAGAAGCTTTTGGGAAAATACTGGGAGTTTGAGTGGAAGATCACAAGCTCCATCTCATGGAGAACATTGGGTTGGAAGAGTCTGATTAGATACTTTATTAAAGCTGTTCAGAAATCTCATGACACAGACTCTATCTCACTTCTCTTCAGTGCTATCTCCTGGCTCCTGGGCCCAACCCCACATAGTTCTAGACCGGCCGTGTTAAGGATGGTCCCAAAGCTCTTATACTGAAAGAAGGAGAGAGGAGGGAGATCTGAGGAGAGAGCTGACTTTACCCAAGTCTTTTTACTGACAGACAATATCTCTGTGCATCTCTGCTGGGAGGGACTAAGACACAAGTGGAGGACACTTGGACGCAATGAAGGGAACTGAGATGTACCCATAGACTCTTCTAGCTGCTGGAGGAATTGTGGCTCACAGGAAGCAAATCACTACCACCTGTTCTGTCCTAAAAAAACACAGCTTCTGCTTTGAGATCCACAGAGAACCAACAGATGTCTTTAAAGTCAGATGTTACCCAGGAATGGGACCAAGTCTTCCTTGCTAACCTGCATTCATCCACTAAACCAAATACTCATTTGGAAGCCTGAGCATTGCTGGCAGAAAGGCCATAACAAAGAAATGTTCCTCCACCAGTGGAAGACTGCTACCATGTAGTTCATGGAATCTATTCCATGACACAGATCACTTGTTCTCTGAAGCTTCACAAAAACTCATTTGAGGATCTCTGGATAAAATGAAAATTCTATATCTCCCCTAAACTCCCATCTTTTCTTTCAACTGCTTTTCCTTTAGTTATGAACCCCTGTATACTTTGTTTGGTTGTTTTTCTTTTCAGTGGGAGATCACCTCATCTCTTACATCGGATTTATTTTGTTCTGTGTTAAAGCACAAAAACATAAAAGGAGGAATCACTCTATTGTTTAAGCACAAATGACTGTACTGTCCAAATGTCTCTGAATATGTGTGATTACAAATACAATTTAACAAAAGAAATATGACTGAAAGGAAGTGTGAGCTGATTCCTCTGTCAGTCCCTGATGGATGAAGCTCTCCTCAGCTTGCAGAGCTTCTCCACACACAAGATGGTGGAGGTTCCTCCTCTGTGGATCATCAGCTGCTCCTCTCTGCTCCACCAGAGTCCTGATCACTCACATTATCACAGAGATCACCACCATCTAATGAGAGAAGAAGAAAGATGACAGAAATCATTTTCATCAGCTGGGAGTCATCAGATTCCCCCACAGCGCTGTAACTAAGCTCCGCCCCCACTCCATGTTTGGACTTTAACACTGAACGGTTTCATGTTGGTGTCTGAGTGTGAGTTTACACTGAGTTATGAGAGCTTCACGTCCACACACACTCAGACACACAGCGTCGTTCTGTCCGACCAGCTCTGACAGCCGACTGTTCTCCTCTCCACTTTAAAGAGTCAGAGCAACACATTCAGTTCAGAGAAGAAACAGGACTTATTATAGTCAGGTCAAAGGTCAACTAACCATGGGAAGAAAATAGAAGAAGCCGTAGTTTGGACATGAATCCTCTCTGATGTTTCTTTGTTTCTGTCAGTTGTCCTTCCTGCATTTGTTCCTGCAGCTGTGTAACTTTAGTCTTTGAGCCTGTTTGTATTCAACTTCTTCATATACTCAACAAAAATATAAACGCAACACTTTTGTTTTTGCTCCCATTTGTCATGAGATGGACTCAAAGATCTAAAATTCATTCCAGATACACAATATTACCATTTCTCTCAAACATTGTTCATAAATCTGTCTAAATGTGTGATAGTGAGCACTTTTGCTTTGCTGAGACAATCCATCCCACCTCACAGGTGTGCCACATCAAGATGCTCATCAGACACCATGATTAGTGCATAGGTGTACCTTAGACTGTCCACAATAAAAGGCCACCCTGAAATGTGCAGTTTTTGCTTTATTGAGGGTCTGGGGACTCAGAACCAGTCAGTATCTGGTGTGACCACCATTTGCCTCATGCAGTGCAACACATCTTCTTCGCATAGAGTTTATCAGATTGTCAATTGTGGCCTGTGGAATGTTGGTCCACTCCTCTTCAATGGCTGTGCGAAGTTGCTGGATATTAGTGGGAACTGGTACGCGCTGTCGTATACGCCGGTCAAGCACATCCCAAACATGCTCAATGGGTGACATGTCCGGTGAGTATGCTGGCCATGCAAGAACTGGGACATTTTCAGCTTCCAAGAATTGTGTACAGATCCTTGCAACATGGGGCCGTGCATTATCTTGCTGAAACATGAGGTGATGTTCATGGATGTATGGCACAACAATGGGCCTCAGGATCTCATCACGGTATCTCTGTGCATTCAAAATGCCATCAATAAAATGCACCTGTGTTCTTCGTCCATAACAGATGCCTGCCCATACCATAACCCCACCACCACCATGGGCCACTCGATCCACAACATTGACATCAGCAAAGCGCTCACCCACACGACGCCACACACGCTGTCTGCCATCTGCCCTGAACAATGTAAACCGAGATTCATCCGTGAAGAGAACACCTCTCCAACGTGCCAGACGCCATCGAATGTGAGCATTTGCCCACTCAAGTCTGTTACGGCGACGATCTGGAGTCAGGTTAAGACCCCGATGAGGACGACGAGCATGCAGTTGAGCTTCCCTGAGACGGTTTCTGACAGTTTGTGCAGAAATTCTTTGGTTATGCAAACCAATTGTTTCAGCAGCTGTCTGAGTAGCTGGTCTCAGACGATCTTGGAGGTGAACCTGCTGGATGTGGAGGTCCTGGGCTGGTGTGGTTACACGTGGTCTGCGGTTGTGAGGCCGGTTGGATGTACTGCCATATTCTCTGAAACGCCTTTGGAGACGGCTTATGGTGGAGAAATGAACATTCAATGCCCGAGCAACAGATCTGGTTGACATTCCTGCTGTCAGCATGCCAATTGCACGCTCCCTCAATGCTTGCGCCATCTGTGGCATTTTGCTGTGAGACAAAACTGCACATTTCAGAGTGGCCTTTTATTGTGGGCAGTCTAAGGTACACCTGTGCACTAATCATGGTGTCTGATGAGCATCTTGATGTGGCACACCTGTGAGGTGGGATGGATTGTCTCAGCAAAGCAAAAGTGCTCACTATCACACATTTAGACAGATTTATGAACAATGTTTGAGAGAAATGGTAATATTGTGTATCTGGAATGAATTTTAGATCTTTGAGTCCATCTCATGACAAATGGGAGCAAAAACAAAAGTGTTGCGTTTATATTTTTGTTGAGTGTATTATTCATATTGTTTGTTCACAGTCTGTGAGATATGGTGATAGGTTATATGAAGATAGCTCCGCCCCTTTTATGAAACTCTGGGTTTACTTCTCAGGTTGATAAGCAGCTTCATGTGACTGTTCAGCACCATCTCTTCTGTCAGGGTTAGTGAAGCCAGATCACAGAAAACAAACCCTGAGTATGTTGAACTCTCTTTGTAGCAGAGAACCAAGAAAAGGATTTCTCCAACAACAAACAACAAGAATGTAAATATATGTATGAGCTGATATGTGGAGGGTTTACTAAAGAACACTGAGAGACTGACCTCAGAGTCTCCAGTCCATAGTTTGGATTCTTCTGAAGATCACTCAGCAGCTTCACTCCTGAATCCTGCAGCTTGTTCCATGTCAGGTCCAGCTTTCTGAGATGGGAGGGGTTGGACTTCAGAGCTGAGGCCAGAGAAGAACAGCTGATCTCTGACAAACTGCAGCTCTCCAATCTGAATAAAGAAAAAAAGAAGTACCGTAAATTCCGTACTATTGAGCGCACCTGGATATAAGCCGCACCGGCTAAAAATAAGTAAATAAATGTATTTGTACATATATAAGCCGCACTTGATTATAAGCCGCAGGTGTCCACGCTATAACAAGAGCTATTTACACAGACGTAGGCTACCGGTAACATCCGCAAATACTGTAGCGTCCGTACGGACGTTAAAGGACGACGAGAGCGTTCAAATAATAACTTTTAATAACCCGATCACTGTCGGCCGTGACCTCGCCGTTTACAGCAGAGAGCAACACATAACTTGCCGTAACAATCCAACTCTCTCCCCCAGCGTTCTCTCATACAGCCACTCAACACGTTCTCGCTGGTGCATTCACTGACTCTCCACATAATCGGAATTATGAACACATTATCAACTACTGACTTTACAACATGAACTGTTACAATACGAAGCCTAGCTGACGGTGTCTGTAACACGGCTGATGAAAAAGATGACCGTAATATATTTCACAAGATAAAGTCCATCCATTCACTGCCTCAGAATGACTTCATTACTCACTTCCTCAGTCTCTGTTGTCGCTGTCAGTGTCATCTTAACGTGCAGCAGCTCTATTAGCTTCTTTGACAGCCAGGTCGATCGCCTTTAACTTGAAAGCTGCATCATATGTATTTCTCTGTGTGTTTTCCATCATGAGGGTGCGTGCATGAAGCGCAAAATGACTGATGTTAAGACCCATAAAAAATCCATGCATTAGCCGCACCGGAGTAGAAGCCGCAGTGCTCGAAGTGTGAGAAAAAAGTAGCGGCTTATAGTCCGGAATTTACGGTAAATGTAGATGACAGTGAGCTTTATACATGAATGTGTGATGTTGTCCACATGAACACACTGATGTGATCATCATCTGTTCATTCACACATTGAAGGACTTCATAGTGATTCATTCATGTTTTTGTACTTCCTGATCATTCTTAGATTGAAACGTACAATATGTTGAATTTTATTAGAATCTTAACATTTAAATATTTGAATTCATTTCAAATGGACTAAACCCATGTTATATATCCAGTGTTTCATGGTTTACAGCTTTGAGGAGGGAGGACTTAAGTTTGAATTTTGACAATAACAGTCAACAATGAAGTCTTGAAGCATTGTGATGCTAAAGTGTTTGTTCAGCATGCTGGTAACTGTAAGAGTGGACTGAATCTATTTGATATTAATATGAGGCTGTGATAGAGCTGTCACCTTTCTCTCCTCCTTTCTTCTCTGAGGGAGAAACTCTTCATCCTTACATTTGGACTTTAGGAGCTCTCTTAAGGACTGACATGCTTTGTGAATAACCTTGATCTTTACCAGGATCTAGTCTTTAATCTAAGTAGAAATGTAGCTGCAGCGTGTTCCAGCTCCAGCTGTCTGCCAATGTGGCTGAAACTTCTCTTCTCCCTTCTGTTGTCCTCGTGCCCTGCTGTCACTCTCCACTCTTCTCAGGACTGTTTTCATTTCAATCTTGATTTGAACCCGTCTGTTGTCGGGATCTGATGCTTTTAAACCCTTGAACCAAAAGTCTTTTTCGTGACAGAAAGCCTGGGCTAAAATCTGTGTGCCAGTGCACAATTCAAGTGTAGCGAGCGCTCACAGGAGTGACAGCAGTGAAGCTGTCGGGTACGTTGACAACACGTCCAACTTATTAAAGCAGTCAAAAAGATAGCACGCCAACGTGAACATCACTGCAAGCAGGAACAAAGAGAGTGTGGAGCAAAGCCAAGTCTCCTTTGCATTTAAACAGCCTCTTGATAATAATTCTGAACGGGCCAAAGACATAACAAACACCACTGCTGTTTTTATTACAGTGGATTACATGCAGAATGGGACTTTGTGTTTTTACAGCTTCTTATATTGACAGAGGGAAATATGAATAGTTGTGAGATGAAACTGTCCCAGCTTTATTTTGTGCTCTAAAAAGTGCTGACTTCATAAACAGAAAGGTGTCAGTGTTTGTCTCTGTCATTTAAAACACATCTTTTTATATATACTATAGGCTATATGGAGGATTTTATTTCATTCATTTCTTTTATTGATTGGAGACTCTTTTGGTTATAAGTATATTTGATTTGATGTTATTTTTGAATGTTTCATTTAAAATGTCATGAAAAAGAAACCTGAGCAGGTGAAGTCTGAACTGTCCATGCTGAACTTAAGACAATGTGTAAAAGGGAAGTTGTAAATGTTCCTGATAAAGAAAAAGAAAGTGTTGGATCAGGTCCCTTACTGGACCCAAAATGTACCCAACCTAATCTTCAGAACTGAGAACCGTACCCAACCCAAATGTTTGTGTAGCGTTACAGCCCGAGTAGAGACACAGCTGATAGTAAAATCATTTCATCAAGTTCTCAACAAATCAAAATGTGAACCATGTTTGAACAGCATCCCCCCCTTTTTAAAAGCAGGAATAAGACGGGGGTCCTTCATGTTGTAGCTCACCTCTTTTTATGTCTGATTATTTGATGTTTCTGTAAAAGTCTGACAGAGTTGACTCAAATCTGGGACACAACTTTAACAGGTCCAAATGTTCCTAAAAACAACATTTTAAAGTGTCGTTGACTATAATAGTATTTTACACCTTTAGTATCAGAAGGTTTTATAGTTTGAAGAGTTTGACTCTTTTTTAAATAGTTAAAAGATTTTAATTGTTTTCTGCCATCGGGCAGGGTTAGACATGAAACAAAGAAATCAGAACCAACATTTGGGATTTCAAAATAGTTTAATCATAAAAATCGTTTAAAGGGATTTTCTTTTAAAAAAGGGATAAGTTCATTTGTAAGAGGTATTTTTAAGTTTGTTTGTCTGGGACATGATGTTTCCCAATTCTCAAGAATGGGTGAAATTCAAACACAGTCAACACAGTTTCTATTATATTCATATCTATATTACTGTCAGTGATCTTACTTCAGAGTCTCCAGTCTGCAGTTTGGACTCTGCAGTCCCTCACACAGCAGCTTCACTCCTGAATCCTGCAGGTTGTCATTTTTAGTCAGGTCCAGCTCTCTGAGATGGGAGGAGTTGGACTTCAGAGCTGAGGCCAGAGAAGAACAGCTGATCTCTGACAACCTGCAGTGCTCCAATCTGAATAAAGAATAAAAGAAGAATAAAAATAATGTGTAATCCAGTCTCATGTGTTCAGCTTGTGATGAGTATCTCAACATCACTTTGTCCGGATGAATCAAGTTTTCTCTAAATGATTAGAGGATCATTTCTGATTGTGTATTCATTAAATCTAAATCCTCCAAATGTCAGCTCAACATTCATCCAGCTGTTCATGTGCACAGATGAAGAACAGGCTGCTGATCTCAGTCAGCTCTGTGATGTTACTACATTTATCAAATCAAACATTATTCAATCACAAGTCTTCATGATTTCACTTCTTAACAGAACCAGAGGAAACCAGAGGCTTCATGTGCACCTTGTTCAACTTTACTTCACAGAGTCACAAAAACATTTTCACATCAAATCTCTAAATTATTCAGAAACTTCAAGAATAATAAATCTCCTAAATCATTAAATATCCAGAGATTTAAATTCAGACAAATACTGAAAATATATAAATCCTGAAATGTGCAACAATGGAGGATGTGGATTGAAATGATTCAAATGAATGACACAGTCAGTGATCTGACCTCAGAGTCTCCAGTCTGCAGTTTGGACTCTGCAGATAATCACACAGCAGCTTCACTCCTGAATCCTGCAGCTTGTTCCAGTTCAGCTCCAGCTCTCTGAGATGGGAGGGGTTGGACTTCAGAGCTGAGGCCAGAGAAGAACAGCTGATCTCTGACAAACTGCAGGCCCTCAATCTGAATAAAGAATAAAAGAAGTAAATGTAGATGACAGTGAGCTTTATACGTGAATGTGTGATGTTGTCCACATGAACACACTGATGTGATCATCATCTATTCATTCACACATTGAAGACTTCATAGTGATTCATTCATGTTTTTGTACTTCCTGATCATTCTTAGATTGAAACGTACAATATGTTGAATTTTATTAGAATCTTTACATTTAAATATCTGAATTCATTTCAAATGGACTAAACCCATGTTATATATCCAGTGTTTCATGGTTTACAGCTTTGAGGAGGGAGGACTTAAGTTTGAATTTTGACAATAACAGTCAACAATGAAGTCTTGAAGCATTGTGATGCTAAAGTGTTTGTTCAGCATGCTGGTAACTGTAAGAGTGGACTGAATCTATTTGATATTAATATGAGGCTGTGATAGAGCTGTCACCTTTCTCTCCTCCTTTCTTCTCTGAGGGAGAAACTCTTCATCCTTACATTTGGACTTTAGGAGCTCTCTTAAGGACTGACATGCTTTGTGAATAACCTTGATCTTTACCAGGATCTAGTCTTTAATCTAAGTAGAAATGTAGCTGCAGCGTGTTCCAGCTCCAGCTGTCTGCCACTGTGGCTGAAACTTCTCTTCTCCCTTCTGTTGTCCTCGTGCCCTGCTGTCACTCTCCACTCTTCTCAGGACTGTTTTCATTTCAATCTTGATTTGAACCCGTCTGTTGTCGGGATCTGATGCTTTTAAACCCTTGAACCAAAAGTATTTTTCATGACAGAAAGCCTGGGCTAAAATCTGTGTGCCAGTGCACAATTCAAGTGTAGCGAGCGCTCACAGGAGTGACAGCAGTGAAGCTGTCGGGTACGTTGACAACACGTCCAACTTATTAAAGCAGTCAAAAAGATAGCACGCCAACGTGAACATCACTGCAAGCAGGAACAAAGAGAGTGTGGAGCAAAGCCAAGTCTCCTTTGCATTTAAACAGCCTCTTGATAATAATTCTGAACGGGCCAAAGACATAACAAACACCACTGCTGTTTTTATTACAGGGGATTACATGCAGAATGGGACTTTGTGTTTTTACAGCTTCTTATATTGACAGAGGGAAATATGAATAGTTGTGAGATGAAACTGTCCCAGCTTTATTTTGTGCTCTAAAAAGTGCTGACTTCATAAACAGAAAGGTGTCAGTGTTTGTGTCTGTCATTTAAAACACATCTTTTTATATACACTATAGGCTATATGGATGATTTTATTTCATTCATTTCTTTTATTGATTGGAGACTCTGTTGGTTATAAGTATATTTGATTTAATGTTATTTTTGAATGTTTCATTTCAAATGTCATGAAAAAGAAACCTGAGCAGGTGAAGTCTGAACTGTCCATGCTGAACTTAAGACAATGTGTAAAAGGGAAGTTGTAAATGTTCCTGATAAAGAAAAAGAAAGTGTTGCATCAGGTCCCTTACTGGACCCAAAATGTACCCAACCCAATCTTCAGAACTGAGAACCGTACCCAACCCAAATGTTTGTGTTGTCACGCCCTCCACCTCTGCCAGTGGTTAGTGGCAGCTCTCTCCCTCTTTCTCTTGTTTCTCTCTTTTTTGCTCTTAGGAGGGCGTGCACTCGGCTGGTGGTGTATGACGATCAGGTGTGGCTATGGCTGATCAGCGGATGAGACGCAGCTGAGCGGAATTAGTGGCTGCAGCAGTTTGCATTTAAGGAGCCTCCAGCCTGCTGTCCAGTGCCGGACCGTGATCAGTTACCGTCAGTATTCCGACCGCTGTGCATGCCTCGTCTCTACACTTTGCTGTTTCTGCTTCTAACACCCTGTTCCTCTGTGCAGTTGGATTCTCTGCAGTCACGGAGGTTTTCAACTCAGCCGTCTCCACTCACAGCCTGCAGCTACTCTACAACACCCTCGGATTCGTCACGACTCGTCAGCGGCAGTTCGGACGCCACCGGCCTTGCTTCCCCCTCCTTTGTTTATCCAAGCTAAGTGTTAGTTGTAGATTTATAACTCGACTCGCGTCTGAGTCCTTTGTGTTGCCTTTGCTTTTGTTTTTAGCATTAGCTACCTCGTGTTAGCACGACGCTTTAATTTTCTCTTCGGCTGTTAGTCGCTCTTTGTTTTGCCCGTTAATAGTTATTACCTCGCCTGTTTTTTATCGGGTTGAGCGTTCTTCGTTGTGGTGTCATTTTGTATTTTTGTAATATGGATTCTGGATTCTTGCTAGGACTTGGTGTTACAATCCCATGATGATCAGTTCAGTCATAATGAAGGAGGTGTTCTCTGAGTGGGGTTGGATTACGAGATTTGGAGCTTGACCGCCTGGTGCCACCAGTCCAACACATCCTCAGTTGTGTACCACAGAGTCTTAGGGCGTTTCGGCCTTTTATCACAAGACGCCCTCCTCCGTGGCTGGCCCGCCACAGGCTGATCAGACCCGGGCGTGTGTCACACTGGGGGCACCCTGCAGTCTTTTAGCAGCCCAAACGGTCTCCTTTCTCTTCATCCTCAACCAATGACTGCTCCTTTCAGCAACACTGGCTAGCTCCTTGATGGCCTTCCGTTGAGTCTGCCCTCTGATGCCGACCTCCTTCAGGAGCCTTGTGGTGGAACTGGCTACAAATCCCCTACAGCCAACCTCTACTGGTCGCACCTTAACGCTCCAGCCCCGATCCTCTGCATCAGCTGCTAAGTTGGCATACCGCAGGCTCTTCCTTTCGTAAGCTTCATCGATGGCCTCCTCCCACGGTACTGTCAATTCAATGATGAAGACTCGTCGACAGGATGTGGACCAGAGGACCAAGTCTGGGCGCAGGTTGGTCATTGCAATTTCCGGTGGGAAAGTGAGCCTCTGGCCTAGGTCAACGCTCATTTCCCAATCCCGGGCTGCATCCAGTGGGCTTGAGTGGTTCAGAGACTTGATCAACTGCTTCTCTCCCTCTCGAACAAAAGCAGTTTTAGAGAAGGTAGTCAGGGGAAGATGTTTCCGGGGCATGGTGTTGGTGGTTACCCTCTTCTTTTCAAGCTCTGCCGCCAGACATTTCAGCACCTGATTGTGGCGCCATCTGCCTTGGTTGAGGCTGGTCTTGCAACCCACCAGAATGTGTTTAAGGGTTGCTGGTGCCGCACACTGGGGACAGGCTGGGTCCTCTCCAAACCAGAGATGTAAATTAGTTGGAGAGGGTAGGGTGTCATATGTTGCTCTTATAATGAAACTGACCCTGTTGGCCTCCATGCTCCACATTTCGCTCCACGTGATTTTCCTCCTTTCCACACCTTCCCATTTCTACTTGACTTGGGAGACTGCGGTTGCACGTCTGGCTGCTTCTTCTTCTTCTTCCTCCTCAACCACCAGCTGCCGACGTTCAGATGGTGTTGCCTTCTGCCATGTGGGTGTTGTTGTTCCTAGTCCTAGGCCCTGTCTTCCTTGTTGGACTTTCCCCACTATGTCTCGGTGTCTTAGAGCCGCTTTCGCCTGTGCCACTGCTGTCACAGGCCTCCATTTCCTACCTGTTGCCAGGGTGATAGTGGCACCTCTGACAAAAGGATCCCTGGAATCTGTGAGCGTCATCTCAAGCCTTGTTTTAGCACATTTGTACTCCTCCACCAAGCTTGAAATTGGCAGTGAGAGGGCTCCATTACCATACAGGCCTATGGTGCTGAGGCATTTGGGTAGTCCCAGCCATTTCCTCACTTGTGCGTTCACCAATTGCTCCAACCGATTCACATGAGAGAGGGTGATCTCGTACATAGATAAAGGCCACATGAGACGAGGCAGCAGTCCAAACTGGAAACACCACAGCTTTAACTTGCCTGGGAGAGCAGTGTTGTTGATTTGCTTGAGGCCACAGATGGTGTCCTGCTTGAGTTGTTCCACTTGGTTGGTATCCTTGAGATTTGCGTTATACCAGCGGCCAAGGCTTTTGATGGGCTTCTCCTGTATCGTTGGTATCGGCTCATCATTGATGTGGAACCTCTCATTGGACAGTTGGCCTTTGACCAAAGAGATACTGCGGGACTTACTGGGTTTAATCTCCATTCGTGCCCATCTGATGTTTGTCTGGAGTTTGTCCAGTAGTCGTCTGGTGCATGCCTTTGTTGTGGTTATGGTCGTCATGTCATCCATATATGCCCTGATTGGAGGAAGTCGCAGCCCACTCTTCAGACGTTCTCCTCCTACCACCCATCGGGATGCTCGAATAATGAGCTCCATGGCCATTGTGAAAGCAAGTGGAGAAATTGTGCAGCCTGCCATTATCCCTACTTCCAGGCGCTGCCAGGTAGTTGTAACAGACTGTGCTGTAACGCAGAACTGGAGGTCCTGGAAATAGGTTCTGACGAGTCTTGTGATGTCCTCTGGGATTTGAAAGAAGTCAAACGCTGCCCACAGCACCTCGTGAGGCACTGACCCGAAAGCATTTGCGAGGTCTAAAAAGACCACATGTAGATCTCTTTTCTCCTTCTTGGCTGTTTGTACCTGGTGCCAGATGGTATTGGCATGCTCCAGACATCCTGAGAAGCCACCTATGCCTGCCTTCTGCACTGAGGTGTCCACAAAATTGTTACGTTGCAGGAATACTGAAAGTCTTTTCGCCACAACACTAAAGAATATCTTTCCTTCCACATTGAGAAGATTGATCTGACGGAATTGGTCTATCGTTGAGGAGTTCTTCTCTTTTGGAATTAGGGTTCCTCCTGCCCGTCGCCAAGCCTTAGGTATGATACATTTTTCCCATGCCACTTTCATTAGCTTCCAGAGGTACTTCCTGACGCCTGGCGTGTTCTTATAAAGCCTATATGGGACGCCGTTGGGCCCGGGGGCCGATGATGTTCTTGCCCGCTTTATTGCACTCTCAACCTCGCTCCATGTAGGGGGCTTCGAGTCCATCTGGTGCATAGGTGGTTGGATTGGTGGCATATCATCAGGAATTATGACAGGTTCATGCCTTTGGTTGTCAGAATAGATCTTCTTCAGGTGCTCCTCTAATTCCCTAACAGGGACTTTGAGGGTCCCGGTTTTCTCCTTGGCAAAGATGTCCTTGACGAACCTGTAGGGATCTCTATAGAAGGCAGTCCTCACTCGCTCCTTCTTCTTGCGTTGCCTTCTCAGGCATTCTGCTCTCCTCAGTGTTGCTAGGCGTTGCTTGATGTCTGCCTGTAACTCCTCCAGCCCATTCCTTTCGGTTCTTGTGGCCTTCTTCCACTGCTTCTTTAGGCCTCTTCTTTCTTTCACCAGCCGCTCAATTTCTTGCTGTCTTCTGGACATGGGCTTGGTTGAGGGTTCTTTCTGTGTGCTGCTTTTAACCCCAAATCTCTCTGCGCCATAGGTATAGATGATCTCTCCCATCTTGTCCAGCTTTCTTTCGACACCACCTTTGAGACCTTCTAGGAGATGGACAAGGTCTATATCGGTGTTTTCCCACTCTTTGTTCTGGCAGGATTTAGGCCACATAATCAGAGGCTTCCGTCCCTCCATCTTCCGTTCTATTGCAAGCTGCGGCTGGGTGGGCTCACTACTCTGCTCAGTACATGATTCCATAAGGGGATTTGTGACCGGCTGTGCTTCCTCTGGGGTTCTGATACCCTGTGGGCTGTGGTGAGCATCCTGCCACTGGGTTTCAATCGACTGATTTGACCTACCTCTAAGGAAGTAATGGTCAATGCGAGGCCCCTTTTGGAGCTGCTTCAGGCACCTTTTCCTCCCCTGATGAATCTTGAGACCCTTTTCTGATGTTATCTTTTTCCAGCCGCAGGTGCAGCTTTGTAGCTTGTGTCCTGCCAGTGCCGTTTCTTCATTAGTTACTGTGCTAGTCATCAGAGTCGTCGTCATTTCCGTTCCGTGGTCTGTTACCGTGTGGTCTACCGATGAGTCATCTTGCGCCCCCGCTCTCGCAGACTCTAGGGGTGTTATTCCTCTTGAGGTTTTTGTAGCCAAAGTAGGGTAGATCCAATTCACTGCATAGCGATTGGTTCCTGCCGACATGGGTAGCTAACCCATGTCAGCCCCGACGGGGTCTATTTCCTCCTGTCAGCTGTCTCTTCAGGCTGTCACCAGGTCTTTCCCCGGTCGTCAGCTGCCCTTTCGCAGCAGTCACTGGCTTGACACCAGATGTTCAGGATTCTTGCTAGGACTTGGTGTTACAATCCCATGATGATCAGTTCAGTCATAATGAAGGAGGTGTTCTCTGAGTGGGGTTGGATTACGAGATTTGGAGCTTGACCGCCTGTTGCCACCAGTCCAACACATCCTCAGTTGTGTACCACAGAGTCTTAGGGCGTTTCGGCCTTTTATCACAACACGCCCTCCTCCGTGGCTGGCCCGCCACAGGCTGATCAGACCCGGGCGTGTGTCACACTGGGGGCACCCTGCAGTCTTTTAGCAGCCCAAACGGTCTCCTTTCTCTTCATCCTCAACCAATGACTGCTCCTTTCAGCAACACTGGCTAGCTCCTTGATGGCCTTCCGTTGAGTCTGCCCTCTGATGCCGACCTCCTTCAGGAGCCTTGTGGTGGAACTGGCTACAAATCCCCTACAGCCAACCTCTACTGGTCGCACCTTAACGCTCCAGCCCCGATCCTCTGCATCAGCTGTTATTATTAATTTTTACTTCGGTCCTCCGAGTCTCTCTGTCTGCACTTGAGCCTCAATACGTCCCGTAACATGTGTAGCGTTACAGCCCGAGTAGAGACACAGCTGATAGTAAAATCATTTCATCAAGTTCTCAACAAATCAAAATGTGAACCATGTTTGAACAGCATCCCCCCCTTTTTTAAAAGCAGGAATAAGACGGGGGTCCTTCATGTTGTAGCTCACCTCTTTTTATGTCTGATTATTTAATGTTTCTGTAAAAGTCTGACAGAGTTGAGTCAAATCTGGGACACAACTTTAACAGGTCCAAATGTTCCTAAAAACAACATTTTAAAGTGTCGATTACTATAATAGTATTTTACACCTTTAGTATCAGAAGGTTTTATAGTTTGAAGAGTTTGACTCTTTTTTTGAATAGTTTAAAGTTTTTAATTGTTTTCTGCCATCGGGCAGGTTTAGACATGAAACGAAGAAATCAGAACCAACATTTGGGATTTCAAATTATTCATCATTTAAATCTTTTAAAGGGATTATCATTAAAAAAGGAATAAGTTGGGGTCGCCGGTGGCGCAGCGGCAGTGCGCGCGACCCCATACATTGAGGCTCAGTCCTCACGCGCGGGCGGCCCGGGTTCGCGTCCGGCCTGTGGCCCATCTCCCGCATGTCTCTCCCCACTCTCCCTCCCTGGTTTCCGACTCTATCCACTGTCCTCCCTCTATCATTAAAGGCAAAAAGGCCCAAAACAAATTAAAAAATAATAATAATAAAAAAAAAGGAATAAGTTCATTTGTAAGTGGTATTTTTAAGTTTGTTTGTCTGGGACATGATGTTTCCCAATTCTCAAGAATGGGTGAAATTCAAACACAGTCAACACAGTTTCTATTATATTCATATCTATATTACAGTCAGTGATCTGACCTCAGAGTCTCCAGTCTGCAGTTTGGACTCTGCAGATAATCACACAGCAGCTTCACTCCTGAATCCTGCAGGTTGTTGTCTCTCAGGTTCAGCTCTCTGAGATGGGAGGGGTTGAACATCAGAGCTGAGGCCAGAGAAGAACAGCTGATCTCTGACAAACTGCAGCTCCACAATCTGAATAAAGAATAAAAGAAGTAAATGTAGATGACAGTGAGCTTTATACATGAATGTGTGATGTTGTCCACATGAACACACTGATGTGATCATCAGCTGTTCATTCCAACATTGAAGGTCTTCACAGTGATTCATTCATGTTTATGTACTTCCTGATCATTCTTAGATTGAAACGTACAATATGTTGAATTTTATTAGAATCTTTACATTTAAATATCTGAATTCATTTCAGTTATATATCTTATTTTTGTTGACTACTTACATCACATCAAATATTTCCAACAGTGATCAGAGTCAGAGAAATATTAGAGATGTAACTGGACATGTCTTGTCTTGGCAGCAGATTAAGGCTGGGAGATATATCCAGTATTTAAGATAGATGGATATATATTCAAACATGATATAAGACAATATCTTTATTAAGGATATAGTTCATGTTGCATTAAAATATGGTTCTACACGTCTTCTGTAGAGCTGACAGTTCATCTCTCTCTCAAAAAAAGAACTCGATGGATAACAAAGCAACAAGTGTTTATTGAGGACAGCCAGAATAGTAGTTATTTAGCTGACTCTTATTCCCAGCATGCTCTGCAACAGCTAACACATAGGTGTGAAGTTTAGGGTGAATAAAAGCAGTCGTCTCCCATTCTTCTCTCTCTTCAAATGCTTCCAGAATCCAGAGACACAAGTCTACTCCTGCTTCACAGCACGCTGCTATTTCTTTCAATGTTTCGGCGTGCAGGCAACCCGAGGCCTCAAGGAATGACAGTGTTCTGAATCCCCAGCTTGCATCATCCATTGAACGCATCTCGATGGAGATTCTCGCAGAGCGTCTTATTCACAGACCGAATTAAAAACGGTATTTAGAGAGTGTAAAGATCACGTCTGGTTCCATCCAGCATTTTGAGTCAACAAAGGTTTGTAGGATATACCATCAACCTGAACACTTTGTGTTCTGCTGCACAAGTAGTTGCTAAACCACATGACAGCTTTTGTTTGTTTGTCTGGGACATGATGTTTCCCAATTCTTGAGAAGGGGTGAAATCCAAACACATTCAACACAGTTTCTATTATATTCATATCTATATTACAGTCAGTGATCTTACATCAGAGTCTCCAGTCTGCAGTTTGGACTCTGCAGTCCCTCACACAGCAGCTTCACTCCTGAATCCTGCAGATTGTTGTAGCTCAGCTCCAGCTCTCTGAGATGGGAGGGGTTGGACTTCAGAGCTGAGGCCACGACGTCACAGTGAGTCTTTGAGAGTCCACAGTCAGAAAGTCTGTAGTGACACATAAAATAGAAAATTAATAGTCATGAAAGAAGCGTTGATATTCACGTCTCACATCTGATGATTGAAGTTTGACAGGTCCTGTTTGGTCTTAACGTTACACATCAGTGGAATCTCTCACTGACACAAAAAGTCTCCTCACTGCTTTTCAAACCTGCACATTCTTCATCTTTCAATCATTTACTAAATGTTACAGATGTGTAACCCTGCTGCTAAAACAGCTTAAAAAGAGTTATTAAAAGAGTCATAAACAACATCATTATTGCTTTAGTTCATCAGTTCATGTTGTATTTATTTGATGTAACACACTCGAGCTGTGATTACTAAGTCGGTGAGTTTATTGTTGCAGTTTTGTACGACTAAAATCAACAGTAGTTTTGCAGTGCAGATTGATGTGCAGCAAAGTAAAAGTCTGTGATGCAGGACGAGAGTTTCTTTTTTTATGAAGCCAGAGTGAGTAAGAGAGGGTCACCATGTTGTCACCATGTTAAATGTAGAAGTTGATAAACAGCAGAACTAAGTGATAAAGATGGACAGAGGATAATTCATCAGTTAGGAGTGAGAAGAGTTCCTGTAGAAGTCATGAAACTGAGTGAAGTGTGTGTCATCTTAAAAAGCTGCACTTCACATGTCTCAGTCAGCCAGCTGCTCACTTCATTGTGCTCCTTTTTCTGCCTGTTAGCAAACAAGTTATGGCTTTGCAAAGTCATTCAAACCAGTTCATGTGATTTAGTGATCCTCGAACTCATAAAGGTAAACATCATTCATGCTCATGATTTCATTTAGAGGTCAAAATCCTGATTTGACTCAAACAAAGCTGCTCCTCCTTAAACTGTGTGTGTGTGTGTGTTTGTGTGTGTGTGTGTGTGTGTGTGTGTGTGTGTGTGTGTGTTGTATGGTTACTGTGCTCACGACCTCGCTCCTCCAGAACCTAGAAAGACGTGCATTTATCCAGGAGGGTTACACATGGAAACACATGGAGTTTGATTTAGGATGAGCTCATGTCTATAGTGATCTAAAGTGGGATCTATTCAGAGGACTCTCTCTGCAGTAGAAAACCATTTGAAAGTCATTGAACAGTAACTCTGGAGGAGGACCATCTCATTCTCCAGCCGTCTGACTCACTTCTATAAAGGTGAAAATACAGAGACTGCTGCAGAATGATCCAGAAATCAAACAAGTCAGCAAAGAATCAAATGTAGTGAGGTGAAGGATCTCCTGTAAGAACACTTTATCTGTGATCTACCTGCTGACATGTTCAGAGATGATGCTCATGATTGATTAGTAATGCCTGCAGAGGCTGGAAGGGGGCGCTCACAGCATCTGATATCTCTCTTTTCAGGGATTAACACTATCACACATCTCAGTCACTTCTTTGGGAATTCTCTCCTGAATGTGTTCACAAAAAAACTATCAAAAACATTTATGAACTCAGGACAAAAACCTCAAAAACATCACGTATGAAAAAAACTACCACTGACTGTTTCTCCTGAACATTAACAGAGGAACAGTTTTTAGTGACCAGAGAGGATTTACTTTAGTTTATTAAATTATTACATAGGGCTGGGAAATTAATTTAAAATTATTACAAACCGACTTTCAGAACAATTAATCGATGTCATCTCGCCCATGTCAATTATTTCAATTATTTTCAGGACAGAGTCACGTGAAGACACGTCCAATCCACGACCTGGAAGTTTGAACACATTTTGTCTTCATGGAAGACGACGTCCAACAAAAACAAGTCAAATGAAAACACTGAAGAAAAAAGTTTCTCTGTTAGAGAAGTTAATTTCTCCTTTCAAACTAAAATGTGTGGTTTTCATTTCAAGAGATGATTTGATTTCAATTCCAAATATTCACTTAATAACCACTCGATAGTTCATCAGATATTCACTCTTTCATTAGACAAATATCCCAGCTTTAATAGTGGAGCACATTTACAATAGAGACCATGTCAGTGAACTATGAGGGAAAAAACTCAAACTAAATCATCTTTTATTGATCTTAACTGAAGTCAAATGTTCAATAAATGGTGATATTGGTTTGAGGTCATATCACCCAGCACTATTAGTACATGACACTGATTTATAATGCTCATCACATCTGGACTTACTTTGCCTTCCTGCAGTTCCTCACAGCTGGAATCAGTCTCTGTCGTCCTTGGACTGATGTTTTGTACTTGATCAGGTCCAACTCATCCAGAACCTCCTCGGACATCTGCAGCATGTAGGCCAGAGCAGAGCAGTGGATCTCAGAGAGTTTCTTCTCTGATCTGTTCTCTGACTTCAGGAACTGTTGGATCTCCTGATGGACTGAGAGGTCCTTCATCTCCGTCAGACAGTGGAAGATGTTGATGCTTCTGTCAGGAGAGATATCATCACTGTTCATCTTCTTCAGGTTGTTGATGATTCTCTGGATCAGTTCTGGACTGTTGTCTGTCTGACCCAGCAGGCCTCCTAAGAGTCTCTGGTTTGACTTCAGAGAAAGACCATGAAGGAAGCGAACAAACAGGTCCAGGTGACCGTTCTTACTTTGAAGGGATTTCTCCATTGCTTCCTTTAGGAGAACATCAAGAGTTGAATCTACATGTGTTTCTCCCAGAAAAGCCTTCACTACTGTTGTGTTCCTGTTGGTGAAACAGTGGAACATGTAGACTGCAGCCAGAAACTCCTGAACGCTCAGATGAACAAAGCAGTAGACTGTTTTCTGGAAGATCACACACTCTGTTTTGAAGATCTCTGTGCAAACTCCTGAGTACACCGAGGCCTCTGTGACATCCAGACCACACCACTCCAGGTCTTCTTGGTAGAACATGATGTTTCCGTTCTCCAGATGTTCAAACGCCAGCCTCCCCAGCTTCAGAAGAACTTCCCTGTCGGCCTCCGTCAGCTCATGTAGACTCACCTGACGTCCCTCACCATACTTGTTCTTCTTCCTCTGTGTCTGAACCAGCAGGAAGTGTGAGTACATGTCAGTCAGGGTCTTGGGCAGCTCTCCTCTCTGCTTTGTGCTCATCATGTGCTCCAGAACTGTGGCAGTGATCCAGCAGAAGACCGGGATCAGACACATGATGTGGAGGCTCCTGGAGGTCTGGATGTGTGAGATGATTCTTCTGGCCAGATCTTCATCACTGAACCTCCTCCTGAAGTACTCCTCCTTCTGGGCGTCAGTGAAGCCTCGTACTTCTGTTACCCTGTCAACACATGAAGGAGGGATCTGATTGGCTGCTGCAGGTCGAGAAGTGATCCAGATGAGAGCTGAGGGGAGCAGATTCCCCTTGATGAGGTTTGTGAACAGTGTGTTTAACGATGACTTCTGTGTGACATCAGACACAACCTCCCTGTTTGTGAAGTCCAATGACAGTCTGCTTTCATCCAGGCCGTCAAAGATGAACAACAGTTTACAGACAGTGAGCGTCTCTGCTGCCAGCTTCTGTAATGTTGGATGGAAAACACGGAGCAGCTCAAGAAGACTGTAGCGCTGATCTCTGACCAAGTTCAGCTCCCTGAATGAAAGCAGGATCAGCAGACTGACGTCTTGGTTCTCTGAGCCCTCGGCCCAGTCCAGAGTGAACTTCTGCACTGAGAAGGTTTTTCCAACACCAGCCACGCCGTTTGTCAGAACCACTCTGATGGGTTTCTGTTGGTCGGGTTGAGCTTCTGTCTTTGGTTCCTGTTGGTCGGGTTGAGCTTCGGTCTTTGGTTCCTGTTGGTCGAGTTGAGCTCCTGTCTTTGGTTCCTGTTGGTCGGGTTGAGCTCCTGTCTTTGGTTCCTGTTGGTCAGGTAAGGCTTTAAAGATGTCCTGGCACTTGATTGGAGTCTCATGGACGGTCTTCTTTTTATAGTCTGTCTCCATCTGTCTCACCTCATGTTGGGTGTTCACCTCTTCACTCTGCCCCTCTGTGATGTGGAGCTCAGTGTAGATCCTTTTGAGGGAGGCTCTACTTCCTGTTTCATCACTTCCTTCAGTCACATGTTCACATCTCGTCTTCAGACTGACCTTATGTTGATGTAAAACCTCCTCTTGCTCTAAACTCACATCCATGATCTGATCTGAAGTCAG
Source organism: Symphodus melops (assembly GCF_947650265.1). Classification (NCBI taxonomy): domain Eukaryota; kingdom Metazoa; phylum Chordata; class Actinopteri; order Labriformes; family Labridae; genus Symphodus; species Symphodus melops. Next base: position 848,432 of record NC_136694.1, read on the forward strand.
TCTGAGAAGAAACACAGAAACACTCACTGAGAGATCAACACAAGAGAAACAGGAGACATGATCTAACACACACACACACACACACACACACACACACACAAAGACACACCCACAGACACACACGAGCGAACACACACAGTCACACACACACAAACACAAAGACACACACGAACATACAGACATGACCGAACAGACACACACACACACACACAGACACAACTGTACAGACACACACAGTCTCACACACACACACACACACACACACACACACACACACAAAGACACACACGAACATACAGACATGACCGTACACACACACACACACACACACACACACAAAGACACACACACACAGACACAAAGACATGCGAACACACACACACACACACACACACACACACACACACACAGCTCATATGAATGTAAGCTGTGACGTCATTAGAAAGTGTCTGTGTTCAGTTGACAGGAGGAAACTGAGAGTACAGAAGTGAAGATATGAAAACTGTGGATAAACACTCACCCTGCTTCACTCTTTACTTCTCTCTTCACTTCTGTCCACAAAATGTCTGAACTCACTGAACACTTTCACTGTCCCGCCTCCTCTCATGAGTCTGGATCACGTGTTGCTCCTCCCTCCTCCACTTACAGGAAATGAGCTGCTGTGTGTGTGTGTGTGTCTGTGTGTGTGTGTGTGTGTGTGTGTGTGTGTGTGTGTCTGTGTGTGTGTGTGTGTGTGTGTGTGTGTGTGTGTGTGAAATATTTCCTCCATAAACCACCGACTCGTTTCTCATCATCTCACCAGTGTTAACTGATAATTATTATTGAAGAGCTTTTTCTAACACACATTTTTACAGCTCCCTTAAAGAGAATTGAATTTTACTGTAAAATAAACAGCAATGATAAAAAACACTCAGCTGAATTGTAGCAGCCCTTTTATTATGAGCAGGCTTCATGCAGCCATAGCAAAGTGCTTTCTCCTTTACAAAGGTTTTTCTCTCATCCAGAGCCTTGGACATGAACTTTGAACAAACATGGAGCTGATGCCTGGAGTCATAGCAGAACAGACATGGGGGGCCTTGTGTTTCCTTTGTTTACCTCTTTGCTCTCATTATTTGCAGCTACCTGTGTGCTGACAACATTAGCTCTGTCCCTACTAGCATAACTTTGTTTGTTCACAGTGGGTTCTGGGGGATGAAGGGCATTAAAGGAAGTGATGGGGTTACAAGCTGTTTGGGCTTCCATAGACATGAAGTTAGCAAAATCATGAAAACTGGGGAAATCTTCATGACTGTGCAGGGCTTCAGTAACCTTTCTGTTCCATCGTGAAGCTTCCCAATCTGGCACTTTTTGGACTAGCCGCTGATTCTCCTCGCAGTCATTTAGGATTTGGAGACCCTTCACCTGTGGCATGGCTTCTTGACAAGTGTGAGAGCCATATACAGTAAAACTTTGAATATGATTTTGGTTCAAATTATAGAAATTTCCTGTGTTAAAAGTTGAGGGTAAAATCTAACATTAAAAATCTAAATATTGCTTTAAGGTAAAGTTGAGTTGATAAAACAATTTAAAAACATAAATAGAGATTACAAATGTTTACGTTTGAATTAACACCAAGTAAAAACATGATTTAATTTGGTAAAGGTAAGATCCTCCCTTTATATGGACGCCTGTGACGTTGCTCTGTGGTGTTGAGTGAGCTACAGGTGGAGCACACAGATTTTCTACCTGTGGACATGGACATGTAATATTCTTCCTTTGTTGCTTGGAATAAAGGACTTAAATGGATGACGTGGTCCTGGTCTTCAGTGTCAGAAACCTTGCACTCCTGTGGTTCAGTGTGACTGTGAAGTGATGTTTAAAACAGCCGCGGGACCGCAGGCAGTCGAAGTGTACAACACCTTTGTGTACAGCGGCAATGACAATAAAGAAAAGTTCAACACCGTTGTGCAGAAATTTGATGAACATTGTTCGCCGAAGAAAAATGAAACTTTTGAGCGGTATGTGTTCCGGTCACGCATGCAGCAGCATGGTGAGAGCTTTGATGCTTTTTTGACTGACCTGAAGCTGAAAGCAAAAACATGCAACTTTGGAGTATTGCAGGAATCCATGGTCCGAGACCAAATTGTGTTTGGAATACAAGACAAAAAGGTGAGGGAGAGATTGAGAGAGACTGAGCTAACCTTACATGGTGCTGTGAAGATGTGTCATGCAAGTGAACTAGCCATGCAGCATGCTAAAACATTCAGTGAGACCGCTGACAAAGATGGTGCAGCAGTAGCCACAGTATCAATGCGGACACACAAGCTGAGAGCAACTGAGGCTAAATGGAAAAACGGCTCAGACACCTTTAACTGCAAACGATGTGTGGCACTATACATGCATCCAGAAATTGCTCTGCCTATGGAAAAGTCTGCAACAAATGTAAAGGAAAAAACCATTATGCAAAACAATGCTTCTCCAAAGTCAAGCCAAGCCAAGGTGAACGTGTACACACGGTTGAAGAAACTGCTCTTTGTGACACATTTTTCGTGGGCATGGTGACAGGAAAAATCTACAGAGACTGTTCAAACTACTGTAAACAGAGTTGAGCATGACAAGTGGATACAACCACTGCATGTAAATGGAGCAGTTGATACCTTCAAACTGGACACAGGAGCAAAGGCTAATTTGGTGAGTGAGCTCGACATAAAGGCAATGAAAGTGAAGCCACACATCCATCCAAATAATAAGCTGCTTAAAGCCTACAATGGACAGCCTAGCAACACTACAGGTAAATGCAGACTGACAGTAAAAGCTAAAGGCAAAGAGCATAACATTGCATTTGTGGTAGTACCTGAGGGTCACGAGTCACTGCTAGGTGATGCAGCATGTGAAAAGCTAGGCTTAGTTAAGAGGATGTACCACATCAACAAGCATGTACAAGATGGTGTGGACTCCATAGTCAACCAGTATTCAGACATCTTTAAAGGCTTTGGTGTCCTACCAATTCACCTACAAGATACAGTTGAAAGATGATGCTAAGCCTGTAATTCATGCACCGCGGCGGGTACCAGCACCGCTTCGAGACAAGCTCAAACAAGAACTTAACCGAATGTTGTCACTGGGAGTAATAAAGAAAGTGGAGGAGCCCACAGAATGGGTTAACTCGATGGTGTGTGTCAAGAAACCAACTGGTGATCTACGGGTGATCTACTCAGGAACAGCACAATGAAAGACTCCATAAAGTGCTGCAACACATTCAGAAATATGGACTAAAGCTTAACAGAGCAAAATGTCAGTTTGGTGTAACTGAAATCACTTTTCTCGGAGACAAACTGTCTGGAGCAGGTGTCGAGCCAGATAAAGAAAAAGTGAAAGCAATCGTTGAGATGCCAAGGCCTGAGGATAAGAAAGGTGTGTTAAGAGTGCTGGGGATGATTAATTTCATTGGTAAATTCATTCCAAACCTATCCTCAAAGACAGTTCATTTGAGACAGCTGATGCATGATGGTAGTGAGTTTAAGTGGACCGACAGTCATGAAGAGGAGTGGACAAAGCTTAAAGATACTCTTACAACAGAGCCAGTCCTAGCTTTCTTTGATCCATCCAAAAAGACAAAGATTTCCACAGACTCATCAAAAAATGGCACAGGAGCTGTGCTACTGCAAGCTGATGAAGAAGATTGGAGACCAGTTGCTTATGCTTCAAGAACAATGACTGCAGCTGAATGCCGATATGCTCAAATTGAAAAAGAGTGTTTAGGACTTGTTTATGGGTTTAAAAAATTCCATAGTTATGTCTATGGTCTTCCAACGTTTGTGGCTGAGACAGACCACAAGCCATTAATCTCCATCATCAAGAAAAATCTCAGTGAGATGTCACCACGGATTCAAAGACTGATGATAAAGCTTCAGCGCTATGATTTCGACCTGATCTACACACCAGGTAAGCACATTGTGCTTGCTGATGCATTGTCGAGAGCCACAACACTGAGTGAGAGCTCCACAGAGACTGATGTTAATCTCCATGTGAACCTAATTGCTGAATCACTTCCAGTTTCAGACATGAAGTCCAAGCAGATTAAAGCTGAAAGATCCTGAGAAGGAATCGTAGGAACTTGCTTAAAACACAAGAGACACTGCAAGAGCATGCAGATGAAAAAGATCCACAGGTGAAGTATATTTTTTATGTTTTAAACAAAAACATAACAAGCGTCTCCGTGGAAACGGCGCCTGAATCTGAATGGAAACGTAGTGGAGAGGTTCTTAAAACGAAAAAATAATGACAGCAACGGGGGGCAGCGCTACACAAAACAGAATGCTCTTTTTAATTTCAACAAATCTACCTAACTTCATTGAGCACCTAATTTTATTGCTTTTATTGCTAAGTTTATATTGTGTTACTTATTTGACAAACATGCACTTAAACATGGTTTTATATGAGCAAAATTAATTAAATGATCTGTTCTGGAAACATCCTTCATGCTGAAGAAGCACAGGTCACTAAAAACACACTCATGCTGGGTCAAAGTCATTCCTTCCTTTAGGAGTGTTGGCTCAGTGGAGCGTTCATGTCAGAAAGCCTCGGTCACTCTGAGCTACAGTCAGACACGACACACATCTCTGTGTCCTTCTTTCAAACTCTGAATAAGACTGATCCTGTGTTCAGGGGCGGGTCCAGACTCCTTTGACAGGGGGGGCAACTGGTGCTGGTGGCACAGTGGCAGTGTGTGTGTCCCCATGCATCGAGGCTATAGTCCCCACACAGGCGGGTTCCCTCTCTCTCTCCCTGGTTTCTGACTGTATCCACTGTCCAATCCAATAAAGGCTAAAAATCCCCCATAATAAATCTTAAAAAAAAGAAGAACCACCAGCTTGGCTTCATTCGCACTGTTGCACCAACATCCTGTTGTGAAACGACTTCCTGGCATCAACATGAAGAGTCTGGTTTCCTGAGAATCAGCAGAAGTGGGCCAACACATTCCTGACTGATACACAGTAAATGTAAAAGGTGGCTGTTGGAGGGTTGAGCTGCTGGAGTCATATCCTTTGTCATATCTTTCATTTTGATTGACTGCACAGAGTCCTGATAGAACAATCTTTGGGATGAATCAGAGTCAGGCCTTCTGGTCCAACATCAGTGTTTGACCTCACTCATGCTCTTCTGGATGCTCAAGAATTCCCATAAACACTCCTGAACCTGGTGGACAGCGTTCCCAGAAGAGCTGAAGCTGTAGTTGTAGCTGCAAACAGTGGACCCACGTCATATTCAACCCTTTGGATTAACAATCTACTTTAGATGTGAGTCAAGGCAGGCGAGCCGATACTTTGTACTATTGATTGCATGTTATAAAGTTGATGTGACTTTAAATGGAGGTGTGCAGCTCATAAACGCACCTGTCATTCTATTTGATCTGTTTCTAAGGAAGCAGCTGTTCAGACTGACAATCATTGATCCACATCAGACAGTGACACACTTGATCTGCCTCCTTATCTCCTCCCTCCTCTCTCTGAATGAGCTGTGCTGGTTCCTGCTGGGTGAGGAGATGAACGTGTGCAGCACTCTCTGATCTCCATGTGACAGCATGCTGCAGAAACAGGCTTTAAAGGAAGCCAACAGATCCACTGAGACAGATTCATGTGAACAGGAAACCCTGAACAGAAGAGCAGACTGGCCTTTACTTTCATTATTACTCCCACTATTCACCCTGCACACACACACTTACTCTTTGTCTCCTCCAACAACTCCACAGTTTCTACATTTAAATCATCACAGCCAGATTTGATCAGCCTCCTGCTATTAATAATCATTACGTCATCGATCTGATTTTTAATGCTCAGGTCACTCTGCTGCAGGTGTGTGTGCGTGTGTGTGTGTGTGTGTGTGTGCGTGTGTGTTTGGTTTCCTGGTGTGTTGCAGACACCACCATCATTTCCGAGAAACTCTGAGTGAGACTCGACGAGCTGCGTGTTTCTCAGAGTCACTCCTTCTTCTTCTTTTCTTCAATGATTTTTCAGATACAGCAGCTCACACACTCATCAATATTTACATTAAGCTTTATTATGGGCTTTTATTTTGTTACTCAGTTTGACACACCCTTATATACTTACACACACACACACACACACACACACACTTGTTTGTCTGCTCTCTGCGGCCCCCTGAGAGCGTCTGCTGTCTGTCTGTCGTTCATGTGTCCTTAATGTGAAGCGCTCATGATGAAGCCTCCATGAGAAACAAGCTTCTCTCCCTCCATCAATATACACTATTTTACATCTCTTCACTACTGCACATATTTCTTTGAATTCCCCCCCGGGGACAAATTAAGTTTTTTTTATTGAAGTGAAAGAAAACAAACAGGAAGTGAAGCGTGTTGCATTGGTTCAGCACCTCCCCTGGGGGGGGGGGGAGTAGGATGGAGAGACTCAACACATCTTACCCAGAGAGAGAGAGAGAGAGGGGGGGGGGGGTAGAGAATAGAGATAACAGGATGTAGCGGTCGGTTTCTGTTTCTGGAGGTTGTTTGAGGTGAAGAGTTGGGGGCGGGGCTTCCTGTTCCTCCATCATACCAACATCACTCTAAATTTAAATGTTATTAAACTTCATTAAAGACCAAAAAGTGGATGGATTCCCACACGACTCCTGGAGTCAGGACTGAGACATCCTGCAGAGGTTCAGACTTGTCCTCTCTCTCTCTGGCAGCACATTTGAACATTTTCCCATCTAATCTAATCTATGAAAGCAGAATGACCTGTTTGTGTTGTTTGACTTCTGCGGGTGCAGAGATCAAATCTGAAACAGGTCAGAGGTCTCACACTTCAAGTTTACACATTTATGGTTATAGAATAAGACTTGACTTCCTTTACATGAACCTTTCTCTTTAATATTTACCTCAGTGTTTTTAATTTAGTGAAGCTGCCATCAGACTGCACAGCATGTGTAAGTGCTGAGCTGTTGATGTGCTTATAGCTCAGCATGTTTCAGGGGGCACAGCGGGGATTATTCATGGTTCAGGAGGGTCACAGTCAGAGGTCTCCTCCTCTGACCAAACACCTTCATTCACAGTTCACCTTCAAAAATCAGATGTTCTAAAGTTTAAATGTCAAAATACACCTTTCCCCCCCAATATGAACTTGAATAGATTCATGTCAGGGGTTAATATCAGGTCCTAACAGGTGTTTGTCAGGTGTTTGGTGAAATGAAGGGAGGTATCCACTGTTGATTCTTTGAATATTTTGATTTAAAGTCCTCTTTCTTTTTAAGGAAACCCTGAACACAGCACTCGTCTCCTTTCCACTGTTAATCAAAGAAACCATGACAAAAGACAATCAGGTCCCTGAACCTTTTAGTTCAATGAAAAAAAGTCCCTGAACCTTTTAGTTCTGAAGAGAAGTCCCTGAACCTTTTAGTTCCTGAAGAGAAGTCCCTGAACCTTTTAATTCTGAAGAGAAGTCCCTGAACCTTTTAGTTCTATGAAGAGAAGTCCCTGAACCTTTTAGTTCTTTGAAGAGAAGTCCCTGAACCTTTTAGTTCATGAAGAGAAGTCCCTGAACCTTTTAGTTCTGAAGAGAAGTCCCTGAACCTTTTAGTTCTATGAAGAGAAGTCCCTGAACCTTTTAGTTCTTTGAAGAGAAGTCCCTGAACCTTTTAGTTCTGAAGAGAAGTCCCTGAACCTTTTAGTTCTTAGAAGAGAAGTCCCTGAACCTTTAGTTCTTAAGAGAAGTCCCTGAACCTTTTAGTTCTATGAAGAGAAGTCCCTGAACCTTTTAGTTCTGAAGAGAAGTCCTTGAACCTTTTAGTTCTGAAGAGAAGTCCCTGAACATTTTAGTTCTTTGAAGAGAAGTCCCTGAACCTTTTAGTTCTTAGAAGAGAAGTCCCTGAACCTTTTAGTTCATGAAGAGAAGTCCCTGAACCTTTTAGTTCTTAAGAGAAGTCCCTGAACCTTTTAGTTCTATGAAGAGAAGTCCCTGAACCTTTTGGTTCTGAAGAGAAGTCCTTGAACCTTTTAGTTCTGAAGAGAAGTCCCTGAACATTTTAGTTCTTTGAAGAGAAGTCCCTGAACCTTTTAGTTCTTAGAAGAGAAGTCCCTGAACCTTTTAGTTCATGAAGAGAAGTCCCTGAACCTTTTAGTTCTTAAGAGAAGTCCCTGAACCTTTTAGTTCTATGAAGAGAAGTCCCTGAACCTTTTAGTTCTGAAGAGAAGTCCTTGAACCTTTTAGTTCTGAAGAGAAGTCCCTGAACATTTTAGTTCTTTGAAGAGAAGTCCCTGAACCTTTTAGTTCATGAAGAGAAGTCCCTGAACCTTTTAGTTCTGAAGAGAAGTCCCTGAACCTTTTAGTTCTATGAAGAGAAGTCCCTGAACCTTTTAGTTCTATGAAGAGAAGTCCCTGAACCTTTTAGTTCTATGAAGAGAAGTCCCTGAACCTTTTAGCTCTGAAGAGAAGTCCCTGAACCTTTTAGTTCTGAAGAGAAGTCCCTGAACCTTTTAGTTCTGAAGAGAAGTCCCTGAACCTTTTAGTTTTATGAAGAGAAGTCCCTGAACCTTTTAGTTCTGAAGAGAAGTCCCTGAACCTTTTAGTTCTATGAAGAGAAGTCCCTGAACCTTTTAGTTCATGAAGAGAAGTCCCTGAACCTTTTAGTTCATGAAGAGAAGTCCCTGAACCTTTTAGTTCTTAAGAGAAGTCCCTGAACCTTTTAGTTCTGAAGAGAAGTCCTTGAACCTTTTAGTTCTGAAGAGAAGTCCCTGAACATTTTAGTTCTTTGAAGAGAAGTCCCTGAACCTTTTAGTTCTATGAAGAGAAGTCCCTGAACCTTTTAGTTCTATGAAGAGAAGTCCCTGAACCTTTTAGTTCTGAAGAGAAGTCCCTGAACCTTTTAGTTCTATGAAGAGAAGTCCCTGAACCTTTTAGTTCTATGAAGAGAAGTCCCTGAACCTTTTAGTTCTTAGAAGAGAAGTCCCTGAACCTTTTAGTTCTGAAGAGAAGTCCCTGAACCTTTTAGTTCTATGAAGAGAAGTCCCTGAACCTTTTAGTTCTTAGAAGAGAAGTCCCTGAACCTTTTAGTTCTATGAAGAGAAGTCCCTGAACCTTTTAGTTCTGAAGAGAAGTCCCTGAACCTTTTAGTTCTGAAGAGAAGTCCCTGAACCTTTTAGTTCTTTGAAGAGAAGTCCCTGAACCTTTTAGTTCTTAAGAGAAGTCCCTGAACCTTTTAGTTCTATGAAGAAAAGTCCCTGAACCTTTTAGTTCATGAAGAGAAGTCCCTGAACCTTTTAGTTCATGAAGAGAAGTCCCTGAACCTTTTAGTTCTGAAGAGAAGTCCCTGAACCTTTTAGTTCTGAAGAGAAGTCCTTGAACCTTTTAGTTCTGAAGAGAAGTCCCTGAACATTTTAGTTCTTTGAAGAGAAGTCCCTGAACCTTTTAGTTCATGAAGAGAAGTCCCTGAACCTTTTAGTTCTATGAAGAGAAGTCCCTGAACCTTTTAGTTCAATGAAGAGAAGTCCCTGAACCTTTTAGTTCTGAAGAGAAGTCCCTGAACCTTTTAGTTCTATGAAGAGAAGTCCCTGAACCTTTTAGTTCTATGAAGAGAAGTCCCTGAACCTTTTAGTTCTTAGAAGAGAAGTCCCTGAACCTTTTAGTTCTGAAGAGAAGTCCCTGAACCTTTTAGTTCTATGAAGAGAAGTCCCTGAACCTTTTAGTTCTTAGAAGAGAAGTCCCTGAACCTTTTAGTTCTATGAAGAGAAGTCCCTGAACCTTTTAGTTCTATGAAGAGAAGTCCCTGAACCTTTTAGTTCTGAAGAGAAGTCCCTGAACCTTTTAGTTCTGAAGAGAAGTCCCTGAACCTTTTAGTTCTATGAAGAGAAGTCCCTGAACCTTTTAGTTCTGAAGAGAAGTCCCTGAACCTTTTAGTTCTATGAAGAGAAGTCCCTGAACCTTTTAGTTCTTAGAAGAGAAGTCCCTGAACCTTTTAGTTCTTAGAAGAGAAGTCTCTGAACCTTTTAGTTCCTGAAGAGAAGTCCCTGAACCTTTTAGTTCTATGAAGAAAAGTCCCTGAACCTTTTAATTCATGAAGAGAAGTCCCTGAACCTTTTAGTTCATGAAGAGAAGTCCCTGAACCTTTTAGTTCTTAAGAGAAGTCCCTGAACCTTTTAGTTCTGAAGAGAAGTCCTTGAACCTTTTAGTTCTGAAGAGAAGTCCCTGAACATTTTAGTTCTTTGAAGAGAAGTCCCTGAACCTTTTAGTTCTATGAAGAGAAGTCCCAGAACCTTTTAGTTCTATGAAGAGAAGTCCCTGAACCTTTTAGTTCTATGAAGAGAAGTCCCTGAACCTTTTAGTTCTGAAGAGAAGTCCCTGAACCTTTTAGTTCTGAAGAGAAGTCCCTGAACCTTTTAGTTCTATGAAGAGAAGTCCCTGAACCTTTTAGTTCTTAGAAGAGAAGTCCCTGAACCTTTTAGTTCTATGAAGAGAAGTCCCTGAACCTTTTAGTTCGATGAAGAGAAGTCCCTGAACCTTTTAGTTCTATGAAGAGAAGTCCCTGAACCTTTTAGTTCTGAAGAGAAGTCCCTGAACCTTTTACTTCTTTGAAGAGAAGTCCCTGAACCTTTTAGTTCTGAAGAGAAGTCCCTGAACCTTTAGTTGTATGAAGAGAAGTCCCTGAACCTTTTAGTTCTTTGAAGAGAAGTCCCTGAACCTTTTAGTTCTCAAGAGAAGTCCCTGAACCTTTTAGTTCTTTGAAGAGAAGTCCCTGAACCTTTTAGTTCTGAAGAGAAGTCCCTGAAACTTTTAGTTCTTTGAAGAGAAGTCCCTGAACCTTTTAGTTCTGAAGAGAAGTCCCTGAACCTTTTAGTTCTGAAGAGAAGTCCCTGAACATTTTAGTTCTTTGAAGAGAAGTCCCTGAACCTTTTAGTTCATGAAGAGAAGTCCCTGAACCTTTTAGTTCTTAAGAGAAGTCCCTGAACCTTTTAGTTCTTAAGAGAAGTCCCTGAACCTTTTAGTTCTATGAAGAGAAGTCCCTGAACCTTTTAGTTCTATGAAGAGAAGTCCCTGAACCTTTTAGTTCTGAAGAGAAGTCCTTGAACCTTTTAGTTCTGAAGAGAAGTCCCTGAACATTTTAGTTCTTTGAAGAGAAGTCCCTGAACCTTTTAGTTCATGAAGAGAAGTCCCTGAACATTTTAGTTCTGAAGAGAAGTCCCTGAACCTTTTAGTTCTATGAAGAGAAGTCCCTGAAGCTTTAGTTCTATGAAGAGAAGTCCCTGAACCTTTTACTTCTGAAGAGAAGTCCCTGAACCTTTTAGTTCTGAAGAGAAGTCCCTGAACCTTTTAGTTCTTTGAAGAGAAGTCCCTGAACCTTTTAGTTCTGAAGAGAAGTCCCTGAACCTTTTAGTTCTATGAAGAAAAGTCCCTGAACCTTTTAGTTCATGAAGAGAAGTCCCTGAACCTTTTAGTTCATGAAGAGAAGTCCCTGAACCTTTTAGTTCTGAAGAGAAGTCCCTGAACCTTTTAGTTCTGAAGAGAAGTCCTTGAACCTTTTAGTTCTGAAGAGAAGTCCCTGAACATTTTAGTTCTTTGAAGAGAAGTCCCTGAACCTTTTAGTTCATGAAGAGAAGTCCCTGAACCTTTTAGTTCTGAAGAGAAGTCCCTGAACCTTTTAGTTCTATGAAGAGAAGTCCCTGAACCTTTTAGTTCTATGAAGAGAAGTCCCTGAACCTTTTAGTTCAATGAAGAGAAGTCCCTGAACCTTTCAGTTCTGAAGAGAAGTCCCTGAACCTTTTAGTTCTGAAGAGAAGTCCCTGAACCTTTTAGTTCTGAAGAGAAGTCCCTGAACCTTTTAGTTCTATGAAGAGAAGTCCTTGAACCTTTTAGTTCTATGAAGAAAAGTCCCTGAACCTTTTAGTTCATGAAGAGAAGTCCCTGAACCTTTTAGTTCATGAAGAGAAGTCCCTGAACCGTTTAGTTCTTAAGAGAAGTCCCTGAACCTTTTAGTTCTGAAGAGAAGAGTGAGAGTGTAGACGTGTTTTTCTTGGCTCTCCGCTTTGCGATCTGCTTCACTCCCTTTTTTCTTTTTTTTTTTTTGCTCTTTTTGCTTTTTTGCTTTTTACTCCCACACCTCGATGCTAGTAAACATTTTGACGTTTACATTTTGACGGAATACCTCTGTTGGTGGAGACATTTTTCTTAGCGGACAAATCAGGGGCCTACTGTCAGCTAAAGCTAACCAGTACCGAGATGCCTCCTTTCTCCACAGATGACCTCCACAAACTGCTGCAGCAGGTCGCAGTTTTGGAGAATAAAGTTCAACGTTTAGAAATAAACGCAGAAGTGAATGGACCCTGCGAAAACGACAGCACTCTTCCGTTGATTCAAAACAACAGCCTGGAGAATGCTAACATTCAGCTAATGAGCTCTGATACAGCTCCCATCAAACAGAGGGGCTGTGCAAAAGGTAACAAATCTGCCACTATCAATCCTCCCTGGAATGCTCTCGGGGCAAAACCAAAGAGTACACCAGCTGCCACATGGAGACGTCCAACTGGTAGAACCCAACGCCCAGAGATCTGTGATGCTACAGGCTGGCCCGCGGTATCTGCCTCCTCAACACCGGTGCAGAGGATGACACAGCCGTGGATAAAGGCTAAAGGGAAGATTACCAACAAGGCTCCAATACCAGCGGCTGTGGAGTTACAAAATCAATTTCTTCCTCTAATGCAAGACCCAGGATTTCCAACTGGACACCTGGACAACCCCCTGAACCCACAGAGAAGGGTAAGATCTGACAAGAAGTCAGAAGTTAGAAAGCTACAAGGAAAGCTACTGAATGATGCTGAGACTCTGGTTGTTGGTGATTCTGCTATCAAAGATGTGAGAAGCATGTACAGCAGAAAAACAAGAGTGTTGTGCTTTCCTGATGATACAGTCTCCAACATGACCGACAGAATCCTCAGCATTTGTGAAGAAAGTCCCAATTTGAAACACCTTGTACTGCACACAGGGGCAAATGATATTGGGAAAAGACAATCTGAAGTGCTCAAACGTGACTTAGGTAACCTGCTAAATGCAGTGAGCTCTCTGAAGGTTGAAGTCTTTTTCAGTGGGCCGCTACCACCAGTCAGAGGAGGAGGAGAGAGATTCAGCAGACTGTTGGCAATCAACAGATGGCTTTCAACAGAATGTGAGGTCCACTCAATCCATTTTATTGACAATTTTAACTTTTTCTGGGACAGAAGACATTTTTTCAAAGGAGATTGCCTTTCCCTTAACAAGTCAGGAGTGAGGCTTTTCACCTCCAATCTCTCTTTCTTCCTGCGTCATACTGTTCCCACTGCCAAGGACAAGAGACAAGATGAACCCAAACAAAAGGAGCAAACACCAAAACATGAAGGAGAACCGACTCCCCCCCGCCTATGTGTCCTGGCCATGAGGGGTGCCAGAATGAAAAAGAGGAGGCCTTATGTCCTTCACCAGGAGCCACTGCTGGAGAAGATTCACCTATTCCACCTGCTCGAGAGGATTCACCAACTCCACCTACTCGAGAGAATCCCCCAACTCCACCTGCCCGAGAGGATTCACCAACTCCACCTGCTCGAGAGGATTCACCAACTCCACCTGCTCGAGATAATCCCCAAACTCCACCTGCCCAAACTCCACCCAGTTCATCATCTTCACCGGGTATCCCCTCCCCCTCCTCCCCCATGTTGGAGTTCACTGAACAAATGAACAAACTTGTCAACACTGGTACCAGACTCACTCCCCTCCGACCTGGGTTCCTAACCCCCCTAATTCCCCAACAACAACCCGGCCCCCCTCCACTACCTCCGCGCAGACGAGCCCCACCTGTACCCCTTCCAAAGCTAGATCTGAACCTACACCAGTCTCCCAATAAGAGCCCAAAAGAGTGTGTGTACTGATGTGTTCTGGGTCCAGGTTTTAAGGCAAATGCTAAGCCTGACATCTCCAGGGAAAAGCCAGGGCTCTTTGTCCCGGAAGTTTTTAACATACCAGTTATCTCAAATAGCTGGTGGCATGGCGCAAAGTACATCAGTAGATTAAAACGTACGGTCACTCTATCTAACTTGATTCCAGTTGTGCGTCAGCCACAGTGTGAATCTAGCAAAGTTCATAGCATGTTACAATTTGCTCTACTAAATGTTAGATCTCTATCAGCCAAGTCACTTTTAATTAATGATCTCATAATCAAAGAGAATTTGGATTTTATGTTTTTAACTGAAACTTGGTTAAATGAGAACAACAGTGCAGCAGCACTTATTGAAACAGCTCCTCCAAACTTTAATTTTATCAGTGAAGTTAGAGAGCCGAGGAAAAGAGGTGGAGTAGCTGCTCTGTACAATAACAAGTACCAAGGAAAACAGTTGTCATATGGGAAATTCTGCTCTTTTGAACACATTGCACTCCAGCTGAGCTCACCCTGTTGTGCAATATTAGTCACTATCTACAGGCCACCAAAGTATAACGCAAACTTCTTTTATGACCTCAACAAACTATTGTCTGCTGTGTGTATTGATTATGACTGTGTCATTATAGTGGGTGATTTCAACATTCATTTAGACAATCCAAGAGATAACAGTGTGAAAGAACTTTTAAACATCTTGGAAAACTTTGATCTTTCCCAGCATGTAACAAATCCAACACATAACAAGGGACACACTCTGGACTTGGTCATTTCAAGAGGTCTAATGGTTTCTGATGTTGTAGTGAATGATGTTGCCATCTCTGATCACTATTGTGTTTCCTTTAAAGCTTCCATCTTGGCTGACTGCAGAGAAGGCAAAACAGAGCTGATCAGAAAACGTTACATTGATGACAACACATGCACACTCTTCACTGAGGCATTCACTAACACACCAGCTCTACACTCAGCTCCTGTCAAAGACCTTGTAGATATGTTCAGCGCTAAAGTTCTAAATATTATTGATGCCGTTGCTCCAGTCAAGGCCAAAGCTGTCTGTGCAAAAAGAAAGCCCCATTGGAGGAATGGGACACTTGTTATAACAAAGAAAAAAGATTGTAGACAAGCTGAGCGCAGGTGGAGAAAAAGTAAACTCCAGGTTCATTATGACATCTTTAAAGAGGCGCTCCGCTTATATAACTTAGAACTCAAAAAGGCCAGACAGTCCTTCTTCTCTGAGATAATCAACAAGCACAGCAACAATGCTCGGACTTTGTTTACTGTCGTGGACAGGCTGACCAACCCCTCAGCATCAGTTCCTGCTGAACTGTTATCTGTAAAGGCATGCAATGACTTTGCATCGCACTTCACCCAAAAGATTGAACAGATTAGACAGACAGTCAGTCAGTCTACTACAGGCCGCCTGACTGTAACTCCTGTACCTCCTAATGAAAACACTTTAGCTAACCTGGCATATTTTCACCTTTTAGATCCTGTAGCATTAACAGACATTGTTCAACACCTCAGGTCCACTACATGCAGTCTTGACATCCTGCCCACAAGCTTTTTAAAAAATGTTTTTAACTGTGTTGCACCAGATGTATTGCAGATAGTTAACAGCTCTCTTCAGACAGGCACTTTTCCTAAGTCGCTAAAGACAGCAGTGATTAAACCCCTCCTAAAAAAGAGTAATCTGGATGCTTTATCAATTAATAACTATAGACCCATATCTAACCTGCCTTTCTTAGGCAAGATAATCGAAAAAGCAGTGTTTGTGCAACTTAACACTTTTATGGTACAAAATAAATACTTCAGTGTTTTTCAGTCTGGATTCAGGTCAAAGCACAGCACTGAGACTTATCAAAGTGCTAAATGATATCTATGTGAACAGTGATGCATCTAAAGTCTCAGTTTTAGTGTTACTGGATCTTAGTGCTGCATTTGATACAGTGGACCATAACATACTGCTGGACAGACTTGAAAACTGGCTTGGAGTTTCTGGAACTGCCTTAAATTGGTTTAAATCTTACTTGCAGGACAGGGTCTACAGCGACAGGGTCTACAGGGACAGGGTCTACACTGTGTCTGTTGGTAATTATGAATCTGAGCATGTGAAGATCACCTGTGGAGTTCCTCAAGGTTCCATCCTTGGGCCGCTTTTATTTAACATCTACATGCTCCCTCTCGTTCAGATCATGGAATATTACAACGTTTCCTATCATAATTATGCAGATGACACACAGCTCTATATATCAGTGTCAACAAATGACCATAGTGCCTTATACTCACTGAGCAAGTGCATCAACGAAATCACTGAGTGGATGTGTCAGAACTTTTTACAACTGAACCCAGAAAAGACTGAGGTGATTGTTTTTGGCCCTAAAGAGGAAAGGTCAGAGGTCAGCACTCGTCTTGAATCCATGTCCTTAAGAACAACAAATCAAGCCAGAAATCTTGGTGTGATTATGGACTCAGACCTCAAATTCAACTACCACATTAAGATGGTAACATAATCAGCTTATTACCATCTGAATAATATTGCTAGAATCAAAAGTTTTCTGACCAAACAGGATTCAGAAAAACTTCTTCATGCTTTTATTTTCAGCAGGCTGGATTATTGTAACGGTGTGTTTACAGGCCTTAGTAAAAAATCTGTCCGACAGCTGCAGCTGATCCAGAACGCAGCAGCCAGAGTCCTCACCAACACAAAGAGGGTGGAGCACATTACACCTGTGCTTCAATCACTGCACTGGCTGCCTGTGTGTCAGAGGATCCACTTTAAAATCTTACTACTGGTCTATAAAGCATTAAATGGTCTTGGCCCTAAGTACATGTCAGATCTACTTGTAGAATATAAAACATCCAGACCGCTCAGGTCCTCAGGAAGAGGTTTACTCAGTGTTCCCAGAGTCAGAACCAAACATGGTGAAGCAGCATTTAGTCACTACGCTCCTCACCTGTGGAACAAACTCCCTGAACACCTGAGGACTGCTGGCACACTCAACTCCTTTAAATCAGCCTTAAAACTTTGTTATTCACTCAGGCTTTCAATTAGAAATATACTGTCTGCCTTACTGCAACACATTCTTCCTTCTTTGATAGTTTTAACAGTTGTTCCTTTATCCAGTATTTTCACTTTCATCCCGTCTTTTAATGATGTATCTTGTATTCTTTCCTTCAGCTCTGTTTTAATGTTTTTCTGTTTCTATGTCTGTAAAGCACTGTGAATTGCCTTGTGTCTGAACAGTGCTATATAAATAAACTTGACTTGACTTGACTTGACTTGAAGAGAAGTCCCTGAACCTTTTAGTTCTATGAAGAAAAGTCCCTGAACCTTTTAGTTCTATGAAGAGAAGTCCCTGAACCTTTTAGTTCTATGAAGAGAAGTCCCTGAACTTTTTAGTTCTGAAGAGAAGTCCCTGAACCTTTTAGTTCAATGAAGAGAAGTCCCTGAACCTTTTAGTTCTGAAGAGAAGTCCCTGAACCTTTTAGTTCTATGAAGAGAAGTCCCTGAACCTTTTAGTTCTTTGAAGAGAAGTCCCTGAACCTTTTAGTTCTATGAAGAGAAGTCCCTGAACCTTTTAGTTCTTTGAAGAGAAGTCCCTGAACCTTTTAGTTCAATGAAGAGAAGTCCCTGAACCTTCACTCACTCTCATGTTTGTGTTTCAGTTAAAGTGAAGGTGAAAGAAGACAGTGATGCTGTGTTACCGTGTTCCCTCAGCACCAAGGAGAACATCCAGACCACGGTCTTTGACTGGAAGAAAGACGGTCTGGATGTGTTTATGTACAAAGATTTTGGTCAAGAGATGTCAAGTCAAAACAAACAGTTTGAAGGTCGAGTGTCACATTTTAACGACAAGTTGAAGAACGGTAATGCCTCCATAAAGATCAGGAAGACGAAGGTGGCCGACAGTGGAAACTACACCTGTATTTTTCCTCGTCTGAAGCCTCCTCAGCAGTTCATCATTGAGCTGGTTGTTGGTGAGTTTTTTTTTTATTAATATTTAAAAACATTTTTAGTAAGATGACGGGTTTAAGAGTCACTGATGAACTTGATTTATTTTCTGCACAAACGAGATGTGACGTGATTCAGGGAGTTTTTAAGGGAACATTCAAATCAAATCAAATGAACTTTATTTATCTGTTAGGAACTTCGTTGCAGGGAAAGCGCCAGTACAGAACACAAGACACAACACACACAACCTTCACACTTTAAAAATTCTGATTGGTCATGAAGTCCCTAATAAATAGCTTGAAAACAATAATAGATGCAATGGTAGATTAAGTGATAAATTAAGTGGTAAAAAGTGATCACAGTCACAGTCAGTCATTTAATAGATGGATGGAGGTGGGGAGGAAGCTGGAGCCGGCCCTCTTTGTCCTCAGTGGGAGCGCCCTGTACCTGAGGGCCCTGAAGGCAGCAGAGTGTAGTGAGGGTGCTGTACCTGAGGGCCCTGAAGGCAGCAGAGTGTAGTGAGGGTGCTGTACCTGAGGGCCCTGAAGGCAGCAGAGTGTAGTGAGGGTGCTGTACCTGAGGGCCCTGAAGGCAGCAGGGTGTAGTGAGGGTGCTGTACCTGAGGGCCCTGAAGGCAGCAGAGTGTAGTGAGGGTGCTGTACCTGAGGGCCCTGAAGGCAGCAGGGTGTAGTGAGGGTGCTGTACCTGAGGGCCCTGATGGCAGCAGGGTGTAGTGAGGGTGCTGTACCTGAGGGCCCTGAAGGCAGCAGAGTGTAGTGAGGGTGCTGTACCTGAGGGCCCTGAAGGCAGCAGGGTGTAGTGAGGGTGCTGTACCTCAGGGCCCTGAAGGCAGCAGAGTGTAGTGAGGGTGCTGTACCTGAGGGCCCTGAAGGCAGCAGGGTGTAGTGAGGGTGCTGTACCTGAGGGCCCTGAAGGCAGCAGGGTGTAGTGAGGGTGCTGTACCTGAGGGCCCTGAAGGCAGCAGAGTGTAGTGAGGGTGCTGTACCTGAGGGCCCTGAAGGCAGCAGGGTGTAGTGAGGGTGCTGTACCTGAGGGCCCTGAAGGCAGCAGAGTGTAGTGAGGGTGCTGTACCTGAGGGCCCTGAAGGCAGCAGAGTGTAGTGAGGGTGCTGTACCTGAGGGCCCTGAAGGCAGCAGAGTGTAGTGAGGGTGCTGTACCTGAGGGCCCTGAAGGCAGCAGGGTGTAGTGAGGGTGCTGTACCTGAGGGCCCTGAAGGCAGCAGAGTGTAGTGAGGGTGCTGTACCTGAGGGCCCTGAAGGCAGCAGAGTGTAGTGAGGGTGCTGTACCTGAGGGCCCTGAAGGCAGCAGGGTGTAGTGAGGGTGCTGTACCTGAGGGCCCTGAAGGCAGCAGGGTGTAGTGAGGGTGCTGTACCTGAGGGCCCTGAAGGCAGCAGAGTGTAGTGAGGGTGCTGTACCTGAGGGCCCTGAAGGCAGCAGGGTGTAGTGAGGGTGCTGTACCTGAGGGCCCTGAAGGCAGCAGAGTGTAGTGAGGGTGCTGTACCTGAGAGAGAGAGAGAGAGAGATTTTCTTTTTTCTTTCAGAGTGCATCTTAACATGTTGACTTTCTTTACATTAACATAATTTTTTTCCTCTCGATGCAACAACCTGAATCATTTCTTATTTATTCTCTGTTCACAGTTGCATGTCGAATGCCTGATGTCAAGCAACTTAGGTCAACAAATGACGAGGCCGTGCTGCAGTGTGAAGTTAGCCTTCCTCTTGTGTTAGCTTTCTGTTACCATCTCTTTTGTTAACAGGTCGGTTTTGACCCATGTCTTAAATCAGCTGTAAAATACACTAAAAACAATTATCTATCATCCAATTTGTTTCTCATCTCTTGGTTACCTTGTTAGCCTTCCTTATCCATGAAAATATTGGTTTTAATATTTTTGGTGTGGGCCATTGGGCCTTTTTTTGTCAGTATACCCCTCGATTTCAATTAAAAAAAATGGTAAAATGAACCTCAAAGGAATTGTATAAATAAATAAAAGGTTGTTGTGTTACCTGACTATTACTGAGGGGTATTAGAACACATCTCTTAAATTTTGTTTTATTTATTTTTTCATTTTAATAATTTTAACTATAGTAACATCTATGGTGTTACGGGTCAATTTCGACCCATATATATTTGCTATTATTTTTCCATTACTTGGTGGATGTGGGTCCACAACACAAATGCACTATATGCAGATACATCGAGGATGTTGTAAAACACAACACCTATGGCCCTGGGTTGAACATCAGTGGAAGAAGCTGCACTCATGTGTCCCAGACATCCCTGATGGGGGCAAGCTTGTCAGATCTTGCTCTTGTTGTCAAATCTGAGGACTCTTGATATCATATGAAAGGTCTGAAGTGACATTGTTGCCTGGAAAATATTTCTGCCTGTCGATGCATCCCAGAGACTATCAGTGGCCTTATTGCAGGATCTGTACACTCCAGCAAAAAGAAGAACACCAATATAAGCATCCAGGTATTCCTCATCCATGCCTTTCCACATGTCGCCATGGACTTTTTTTCCTTCAAGGTTTGTCATAGCAATGATGACTCTTTTTAGTGACAATGGCATAAATAGCTCAAAACATGTCTTGATGTCAGTGACTCTCGTCACAGCAAACCTTGAGATTCCAGGGGTCATTTTGTTGACATTTGCAGCAGCTACCCTGCCATGTAAATCATGAGGTAATGAGCTCCAACAGATCTCACCATTTTTGGACTTGAATCTTTCAGCAGGAGTAGCTTCACCACCGGTGACCTCCTCATCAGACTCATCAGATGTGTCTGTGTCTTCTGGAGGATACTCCACATTGTCTTCCTCCTCAGAAACCTGTTCATCCATATCACTATGCTGCTCTGTGTCCTCTCCCTCATTTTCAGCAAACATATGATCCAGAACTTCTCTCACAGTAAATCTTTTTTTCATTTTTGCATGCTGCAAATTGGAGATGTGCGCTCTGCAAGTCACCAACTCGATACTGAATTGACCTCACATGTCTGGAAATGCCTGTCGTTGTTTGTTTTATTTTTGTACTGGATAACAAGGTAAAAAGAGAATCCCCTAAAGCTCACATGATTGAGAGAGGAGCTGGCTGTCAGTGTGTGTTCAATTTTGGCTCTTATTATTGCTTTATAATCTTATTTTTATAACTGGGTCGAAACCGACCCTAACAACACCATGGTCATAATTTTAACCAGAGCATTTTATAATTTAGTGAAAACAAAAAAAAATGTTTGATTTTGTTGAAATAGAGGTTCCTGACAAAGTCAAAAAGCCTTTAAGCAAAAAAAAAAGTTATGTGGTTCTTTTATGCATTTAAAAACTAAAACGGGTCGGTGCCGACCCTAACACAAGACGAAGGTTAAACGATGCAAATTAAGTGCAGTAGCCTTCATGGAAGAGAGTAACCACCAAAGTCCAAAGTCTCACAGAGACTTTCATTTTGGGAAAGGTGGCCACAGCGCTAATTCCCATCTTGAAGTTATTAAGTAATTCAAAGGCACTCCCTCTCTCTCTCTCTCTCTCTCTCTCTCTCTCTCACTTTATTATCTAGTATCTGCATATAGCGTTATATGTTATATTTATACTCTCATTACTTCAGGGTGTATTCACGCCATAGACTGTAAAAATATTGGACGGGACAAGGTCCCCTGTGGAGTGAAGCTTTTATTTTTAGAGCTCCCCCTACTGACTGGCTGCAGTATAGGTCATAAACCCCGCCTCCTCAATGATAACAAACGGGACTTGGGTCAAACTGTTAAGTTAAAATACTCGTCACATAATTTTTTTCCAGACCTAAACTCTGCTGTGATCATTAGATATTATCACCCTACATGGTGTTAAAGTGCTCATTTTTCTGTGAAGTTTGTTTTAAATAAGTTATTTGAGGTTAAAAAACGGGATTTTACGTCACACATGGTGATGATTGACAGCTGCAGATCTTGCGTAGCGCTCTTGGTAAATAAACAGTTACGTCGTGAAGTGAAGCCGAGACGCCATGGAGCTTTACTGTTCAGTTATTTCGTCTTTTTTGAGCTGGTGAAAGCTGTTTTTTTCTGCAGTAAACTAATGTCACGGACCTGTGGACTCTAAGGGAGCTTTGCAGTTTTTACAGTAAGTAATAAAGTTTGATTTATGTGTCATTGCTTAAAGCGCTATCGAGCGAGCTAACACATTAGCAGTCTAAGCTAGGTTAGTTATCAGGCATGATTTATCTTTTTATTTTATTTTTTAACATGAGCAAACCTAATAACTGACATGATATGTTTCTTGATATTGTTATATCGTTTTTGTGAGTGGAATTGTATTTAAAACCAAAACATGGTAATTAAAATCAGCTCATAGATGCCGTTCATTGACTGTACAGTTATGTTTCAGTAAATAAGAAATAGGTCTGGTAAGGTTTTTAAAAAAGTATCAAGGACAAAAACAAAGCTAAATACTATAAATCTGTCCTGTATCATTACTGATGTGTACATGTTTACAGTCTGTGTAAAGAGTGTGTTATACATTAACATGTCACCATGCAGCCTGATATTTATAATACTGTATAATGAGGGAGAATATTTCTCTAGATATCAGGATCAAACTAAAGTAAGCTCTGATTTAACTTCTGTCTGATTTAAGAGACTGACAGAAACATGAACACAAACAATCAGCGGTGGTGTAATATAATATTAACCGAGCATCACGCTGCTGTCAAATATTCAGCATGAGTTTACACACACACTACCAATCCAATAATCACAAGTTGATCATGTTGTACATTTAATAACACTTATTAATAAATTGTGTTATAACTTGACAAAACCTGACACAGACTACAAAAACAGGCTGCTTGTTATGGTGGTTAGGAGGAGACAGACAGGCTCAATAAAAGAAGGCATCACGTTTCTCACAAAATATATATATTAATGTTTTTTATTGTGCTTCTATAATCATTAATGAAGATTTTATGTCTTTTAATAGGTATTTCCCTGTTTTCACCAACATATTATACATTAAACTGAGGATTTCCTTTTTCTCATGTTGTCTCTCTCTTCCAGCTCGTCCTCGGAGGATTGCAGGACCTGACCACTGCTTCTCTTACCAGGGCGTTTGGTCTGATCTTACACTGGACAGCGGTCTGATGTGAAACAGTGGGCCGAGTGTCGCGCCTGAGCCACAGAGGACGCAGCTCGCACGTCCTGAGCAATGTTTGACTATTCATTCAAAAGATGAACGGAAGAAAAGAGAGGCTGTTTAATACCGAGGTTTTTCTTATAAGCCACATTTTGTTTTTGTTATTTTTAGATTAATCTGCTTTAACTTTAACATACTGTTCACTCATTTGCCTCTTTCAAACCTGTATAACCCACAAAAACCTTAAATACTGCCTCCATCTAACTGAACAATCAAGTGAAAGAAAGTAGCTTAAAATACCACACTATGTTTTTAAGCACAATCTGTATTTGTTCAAGTTACAAGACTAGTGTTACATTTCATGTGATTGAATAAAATATAATAATGTAATTGCCTTCTCAGTCGTGTCTGTATCATACCACTCTACTGTCTTTATGTGCATGCTGTCTTTAACACTAACCTGCATTAAATGTTCAGCACTCGAGTGTTGATGTACTTTTAAAGCTATTTGTTTCCCAGCTGTGACTTCTGTCATTACAAGAACACGAGACATTCTATGTTTATACAGCTTAAAACAGGAGAGAAAAGGTTTAAATCAATAAACACTTTATTTGATTTATAACACATAGTGGGAATGATGGTTCAGTTATAAAAGTGAGGAGGTTACTGGTTTGAATCCCTGTCTGACAGGAGTCTCTCTGTGAGGAGTTTGCATGCTCTCTTCCTTCCACAGTCCAAAGGTGTTCACCGAGGAGAACAAAGTAAGGGAGACCATCAGGTGAGCTGGCAGGGGTATCTGTATCAGCCATCTTTCTTCTTCCTTGTGTCTAAAATGAGGATGATAAAAAAACAATGAGATAAACATGTTAGACAAGGAAAAGAACCAGAGAAAAGGTCCATACAAACAGAAACCTTAATGAAACAGATTCATTTACCAACTCCACAGTTATGCACAGAAACACATAGACTCTGTAAATGTACATAGAACTGAAGTAACTACTGACAGCAGATATGACTTTAGTACTATGTGCACCACTACTTTCAATCATATAACATATTTTCACCAGCATATGTTCGATCTGTACACAGCTTATGTTGCTAACTTAGCTAAAATAGTTTTAGTTCGTTTTTTGCCAAAAATAAAAGGTTTAATAACCCACAGAGTTAAAGAAGATAGATAGACAGATAGATAGATAGATAGATAGATCGATAGATAGATAGATAGACAGACAGATAGATAGACAGATAGATAGATAGATAGATCCTGAGGGAAATTCAAGGCATCCAGTAACAATAAACAAGACATACAGGACACGAAAAGACGTTTAAATTCAATAATTAATATAAAAAGTGTGATTTTCTTAGTTTCTGAATGAACTACGTTTAGATATTTGACTTGAAATATATGTTGGTTTTGTACTCACGTTTATGGTCGGTAGATGAATTTCTCTCCGTAAAGATTCTTAAGCTCTTGGCGTAGCTGGGCTGCGTAAGCTATCAGAGCGGTACGCAAAGTGGGCGGGGCGTGTTGCCAGGGCTCCTCCCGCCAGACCCTACTGCGCAGACTGGTTGCAAAATTCCAAGATGACAGCGCCCATGAGGGCCGTAAAAAAGCTTCACGAACGATGAACGGAAACAGCTACAGTCCACACCCACTGGTAGATACAGATGGCTGGAAAATGCTCCTCACTTAGATCCTCTTGTTCCTCTTTACACACTTGTCGGCAGGTTTCCAGACTTTGTGCGATATGCCTTCGTTCTCTCTCTTGAAGTATTTGACCTTGACCTTGTGGCTCATCTGTGCTTGGCAGGAAGCGTACATGTCATGGACACAATCTTTAACCATACTCAGCGGGATGTCTTGGTTTTTCTCTCGGAGAGGGAAGTTGAAACGGATCTGAGGGGAGACAAAGACAATCATGAAGGGCAAAGGTCATTCAAGGTCATTGAACCACATGAAGCTAGCTGGTACAAAGAGTTCCTCTGAGTGACAGAATACAGACATGCAGATGATATTCACTGGGATCAGGAACGATGGTTCAAACCAGGTGAAGTTCAGTGTATCCATGCAAAAATCCAACATGCAAAAAGCAGACTAACTGCTGTGTTTGACCTCACACATTTATTTTTCAATGATGTGGATGATTATCTAAGTATGGTAGAATGGTCCGATCTAAAGCGGACCTTTGCTCCCAACATTAGTTGTTAAAGTGATGTGTGGTCGACTTGTTGTTGAATGATTGTGTGAGGAACAGGAAGTGTAAAAGACTGCAGGCAGCATCCAGCCGCAGAGTCAGAACAGGGACATGAAGGTCAGCATGTTTGTCTGCAGCGCTGCAATCAGGACAACTCAGGAATCTACAAACACACAAAAACAACAAGTTCACTTCAGTCTGCAGTGTTGATTCAATGTCTGTCATGATGGAGCTTTAAAGAAAAGTCTGCTAGTCCAAAGTGAGAGCTAGCAGTCTGCAGAAAGAGCTGATGCTGCAAACGTTGGGAGGTCTTTGAATGAGATGAGCGGTCCTCAGCACAGGTCCAGGACCTGCCGCTCTCTCTTTATATATCTTTGTGTCCAGACGTGTCCAACGTCCTCTGACGCACATGAACACTTTTAGATTTCCACATGATGAAGGAGGAGCTCCTGTGAAAGTGTGAAGGTGCGAGTGTGGTAGGAAATGACTGTGGTCATGTCTTTGTTTGCTGCCAGCTGCAACAAAACAAACACACAGACAACTTTCCAACATGTTTGAACAGAATAAAATGCACGCTACATCTTGTTTTCATTTCTACATGTTTTAAAGTTAGCTTCTTCCTCCTTCTTTTTGAACATGCAGCAACCTTTAATTTCTTTATTTTCTGTTTAAAAAATGGTGAAATATGCTTTTATTACTGATGCTCATTTTCAAAAGTAAATATTCTAAATTATATTTGAAAGATGCAAAAGCGTACCCCTATTTCCTAAATGATCGGCAGGTGTGTAAATTGTCAATCAGAACAGAAAAATATATAAAAAGAAAAAAACAAAAGATCTGTAAAATATTGGAACCCCTTATTTGGTTGAAAATGTAAAAAAAAAAAAAAAAGAAAGGTGTGAAATGTTGAAGCTGAGAAATGTCACTGTTCTGGGAAAGAAAGAAAAAAACAAAATGGCGGCAACATGTTTGAAAGAAGATGAAACAGAGACAACATAAAGGCGAGTAGAGAAGGAGTCATGGAACAGCTGACCATGTGATTATCTGACAACAGGTTGAGGTAACATGATGGGCTCGGCAGTAGCTGGGTCCAGTGTAGTGTTGCTAGTTGACTTCCTGAGCACTGCCGAGGACACCTTGAGCAACACATTGTACCTTCTCAGGAGCGCTCGCTGTGTGCAGCCCTCTCACTCTGACATCTGTCCGTTAGCTCATGTTGACATGGATCCTGTGTGTGCACACGCGTGTGCTGACCATCAGACCATTAAAGGGAGATTTCACTCATCTGCATGAAGCTGTGTATCTTTAGAAACCTGCTCCTGCTTTCTGCCCTGATTTTCCCCGCAGACGGGAAAGCTCCACATTTCTTTTCTGAGGAGGAAAAAATCCTCATTTCATCGGAGGCTGTTTTAGTTCGAGGGGGTGAAACTACATCGTGCTTTTGACCCTCTGAAGCTACAAACCTGTTGAAGGTCAGTGGGCGGGGCCTCACTGTCACAATCTAAAATCTGATATGGATGAAGAGGATTTAGGAATCTGAAGTTTTTCTACCAGCCGCAATATAGCGGCGAGCAGTTGAGGCTGATGGAGGAACGGGGGGCGGCGCTGAAGACGAGGAGCCCGGGCCGGCTCGAGTTGAGGCGGGCTGGTGCTGTCGGTGGTTTGTCTTTGGACACAGGCAGAGAATCTGTTTGAATTCCTAAAATGCCGATTCCTTCTGAAATGTGGGAAACGGCCGAGGGAAACGTGCGGATGTGTTGTAGAACGTAAACAGAGCGCTTTAGCTTCAGTGGGAGTGGCCTGCAGTGCATTCTGGGAGCACAGCTGGCAGCGACTCTAACATTTATTTCACGTCTCCTACACGTATGACCGAAGGTCAAGGTTCATGTTTCCACGGGTGAAGTGTCCTTTAAGAAAATAAAAAAACACTTTTTTTTTTTTCCTTCTGTGAAGCTGTTGGAGCTGTTCTGTTTTTGTTCGCTCTGTGGTTCATGAAGGAGGATGTGATGATCGACTGGATCAAAGGCGGCTGTAAGATCCAAAAGGATGAGAAGTGATGGGGTACCGGTGTCTGCTGCCATCAGAAGGTCCTTAGTGACCCGGACCAAAGCAGTTCCTGTTCTATGGCCAGGACAGAAACCAGACTGGAGTTTTTCAAACACATTATTGTGAGTGAGCTGATCTTGAAGTTGTGCTGCAACAGTTTTCTCCAGAGCCTTAGAAAGAAACGGGAGATTGGAGATGGGCCTGTAGTTGAACAGAACTTGTGGATCCAGGGGGGGTTTTTCCAGTAGTGGTCTGATGACAGCAGGTTTGAATGCAGGTGGGATATGGGCAGCCAGGAGGGAGAGGTTTCTGATGCTAGTGATGAGTGTAGAGATGGCAGACATGTTGGACTTCAGTAGGGCTGAGGGGAAAGGCTCCAGTGCACAGGTGGATGGCTTCAGTTCTCTGACCATGGCCTCCACCTCTTCCTGTGTGACACTGCAGAAGGAGCAGAGGGGCTGGACAGTCTCAGGGAGTGGGTGGACACTTTGATGGCTTGATGCAGGAGTGGTGGACAGGTGTGAACGGATGTTGTCTCACGTGCATGTTGCACCTGTCCTCTGTGTCCTCAGAGTGGCAGGGTGAAGGGGCTTTGAGAAGATGGTTTATTGTTTCAAAGAGTTGTTTGGAGTCACCGGGGCTGTTATTTATGATGCTGGACTGGAACCTGGACCCAGCATCCATCAGAGCTTAAGCCCTCTTGTGGTCCCTGTAGGCCTGTTTGTGAACAGTCAGTCCAGAGGTCTTGATCCGCCGCTCCAGGGCCCGCCCAGCTGCCTTCATCATCCGCAGCTCGCCGTTGTACCGCGGTGCAGTGCGTGAAAAGGAGACTGATGTGGATGTTAAGGGGGCGTGGAGGTCTAGGAGACTGCTCAGGGACTGGTGGTAAAAATCCACTGAGTCAGTGACAGAGAGGCAGTTTGCAGAGCTCGAGGAGAGAAGTTGAAGATCCATCTGTGTCCATGTTTTTGATGTTTCTGAAATGAATGTGCAGCTTTGGTTTGGTGTCGGGGGAGGGGAAGGGCAGCTCCACTGAAACAACCCCGACATCATAGACCTGGAGCTTCCTGATGAGCAGCTCGAGTGTGTGTTGTTGGAGGGTGAGGGAGTCCAGGAGCTGGAGGACATGAGGGGGTGTGGACATGAATCTTTAAATGTCCCAGGATTCTGGTGTTTGTAGATGTTGGACAGAGCGTTGGAAGGAGAGCAGATATTTCCAGCATGAAAGCTGAGTTGGGTTTTGGGGGCCGCTCGATGAGAAGCACAGTCATGGGATGAGTTTACATTTAAATGCAAGACAGTGTCAGGAGGAAGTTGGAGGTAGTAGGATGGGGGACGAGTCCAGGTCCTGTGGGTGGATGATAGCGAGGCCACCACCACGGCCAGTGCTGCAGGCTGCCTCTAAGTAACTGTAGCCAGGGGGACAGGCTTCATTTAGGGCAGAGTCAACCTCTGGCTGCTGCCAACTTCCTGTCACACACAGGAAGTCCACTTTTCTTTCTCTCATGTCTCTTCAGTCAGCCTGGATTTATTCTTGATGGATTGAGTGTTGAGGAGTCTGTGGGCTAAATCTCTGTAGAGGTCGCAGGGCAGTCAAATCCAGTCCGCTCAGGCTGGAGTCCACTCCACCAAATGTGTCCAGCCCAGAGTGCGGAGGTCTCTCCTTGTTGTCCGGGCTGGACTGTGGAGGTCTGGCTGCATTTCCTGTGCAGATGTTTGCTGGAGAAACGGCGTTCCCATGACGGATGACCATAGAGACGGGATGTTTGTAGCAGAGCGGCGATGAGGTTGCTGGAGGGTTAATTTTGGGCCGGAGCCTCGATGGATGTAACGAGGACGGAGGAAAAGTCCAAGCTGGCTGATGATTGGCTGTTTAAATCCAAGAGTGGCTGCAGGGTTTAGTTAGTGGAGCTGCGAGCTGGAGGATGGAAACGCCATCATGCTGGCCAAGGAGGGAAAGCTGTGGAGCCTCGCTGACTGTTGGCCAGATGTTTGCTCCAGGTGTTGGAAGCGGTGGAAGGGAGGACAGTTTTCCGTCAGGGTGGTCAGAACCAGACGGCCCGTTTCCCCGTGGGTCCAAGTTTGAAGAGTGTTAAGGCGAGACACTACAGGTGAATAGGGTAAAAAAATTAACTCACAGATATCAACATGAAACTTCTACAGTTGATTACTTATGTTAAGACAAATATTTTTAATATTACAACTTTTCTGAAATATTATGTTTAAATATGCAAATAAGGCATTATTTAATGAAATAAGCACTAATTTGCAGACATTGGGGGGATATAAATCTGAACATTGGTTCAAAATTATTTTTTCATCTAGTTAACATATTAGATATAAAGTGATTTACAGAGGGGATTTTAGATATCTCTTTTTATCACTTCATTAATCAGAAAATACTATCAACAGACCTAAAACATGTCCACACAGAACTCAAAGTTCACCTGAGTGTTTACAGGTGATAGTTGTACTTTCCTTCTCCATGTAGGCTGTTTGTATCCTCACTTCAATGTCCTGGAAACAGACTCATGATCAGCTTCATGTTCTTGGTTTTTGTCACCAAATAGAAAATCTGTAAAAGTAAAAGTGACCAACAATAATTGAGATGGCACTTTATTCTATTTTTATAAATCCATCCTTATTCCATCCATAAATAAAAACAGGCTCCTGTTATTACAGAGCTATAATATGTTACACAGAGTTTCCCACAGAATGACGCGTGAAGGACGAGCGCAGCTCGCAGCTGGACATTTATTGCACTCAAAGTCATTCGAACCATATTTTGGACTTTATTTCATTTGTTTTATGAAAATGTTGAATATATGTTTGTAAGTCATTTAAAATGATGCTCTAATGTGCACAATGCAGAGTGAGTTAGGGTGCGTGTTTGTGTGAAACGAAGAGAGACTATCAGGCTGTGTGTGACACACTGTCCCCTGAGAGTATGAAATATAAACTCTGCAGCATGTTTAGACCCTGATCTCACACAATTCAGACAAATAATCAAATAAACAAAGCAGCTTCTATTATTATTATTTTAGCAGTTTCTAGTATCAACTGTGCAAACATAAACGAGCAGCCACGGCTGTGTGGCGTGCGCGTCACTTTGACATTTTTCTTTTTCTTCATGGTAGTTTGAAAGATTAAATGTTCACGGACTGAATGAGCCCAAAATCTCAAAAATGATCAGTGCATAAAAAATGGGTGTTTTTGCCTGCTCGCTTTATAGACCAAAATAATGTCCCACTAAATGATAAATGATCTTCACACAGACGACTGGTAGAAGAGAAAACTTTCTGCAGATGTTTGTGACATTCTTCATCTGTGTGTGAACATCTGTCTGAACACTGAAGCAGATTTCAAACAGACAGAAAAAGGACTCAGAGATGAGCGTCTAATCTGGTGTAGAGACTTTTAATAGCTCTCCTTCCATCTTTGTACAGCGCTGTGACCAATAAAGCCGTTTACACTGCTGACACACGTCCCGTCATTACTGCGGGTGCAGACGCCGTCACACGCTGCCTGTCACCTGACAGGAATGAAAACACATCCACATGGATTGTGTATTGAAAGCTGAGTGCACGCTGTGCTGGGAGAGACAGCCACACAGACCAGAGCAGGTCACAATGATGCATTCACTGAAAACAGGGATTTCTGGTTCCCTCAGTGAACCTTGTGGAGTTGTGCTCTGACTGAAAGAGTGTGATATTAAAGTGAAGGGGGGCTCGGCTGGCGTTGTTACTGTGATTGATTATTGTAAAGTCTGGATGTGAACCATGACAGCTTTGAATCTGCCTCACATGGATCTTTCCATCCCTCAGCTGATGCTGCACATATGAAACAGGAGACTTTGAGATGTGTGCAGGATCAGGATGTGACTTTAAAGCTCAATGTGTTCTTCAGCTCTGAATGAACCTGTCAGACTACATGATCCTCTGTTCAGCAGTCAGTAGCTGACAGCCTCATGATTCATAGAGAGCTGCTTACTCGAGCTGGGTTTCCATTCAGGAGATTTCAGTCACAGAACCAATTTGACTTGAATAATTGTAACTCTAACTTGGTGCATTATTAAAGATATTATTGTTGAATGAAGCCCAAAGCAGTGCCATTAATCATGTACTTTTTATTAAACATGACCAAAACAAACATGTCATAATTTAAATCACAAGGCAGGCAGTGTAAACAAGGTGGCTACAAACACATAGTAAACTGAGGACATTCACTCTGCTGCCTGTGACTGTCTCACTAAGGTTTTGTGCAGTATGACACATCGGTTCCAAAAAACATCTAACAACTGTATCAGAAGAGAAACAACCAAAAGAGACAAACAATCATACAAATGAATCAATAATGAATCAATCAAAGTAAACAAGCAGACATGTAAAAGGTTCTGAGTTGTCGTATAGTGCAATAAGTCAGGTTGTCAGTTATGAATCTGTTGCTCTGGATGTCCAACAGTCACAAGTTAGTGCGACTCTCTCTCTGCTAACTTCAGCCATGTTGGGATGTTTCACGTCTGCATACATGTTTGGGACTGTCACTTCACTGAACTGTTAGCGTGTTGGTACCACTGTGACCAAGAGCGACACCTACAGCTGTGTGGTCACACAGGACGCCATCAAACAGCGGGCTGAGGCTGACACCTACGTTCACATCAGTGGTGAGAGAATATTACAGTGTGCAATTCTTTTCACTGTGTGAGAGATTGAAAGAAAGAAAGGATTCAAAGTGAGCGATGAAAAAGCATTCTTCAGACTGAAGACATCAATCTGTCTTTAGAGGACGGACGTCCCAGTTTTAGTGGGATCTGAGATTCTTTCTCATCTGTGAGCTCTCAGTTAGTTGAAGCAGGGAGTGATGGGTCAGACTGACGAAGCCTCTTTAATCCACAAAACACCAAATGAACATGAAACTTGAGCTTTTCATTTCTCCACATTTATCTGGACGACTGCTGAAAGAAGCAAAGACAGAGAAAGTGGAGGTGTTGAGCTGAAAGTGGAGAAGACACGGAGCAGAGCATGTGAAAAGTGAAAAGATGAAAAGCAACACAAAGTGGTGCAGAAGTGAACGCCTCCGAATGGAAAGCACATTGAGAGTCAGATTGAAGGCAAAGAAAGCACACGGCCTCCATGACAAACTCTGATTCAGGACTCAGCAGCAGGAAGGACAGCTGTTTGGTTTCTCTGCTTTCAACTGCACAAATACCCATGATGCAACGCTGCCCTCTGCTGGTGAAAAGCTGGAAGCACAATGAGAGGGTTTCTCTGCATGTTTTCACATCTGTGGAGTTTTAGATGAAGAAAAAAGTTTTTGAATATTTTCAGTTTTCTAAACAAAGAGCAGAAAAAAGATGAGTAAAAATAAGGAAGAGAGAGCAGAGTGAGAATAAATCCAAACAACAAGAAAGACTGGCTCTGATTGGATATCATCAGTACAGGAAGTGGAAGAGAGAAGCAGCTGAACAGGTGAGCTGGAGTGCTGTCAGCTGATTGGCTGTTTGGACAGGTTGCAGAAACACAGCGCAGCAGTTTGGGGGTTTGGTGCCTTGCTCAAGGGTCTGAGCTGTTAAAGCGGTGCAGAAAGGTGGGGGGTGATGTCATAGTGATGTCATGGAGCTGACACAGACAGGCTCTTTAGGGAGATCCAGTCCTCAGGTAAAGTCTGGCTTCACTCTGATCCTGGTCTGATCAGGTCCCAGAGAGAGTCCTGGAGGATCCACATGTGCTGCTCTCTTCTCTGCATCACAAACTCAACTCACTTTAAAGCACATTTGAACTTGAACACAGACTTTCCATGAAAACAGACTGTGTGTCCACTAGAGGGCGCTGTCAGCATGCAGTCACACACACACACACACAGGTGAAGCTTGTTGATCCTTTAATGAGCTAAAGTGTCACTTTCAGTGGTCTCTGAGAAGACTTTAAAAAGTCTCCCTAAATGATCCTTCCAGAATAAAAACCCTCTGAGACAGCTCCAACTCCTGATTTCAAAGTCCTGCAGGTCAAAGTGTCAAATAAACGTCAAGTCCTTTAAAGCATCATCGAGCTGGAAACAGACAAACTGCACTCTCAACCATTCACACACTTTCTCTCTTTCAGGGTCAGGATTCTCTGCTGGATGGATCGTTGCGGCTGTGCTGGCAATTCTTTTGCTTGTTGTTGCCGGTCTTTACATCAAGAATCGCTGTTGTAAAAAAGGTGAGATTGAATAATGAGCATCAACATGATAACAAACAGCTCTTTGTCCTCTGTCAGAGTGGTGTCAGTAGTTGTCTGTCCTCAGTGCTCTTCACTCTGTTTTCTCCTCTCAGTCTGATCACTCCTGATTTAAGGTGAACCAATCAGAGAGCGCGCTGAATCAGTTTAAACTTTTGATCTCTGTGAGAGACCTTTAAGAACAGAGTGTGACTTCTATCTGACTCCACCTGTATCCACTCATTATTTCTGTAGCTGTGACACAGAGCAGCTATCTGCTCACTTCTCCATCCATCCATTATGTCTCCAGCTGAAACCATTCCTCCAATAACTCCATCCATCCATTATGTCTCCAGCTGAAACCATTCCTCCAATAACTCCATCCATCCATTATGTCTCCAGCTGAAACCATTCCTCCAATAACTCCATCCATCCATTATGTCTCCAGCTGAAACCATTCCTCCAATAATCGATTACAATCGCTGCCTCGAGGCCTCGTTTAGTTTTTCCATCTATAAACCAGATTTAACTGGAATCAATTGTTTCTCTTTTTTATTGTCATTTTGTCTTTTTTTAACTTACAGATCGGACCACACGCCAAACTGAGAAGGAGGAAGAAAAAAATCTGAGTGATGTCAAATCTGAGTCATGAGCCAGCCTGCTGATCCTGTTTGTGTGTGTGAGGAGGTTTAAAGCTTCCTGTGGGACCATGAGGACGTATTTGAGTTACAGTCGCTGGTTCAGATCCCAGACTCTCCTGTCCAACATGTTAAAGTGCCCTTGAGCAACACTCTGAACCCTGCATGAAGAAGTGCTTTCTAACTGCTGGAATCCAAAACAAAGTGCTTGAAGCTGTGAAAGGTTCAGACTGCAGTGATGCTGTCCTCAACATGCTGTCCTCAACATCCACTTAGCTAAACATGCTGTCCTCAACATGCTGTCCTCAACATCCACTTAGCTAAACATGCTGTCCTCAACATCCACTTAGCTCAACATGCTGTCCTCAACATCCACTTAGCTCAACATGCTGTCCTCAACATCCACTTAGCTCAACATGCTGTCCTCAACATCCACTTAGCTCAACATGCTGTCCTCAACATCCACTTAGCTAAACATGCTGTCCTCAACATCCACTTAGCTCAACATGCTGTCCTCAACATCCACTTAGCTCAACATGCTGTCCTCAACATCCACTTAGCTAAACATGATGTCCCACGTTGTCATCAGCTCATCGCTCAGTTTGGATCAACAGAGCTGAACACCTCCACATCTGGAAACATCAGACAGTAAAAACAAGAAACGAGGCTGAGAGTCCTTCAGAGAAATTCATTTCAATGATTTAGCTTTCCTCTCCCAGCAGAGCGCGTTAGCATGTTTAGCTAAGTGGATGTTGCCTTACTACATCTCAAATGTTTTTCATTCATACGT
The DNA here is from genome assembly GCF_947650265.1 of Symphodus melops. Classification (NCBI taxonomy): domain Eukaryota; kingdom Metazoa; phylum Chordata; class Actinopteri; order Labriformes; family Labridae; genus Symphodus; species Symphodus melops. The sequence goes on from NC_136694.1 coordinate 883,271, forward strand.
CGCTGACGATGCAGTGGGAGCAACTTGTGCTTACGTGTTTCAGCCAAAGACAAATCAAACGTGTGGCTGCAGGAGCTGGGGATCGAACCCCCAACCTCCCTGTAAAGAGACGACTGACTACCACTGAGCCACAGCCGCCCCTGTATGTACAGCTTATGTAAAAAGGTCATTTGAAGTCGTCCCCATGAATCTGTGTTTTAATTTTTTATTGCTCTGTCTTTCTGCTCCATGTGTCTGTGAATTCCCCCCGAGGTCAATAAAGTTTTTTGATTTGAATTTGAATGAGATTGAAATGATTTGAAATGAATAAATGAGTGGATCCATGTTGTTCAGAATAAACCTGTGAATGTTGTAAGAAGGAGGCCGTGCTGTCCGGCTGCACGTCGTCCACAGACGAGTCAGATCTGAAGAGAGAAACCAGCAACCAGCTCAACAAGTCTTAAAGAAGCCACTCGGCACTTTGAAGGCCACGTTGTGTCATAGAGAGGCCACTTGATCACAGCATCTACATCTCATTTATTGATGCATCTGTCAATCATACACTTGAACATATATGATGTCATAATGTTGTGATGCTTCATGTCAGAAAGCCTCGGTCACTCTGAGCTACAGTCAGACACGACACACATCTCTGTGTCCTTCTTTCAAACTCTGAATAAGACTGATCCTGTGTTCAGGGGCGGGTCCAGACTCATTTGACCGGGGGGGGGGCAACTGGTGCTGGTGGCACAGTGGCAGTGTGTGTGTGTCCATGCATCGAGGCTATAGTCCTCACACAGACAGGTTCCCTCTCTCTCTCCCTGGTTTCTGACTGTATCCACTGTCCAATCCAATAAAGGCTAAAAATCCCCCAAAAATAAATCTTAAAAAAGAAGAACCAGCAGCTTGGCTTCATTCTCACTGTTGCACCAACATCCTGTTGTGAAACGACTTCCAGGTATCATCATGAAGAGTCTGGTTTCCTGAGAATCAGCAGAAGTGGGCCAACACATTCCTGACTGATACACAGTAAATGTCAAAGGTGGCTGTTGGAGGGTTGAGCCTTTTAGTTCTATGAAGAGTGTTGTGGAATCTTTTCCATTACCAAAGAGTGAAAATAAAGAGTGAGAAGATCTATTCAAAAAGGAACCCCAAGATCGATCTGGTCTCAATGAACATTTATTCGAAGGCAAGATAAGCGTTCGAAGACCCCTCTCTCACACGGTGAGGAGAGAAAGAGGCCCCGAGTAAAGGCAAACATGAAAACTTATACATTTCCATCACATTACACAGATCACTTCCCCATCACGCCACATAGAGCCACTGCCCACCTGGCAGGGCACCATCTATCCCCAAGTGTGAGAAAAGACACTACATGACTATTTACCATCTCCCGAGGCTGAGAAGGAGATGGAGTCCAGTGAGAAAGAGCCTGGGCGACTCTTCCCAAATGAACAGAGTGTGAGAAACAGAATAAAGGGAACAAAATGATGGGAAACAAAACACCCAATATGCTGTGCATGTAGTATTCTAAGACATTTCAGATACATTCTATATGACAGATTCTGTGAGACCTTCGTAACACACAGTGGGAGTAAAATTTTCCATAACAAGAGAAGTCCCTGAACCTATTAGTTGTTAGAAGAGAAGTCCCTGAACCTTTTAGTTCATGAAGAGAAGTCCCTGAACCTTTTAGTTGTTAGAAGAGAAGTCCCTGAACCTTTTAGTTGTTAGAAGAGAAGTCCCTGAACCTTTTAGTTCATGAAGAGAAGTCCCTGAACCTTTTAGTTCTGAAGAGAAGTCCCTGAACCTTTTAGTTCATGAAGAGAAGTCCCTGAACCTTTTAGTTGTTAGAAGAGAAGTCCCTGAACCTTTTAGTTCTATGAAGAGAAGTCCCTGAACCTTTTAGTTCATGAAGAGAAGTCCCTGAACCTTTTAGTTCTATGAAGAGAAGTCCCTGAACCTTTTAGTTCTATGAAGAGAAGTCCCTGAACCTTTTAGTTCATGAAGAGAAGTCCCTGAACCTTTTAGTTCTATGAAGAGAAGTCCCTGAACCTTTTAGTTCATGAAGAGAAGTCCCTGAACCTTTTAGTTCTATAAAGAGAAGTCCCTGAACCTTTTAGTTCTATGAAGAGAAGTCCCTGAACCTTTTAGTTCTATGAAGAGAAGTCCCTGAACCTTTTAGTTCATGAAGAGAAGTCCCTGAACCTTTTAGTTCATGAAGAGAAGTCCCTGAACCTTTTAGTTTATGAAGAGAAGTCCCTGAACCTTTTAGTTCTATGAAGTTAAGTCCCTGAACCTTTTAGTTCTGAGAAGAGAAGTCCCTGAACCTTTTAGTTCATGAAGAGAAGTCCCTGAACCTTTTAGTTCTGAAGAGAAGTCCCTGAACCTTTTAGTTCTGAGAAGAGAAGTCCCTGAACCTTTTAGTTCTGAAGAGAAGTCCCTGAACATTTTAGTTCATGAAGAGAAGTCCCTGAACCTTTTAGTTCATGAAGAGAAGTCCCTGAACCTTTTAGTTCATGAAGAGAAGTCCCTGAACTGTTTAGTTGTTAGAAGAGAAGTCCCTGAACCTTTTAGTTCTATGAAGTTAAGTCCCTGAACCTTTTAGTTCTGAAGAGAAGTCCCTGAACCTTTTAGTTCTGAAGAGAAGTCCCTGAACCTTTTAGTTCATGAAGAGAAGTCCCTGAACCGTTTAGTTCATGAAGAGAAGTCCCTGAACCTTTTAGTTCATGAAGAGAAGTCCCTGAACCTTTTAGTTCATGAAGAGAAGTCCCTGAACCGTTTAGTTGTTAGAAGAGAAGTCCCTGAACCTTTTAGTTCTGAAGAGAAGTCCCTGAACCTTTTAGTTCTGAAGAGAAGTCCCTGAACCTTTTAGTTCTATGAAGAGAAGTCCCTGAACCTTTTAGTTCATGAAGAGAAGTCCCTGAACCTTTTAGTTCTATAAAGAGAAGTCCCTGAACCTTTTAGTTGTTAGAAGAGAAGTCCCTGAACCTTTTAGTTCTATGAAGAGAAGTCCCTGAACCTTTTAGTTCTGAAGAGAAGTCCCTGAACCTTTTAGTTCTGAAGAGAAGTCCCTGAACCTTTTAGTTCATGAAGAGAAGTCCCTGAACCTTTTAGTTCCTGAAGAGAAGTCCCTGAACCTTTTAGTTCATGAAGAGAAGTCCCTGAACCTTTTAGTTCATGAAGAGAAGTCCCTGAACCTTTTAGTTCATGAAGAGAAGTCCCTGAACCTTTTAGTTCCTGAAGAGAAGTCCCTGAACCTTTTAGTTGTTAGAAGAGAAGTCCCTGAACCTTTTAGTTCTATGAAGAGAAGTCCCTGAACCTTTTAGTTCTATGAAGAGAAGTCCCTGAACCTTTTAGTTCTATGAAGAGAAGTCCCTGAACCGTTTAGCCCTCCGCTGAGTGTTGGCTCAGCGGAGTGTTCAGGCTGGACCGTACGACAGTAAAAAAAGAACCAAGGCTGAGAGTCCTTCAGAGAAATTCATTTCAATGATTTAGCTTTCCTCTCCCTGCAGAGCGCGTTAGCATGTTTAGCTAAGTGGATGTTGCCTTACTACATCTCAAATGTTTTTCATTCATACGTCGCTGACGAAGCAGTGGGAGCAACTTGTGGTGACGTGTTTTAGCCAAAGACAAATCAAACGTGCGGCTGCAGGAGCTGGGGATCGAACCCCCAACCTCCCTGTAAAGAGACGACTGACTACCACTGAGCCACAGCCGCCCCTGTATGTACAGCTTATGTACAAATGTCATTTGAAATCGTCCCCATGAATCTGTGTTTTTATTTTTTATTGCTCTGTCTTTCTGCTCCATGTGTCTGTGAATTCCCCCCGAGGTCAATAAAGTTTTTTAATTTGAATGAGATTGAAATGATTTGAAATGAATAAATGAGTGGATCCATGTTGTTCAGAATAAACCTGTGAATGTTGTAAGAAGGAGGCCGTGCTGTCCGGCTGCACGTCGTCCACAGACGAGTCAGATCTGAAGAGAGAAACCAGCAACCAGCTCAACAAGTCTTAAAGAAGCCACTCGGCACTTTGAAGGCCACGTTGTGTCATAGAGAGGCCACCTGATCACAGCATCTACATCTCATTTATTGATGCATCTGTCAATCATACACTTGAACATATATGATGTCATAATGTTGTGATGCTTCATGTCAGAAAGCCTCGGTCACTCTGAGCTACAGTCAGACACGACACACATCTCTGTGTCCTTCTTTCAAACTCTGAATAAGACTGATCCTGTGTTCAGGGGCGGGTCCAGACTCCTTTGACCGGGGGGGGGGGCAACTGGTGCTGGTGGCACAGTGGCAGTGTGTGTGTGTCCATGCATCGAGGCTATAGTCCTCACACAGGCAGGTTCCCTCTCTCTCTCCCTGGTTTCTGACTGTATCCACTGTCCAATCCAATAAAGGCTCAAAATCCCTAAAAATAAATCTTAAAAAGAAGAACCAGCAGCTTGGCTTCATTCTCACTGTTGCACCAACATCCTGTTGTGAAACGACTTCCAGGTATCAACATGAAGAGTCTGGTTTCCTGAGAATCAGCAGAAGTGGGCCAACACATTCCTGACTGATACAAGGCAAGTTTATTTATATAGCTTTTGTGACGGGGCGGGCGTGGGCATTTTTGGGATTTTCTGTAAAACAATAAAATAAGCCACCTGGGGACTTGCACCCAGGAGATACACAAATATTGGAACCAAAACAGGAAAATTAAAGACACATAAGTTCGAAAAAAACTGAAGAGGCAGAGTCGTTTTATCAAAATATAAAAAAAGGTTTTTATTATAGTAAATCAAAAGGAAACAAAATGTAGGTTGAACCGAAGCTGTAGGGAGGGAAAACTAAACACAAGGACCAAATACTAAGTGAATTAAAATAGTTTATTTTAATACAAACGAAAATAGTCAAAATCAAATTTACTAAATATATTAAAACACTAATCAAAAAAAAGGAATAGAATAAAAGTGAAAATACTGGATAAAGGAACAACTGTTAAAACTATTAAAGAAGGAAGAATGTGTTGCAGTAAGGCAGACAGTATATTTCTAATGTTCAGCCTGAGTGAATAATAAAGTTTTAAGGCTGATTTAAAGGAGCTGAGTGTGCCGGCAGTCCTCAGGTGTTCAGGGAGTTTGTTCCACAGGTGAGGAGCGTAGTGACTAAACGCTGCTTCACCTTGTTTGGTTCTGACTCTGGGAACACTGAGTAAACTTCTTCCTGAGGACCTGAGCGGTCTGGATGTTTTATATTCTACAAGTAGATCTGACATGTACTTGGGCCAAGACCATTTAATGCTTTATAGACCAGTAGTCAGATTTTAAAGTGGATCCTCTGACACACAGGCAGCCAGTGCAGTGATTGAAGCACAGGTGTAATGTGCTCCACCCTCTTTGTGTTGGTGAGGACTCTGGCTGCTGCGTTCTGGATCAGCTGCAGCTGTCGGACTGATTTTTTACTAAGGCCTGTAAACACACCGTTACAATAATCCAGCCTGCTGAAAATAAAAGCATGAACAAGTTTCTCTGAATCTTGTTTGGTCAGAAAACTTTTGATTCTTGCAATATTTTTCAGATGGTAATAAGATGATTTTGTTACCATCTTAATGTGGTTGTTGAATTTGAGGTCTTGTGTTCAGTTGTTTGGAACATGTCAGGAGACATTGAACACAACTTTTAAACCATGTTTTGCTTCATGATAATCCAGATGTGGATTTATTCTGTGCTTCAATGTAAAGCAGACAAAACAACAAATCTATAAATGCAGTTACACAATTAATTCAAGTTTGTAAATAAATATAATCCGCTGAATGGAGAATGAGCAGCTGTTGTCCTGCGTCGCTCATTTCCTTGTAATATTCCCAATATTTCCAGGACTCCTTTCCCAGGATTATCTATATATCTGCCAGCAGAGACCCAGCCGGGACCCGCTACATAAACAGCTGTTGACCTGATAACTGCTCTCATATCTGACAAACCCAGGGGCGTCCAAAACGGCCTTCAAAGCCCCGCCTACCTTCTCTGGTCCAATCAGATCCAGAGCATTCAGGAGCAGAATCTAAAGTATTCTCTGATCATCTGAATCACAGGGTCGCTGGTTCAGATCCCAGACTCTCCTGTCCACCATGTTAAAGTGCCCTTGAGCAACACTCTGAACCCTGCATGAAGAAGTGCTTTCTAACTGCTGGAATCCAAAACAAAGTGCTTGAAGCTGTGAAAGGTTCAGACTAACCAACATGAATAAAAGCTGTTGACTGAAGAGAAGTGAGTGAATGTTTTGCAGCTGAAGTCAAATCTAATGTTTTCTTTAGTCTTCCTGATATTGATCATGATGTGTCTCCTTTTGATGATGTCATCAGTTTATCCGTCACAGCGAGCTCAAACAAATCCAGCAGTGATGCTCCCGAGTGTTCACCTTCATCTGTGTGTTTAATGTGAAGAGAGGACGGCTGATAGAGGGAGACGAGCCACACATTCAAACCTGCAGCACTGACATGTTGTTTTGTTTGTCCTCATGTTTTAGTTGTTGACGAGCCACAGACAGTTTTCCACATGCTGAGAAATCAAAGTGTCCTCTGTTTGAGGACTGTTGATTCAGACTGCTTCACTTTGATCCAGGTGTAAACTGGACTCTGTTTCCTGTTGTTGACTTCATCAGCGTTCATGTCTGTTGACGCTGTACACTGATGCTGATGATCTTCACTCACAGCTTCTTCATTTCTCTACAAACGTTTGAATCAAAGATGAAACGTGTCAAAGTGTGTCTTCTGACTGTCCAACACTGAAGGACACAAAGCAGCTTCACTTCTGTCCTCTGACTTGATCTGATAACAAGAGGAAACTTTACACACTGAATCATGTGACCAGTGTGAAGAAATAGGACACGCTGAAGGCTTTCATGTAAATGTTAGGAAGGCTTCTTATTTATTGGCTGTCTATCACCATGGGCCTCAGGTCAGCATGTATGAACTTCACTTCTGCTTTATTTCTTCACATTCAAGTCAAAGGCTCATAAAGGAGGAAACAGAGCTAAACACACATGGGAGAGTTCAAAGTTCAGTGTGAAGGTGAAGAGGAGCGAGTGCACTCTTTAAATGAGCACACTTTATTAACTCACTTTAATCATATTATTTATTTAGATTCATAATTAATGTTCATTTTCTGTTTAAAGCCGAGGAAGAGGAGTGACTCCTGTTCCAGAGAGGGAGTCTGTAAACCTAACCTGGCTCTCATTTAGAATTGTTTCATACACACAAAACAGAACCTGAAACTGGTGGACTCTTTACATTTCCCACGCAAACTTTATGTTCAACTGTTCAGCAAACTCTGACCGAGGCGTACGCACATTTAGGGGCAAAGAGGGCAAAAAAACCCGACCAATCAGAGGGGAAGGAGAAACCAGGAAGTGACCTGAGGCAGATGAAGAGGAGAAGTGAGATATAAATGGGGAATAGCGCCATCTGCTGGTGCACAAACAACAATACGGGTTGTTCCCTCCACCTCCCTTTAGCAACAGTGCAATGCTGCCATCTGGTGGTGAAAAGGTGGAACGACATTAAGAGGGTTTCTCTGGATTTTTCACATATTTGGAGTTCAAGATCAAGCAATAAAAAAAATACAATTATTGATCTTTTCATGAACAGATGACTTTGTTCATGTTTTGTTTTATTTCCCTTTATTTATCGACAGTATGATCTGAAAACGTTTTTCAAATGACTGAAGCAGTTTTTTTAAAGCCTGATCAGGAGGACTCCCAGAGGATCCAAAAACCCTCCACAACAACTCCACCGTCACGCTCCATACACTTCTTCTAAACTGCACGAGGCTTTAACATGTTTGTTTTTAATGTGTGATTTAACAGTGAGGTCTTTTACTGTGTGAAGCTGTCGGATAAAGCTGGATCTGTAAAGTGTGATCTGATGTTATTTCATTCAAACCATCTTTTGTGTGTCAGTGATTGTCCTGACTGTCGACCTAATCTGTGCTAAGACTTGTGTATATAGGACTCTAATAAAGAGATGAACACAACACATGCAGAAAGTGATCAATACAGAAAAGGATGAGGAATTTGTTTGTAGAGAAAGTTCAGTCAGGAAGACGATATTTTGCATGTTTTATTGTTTGTTCTCATTCTTTCCTTTATGACAGCAGCTGTTGAAGCCATGACTTTGATTTATGTTCCTTCAATGATTTCAGTCTATAACCATCAGGACTGACTCTGGAACCTCTGAGGAGAATCTAGAGTTCATTTCCTGACACATGAAGCACATGGTCTGTGTTGGATCAGCAGCAGCTGAAGATCAGAGAAGATGTGATGAAGCCTGGATTACATTCATGAAGTCATCCTGCATTAAAGCTGCAGAGAGGATACGTCACAGCTCCAAGGATGTGGAATGAACATGCTCCTCAGCTCGCTCCAAAGTCCAGCCACTTTCTTTTTTTTCTCTGTGTCTTTAATCTAAAATCCAACAGCATTACCTTCAAATGCAATGGCTTCCTTGAGGTGAACCTCTGAAGTCTGGCTGCTTTGAACTTGTCTTTGGGACAGAGGGAGCAGTGGACCTGACTGCAGCATGTCGTGCAGCGTTCCACTGCAGGCTTTCCACCTCACTGAATGATCCAATGATGCATCTAAAGAGGATATAAAATGCTTTCTGTTACATGAACTTCAATTCAAATGAATGTATACAGCCTGCAGACGTAGATTGTCTTTCCTTACAGGTCAAATGGACACTTGCAGCAGGTAGTGTACATGAGGCCTTACGTATGGAGAAGAAGAAATAATGACTATGACACTACGGGTTCAAGTCCGGCATTCAAAAACATAGTGAAGTGAAAGTGGCTGAAAGAAGACACTTGAGTCATTTAGTATGTTATGTTAGAAAGAGCATTGACTAGTATCAACAATAAAAGTAGTGATGGTGCAGAAGCCTGCTGTTTCTCTGTCATTTCACTTCCTATTCCTTTTGTTCATATGCTTTAGTACACAACAGAGGTGGACAAATACACATTTCAATTGTGCCATAAAGTCCTGACACCTTGTGATCCCACTTGTGCACTTCAACAGGTGATATCATGAATGAGCTGGTCGACCTCTGGGAAAACATCATGGTGTGCTGCTGCATCGTGTCGGTAGCTTGGCTGTCTCACATATCACGTTTGTGAGTTCAGAAAGAAACGTTTGCAACAACAGAGTTTACAACAATGTTTTATAACGCTGCAAACACATACATGCCAACAGTGACTTTACCTTATGCACTCAAAAGTTACTAATCACTGACAACTTCAAGTGTTGATACTAACCGCTTTGGTGAAAGTGAACGTTGATTTAAAAGGACAACCCAAACCGACATCATGTCACATCCGGTAATCTGCATCATTAATGACTCCTGTATTGATGAAGAACACAAGAAAGCATGGATTTACTTTCTGTTGAGAAGCAACATCAGTAACTCACCGCTGCATATGTCGACTCGCTGCTCATCGTCCAATCAAAAAGCAGGTGAAAACGTCCTTTCAAGTTGTCCCTTCCTCGTGGTATTTTGCGCTTCATATCAGTTAACACAGCTCTGAGGGAGAAACTGTGCAGACATGTGGCTCTTTGTTACATAACACAATCCAGCTGTGTTTCAGAGCAGGCTGTGTGCGGCCAGGAGAAATACAGACGAATAAACAATCAGCTGTTTAAACACAGCCGGGATTTTTAATGCTGCTGTCTGATTTAAAGCCAGATTCTGCTTCCTGACAGTGACTCCGCCCACTGAGACATCTCCTGCACACCCTCTGTAAAGTAGTGCTCTCAGTGGTTCAATTCAGGTTTGTATAACTTTATGTTTTTCAAGCAGCAGGAACTGAGCCATCGACTGGAGGAGTTTGATATCAGCATGTTAAACATTCAAACTTCTCACTGTGAAGACAGAAGAAGAAGAAGAAGAGAAACCTCAGTCCTCACAGCTTCATGAAAACCAAACTGAAGAGAGCAGAGACACACAGCATATAAAAACAGAAGCTGATGGAGAGGACTGTGGAGGAGCAGAACCAGACAGAGACTTTCATCCAGACAGTCATTTACAGCCACAAACTTTTCACTTGCCAATAATTCAGCTGTTCAGTGTGTAAAATAAGTTGTTCTTCTCGAGCAGCTGTTGTGGTACACATGAGGACCCACATGAGAGAAACCCTTCAACTGTTCAATTTTTGTGGTCAAACATTTGCATGAAATGAGGATCCGAAGTCCCACGCGGCAGTTCACATGGGAGATCAACCTTTAGTTGTTCAGTTTGTGTTAAAACATCTGCACTAAAAGGACAGCTTAGGGGACACTTGGCAGTTCACACAGGAGAGAAACCATTTAGTTGTTCAGTTTGTGGTAAAAGATTTGCACAGAATGGAGATCTGAAGTCCCCATGGCGGTTCACACAGGAGAGAAACTGTTTAGTTGTTCAGTTTGTGGTAAAAGATTTGCATGTAATGGAACTCTGAGGCTCAGGCCCGCCCCTCCCTCAACGCAGAAAACGCGCTGTGCGTAGGGCCCCGCGATCCATGGGGGGCCCCATTTTGCGCAAGTGAATTGAATTTCCCTCAGGATCAATAAAGGATGATCATTCTCTGCAAATGCACAAAGGGTGCACGTGAATTTTGCTGAGAGGCGCGTGTAGAGCACTGCCACCAAGTCAGCCCGAGGCAAGAGACAGAGAGAGAAAAAAAAAGACGCAATGATTGAAAGCCCATCTGACCAATCAGCGGTCAGATAGGCCGGCAGGCAGTTTCTTGCAGGCAGAGAGTAGAGAGAGAGAGATGGCTTCCAAATGTCAATACGATTCGGGAGCTAGCAAAAGAAAGAAAAAGTCCAAACAAGAAGAGGCTCGTGCTTCACTTAAAGGTGGGTATGTTGTTGAAATAAAAAAGAAAAAAACTTAGCGGCATATAAACATAAACTGCTGGCATGTCTGCTCGTGCTAATCATGAGACAGAAGAGATGATAATTGTGTCTAGATGTGGACTGGAGATTACATTTTCAAGCGGCCCTGATGACCATTTAGTAAATGTCTTAATAACTGAATATATTCAGCTTTATTGAAAAAAATGAGTTTTTAATTGGCCAGTTGGTGGTCAGGTTTATAGCCTATCAATCTATGTTTTTAATAGAAGTATAAAAGTGTAGAAATGTAGAACCTGAGTACAACATGTGAAAATAAGTACATACAATATTTGAATGTATAAATATCATCAAATTCAATCATATTGTTATTAGTTGTAATCATATTTGCATTGATTGCAAATTCATTTTGTGAGGGCAGTATTTAACATAGTTTCAGTGTGTAGTTTACCATTAAAACCAAAAACAATTCTATAAAGTTCTTCCACTGTGGATAGAGGCTCTTCATTTGAATCGTTAGTTATTGTAATTTATTATTAATATTATGTTATTGGAAGGGGGGGGGCCCAAAATAAAATCCTGCCTAGGGACCCCACTTGGCCAGGGGCGGCCCTGCTGAGGCTCCACTTGGCAGTTCACACGGGAGAAAAACCATTTTGTTATTCAGTTTGTAGTAAAAGATTTGCATGACACGAAGATCCGAAGTCCCACATGGCAGTTCACACAGGAGAGAAAACATTTAGTTGTTCAGTTTGTGGTAAAACATTTGCACTAAAAGGACAGCTGAGAGGACACTAGTAGTTCACACAGGAGAGAAACCATTTAGTTGTCCAGTTTATAGTTAAATATTTGCACAGAATGGAGATCTGAAGTCCAACATGGCAGTTCACACAGGAGAGAAACCATGTAGATGTCAAGTGTGTAGTAAAAGATTTGCATGAAATAAAGATTCAAAGTCCTACATGGCAGTTCACATAGGAGGGAAACGATTTAGTTGTTCAGTTTGTGGTAAAACATCTGCAATAAAAGGACAGCTGAGGGGACACTTGGCAGTTCACACAGGAGAGAAACCATTTAGTTGTTCAGTTTGTGGTAAAAGATTTCCCTGGATTGCAACTCTGAGGCTCCACTTGGTAGTTCACATGGGAGAAAAACCATTTAGTTGTTCAGTTTGTGGGAAAACATCTGCGCTAAAAGGACAGTTGAGGGGACACTTTGCAATTCACACAGGAGAGAAACCATTTAGTTGTCCAGTTTGTAGTAAAATGTTTGCACAAAATGGAGATCTGAAGTCCAACATGGCAGTTCACACAGGAGAGAAACCATTTAGTTGTCAAGTGTGTTGTAAAAGATTTGCATGAAATGAAGATTCAAAGTCCCACATGGCAGTTCACATAGGAGGGAAACGATTTAGTTGTTCAGTTTGTGGTAAAACATCTGCAATAAAAGGACAGCTGAGGGGACACTTGGCAGTTCACACAGGAGAGAAACCATTTAGTTGTTCAGTTTGTGGTAAAAGATTTCCCTGGAATGCAACTCTGAGGCTCCACTTGGTAGTTCACATGGGAGAAAAACCATTTAGTTGTTCAGTTTGTGGGAAAACATCTGCGCTAAAAGGACAGCTGAGGGGACACTTTGCAATTCACACAGGAGAGAAACCATTTAGTTGTCCAGTTTGTAGTAAAATGTTTGCACAAAATGGAGATCTGAAGTCCAACATGGCAGTTCACACAGGAGAGAAACCATTTAGTTGTCAAGTGTGTTGTAAAAGATTTGCATGAAATGAAGATTCAAAGTCCCACATGGCAGTTCACATAGGAGGGAAACGATTTAGTTGTTCAGTTTGTGGTAAAACATCTGCGCTAAAAGGACAGCTGAGGGGACACTTGGCAGTTCACACAGGAGAGAAACCATTTAGTTGTTCAGTTTGTGGTAAAAGATTTCCCTGGAATGCAATTGAGGCTCCACTTGGTAGTTCACATGGGAGAAAAACCATTTAGTTGTTCAGTTTGTGGGAAAACATCTGCGCTAAAAGGACAGCTGAGGGGACACTTTGCAATTCACACAGGAGAGAAACCATTTAGTTGTCCAGTTTGTAGTAAAATGTTTGCACAAAATGGAGATCTGAAGTCCAACATGGCAGTTCACACAGGAGAGAAACCATTTAGTTGTCAAGTGTGTTGTAAAAGATTTGCATGAAATGAAGATTCAAAGTCCCACATGGCAGTTCACATAGGAGGGAAACGATTTAGTTGTTCAGTTTGTGGTAAAACATCTGCAATAAAAGGACAGCTGAGGGGACACTTGGCAGTTCACACAGGAGAGAAACCATTTAGTTGTTCAGTTTGTGGTAAAAGATTTCCCTGGAATGCAACTCTGAGGCTCCACTTGGTAGTTCACATGGGAGAAAAACCATTTAGTTGTTCAGTTTGTGGGAAAACATCTGCGCTAAAAGGACAGCTGAGGGGACACTTGGCAGTTCACACAGGAGAGAAACCATTTAGTTGTCCAGTTTGTAGTAAAATGTTTGCACAAAATGGAGATCTGAAGTCCATTATGGCAGTTCACACAGGAGAGAAACCATATGATGGTCAAGTGTGTAGTAAAAGACTTGCATGAAATGAAGATTCAAAGTCCTGCATGGCAGTTCACACAGTAGAGAAACCATTTAGTTGTTCAGTTTGTGGTAAAAGATTTCCCTGGAATGGAACTCTGAGGCTCCACTTGGTAGTTCACACAAGAGAAAAACCATGTTGTTGTTCAGTTTGCGTCATGTTTTGGTCTGTGTGTCTTCCCACGTGTGTTTGTTTTGTTTTTCCCTGTTTTTTGTTTGTTTTTTTGTTTGTCATTCCCTCTGTGTTCTCCCTTCACCATTAATCAATCATTGTTTTCAGGTTAGCTTCACAGGTGTTGTCAATCCAATCAACTCATTATTTGAAGAAATCGAACTGAGGCTCCACTTGGCAGTTCAGTTTTCAAGTTGTTTTCAACCTGTTTGTTTTGCTTTCTTTATAAAAACACTGTTCTAACATACAATAGACATTCTTGATTGCTATATTTTTTTGATTGTATTTTGTAAATTGGCAAGTTGTTCATGATATTTACTGACCCACTTACAGAGTGCTTTATGAAACATTTCAACTGTTAGAGAAATCCAACGAGAGCAGAGGTTATGATACCCACAAGCATCCAATAAGGATTGAAGTGTTCTCTGTGCAGTACAGGATTTGCAAAATCAATTGGAGATCTGAGGCGACCTTTGGCTGTACAGAGAAGAGAGAGACCAGTTAGATGTTCAGTTTGTGGCCAAAGATTTGCACGAGCTGAGACTGACACACTGAGCTTCTGTCTCTCTCTCTCTGTACGTCATTTTCTGCACGTCTCTGAATTTACATCCTCATCATACCACGTATCTTTCAAAGTTCAAAGGTTGAGCATGTCATGTTGGCACATTATAAACAATCCAAACAAGCACTAGAGATGCTACTCTGCAATAGAAGTTATGCTACACATGTTTCACATCATCAACACGTCCTCTCTTCTCCTGTCACTCAAACATCTCTGCTTCCTGTGACATCACTGCACTCCTTATAGTTGTGTATGTGTGTGTGTTTCTCACAGAGACAGATCTGGTGCTTGTGTTTTTTCTTTAGACTCTGGCCGTTGTCGTCTTTTAAAGGGATACTTCACCCATATGCATTAAGCCTTGTATCATTAGAAACATGATTGTATTTTGTAGTAGTTTTTAATGGTTGTGCATCCAGCCTCATTTTGCACTGAGACAGGAAAGCTTCTTATCTCTTTGTCTTAAAAGGAGCCTCCAATGACACAAAAAAATCCTCATTTTGCATCATCGGAGGCTGATTTGGTTAGCAGGTGGGAAAAGGCATTGCTAGTTCCTTTAGCAATTTATATCTTTTCATCCAGTTTACTTTGAACAAGCAAAGTGGAACACATTTAAAGGCCCGTCACATAACGACTTACCAGAGCCGGCCCAAACCCACTTGGTGCCCGAGGTGAGATTTGAGCTGCTGCCCCTTGAAGCCTGTTGCTACCAACTCCACCTCCAATCACAATATTCATGCACTTCTAAAAGACTGGCACACAGCTTGACCTTCTACAGCTCAGCTTTATTTCAAGCTGATATTCAATGGTAGGGTCAGTGTCACTGTCACACTCGTCTGACTCCTCCCCCACAAAGAGCGGGTAGCGAGCAGCGGTGTTGTGATGCGTCAGCTCGAGCAGGGAGCATGAAAATAAAATCTGTTTTCTTTGCTTCTATTACTGAACGAAAGCGTGAAAATGAGGTTCAATCAAACAACAGGAAGTAAGAGCCCAACTAGCAGGGAACATTCCCACAAGAACATCTGGAATATGTTTAAAGGACATGTTGAAGATGGCCATCATTCAACATCATGTCCCTATAATGTGAACTGTTAAAGGAAGATTAGGTCACATTTGACACAGCAGAAATCCAGGATATGCTCTGAACATATCTGGGAGTCATGACTGTCTACAAGGAGTGACAGGCGAGTTGTCTGTGACGCTGCCTGAGTCGTATCTACGTCATGTTCACGTGGACGCGCTGGCTCCTCCCCTTCCTGTTTAAGTGAGGGAGGAGAGAAAAGAAGAAGAACAGACTGTACTCACTGATTATCTGAAGCTCATAGAAGCCTTTTGAGATCATTTCCTGCTAGCACAACAATGCAGCCCAGAAAACTAAACATGAGAGTGACCTTATTATTTGATATCAATGAAAGTCATTAGTATCACTACATTCTTATCAGTAGTAACAAGAGCTCCATGTTAAGGAAGGAAATCAAGTCTCTGTCCATGTTGCTATGAGGAGCTCTACCTGAAATAAAGAGTGAAGGATCCAAGATTAGCTTGATGTCCACAATGGGACTTCTTTCTTTTTGTACGTGTGTTGTTTATGTGACGGTGGACTTTAATGGCGTGGCTCTGCCGTGGTGAAAATGGACTACTAAGGAACGTTCCCCGGTGCCTTCTTAGCGGTGAAATAATCCGGTCCTACCAAGAGGTTGGAATTGAAATAAAAGGAAAAGAGGCTAGCAGGCTAGGAGTAACAACAGTGAATGGTTGTCACATTGAGAACGGTTGCTCTGGCTCACCTTCCTGTCCACTCCAACATCAACATGAATCCACAATAAGTATGATAGTACGACCAATGATGACTTGTTCCTGTTCAGATTCTTCATGTCTAGCCTCGATCCCTGAGCTGAAGGAGCAGCAGAAACAGCTGTGCTGCAGGTGACACAGGTGAATCCACTCCCTCCTATCAGGCCTCTCAGAAGAGGAGGAGAGCTCATTGTTCACTTTGCTCTCCCAATCACACCTGCTCCTTCCCTCCGTCCTTCCCTCTGTCCTTCCCTCTGTCCTTCCCTCTGTCCTTCCCTCTGTCCTTCCCTCCGTCCTTCCCTCCGTCCTTCCCTCTGTCCTTCCCTCCGTCCTTCCCTCCTTCCCTCCGTCCTTCCCTCTGTCCTTCCCTCTGTCCTTCCCTCCATCCTTCCCTCCGTCCTTCCTTCCCTCCTTCCCTCCGTCCTTCCCTCTGTCCTTCCCTCCATCCTTCCCTCCGTCCTTCCCTCTGTCCTTCCCTCTGTCCTTCCCTCCGTCCTTCCCTCTGTCCTTCCCTCCGTCCTTCCCTCCGTCCTTCCCTCTGTCCTTCCCTCCGTCCTTCCCTCTGTCCTTCCCTCTGTCCTTCCCTCCGTCCTTCCCTCTGTCCTTCCCTCTGTCCTTCCTTCCGTCCTTCCCTCCGTCCTTCCCTCTGTCCTTCCCTCTGTCCTTCCCTCTTTCCTTCCCTCCGTCCTTCCCTCTTTCCTTCCCTCCGTCCTTCCCTCTTTCCTTCCCTCCGTCCTTCCCTCTTTCCTTCCCTCTGTCCTTCCCTCCGTCCTTCCCTCCGTCCTTCCCTCTTTCCTTCCCTCTGTCCTTCCCTCCGTCGCTCCCCGGGAATGAAAGGGTCCATTCTTCTCCGTCCACAGGAACACACCTCCCCTCTGTCCAAGAACAGCCATGTGCGTCCTGTGGGCGGAGCCTAAAAAACGGCTTGAATTAAAGACCGGGGGAGACAAGTCAGACATTTTCTCCCAATAACTGAAGAGTTGCTGGTTTGAATCTCCTGACTGAACAGAGGCCTGTCTGTGTGTTTGGTGTGAGCAAACACACACACACACACACACACACACACACACACACACATTCCCTGTATACATGTGTGTGTGTTGATACAACATGACATCGTATTAACATCCTGAGTCTGTACTCCCAGCGGAGACTCGTTTGTCTCGGACCTTGAGCGGTCCAGCGGCGCTCTGAAAACGAGAGCGCACGCCGTCTGTTAGCAGAGTTGAGGTGAAACATCTGGCAGCGTTAAAGCTGCATGCACCGTGTGACCTTGATCACCGTGTGACCTTCATCACCGTGTGACCTTCATCACCGTGTGACCTTGATCACCGTGTGACCTTGATCACCGTGTGACCTTCATCATCACTGTGTGACCTTCATCATCAGCCGATGAATCCGAGCTCTTCTATCAGATCAGCGTCTTGATTCACGCTCTGCGTCGTCAAACCTGCTAAAGCCTGATTGATACTTCTCCGTCGCGTCGACGCCGTAGCTACACGGTCAACGTGGACGCCTACGAGCACCGCCAAAAAATCCTGACTCCACGCGAACTGCAAGGACTATGATTGGTCCACTCAGAACGTCATTCCTGGAAGTTAAATTCACCCGTTTCGTCCTCGGACAGACGTCCTCCACAGACGTCTCCTTCATCACCACTGCCCCCTAGCGGCTTGGCGCTGAATTGCAGAGCAGTGCGTTCCCTCGACGCAGCACGATGAATGCGTCAGGTCAACGCCGTCGCCGCGACGCAGGAGTATAAACAAGGCTTAATGCAGTGATGCATTGGTTAGCATCGCTGGCTTCAGGTCAAAGGTCAATGATGCCTCTGGACACTCGGAGGTGTCTCGGAGGTGTTTGATGGCGCTGCAGCCGGGAGGCCGACGGGAGTCTGAGGAGGAAACGATGGAAGCTGAAGAGGTGAAGAGGAGGATCAGCTTCACTCACTGAGGTGAAGAACAGGATGAAGGTTGATGATGTTGAGCAGAAGGTTTTGAGTCCTGGGAGGAGAAGCACACGGGAACCCCTCGGGTCCGTCAGCGCTCACATCCTGCGGCGTGTGGTCGAGGGGCCCCGCTCTCTCTGGCTCCTCTTTGTGTGTTACAGTGGGATAAAGGAGCCTACTGTCCAAGTGTGCTCTGCTACACCAGCGTCCCCTCCTCCTGGACATCATCACCTCCACATCACTGTGATGGACGGACAGCGGGGGGACAAACAGGAGAGACTCAGGAGGAAGGGAGGAGGACGGAGCGGAGACTGGAAACACAGACGGCGGGAGAGGTGAAGGTCAGCAGGGGTCACAAAGACTGAATGTAAAATAGAAGGAGAGAAAGTTCAAGTCATGAAATGAACAATGAGAAGGAAACCAGAGGAGAGGACAGAAACATGGACGATGACAGACGAGCGGAGACGTCTGCGCCCGTTATCAGCTCGCCGTCAGACGACAAGAAGAAGACGAGGCCTCGTCTTCATCCTCGTCGTCTCACATCTGTTGAGCGGCGAGCGGCGGCGACAGCAGCTGTCAGTCAGGAATCTTCCTGTCCGGGGCCCACGTGTAGAAAAATGAGCAGAATGCTAATCGTCATGGGAACTATGGGAACTATGGGAGGAATGCTAATGATGGCTAATAGAGATTATACCTGCAGGTGGGAGAGCACAGGTAACCATGAAGAGTGTGTGTGTGTGTGTGTGTGTGTGTGTGTGTGTGTGTGTGTGTGTGTGTGTGTGTGTGTGTGTGAGCACGCTGGTCTGACCTCCTGGGACGCTCTCTTGGGACGCTCTCGTGTTGCAGGTTCATGTGTCGGTAGTGGGCGGGGCTTAATCAGAGTGCCTGAGCCCGATGAGCTGCCACCTCACTCGACTCAGAGACTTTCTGCACACACACACACACACACACACACACACACACACACACACACACACACACACACACACACACGTATGTAAATAAATGAAATGAGAGTTATTTTATCAGCCGAGTCTTTGACGAAGTGGGTCACCCAGGTCCAAAGAGGTCTGGACACGCCCCCCCTACACACCCCAGTTTAAAGACTCACAGATTCACTTACATGGAGCCTTCTTCTTACTTTTGCACATAGCAACAGTAACCAGGGCGGATGTATTTCTTCTTCTTCTGTGCATCCGATCCGTCTTGCAGACAGTTTGAGTCCTCCCGGATCAGCCTGCACACACACACACACACACACACACACACACACACACACACACACATACACACACACACACACGACACACAAACAGCCCCGATCCAGCCCTGACAAGAACAAATACAGATGTACATTCCTGCTGCTCTGTGTGTGTGTGTGTGTGTGTGTGTGTGTGTGTGTGTTGTCCTGCTTATATAATAACAGGGTGTATTTGATGTGTGTGTGTGTGTGTGTGTGTGTGTTTGTCTAACAGCTCGTCAGAGGATCTTATGCATGAGTGTGTGTGTGAGCGGATGTTTCCCTGACGATCCAGGACATCAGTGTGTGTGTGTGTGTGTGTGTGTGTGTGTGTGCACCTCACAGGAAGTTACCCCAGAAGCCCGTGGACTCGGGGTCATGCGTGGAGCGGGATGGTGAGCAGGAAGAATTTACGAGCCTCCGCAGACATGAAGCGCCTCGTATCGCGGCGTGAAGAGCGTTTTACGAGCGAACGGCGAGAATCCTCCGTCATCATCAAACAGTCAGACAAGTCTCAAACAGCCTCCGCGCGCACACTCACCTGCGTGTGGAAATCCCGCCGACGTGTGTTAGCAAAGCGTACAAGTGAGTCGACAGGTGGGTCGCTGCTGGCATGAGGACGATGAGGATGATGAAGGAGGTCTGGAGGAACAGTTTGACTCCTCTGCACCTGTAAAGCAGTGTGTGTGTGTGTGTGTGTGTGTGTGTGTGTGTGTGTGTGTGTGTGTGTGTGTGTGTGTGTGTGTGCTTCCTCTGCTGAGGGGTTCACATGTTGTCTGGCACACAGATGTTTCCGTGACATTTATATCACCCAGAGTGCTGCTGCAGCTGAAAGCATGTGGACCGCTGCATGAGAACAGATCCTTGTCTCACTGGCAAATATAATTCAAGGTTACATTAAATCCATCGAGCTTATCTGAGATCAGTTTTTAAGAAACGTCATTTAAAGGCTCAGAATGTCACTTTAAAGGAGAAATATCCTTTTTTCATCTTTTCAAACAGAAGTTCTCTGAATGAAACATCTGTGTTTCTGAGCTTCGGTCTAAATATAACATGAATCAGGCAGCAGAGGAGGTTTGTGACCCTGTTAGAAACCAGCTCTCTCTGAACGCTCTGTTTCCTGTGTGTGTCTCTTTAAATGCAATAAGCTCCGCCCCCTGAGTTTACCCAGTAGACATCACTCCTCTGTAGAGAGAATAAAAACGACAGACCTGCTTTAAAGCTTCTCTCTAGTCTGGAGGTGGGGTCCATGGGAGGAGATTGCACTACCAGAGTCCCACTGTGACATCACAAGGGGAAACAGAGCATTGTTCTCTGTGTGTTAAGACTTAAACACCACAAACAAAGGACGGGATGGATTCATTTCAGATTTTGTGGGTTCATAGACTCTCAGGTTACTCACATGTTCACAAACTAAAAACCTTCGTACACTACTTCCTTGTTGTTCTTTTACGTCATGTTTTTCTTCAGGAGACCCCGCCCCCTCTGTGTGTGTGTGTGTGTGTGTGTGTGTGTGTGTGTTGTAACATGTGTGTTTTAATGATTGTTGACCTGCAGAGGAGCTCACTGACCTTCACATTCTAATGCCAACCTGTGAACTCAATGCCACTCGACCCCAAGGAAGACGCACACACACACACACACACACACACACACACACACACACATACACACACACACATACACACACACACACACACACACACATCCACACACTTACAAGTGGACAAACAGCTTAACAAAGAAGCAGATTTTTCTTGTTGTACAAACACAGAGGCAGAGCTGAGGGCACACACACACACACACACACACACTCACACACACACACACACACACACACACACACACACACACACACACACACACACACACACACACAGAAGTGTTGTGTTTACTGCTCACCAGCTGGGAAGTAGCTCTGCAGTGTCGGGATGTTTCAGCTCAGTGTTAGAGGAAGTTCACTCTGAAAGGATTGTGCAGCTCGTTACCGTGAAGAGGTCGAACACATCACATATCACAGCCTCTTATAGCAAACACACACACACACACACACACACACATTTAATATCATTTGTCTGAGTCTGGATGAAGAATGACATAAAAACAAATGTTCTAAAAATAACCCTGAGAGCGCAGGGGAGAGGTCACAGGTCAGACGTGCAGAAAACACCTGAAGAACTTTGAGGATATTTGCTAGAAGAGCTTCATGTGTGAAACGTGTCCTGATCCGGAGTCTCTCCTTTGCTAGAAGAGCTTCATGTGTGAAACGTGTCCTGATCCGGAGTCTCTCCTTTGCTAGAAGAGCTTCATGTGTGAACTGTGTCCTGATCCGGAGTCTCTCCTCCCACCTTGAAGTGATTTCCCGTCAGAAGGAGCCGATGTGAGAGCGCAGCAGGAGAAGTTTTACATTTCAGGAGAGGAAACGTTTTTTAGCAGGATGAAAAGTGACTCTGAGAAGAGAGGAAGAAGCACCGGGGTCTGGGCTGGTGGTGGGGGAGAGGACGGAAAGGAGAGACTGGAGGCTGCAGGAGGGGGGGGGGGGGGGGGGGGGGGGGGGTTTGAGGCCAGCAGAGGGCTCAGAGGAGTCAGGGAGGCCTGCCAGGAGGTGCCTGTGTGGAGGGTACGACCTCTCAGCAGTTTATTACTGTGGATCCTGCAGAGCCTGACTCACTGAGCACGCTCACTCCACAGTCACTTTCATACAGCTGGAAACTTGAGTTGTTGTTTTTCTTCTTTTTAAAGGCAGACCTGCAAACTTTATTAACCTGTCACAGTGTTTCTGTAGCACTTTCATCTTTAGACGTTTTCACGTGAAGTTGAACATTTCTACACTCCAGGTTGACTCTCTCTGACCTCGTCCTCATCTGATATTATTTAAACTCCTCTTCCCCATGTGTCTGTCTCCAAACCCCCCAATGATGAGAAAAGTCCATCCTCTCCGTCTTCTGCCTGCTCAAACAGGCCGTTTGGAGATGTTCCCTTCATGACATCACAAAGGGCAGTAGCCCCTCCCCCAGGTGGGTGACACTCCCACAGCTAGGTGTTTGTTCTGCCCTCTGAGTCTGCCTTCTCACCGTAAACAATAGGACATGGAGCCAGGAAGCACCGAGTACACCCGAGGCCTTCCAGAGAGGGGGCGTGGCCAGACACAGCTCATTTACATATTTAAAGCTACAGACACAGAAACAGCCTGTTCTGAGCAGGGCTGAAATAGAGGGGTTTATAGACATGATCAGATACAGGATCAGAGTGGATTTACAACAACACACTTCACACACATGATGAAGAGGAGCGAGGACACTGATTTCACCTGAAGAAGAGGAAATGAGACTTTACCTTTATTAAGTGTAACAGCCTCTGTTGTGTCTCTTGTGTTGTTTAAGTGTTACATCATGCAGAGAGGCCCCTCTGGTAAAAGATAAAAGGTGTGAGGTTGTTGAAGTGTAAATATGACTGAGTGTAAGTCATTAAAGTCCACCTTTAAAAAGAGCTCTTAAACATCCTGGCTGTGAGGGAGTGTTACAGGTGGTCTGTGTGCAGCGTCGGTCCAGAACAAACCAGGCCGTGTTTGCTTTCAAATATTTAAACTGGCCGAGGTGGGACAAGTTTATTAAGCAGCAATAACGACATGTAACAGTTCTCCACAAGACTGTCAGATAATTCAAAACCAATCGAACACATCTCATCATTAAATGTCGTCATTATTTCTTATTTATAGAGCTTGTCATCATTCATTTGAAAATCTGTCAATAGCAATAGTGGCTAACTCAGAGGCTAACCCTGCTGTGTGATCTTGTAGTTCTTCTGTGATCTTGTAGTTCTTCCTGTGATCTTGTAGTTCTTCCTGTGATCTTGTAGTTCTTCCTGTGATCTTGTAGTTCTTCCTGTGATCTTGTAGTTCTTCCTGTGATCTTGTAGTTCTTCCTGTGATCTTGTAGTTCTTCTATGATCTTGTAGTTCTTCCTGTGATCTTGTAGTTCTTCCTGTGATCTTGTAGTTCTCTGTGATCTTGTAGTTCTCTGTGATCTTGTAGTTCTTCCTGTGATCTTGTAGTTCTTCCTGTGATCTTGTAGTTCTCTGTGATCTTGTAGTTCTCTGTGATCTTGTAGTTCTCTGTGATCTTGTAGTTCTTCCTGTGATCTTGTAGTTCTTCCTGTGATCTTGTAGTTCTCTGTGATCTTGTAGTTCTTGTGTGATCTTGATGTGGCGCTGACGATATGCTCTGTGAGTATGAAGCTTCCTGCCACGCTTCTAAATGACCTCTGAACTGATGGATGTAATCTACATTTGGAGCCTGTTTTTGATTTGTCTGTGCAACCAGGAACAGCTGCTGAATCCAACCTGATTACTTTCTTACCAATGAAACACAAACACGCACAGAAAATACACACACACACACACACACACACACACACTCTGACACACACCCTGTTTGTCTGCAGGAGATTTAGCTCACATGACCGCCCTGATGCGATCTGATCTGACCTCACTAAAGGGCCAAATAAATGTATGTGACCGAGCTAAAGGGCCAACAGACTAACCATCGCACCTGCTGTGTGTGAGTGTGTGCGGTGTGTGTGTGTGTGTGTATACATGTGGATGGATGTGTGTGTGAGGTGACCACCTGCTGATCTTCTTCACAGATTTCTTCTTAATCCGACACTGTTCGCGGCGGCTCTTTGAGGTCCACATTTCCAACTTTGATGTTTCTGTAGAACCGTTTCACAACGATCCATCTGACTGATTTTACATTAAAGAGAAACTCACCTGTTCAAACATGAACCTGGATTCACATTAAGTAATCACATGGACTCTGCAGCAGCCTCTACCATCAGTGTGTGAATGTGTATGAATGGATGAGTTCATACTGATGGACTCTTTACTCTGCAGCAGCCTCTACCATCAGTGTGTGAATGTGTATGAATGGATGAGTTCATACTGATGGACTCAGTGCTCACTGAGAAGGGTATCAAATCAAATCAAACTTTATTTATAAAGCGCTTTTCATACTTTTAAAAGTAGCACAAAGTGCTTTACATGTTAACATCACATTAAAATCACATTAAAATCATTCCCACCCTCCCCCCATCCCCCACGCATACAGACAGTATCACACTCACAGTCATACTCACAGTCACCCCACGCTCCAACACACATGCGCAGACCTAAACCCATACACACACATGCACACACACCAGCATCAATGATATGGACAGAAGGCTGAGTACGGATGAACCAGGTAAGTAAACGCCAAAGAGGAGCCGTCTGCATCGAGAGCGGCAGGTCGGCCGCGGCCATCAGGGGCACCATCACAGGGTGCCCAGGGGAGGCGGGGCCGAGACCCCTGACCTCCACCCAGACACCGCAGGACGGCGCCCAGGCAGCCACAGCCCTCCACCGCTCCCGACACAGAGGGCTCCCTCGGAGGAAACACTGGCAAGAAACGTCTGTGGAGAGTCGTTGCTGTTAAACATTTTAAAATACTTGTTTTATTGTTTTTTAGCAGCACAAACAAAATTCCTCTCATTCCAAGAAACCTCCAAACGTCAGCAGATCAAACCCACGTGGCTCCACACGATGTCGAATCTGTCTTTAAAGTTTCAGTGACCTTTCAGGTGCGCTGAGGACTTCTGGATCCAGTCAGTATTATTTCTATATGGAATCATCTCATTAAACAGTCTCGCTGTGATCCCTGCAGCGTGACCTTTCCACAGCTGCAGTCAGCGGGTCGGGGAAATGTTTCAGCAAACGCTCCGACAGAGACGACCTCAATTATCCGAGGAGTTCAATGTCAGGTGAGCAGGTCAGCTGAGGACACGGAGACGTCAGAGGTTTACTTCAGCTCTTCAGACGGATGCAGAGATTTAGTGCCGTCTGTTCAGCTCCGTCTGCGCACGCTGAGATGAGCTCATCTGACAAGGTCAGGATTTAAAAAAAATAAATAATGTGATCGAACACAACAATATATTGATAAAATGTGTCAGATTGCTTTTTTTCTTCAAATTTATAAATGTGAGAAAACCTGACATGGATCCTGAAATCCTTCAGGACCAGGTGAAAGGTGTTTGATGTGCTGGGGGTTTCCATGTTTGATGATTTGAAAAGAGTTTCTGTTCTCTTACTTAATAAAGGAAACAACGTGGGAGCAGTGTTTACTTCAATGTGTTTTTCAGGCAGTCATGTTCTCCGTCACTAATCAGAAGCATAATAAAGACTTCAGGAGGAACACCTGAACGTGTGCCGACTAAATGAAAGCTGCAGGAGGAGGAGGGCGTTTCATCTGATGAGAACAAAGAGCGTCTGAGACTTTTGAGATGACCTTCACTGACTTTAAGATGAAACATTTATAATGATGCTAACCTTTGAGCGACTGTCAAACAGGATCAAACATCAGGTTTCCTTTTAACACACAGACGGTGAAGCTCGCTAAAAATAACCTCTCAGTTTGAAGGCAGAACCATAAAACACTTCAGCACGTCATCTGGGGATGATTTGTAGCTGCAGCGTTTAGCCTCCCCTGGCACATTTATATTTTTTCAATCTGGGTTCCTGGTTAGAAAAATATAATTTATAAGAGACTGAAGCGTAAATCTCTGATGTAAAAATGTCAGACTGAAACGGTTTGCAGAGTATCAGATGTCATGAAAACCCTACAAATCATCCTTTCACCTGAGAAACATCATGGCCGACACCACAGCCGAGCATGATTGATCATGTTTCCAGACCTTTCTCTCAGTGTTTGAATGGTTTACAGTACAAACAGGTCAGGAGCTCAGCTGTTTGGTTAAGTGTGGCAGACGAGTGGAGCTGTGTGGACGGAGGATTAGGATGATTTCTGTTTAAATAAATGTAACGTCTGTCGACCTCCTGCTTGTTGTCTTTGGCTCGGCAGCGTCCGTCCCTGCAGATATGAGCAGAAGCTGCGGGAGAGCGAGCTGCTGACAATGCAGCAAGTGTCCAGGACCGCCGCCCGCCTGGGAGCACAGGATGTTATATAACACACACACACACACACACACGGATATACATAAGAATGTACAGAGGCTGTCTGCTTCAGCCTTAAATTCAATCTGCCTGCTGGCTAGTTAGCGAGCTAGCAAAGCCAAAACCAACAGTTTATTTTTAAGTGCTGTTGAGCCTTTTTAAACCATAAAATATGGACGAGCTCCATCAGAAACCAGAAACCTGCAGTTCCTCAAGTGTCCACTTGGGGCTTGCTATAGAGGCCCCGAACACGACGTCAGGCGTTAATCTGTAGAGAACAAACAGTCGACAGGTCGAGGGCGGACTGATTCACAGTCGATCTCCAGATGTTTTAAAAGTTAGTTTGTTTTCATTTAATCTCAGAGATGATTCCTGAGCGAGCTGCTAAACTCTTCTGTATTTCTGACCACTTAGTATTTCATTTGACATTTTTACATTCAATGTTTTACCAAAAAGTCAGACGTCAGGTCATGTTCTGTATTGACCTTTGATCCTCCTCCTCTCGTTCCTGCCGGGTGTGTAAGCCCCGCCCCTGATCGCCCTCACCTGGGTCTCCTTGTTCCCTCATTGTCTCGCTTGTTGTGTGAGTATTAAATGTGTCGGTACTGATGAAGGCTCCCGGTGTGACCCCCCCCCCTTCCTGTAGAGGTTTAGACTCTGTGCCTGAGCCCGAGACCGGCCAATCAGAATCTGATCCTCAGGGACTCCCGTCGTACTGTAAGCCGACTCTAAGAACGAATGATCAAAACGATGTGGAGGTTTCGTCTATCCCAACGTTATCAGAAGTCAAAACAAGCTCTCTGCCACGTGTCGACTGGCTAACAGGCCAAGAACAGCGTGAACGCATTTATCTTCTTAAAGCCTTTTATTTCACTTTGTTTTATTTTTAGATTTAGGAAGTTCAACTCGCTCCACCTTTAAAGGATTTATTAGTTTAAATAGAGATCTGATCCAAACGGTTTCAAAGACTGATCAGTTCTTCATCATTGAAAAGAGTTTGAATACTGTGCTTGTTTGTTTGCTTTGTGTACGGACGGGATTTAAGGACCCTCGGGGGTCCCTGGACCTGAGTTTGGACCACGCTGCTGAATGTACTTTGATTCTATATCAGGACTTCTTCAAACTTCAGCTCAGAATAAAGACACACAGTGTTGAGTTTGAGCGTTTCCCCTCTGACCTCTGACCTCTGACCTCTGTCTGAAGCCTTCTCTAGAAGTGATCGGGTCTGGTTACTCCTGTTCTTGATAATGTGGCGCCCTCTGGTGGCGTAAACTAACAGTACTCCATCTTGTGTATCGTTGTAGTTTGACTGAAGTCTTAATTCATCCACACAAAGAAAAACATGAATCAGTGAGAGATGATGGGAAAGGTTCAGACTGAAGACGACTCCTGAGTCTTATTCATCCATAATAAACAACAGGATCATATTATTATATTATTATACATGTGATGGGGAGTCGTCTTTATAATGGGGGGGCTCTGTTCTGGTGAGAGAACAGCCAGCCACCCTCAGCATCGTACCCACAACCCCACTGTGAGGCCGGGCCGTCAGCACCCTCCAGGAACCTTGTGCACCTCCCGATCATGTGGACCCATGTGGACCCATGTGGACCCATGAGGCCACCAGCAGCAGCTGTGGGTGGAAGGTCACTGGTCTCTGCAGAGACTTTATGGATTTAAATGATCTTAATATCTAAAATGAACATGGTCTTAGGGTTAGGGTAAGCCTATCCCTAACCCTAGCGGGGGGAAAGAGGTAAACCTCCCAGGGATCAATAGAGTATTTATTAGTTTATGATCAAACTAGAAAACAGAAGCATTGATAGAAAAGAGAAAAAGAGGAAGAACAATGTGCGCTAAGAAATAAAACTTCAGACTGAAGCAGCTTTTCCTCCTTAACTAAAATGTTTAAAGAAATAAGAGAAGAGTTTGATGGAGTGTGTGTGTGTGTGTGTGTGTGTGTGTGTGTGTGTGTCTGTGTGTGTGTGTGTGTGTGTGTCTGTGTGTGTGTGTGTGTGTCTGTGTGTGTGTGTGTGCGTGTCTGTGTGTGTGTGTGTGTGTTGTCTCTTTATTGAGATTGTGTTTTCGTTGTTTAAGACTTTGTTGATTTGTGATGTGTGTTTTATTTCTGCTAAATATAAAATATGAATTAAGAAAAAGGAAATAAAGTTTTTAAAATAAGGTCGGCATCCATCATATGAGCGTGTTTGAAACTTTAATAAATCATCAGATTTCAGATTCACAGTCTAACAGGATGCTGTATCAGTCAGGATCCAGAGGAAATGAGATGTTGTTGGTCCAACACTGTTTATTAACTGACATCCAGTTTTATATTTAGTCTGGAACAAAAAAGCAAACGTTCATTTCTAACATAAATAAACTCCTTATAATTATTATAGGAAGTTATCAGGCAGGAATATTAGAGGGCAAAAATAGAAAATGGCAGAAATGAGCTCCCTAGATAAAGCAACCATTTCACACAAACTTTACTTCCTGAGTTTATCAGTAACACAGGCGCCCTCTGCTGGTCAACAAAGGGTGTTACAAGATGCTCTCATCTAAAGAGGCACAGCGCATGCGTGGTTAAAACTACAAACATTCAACAACCAATGAACCAGAGTGTAAAGGCCTGATCAACCTTTCTCCAGTTTAGAGTCTACAGGTGTAAATAACAACATATAAACAAACATTAAGGAGAACTTAAATAACAACATATAAACAAACATGAAGGAGAACTTAAATAACAACATATAAACAAACATGAAGGAGAACTTCCGCTCCGTCATTGATTTTACCAAGATCCCTCTGTGACATCACAAGGAGAGCAACTTTGAAACAAAGCATTTTTACAGTCAGATACACATCTTTCAAAACCACAATAACTCTGACAAAGTTCATTAATGTTTCTCTAAATGTGAATAAAAAATGACATTTAGACATCAAGCGTTCACATTGTGAACACAGATGTTAGTTGTAGTGTGTGCAACTTTAAAATCTGCGTCCCATAAGAGAAGATGCATTTTGAAGAACTGTCACAGTTTATTCTCATTTCCGTTACAATCATCAGCTCGCGCTCGCGCTCGCGCTGCGAGGCTTCGGACGCCGCCCAAAGTGACGTCATCAACACATCTGACAGAGTTCAAAAGGAAACTGACGTTAAAAAATACCAAAGTCAGAGCGAGGAGGAGGAACAGACAGTCAGAGTCTGTTTTATTCTCCTTTCTCAGTAAAAGTGAAGAAATAGTCTTCAAATCAGAGATGTAATTATTATTATTATATTAGGGTTAGGGTTATATATTATATTATATTATTATTATTATTTATTTACATGTAATAAAATACTGAACAGTAAAGATGTGAATATGTGAGCCTTCAGATTCAGTGAGCATGTTAAAGAGAGGAGCGGCTGTCTGATCGCTGCAGAGAAACAAAGATGAGGGGAGCGTCTTTGAGCTGCGTTCACGAGCACTCGTAAATCGGAGCTTCACTTTTAATTGCGTTTTATACCGTCTAACGGGTGATTCCGGGTGGCAAGGCCTCATTCATGGGTGACATTTGCCCTAACCCTAACCACCACCCATCTAGATCCGCCCCTGCAAGACTCACATTACACAATTTGTTAAAAGAAAGAAAGAAAGAAAGAACTCGAATTGAAAATAGGATTTGTTTAAATTGTCTCTTTTCATTTAAGGTTGTTTCGGTGCAGGACGGTGGAGATGTTATTTACATGGAGGTGGATATTATCACAGAATAAACCAACGTGCTTGTAAGAACGAGTTGAAGCAGGTGTTCATGAGTATTTTACAACTCAGAAACGTTTTTTTCCGATGTAACAGACAACACTTGAATGCACCAAAAACCAATGACGTTGAAAACGAAACTAAGTTCAGTAGATGTTCATACGCAGACAGAATACGAGTCTTTAAAAATATACAAAGTGAGAATCAACAATGCAGCGTCTTCTCTTCGTGTCTCTCTTCTGTGTCCTAACGTCTGCTAACGGTAAGACAACACATAACGGCTCCTTTGACTTCCGGTTGTTTGTCTGTCTGTTTCCTGAAGCCGAGCTGTTAATAAAGTCAACATTAATGACAGACTAATACTTATTTAAAATAAGTTCTTTATTGAGTTGATGTGATGTTGTCCCTGCTTCCGGGACAAACACGTCTCTAAAGACTTTCAGTGTTTGGTGAGTGAGGACAGAAACTGAAGGTTCAAACTGCAGGCCTCACACCAGCCTGTCTTCAAATCAAACGGACTTTTGTCTTCCTCTTTTAACCTGCAGTGGATTCAAACTGTAGAGCAGAGCTCGCGGACCACACCTGTGTGAGCCGCGCGAGGCCGAGCATGAATTAAAAAGATAGATATATATATCAATTTAACGAAGCCTATTTCTACAAATATTTACAGACTGTTTCTATTCTTCTGATTGTCAGAACCAGCTTCAAAACACATGATTATTATTATTTTACAGTGAGCAGGGTTCAAGTTCTCGTTGGTTCGACCATCTGCGCCCCCACAGTCTTTTTTTTTAAAGATTTATTTTTGGCGTTTTTATGCCTTTATTATAGAGGGAGGAAAGTGGATAGAGTCGGAAGGGGGGAGAGTCATGCGGGAGATGGGCCACAGGCCGGACGCGAACCCGGGCCGCCCGCGCGCGAGGACTGAGCCTCAATACGTGGGTTCGCGCGCACTGCCGCTGCGCCTCCGGCGACCCCGCCCCCATACTTTTTATGTTTATTATTTCAGACTATTAATGTGAAAAAATCTATCTAATCTAATCTTGCTGTTTTATAAACTAATAAAAGATAATATATATCCTATATAATATTACATTCTTTTAAGCACAGCATAAACTACAGAGTGTGAAGCCAGTGAAATACTTCTTCAAAGACATACAGGAAAAGGAACCTCTTCAAGTGGAGGTTCAAAATGCCATAAGATCAACACAGGTTAGATATGGAGGGGCAGAGATGTGCCTGGACTAGAAGCAGGTAGAAATGTATTGAAGGCACTATAGGAGCTGGAGCGGTGTGTTGTCTTTGTCTTTAAAGGGACAGACTGTGCTTCACTGAGGCTGATGAGGGGAGGACAGTTAGAAAGGGACTTTAGTGTCCACAGACAGAGGATCAGTACAGGGCCACATGATCAAATATTGGAGCATTGAGTGTGAAGCTGATGTTCACTTCAGCAGCTGGACAGGTGGAGCCTGTTTCTGCTGCTCCATGAGGCGGATCAGACGCCCAGAGTTTATTTTGACGGGGACAGGAAGTGAATGAAGACACAGAGAAGACAACATGAACAGAACAAAATCAAAACAACAGAACCAACATGGACTAGTGCAGGGTTTCTTAACCTTTTTGACCTTGGGGCCCAACATTTTCAGGGCAAGGTCGTCTGGGGCCCAATCGAGTGAATGGTTCTGATCTAACTTTTGCGGTCATTTTTATTTAATAGCTATTTGTGTCACTATGTTGTAATAATGAATCCTGTTCTTCATTTGTATGTTTTTGAATCAATATATAACCTATACATGGGCTAATTATGCATAAAACCTTGCACAAGTTAAGATTTAATTAATTTTGCTCATATAAAACCATGTTTTAGTTCATGTTTGTCTAATAAGTAACACAATATAAACTTAGCAACAAAAGCAATAAAATGAGGTGCTCAATGAAGTTAGGGAGATTTGTTGAAATTAAAAAGAGCATTCTGTTTTGTGTAGCGCTGCCCCCCGTTGCTGTCATTATTTTTTCGTTTTAAGAACTTCTCCATCACGTTTCCATTCAGATTCAGGCCCCGTTTCCACGGAGACGCTGTGACAGTAAGACAAAACATTTGGACATGTGTAGTAGTCGACAACAAACAACAATGGCGGCGGCTATGTGCTTCAGCAGCTATTGGCGTTGTATCGTCTATTAAAACAGAACCTTGATATGATGCATCGTGTGTGTCGCCGCCCAAAGAGCAACGAATACTTGCGGCAAACAGTCCAACCTTTACCCGAGCACAGGGCGACCATACGCAGCATTTAGCTAAGACCTGGGAGAACTAGCTGCTAAACAGGATGTTGTGGAGGAAGTGGTTGTACTGGTGAGTGTCGCGCGTGTCGCGTTGTAAAGTTCCACTGCCCACTACTGGCCAGGCGTGAGAACTACATGGTTTTCACTCAGAGACCTGCCCTGTAGACGGTCTGTAGTTTGAATCCGGAGTGCGGTCGTTTCGATGCGTTTCTGTCACAGCGTCTCCGTGGAAACGGGGCCTCAGGGTCGTCACCTAGCAGAGTTGAGACTTCTCCGTAGACGTTAAGCTAAATATTCTTCTCCTTCTCGCCATGTAGGCCTACTTCTAACTGGCGCGTTACTGCCTCTGGTGGTCGGAGAGTATATTGCAGGCCAACGATCACGGCCCTTACGGCCCACAGATGCAAACATATTATCCCCTCGCGGCCCTGCAGGTGGCGCTTGACCCCATGGTTAGGAAACCCTGGACTAGATTACATGAGTTAGAGGTTCTGTATGAGGGTTTTGATTAATGGCGAGCTCGACCACCCTCTGTCTTTCTTTTTTAAGATCTGCCTGTTGTGACCTCCATGAGGTCGTCAGTGATCGCTCTCTGAAACTCAGAGGTCAGTCTGCGTTTAGGAGGACAAAGACGAGAAAGAGACAGACGGTTTCTTCCAATGATATGTTGATGCTTCATTCATTGAGGCTACTGTCACTGATTTCATGGAAACAAACTGATTCACTCTCATGTTTGTGTTTCAGGTCAAGTGAAGGTGACAGAAGACAGTGATGCTGTGTTACCGTGTTCCCCCAGCACCAAGGAGAACATGGAGACCAAGTTGTTTGACTGGAAGAAAGGCAGTCAGGAGGTGTTCTTTTACAACGGAGGAGAATATTACGGTCACGGTCTTTATGGTCAAGACAAACAGTTTGAAGGTCGAGTGTCACATTTTAACGAGGAGCTGAAGAACGGTAACGTCTCCATAAAGATCACAAAGACAAAGGTGGCCGACAGTGGAAACTACACCTGTATTTTTCCTCATCTGCAGCCTCCTCAGGAGTTCACCATTGAGCTGGTTGTTGGTGAGTTTTTTAAAATAACAGTTAAAAACACGTTTAGTGAGATGACGGGTTTAAGAGTCACTGATGAACTTTTCTTTAAGTCGTCATAAATCACATGTTGGATATTTACTAAACAGTGCAGCTTAATATGAGCAGCCTGAGGAACATGTTCAAGTTCACACTCTGACTGATGTTTGCAGGATGTTCACCTCAATGATTTCAAACAGCTGGATCACATGGAAGGTTTTCACACTGACTTGGAGATATTTGACAAAGTGCAGTACAGAGCTTCTCCAGCAGGTGTCCACAGAGCTCTTTAAAACTTCTCCTACATTACCAAATGTAGTTCATCAAATCTGAGTGACAGATTCACAGTGTTCACTTTGACTTTAAGATATCTTCTCTGTATTAGAATAAATATTCACATATCTTGAAGGATCCTTTCTAGTTTTCTCTACATGCTAATAAAGTGTGTTTACAGATGGGGCTGATGTTTCCTGAGATGGACTCAGGTCAAGTTCATGGATGAAGCTCTGTCTGCTGTACAGGGCCCTCAAATGACTTTACACTATGAGCCATGTTAAATCATTCATCTTTTTTATTATCCAAACACATGTCCAGTTTGTTCAGAACAAACTGTGAAACTAAAATCTGAATATTTCATTTGGATTTATTTTCTGCACCAACGAGATGTGACGTGTGACTCAGAGGAATTAGAGCGACAGAGAGAGAGAGGAAAGACGCCACAGGTCGGGTTTGAACCTGGTCCACCTTCAGGGACTAAAGCCTGTGTACATGTGGAGTTCAAACTAACCACTTGTCCATGTTAATTGTTTGAACATGAAGCATATCTATGTCATGCTAATAACATCACACAAACACTCTAACTTTACATTTTTTGTTTTTTCTTTCAGAGTGCATCTTAAAGGACAGAACTAAGAAGGAAACAGGTGAGTCCTGATGATGTCATCCTCTGCCTGTCACGTGGTCAGGTTGACCCCACAGACCTGATACCACTCAGGAATATTTAAAGTATTTCTAATTCACTTCAGTGGACATTATCCTTCAGTTTGTGACGTAAAGACTCACAACACGTCAGTTTAAAGGAACCAATCAAAGCTTTTTGTACGTTAATATAACCATGAGTCCTCCACACCGAGCAGCTCTGATGAAGGGGGTTCAGGTCAGGTGGTCTACAGCAGGGTTTCTTAACCATGGGGCAGTAAGAGAGTAATAGCGAGAAGGAGAAGAATATTTAGTTTAACATCTATGGAGAAGTCTCAACTCTGCTCGGTGACTACACTGAAGTCCGGATTGGAATTACAGACCGTCTACACGGCAGGTCTTGCCTGAGTGAAAACAATGTAGTTCTCACGCCCGGCCAGTAGTGGGCAGTGGAACTTTACAATGTGACACTCACCAGTACAACCACTTCCTCCACAACATCCTGTTTAGCAGCTAGTTCTCCCAGGTCTTACCTAAACGCTGCGTATGGTCGCCCTGTGCTCGGGTAAAGGTTGAACTATTTGCTGCAGGTGTTCGATGCTCTTTGGGCGGCGACACACGATGTATCATATCAAGGTTCTGTTTATACAACGAGCTGCTGAAGCACATAGCACAAGCGAATCTGCCGCCATTATTGTTTATGTTTGTTCTGGACTACTGCGCATGTCCAAATGTATGGGGGGGAGGTGTGGTGAGGTCATCACAGCCAGAGAGTTCGCTCAGTTTCCTTCACATGGCTGCAATACGCCCCGTATCAGTTTCACTCCACCCTGGAGGTCGAATTCAAAAGCTTGCGTTCCCCCCCCCCCCCCCGGGCCTGAATCTGAATGGAAACATAATGGAGAGGTTCTTAAAATGAAAAAATAATGACAGCAACGGGGGGGCAGCGCTACACAAAACAGAATGCTCTTTTTAATTTCAACAAATCTACCGAACTTCATTGAGCACCTCATTTTATTGCTAAGTTTATATTGTGTTACTTATTTGACAAACATGAACTAAAACATGGTTTTATATGAGCAAAATTAATGAAATGATCTTAACTTGTGCAAGGTTTTATGCATAATTAGTCCATGTATAGGTTATATATTGATTCAAAAACATACAAATGAAGAACAGTATTCATTATTACTACATAGTGACACAAATAGCTACCAAAATGTAAACATAGTAAACAGAATAAATGGAGTAGTGCAGCAGACCAGTGTTGGGAATTTTCAGGAGCGAATACCTGACCAACGGTTATGTTGGGTTTTATGAAGTAAAATTTGATTGTCAAAATAAATTAATAATTAAGTTTATTTAATTATTAATCTAAATCAATAATTGTTATTAAACTGCGTTTAATAAACCTCGGGGCACCACCCTGTAAACAGGGAACAACCAAAATATTACCAATATCAGTCTCAAATTATTTAATTAAATACCAATATCATTAATAATTAATAATCTGTATTTAATCGAAGGTGTGAAATTCGAACACAAAGCCCTTTCACCCAGCCTAAGTCACAAAGCAAATTCACAGTGATCACAAACAACGACTTTTTAAGATATAATAGAATTTATTTAACAAAGCAACATCAAGTAAATCAATGAAACTCAATCAAACAAACAACCATCATAAGCCAAACTACAATTAACAAACAGAACAAACAAGCGTGGCACATGTGTGTGTGTGTGTGTGTGTGTGTGTGTGTGTGTGTGTGTGTGTGTGTGTGTGTGTGTGTGTGTGTGTGTGTGTGTGTGTGAGAGAGAGAGAGAGAGAGAGAAAGGGGGGGGGGACAGACAGACAGAGACAGACAAAATGGTAGCGACCACGCGTGGTCACGTGATGGCGGACACAGAACATGATGTTTCAGCAGCGTCTGGAAAGCCACAGGTCTCTATGTGTGTGCGTTTACTGAAAGGTGTGTGTGTAAAGGCGAGAGAGCGAGAGAAAACAACGCACCTCGACAGCTCAATCTCGGACTGGAGCTCACCACAACTCAGAGCACAGTTTACGTCGCGTACCAGAAGCTAGTGGCCGGATTTGTATCAGACGGCGTTCACACTAGTCTTTCTTATAGTGAGTCTATTACCCGGTTATGACGTGGGAGCTCACAGATAAACACCCGGGACACAGCGGCACAAATAAGGAGAACAAAAGAGATTTTACTCTGGTAAAATCTAAGACACAGTGGTCAAACACCAAGCAAAATATTATCACCGTTTCATGATAATAACTCAGTTATTAAACACACTCTCTATATCTAACTGCCCAGACCTAGTTAAGCCTCACTTGGAACCGCTTTGTCCACGGTTGATGAAAGGAAGAAAAGAGGTTCTGGAGCGGCCTTTCTGCAGTTGTAAGGTGATGGCGGTGCGTGTCCAGTGGGGTTGAGCAGGGCCGTCGTGTCCTCCGTCGAGCGAGGTGATCTCCGTGGGTGTCCTTTCTTTAAAGGACGGAACGAGACGTAATCCTTACAGTCTCTCTCAATACCGTTTTAATACGGGAGAAATAGAACGCTATTCTTTGGAGATGCGTTCAAGTGGATGATCTAAGCTCGGAATTTCGGACGTGTCTGGAGTGGGGAGGGGGGTGAAGGTGTCCAGGGAAGGTGTCTGGAGTGGGGAGGGGGGTGAAGGTGTCCAGGGAAGGTGTCTGGAGTGGGGAGGGGGGGGTGAAGGTGTCCAGGGAAGGTGTCTGGAGTGGAGAGGGGGGGTGAAGGTGTCCAGGGAAGGTGTCTGGAGTGGAGAGGGGGGGTGAAGGTGTCCAGGGAAGGTGTCCGTGGTGGAGAGGGGGGTGAAGGTGTCCAGGGAAGGTGTCCGTGGTGGAGAGGGGGGTGAAGGTGTCCAGGGAAGGTGTCCAGGGTGGAGAGGGGGGTGAAGGTGTCCAGGGAGGGGTGTCCGTGGTGGAGAGGGGGGTGAAGGTGTCTGGAATGGGGAGGGGGGGTGAAGGTGTCCGGAGTGGAGAGGAAGGGTGATGGTGTCCAGGGAGGGTGTCCGTGGTGGGGAGGGGGGTGAAGGTGTCCAGGGAAGGTGTCTGGAGTGGGGAGGGGGGTGAAGGTGTCCAGGGAAGGTGTCTGGAGTGGGGAGGGGGGTGATGGTGTCCAGGGAAGGTGTCTGGAGTGGGGAGGGGGGTGATGGTGTCCAGGGAAGGTGTCTGGAGTGGGGAGGGGGGTGATGGTGTCCAGGGAAGGTGTCTGGAGTGGGGAGGGGGGGTGAAGGTGTCCAGGGAAGGTGTCTGGAGTGGGGAGGGGGGTGAAGGTGTCCAGGGAAGGTGTCTGGAGTGGGGAGGGGGGTGAAGGTGTCCAGGGAGGGGTGTCTGGAGTGGGGGGTGAACGTGTCCAGGGAAGGTGTCTGAAGTGGGCAGGGGGTGATGGTGTCCAGGGAAGTTGTCCGTGGTGGAGAGGGGGGTGAAGGTGTCCAGGGAAGGTTTCTGGAGTGGAGAGGGGGGGTGAAGGTGTCCAGGGAAGGTGTCCGTGGTGGAGGGGGGTGAAGGTGTCCAGGGAAGGTATCTGGAGTGGGGAGGGGGGTGATGGTGTCCAGGGAAGGTGTCCAGGGAAGGTGTCTGGGGTGGAGAGGGGGGTGAAGGTGTCCAGGGAAGGTGTCTGGGGTGGAGAGGGGGGTGAAGGTGTCCAGGGAAGGTGTCTGGGGTGGAGAGGGGGGTGAAGGTGTCCAGGGAAGGTGTCC
Organism: Symphodus melops; assembly: GCF_947650265.1. Classification (NCBI taxonomy): domain Eukaryota; kingdom Metazoa; phylum Chordata; class Actinopteri; order Labriformes; family Labridae; genus Symphodus; species Symphodus melops. The sequence goes on from NC_136694.1 coordinate 921,184, forward strand.
GTGGTGGAGGGGGGTGAAGGTGTCCAGGGAAGGTGTCTGGGGTGGAGAGGGGGGTGAAGGTGTCCAGGGAATGTGTCTGGGGTGGAGAGGGGGGTGAAGGTGTCCAGGGAAGGTGTCCGTGGTGGAGGGGGGTGAAGGTGTCCAGGGAAGGTGTCTGGGGTGGAGAGGGGGGTGAAGGTGTCCAGGGAAGGTGTCCAGGGAAGGTGTCTGGGGTGGAGAGGGGGGTGAAGGTGTCCAGGGAAGGTGTCCGGGGTGGAGAGGGGGGTGACGCCATCTCTACAGACTGTCTGCACGCCACCTCTACCGTCTCTACAGACTGTCTGCACGCCACCTCTACCGTCTCTACATACTGTCTGCACGCCACCTCTACCGTCTCTACAGACTGTCTGCACGCCACCTCTACCGTCTCTACATACTGTCTGCACGCCACCTCTACCGTCTCTACATACTGTCTGCACGCCACCTCTACCGTCTCTACATACAGAGTTAGAAAACACACTCGGCGTGTGTGGCAAAGGGAAAACTAAAAAGCAACAACTACATACATAGAAACAAGTAGAAAAACGTAATAAATGCTAAATAACGCTAAAAGTTGCTCTGTGCTCCGACCGGTCGACCACACGGGCAGCGACCCGGAACCGGAAGCACGTGCCCTGAAAGTGTTGGGCCCCAAGGTCTAAAAGGTTAAGAAGCCCTGCTCGACAGTGTCCTTCAACATGTCAGCCTGCTGGGACAAATAATATGATTTATTATTGAGACATGAAGCATTTCTTATTTATTCTCTGTTCACAGGTGCATGTCGAAAGCCTTGTGTCAAGTCACTTGATCAAACAAATGACGAGGCCGTGCTGCAGTGTGTCGTTTATGGAGCGTCTCCTGAACCTAAAGTGGAGTGGAGGGACAGTGCTGGAAACATCCTTCATGCTGAAGAAGCTCAGGTCACAGAAAGAGGAGGCAGCTACGACATCATCCTCCAAACCAATGTGACCAAGAGCGACACCTACAGCTGTGTGGTCACACAGGACGCCATCTGTCATCAGATTTCTAATGACCTCAATATGGACTACCTCGGTAAGATTCTCCTTGATAATAATGAAATGTGTCTTTGTTGTAGCTCAGACTCAGGTCAGAGTGATTCAGCTCAAAGCAGTGTATACAGGGATTCAGTCCCATTGAGCCATCAGGTAAATGTGTCCACCTGAGAGCAACGTTCAAATCTAAACTGGGACTCTGTTTGATGAATCACCAGTGACAGGAGAGATAATGAACTGGGACCATTGAGAAATCACCAAAGTCCCAGTGAGCTGTAGTGAACATGTGTGTTATCATCCAATCAGCTGACTGTGCAGAATAAACACACATGATGAGTGTGATATTAAAGTGAAGGGGGGCTCGGCTGGCGTTGTTACTGTGATTGATTATTGTAAAGTCTGGATGTGAACCATGACAGCTTTGAATCTGCCTCACATGGATCTTTCCATCCCTCAGCTGATGCTGCACATATGAAACAGGAGACTTTGAGATGTGTGCAGGATCAGGATGTGACTTTAAAGCTCAATGTGTTCTTCAGCTCTGAATGACTGCAGACCACACACACACACACACACACACACACACACACACACAGGTGAAGCTTGTTGATCCTTTAATGAGCTAAAGTGTCACTTTCAGTGGTCTCTGAGAAGACTTTAAAAAGTCTCCCTAAATGATCCTTCCAGAATAAAAACCCTCTGAGACAGCTCCAACTCCTGATTTCAAAGTCCTGCAGGTCAAAGTGTCAAATAAACGTCAAGTCCTTTAAAGCATCATCGAGCTGGAAACAGACAAACTGCACTCTCAACCATTCACACACTTTCTCTCTTTCAGGGTCAGGATTCTCTGCTGGATCGATCGTTGCTGCTGTCGCTGTTACATTCTTCATCACTCTTTCGGTTGTTGCAGTTGGGCTTCTCATCTGGTGTCAATGTCTTAAAAAAGGTGAGATTGAATAATGAGCATCAACATGATGACAAACAGCTCTTTGTCCTCTGTCAGAGTGGTGTCAGTAGTTGTCTGTCCTCAGTGCTCTTCACTCTGTTTTCTCCTCTCAGTCTGATCACTCCTGATTTAAGGTGAACCAATCAGAGAGCGCGCTGAATCAGTTGAAACTTTTGATCTCTGTGAGAGACCTTTAAGAACAGAGTGTGACTTCTATCTGACTCCACCTGTATCCACTCATTATTTCTGTAGCTGTGACACAGAGCAGCTATCTGCTCACTTCTCCATCCATCCATTATGTCTCCAGCTGAAACCATTCCTCCAATAACTCCATCCATCCATTATGTCTCCAGCTGAAACCATTCCTCCAATAACTCCATCCATCCATTATGTCTCCAGCTGAAACCATTCCTCCAATAACTCCATCCATCCATTATGTCTCCAGCTGGTTACAGAGGAGAAACAGCCTGAACGCCAGCCAATCACAGAGAGGCTCATTCATACACAGACCAGAAGCTGTTTGTTATTATAAATATCTAATCAGCCAATCACAGAGAGGCTCATTCATACACAGACCAGAAGCTGGTTGGACTGGTAGCAGCGCTGCTGAAGTGGATCAGTCATTCAAATAATTCTTTATTTATTGGATCAATAATCAACAACAAGCCCAGAGTCCTGAGGCGAGTGTGAAACCGTGTCCCCTCACACTCAGTGTGTGAAGGTGTGTCTGCAGCTTTATTAGTCTGGACCATGTTTAAATCACATCCAGCTACAGAGAGTTCAGTAGAGTTCATCAATAAACCAGATTTAACTGGAATCCATTGTTTCTCTTCTTTATTGTCATTTTGTCTTTTTTGAACCTGCAGGAAACGCCACGCCCCAGACCACACGCCGAACTGACTCGCCAACGGAGACCGCAAATCTGAATAAGATAACTTGATTCAGGTCGCTGTGTGTGCTTTTTATACATTACCCCACACACACACACACACACACACACACACACACACACACACACATGCTGGGTCAAAGTCACTCCTTCCTTTAGGAGTGTTGGCTCAGCGGAGTGTTCAGGCTGGACCGTACGACAGTAAAAAAAAGAACCGAGGCTGAGAGTCCTTCAGAGAAATTCATTTCAATGATTTAGCTTTCCTCTCCCAGCAGAGCGCGTTAGCATGTTTAGCTAAGTGGATGTTGCCTTACTACATCTCAAATGTTTTTCATTCATACGTCGCTGACGAAGCAGTGGGAGCAACTTGTGCTTACGTGTTTTAGCCAAAGACAAATCAAAGGTGTGGCTGCAGGAGCTGGGGATCGAACCCCCAACCTCCCTGTAAAGAGACGACTGACTACCACTGAGCCACAGCCGCCCCTGTATGTACAGCTTATGTAAAAAGGTCATTTGAAGTCGTCCCCATGAATCTGTGTTTTTATTTTTTATTGCTCTGTCTTTCTGCTCCATGTGTCTGTGAATTCCCCCCGAGGTCAATAAAGTTTTTTGATTTGAATTTGAATGAGATTGAAATGATTTGAAAAGAATAAATGAGTGGATCCATGTTGTTCAGAATAAACCTGTGAATGTTGTAAGAAGGAGGCCGTGCTGTCCGGCTGCACGTCGTCCACAGACGAGTCAGATCTGAAGAGAGAAACCAGCAACCAGCTCAACAAGTCTTAAAGAAGCCACTCGGCACTTTGAAGGCCACGTTGTGTCATAGAGAGGCCACCTGATCACAGCATCTACATCTCATTTATTGATGCATCTGTCAATCATACACTTGAACATATATGATGTCATAATGTTGTGATGCTTCATGTCAGAAAGCCTCGGTCACTCTGAGCTACAGTCAGACACGACACACATCTCTGTGTCCTTCTTTCAAACTCTGAATAAGACTGATCCTGTGTTCAGGGGCGGGTCCAGACTCCTTTGACCGGGGGGGGGGGCAACTGGTGCTGGTGGCACAGTGGCAGTGTGTGTGTGTCCATGCATCGAGGCTATAGTCCTCACACAGGCGGGTTCCCTCTCTCTCTCCCTGGTTTCTGACTGTATCCACTGTCCAATCCAATAAAGGCTAAAAATCCCTAAAAATAAATCTTAAAAAGAAGAACCAGCAGCTTGGCTTCATTCTCACTGTTGCACCAACATCCTGTTGTGAAACGACTTCCAGGTATCAACATGAAGAGTCTGGTTTCCTGAGAATCAGCAGTAGTGGGCCAACACATTCCTGACTGATACACAGTAAATGTCAAAGGTGGCTGTTGGAGGGTTGAGCCTTTTAGTTCTATGAAGAGTGTTGTGGAATCTTTTCCATTACCAAAGAGTGAAAATAAAGAGTGAGAAGATCTATTCAAAAAGGAACCCCAAGAGCGATCTGGTCTCAATGAACATTTATTCGAAGGCAAGATAAGCGTTCGAAGACCCCTCTCTCACACGGTGAGGAGAGAAAGAGGCCCCGAGAAAAGGCAAACATGAAAACTTATACATTTCCATCACACTACACAGATCACTTCCCCATCACGCCACATAGAGCCACTGCCCACCTGGCAGGGCGCCATCTATCCCCAAGTGTGAGAAAAGAGACTACATGACTATTTACCATCTCCCGAGGCTGAGAAGGAGATGGAGTCCAGTGAGAAAGAGCCTGGGTGACTCTTCCCACATGAACAGAGTGTGAGAAACAGAATAAAGGGAACGAAATGATGGGAAACAAAACACCCAATATGCTGTGCATGTAGTATTCTAAGACATCTCAGATACATTCTATATGACAGATTCTATGAGACCTTCGTAACACACAGTGGGAGTAACATTTTCCATAACAAGAGAAGTCCCTGAACCTATTAGTTGTTAGAAGAGAAGTCCCTGAACCTTTTAGTTGTTAGAAGAGAAGTCCCTGAACCTTTTAGTTGTTAGAAGAGAAGTCCCTGAACCTTTTAGTTGTTAGAAGAGAAGTCCCTGGACCTTTAGTTCTGAGAAGAGAAGTCCCTGAACACTTTAGTTCTATGAAGAGAAGTCCCTGAACCTTTTAGATCTATGAAGAGAAGTCCCTGAACCTTTTAGTTCTATGAAGAGAAGTCCCTGAACCTTTAGTTCTGAGAAGAGAAGTCCCTGAACCTTTAGTTCTATGAAGAGAAGTCCCTGAACCTTTAGTTCTGAGAAGAGAAGTCCCTGAACCTTTTAGTTCTATGAAGAGAAGTCCCTGAACCTTTTAGTTCTATGAAGAGAAGTCCCTGAACCTTTTAGTTCTATGAAGAGAAGTCCCTGAACCTTTAGTTCTATGAAGAGAAGTCCCTGAACCTTTAGTTCTATGAAGAGAAGTCCCTGAACCTTTTAGTTGTTAGAAGAGAAGTCCCTGAACCTTTTAGTTCTGAGAAGAGAAGTCCCTGAACCTTTTAGTTGTTAGAAGAGAAGTCCCTGAACACTTTAGTTCTGAGGAAGAGAAGTCCCTGAACCTTTTAGTTCTATGAAGAGAAGTCCCTGAACCTTTAGTTCTGAGGAAGAGAAGTCCCTGAACCTTTTAGTTCTATGAAGAGAAGTCCCTGAACCTTTAGTTCTATGAAGAGAAGTCCCTGAACCTTTTAGTTCTATGAAGAGAAGTCCCTGAACCTTTTAGTTCTATGAAGAGAAGTCCCTGAACACTTTAGTTCTATGAAGAGAAGTCCCTGAACCTTTTAGTTCATGAAGAGAAGTCCCTGAACCTTTTAGTTCTATGAAGAGAAGTCCCTGAACCTTTAGTTCTATGAAGAGAAGTCCCTGAACCTTTTAGTTCTATGAAGAGAAGTCCCTGAACACTTTAGTTCTATGAAGAGAAGTCCCTGAACCTTTTAGTTCTATGAAGAGAAGTCCCTGAACCTTTTAGTTCTATGAAGAGAAGTCCCTGAACCTTTTAGTTCTATGAAGAGAAGTCCCTGAACACTTTAGTTCTATGAAGAGAAGTCCCTGAACACTTTAGTTCTATGAAGAGAAGTCCCTGAACCTTTTAGTTCAATGAAGAGAAGTCCCTGAACCTTATAGTTGTTAGAAGAGAAGTCCCTGAACCTTTTAGTTCTGAAGAGAAGTCCCTGAACCTTTTAGTTGTTAGAAGAGAAGTCCCTGAACCTTTTAGTTCTATGAAGAGAAGTTGCTGAATATTTTAGTTCTTAGAAGAGAAGTCCCTGAACCTTTTAGTTCATGAAGAGAAGTCCCTGAACCTTTTAGTTGTTAGAAGAGAAGTCCCTGAACCTTTTAGTTCTAGGAAGAGTAGTCCCTGAACCTTTTAGTTCAGAAGAGAAGTTGCTGAATATTTTAGTTCTATGAAGAGAAGTCCCTGAACCTTTTAGTTCCTGAAGAGAAGTCCCTAAAACTTTTAGTTCTATGAAGAGAAGTCCCTGAACCTTTTAGTTCTAGGAAGAGTAGTCCCTGAACCTTTTAGTTCTGAAGAGAAGAGTGTGTGTGTGTGTGTGTGTGTGTGTGTGTGTGTGTGTGTGTGTGTGTGTGTGTGTGTGTGTGTGTGTGTGTGTGTGTGTGAGAGAGAGAGAGAGAGAGAGAAAGGGGGGGGGGACAGACAGACAGAGACAGACAAAATGGTAGCGACCACGCGTGGTCACGTGATGGCGGACACAGAACATGATGTTTCAGCAGCGTCTGGAAAGCCACAGGTCTCTATGTGTGTGCGTTTACTGAAAGGTGTGTGTGTAAAGGCGAGAGAGCGAGAGAAAACAACGCACCTCGACAGCTCAATCTCGGACTGGAGCTCACCACAACTCAGAGCACAGTTTACGTCGCGTACCAGAAGCTAGTGGCCGGATTTGTATCAGACGGCGTTCACACTAGTCTTTCTTATAGTGAGTCTATTACCCGGTTATGACGTGGGAGCTCACAGATAAACACCCGGGACACAGCGGCACAAATAAGGAGAACAAAAGAGATTTTACTCTGGTAAAATCTAAGACACAGTGGTCAAACACCAAGCAAAATATTATCACCGTTTCATGATAATAACTCAGTTATTAAACACACTCTCTATATCTAACTGCCCAGACCTAGTTAAGCCTCACTTGGAACCGCTTTGTCCACGGTTGATGAAGAAAAGAGGTTCTGGAGCGGCCTTTCTGCAGTTGTAAGGTGATGGCGGTGCGTGTCCAGTGGGGTTGAGCAGGGCCGTCGTGTCCTCCGTCGAGCGAGGTGATCTCCGTGGGTGTCCTTTCTTTAAAGGACGGAACGAGACGTAATCCTTACAGTCTCTCTCAATACCGTTTTAATACGGGAGAAATAGAACGCTATTCTTTGGAGATGCGTTCAAGTGGATGATCTAAGCTCGGAATTTCGGACGTGTCTGGAGTGGGGAGGGGGGTGAAGGTGTCCAGGGAAGGTGTCTGGAGTGGGGAGGGGGGTGAAGGTGTCCAGGGAAGGTGTCTGGAGTGGGGAGGGGGGGGTGAAGGTGTCCAGGGAAGGTGTCTGGAGTGGAGAGGGGGGGTGAAGGTGTCCAGGGAAGGTGTCCGTGGTGGAGAGGGGGGTGAAGGTGTCCAGGGAAGGTGTCCGTGGTGGAGAGGGGGGTGAAGGTGTCCAGGGAAGGTGTCCAGGGTGGAGAGGGGGGTGAAGGTGTCCAGGGAGGGGTGTCCGTGGTGGAGAGGGGGGTGAAGGTGTCTGGAATGGGGAGGGGGGGTGAAGGTGTCCGGAGTGGAGAGGAAGGGTGATGGTGTCCAGGGAGGGTGTCCGTGGTGGGGAGGGGGGTGAAGGTGTCCAGGGAAGGTGTCTGGAGTGGGGAGGGGGGTGAAGGTGTCCAGGGAAGGTGTCTGGAGTGGGGAGGGGGGTGATGGTGTCCAGGGAAGGTGTCTGGAGTGGGGAGGGGGGTGATGGTGTCCAGGGAAGGTGTCTGGAGTGGGGAGGGGGGTGATGGTGTCCAGGGAAGGTGTCTGGAGTGGGGAGGGGGGGTGAAGGTGTCCAGGGAAGGTGTCTGGAGTGGGGAGGGGGGTGAAGGTGTCCAGGGAAGGTGTCTGGAGTGGGGAGGGGGGTGAAGGTGTCCAGGGAGGGGTGTCTGGAGTGGGGGGTGAACGTGTCCAGGGAAGGTGTCTGAAGTGGGCAGGGGGTGATGGTGTCCAGGGAAGTTGTCCGTGGTGGAGAGGGGGGTGAAGGTGTCCAGGGAAGGTTTCTGGAGTGGAGAGGGGGGGTGAAGGTGTCCAGGGAAGGTGTCCGTGGTGGAGGGGGGTGAAGGTGTCCAGGGAAGGTATCTGGAGTGGGGAGGGGGGTGATGGTGTCCAGGGAAGGTGTCCAGGGAAGGTGTCTGGGGTGGAGAGGGGGGTGAAGGTGTCCAGGGAAGGTGTCTGGGGTGGAGAGGGGGGTGAAGGTGTCCAGGGAAGGTGTCCAGAGAAGGTGTCTGGGGTGGAGAGGGGGGTGAAGGTGTCCAGGGAAGGTGTCTGGGGTGGAGAGGGGGGTGAAGGTGTCCAGGGAATGTGTCTGGGGTGGAGAGGGGGGTGAAGGTGTCCAGGGAAGGTGTCCGTGGTGGAGGGGGGTGAAGGTGTCCAGGGAAGGTGTCTGGGGTGGAGAGGGGGGTGAAGGTGTCCAGGGAAGGTGTCCAGGGAAGGTGTCTGGGGTGGAGAGGGGGGTGAAGGTGTCCAGGGAAGGTGTCCGGGGTGGAGAGGGGGGTGACGCCATCTCTACAGACTGTCTGCACGCCACCTCTACCGTCTCTACAGACTGTCTGCACGCCACCTCTACCGTCTCTACATACTGTCTGCACGCCACCTCTACCGTCTCTACAGACTGTCTGCACGCCACCTCTACCGTCTCTACATACTGTCTGCACGCCACCTCTACCGTCTCTACATACTGTCTGCACGCCACCTCTACCGTCTCTACATACAGAGTTAGAAAACACACTCGGCGTGTGTGGCAAAGGGAAAACTAAAAAGCAACAACTACATACATAGAAACAAGTAGAAAAACGTAATAAATGCTAAATAACGCTAAAAGTTGCTCTGTGCTCCGACCGGTCGACCACACGGGCAGCGACCCGGAACCGGAAGCACGTGCCCTGAAAGTGTTGGGCCCCAAGGTCTAAAAGGTTAAGAAGCCCTGCTCGACAGGGTCCTTCAACATGTCAGCCTGCTGGGACAAATAATATGATTTATTATTGAGACATGAAGCATTTCTTATTTATTCTCTGTTCACAGGTGCATGTCGAAAGCCTTGTGTCAAGTCACTTGATCAAACAAATGACGAGGCCGTGCTGCAGTGTGTCGTTTATGGAGCGTCTCCTGAACCTAAAGTGGAGTGGAGGGACAGTGCTGGAAACATCCTTCATGCTGAAGAAGCTCAGGTCACAGAAAGAGGAGGCAGCTACGACATCATCCTCCAAACCAATGTGACCAAGAGCGACACCTACAGCTGTGTGGTCACACAGGACGCCATCTGTCATCAGATTTCTAATGACCTCAATATGGACTACCTCGGTAAGATTCTCCTTGATAATAATGAAATGTGTCTTTGTTGTAGCTCAGACTCAGGTCAGAGTGATTCAGCTCAAAGCAGTGTATACAGGGATTCAGTCCCATTGAGCCATCAGGTAAATGTGTCCACCTGAGAGCAACGTTCAAATCTAAACTGGGACTCTGTTTGATGAATCACCAGTGACAGGAGAGATAATGAACTGGGACCATTGAGAAATCACCAAAGTCCCAGTGAGCTGTAGTGAACATGTGTGTTATCATCCAATCAGCTGACTGTGCAGAATAAACACACATGATGAGTGTGATATTAAAGTGAAGGGGGGCTCGGCTGGCGTTGTTACTGTGATTGATTATTGTAAAGTCTGGATGTGAACCATGACAGCTTTGAATCTGCCTCACATGGATCTTTCCATCCCTCAGCTGATGCTGCACATATGAAACAGGAGACTTTGAGATGTGTGCAGGATCAGGATGTGACTTTAAAGCTCAATGTGTTCTTCAGCTCTGAATGACTGCAGACCACACACACACACACACACACACACACACACACACACAGGTGAAGCTTGTTGATCCTTTAATGAGCTAAAGTGTCACTTTCAGTGGTCTCTGAGAAGACTTTAAAAAGTCTCCCTAAATGATCCTTCCAGAATAAAAACCCTCTGAGAGCTCCAACTCCTGATTTCAAAGTCCTGCAGGTCAAAGTGTCAAATAAACGTCAAGTCCTTTAAAGCATCATCGAGCTGGAAACAGACAAACTGCACTCTCAACCATTCACACACTTTCTCTCTTTCAGGGTCAGGATTCTCTGCTGGATCGATCGTTGCTGCTGTCGCTGTTACATTCTTCATCACTCTTTCGGTTGTTGCAGTTGGGCTTCTCATCTGGTGTCAATGTCTTAAAAAAGGTGAGATTGAATAATGAGCATCAACATGATGACAAACAGCTCTTTGTCCTCTGTCAGAGTGGTGTCAGTAGTTGTCTGTCCTCAGTGCTCTTCACTCTGTTTTCTCCTCTCAGTCTGATCACTCCTGATTTAAGGTGAACCAATCAGAGAGCGCGCTGAATCAGTTGAAACTTTTGATCTCTGTGAGAGACCTTTAAGAACAGAGTGTGACTTCTATCTGACTCCACCTGTATCCACTCATTATTTCTGTAGCTGTGACACAGAGCAGCTATCTGCTCACTTCTCCATCCATCCATTATGTCTCCAGCTGAAACCATTCCTCCAATAACTCCATCCATCCATTATGTCTCCAGCTGAAACCATTCCTCCAATAACTCCATCCATCCATTATGTCTCCAGCTGAAACCATTCCTCCAATAACTCCATCCATCCATTATGTCTCCAGCTGGTTACAGAGGAGAAACAGCCTGAACGCCAGCCAATCACAGAGAGGCTCATTCATACACAGACCAGAAGCTGTTTGTTATTATAAATATCTAATCAGCCAATCACAGAGAGGCTCATTCATACACAGACCAGAAGCTGGTTGGACTGGTAGCAGCGCTGCTGAAGTGGATCAGTCATTCAAATAATTCTTTATTTATTGGATCAATAATCAACAACAAGCCCAGAGTCCTGAGGCGAGTGTGAAACCGTGTCCCCTCACACTCAGTGTGTGAAGGTGTGTCTGCAGCTTTATTAGTCTGGACCATGTTTAAATCACATCCAGCTACAGAGAGTTCAGTAGAGTTCATCAATAAACCAGATTTAACTGGAATCCATTGTTTCTCTTCTTTATTGTCATTTTGTCTTTTTTGAACCTGCAGGAAACGCCACGCCCCAGACCACACGCCGAACTGACTCGCCAACGGAGACCGCAAATCTGAATAAGATAACTTGATTCAGGTCGCTGTGTGTGCTTTTTATACATTACCCCACACACACACACACACACACACACACACACACACACACACATGCTGGGTCAAAGTCACTCCTTCCTTTAGGAGTGTTGGCTCAGCGGAGTGTTCAGGCTGGACCGTACGACAGTAAAAAAAAGAACCGAGGCTGAGAGTCCTTCAGAGAAATTCATTTCAATGATTTAGCTTTCCTCTCCCAGCAGAGCGCGTTAGCATGTTTAGCTAAGTGGATGTTGCCTTACTACATCTCAAATGTTTTTCATTCATACGTCGCTGACGAAGCAGTGGGAGCAACTTGTGCTTACGTGTTTTAGCCAAAGACAAATCAAAGGTGTGGCTGCAGGAGCTGGGGATCGAACCCCCAACCTCCCTGTAAAGAGACGACTGACTACCACTGAGCCACAGCCGCCCCTGTATGTACAGCTTATGTAAAAAGGTCATTTGAAGTCGTCCCCATGAATCTGTGTTTTTATTTTTTATTGCTCTGTCTTTCTGCTCCATGTGTCTGTGAATTCCCCCCGAGGTCAATAAAGTTTTTTGATTTGAATTTGAATGAGATTGAAATGATTTGAAAAGAATAAATGAGTGGATCCATGTTGTTCAGAATAAACCTGTGAATGTTGTAAGAAGGAGGCCGTGCTGTCCGGCTGCACGTCGTCCACAGACGAGTCAGATCTGAAGAGAGAAACCAGCAACCAGCTCAACAAGTCTTAAAGAAGCCACTCGGCACTTTGAAGGCCACGTTGTGTCATAGAGAGGCCACCTGATCACAGCATCTACATCTCATTTATTGATGCATCTGTCAATCATACACTTGAACATATATGATGTCATAATGTTGTGATGCTTCATGTCAGAAAGCCTCGGTCACTCTGAGCTACAGTCAGACACGACACACATCTCTGTGTCCTTCTTTCAAACTCTGAATAAGACTGATCCTGTGTTCAGGGCCGGGTCCAGACTCCTTTGACCGGGGGGGGGGGCAACTGGTGCTGGTGGCACAGTGGCAGTGTGTGTGTGTCCATGCATCGAGGCTATAGTCCTCACACAGGCGGGTTCCCTCTCTCTCTCCCTGGTTTCTGACTGTATCCACTGTCCAATCCAATAAAGGCTAAAAATCCCTAAAAATAAATCTTAAAAAGAAGAACCAGCAGCTTGGCTTCATTCTCACTGTTGCACCAACATCCTGTTGTGAAACGACTTCCAGGTATCAACATGAAGAGTCTGGTTTCCTGAGAATCAGCAGTAGTGGGCCAACACATTCCTGACTGATACACAGTAAATGTCAAAGGTGGCTGTTGGAGGGTTGAGCCTTTTAGTTCTATGAAGAGTGTTGTGGAATCTTTTCCATTACCAAAGAGTGAAAATAAAGAGTGAGAAGATCTATTCAAAAAGGAACCCCAAGAGCGATCTGGTCTCAATGAACATTTATTCGAAGGCAAGATAAGCGTTCGAAGACCCCTCTCTCACACGGTGAGGAGAGAAAGAGGCCCCGAGAAAAGGCAAACATGAAAACTTATACATTTCCATCACACTACACAGATCACTTCCCCATCACGCCACATAGAGCCACTGCCCACCTGGCAGGGCGCCATCTATCCCCAAGTGTGAGAAAAGAGACTACATGACTATTTACCATCTCCCGAGGCTGAGAAGGAGATGGAGTCCAGTGAGAAAGAGCCTGGGTGACTCTTCCCACATGAACAGAGTGTGAGAAACAGAATAAAGGGAACGAAATGATGGGAAACAAAACACCCAATATGCTGTGCATGTAGTATTCTAAGACATCTCAGATACATTCTATATGACAGATTCTATGAGACCTTCGTAACACACAGTGGGAGTAACATTTTCCATAACAAGAGAAGTCCCTGAACCTTTTAGTTGTTAGAAGAGAAGTCCCTGAACCTTTTAGTTGTTAGAAGAGAAGTCCCTGAACCTTTAGTTCTGAGAAGAGAAGTCCCTGAACCTTTTAGTTCTATGAAGAGAAGTCCCTGAACCTTTTAGTTCTATGAAGAGAAGTCCCTGAACCTTTAGTTCTGAGAAGAGAAGTCCCTGAACCTTTAGTTCTATGAAGAGAAGTCCCTGAACCTTTAGTTCTGAGAAGAGAAGTCCCTGAACCTTTTAGTTCTATGAAGAGAAGTCCCTGAACCTTTTAGTTCTATGAAGAGAAGTCCCTGAACCTTTTAGTTCTATGAAGAGAAGTCCCTGAACCTTTAGTTCTATGAAGAGAAGTCCCTGAACCTTTAGTTCTATGAAGAGAAGTCCCTGAACCTTTTAGTTGTTAGAAGAGAAGTCCCTGAACCTTTTAGTTCTGAGAAGAGAAGTCCCTGAACCTTTTAGTTGTTAGAAGAGAAGTCCCTGAACACTTTAGTTCTGAGGAAGAGAAGTCCCTGAACCTTTTAGTTCTATGAAGAGAAGTCCCTGAACCTTTAGTTCTGAGGAAGAGAAGTCCCTGAACCTTTAGTTCTATGAAGAGAAGTCCCTGAACCTTTAGTTCTATGAAGAGAAGTCCCTGAACCTTTTAGTTCTATGAAGAGAAGTCCCTGAACCTTTTAGTTCTATGAAGAGAAGTCCCTGAACACTTTAGTTCTATGAAGAGAAGTCCCTGAACCTTTTAGTTCATGAAGAGAAGTCCCTGAACCTTTTAGTTCTATGAAGAGAAGTCCCTGAACCTTTAGTTCTATGAAGAGAAGTCCCTGAACCTTTTAGTTCTATGAAGAGAAGTCCCTGAACCTTTTAGTTCTATGAAGAGAAGTCCCTGAACCTTTAGTTCTATGAAGAGAAGTCCCTGAACCTTTTAGTTCTATGAAGAGAAGTCCCTGAACCTTTTAGTTCTATGAAGAGAAGTCCCTGAACCTTTTAGTTCTATGAAGAGAAGTCCCTGAACACTTTAGTTCTATGAAGAGAAGTCCCTGAACACTTTAGTTCTATGAAGAGAAGTCCCTGAACCTTTTAGTTCAATGAAGAGAAGTCCCTGAACCTTTTAGTTCTGAAGAGAAGTCCCTGAACCTTTTAGTTGTTAGAAGAGAAGTCCCTGAACCTTTTAGTTCTGAAGAGAAGTCCCTGAACCTTTTAGTTCTGAAGAGAAGTCCCTGAACCTTTTAGTTGTTAGAAGAGAAGTCCCTGAACCTTTTAGTTCTATGAAGAGAAGTTGCTGAATATTTTAGTTCTTAGAAGAGAAGTCCCTGAACCTTTTAGTTCATGAAGAGAAGTCCCTGAACCTTTTAGTTGTTAGAAGAGAAGTCCCTGAACCTTTTAGTTCTAGGAAGAGAAGTCCCTGAACCTTTTAGTTCAGAAGAGAAGTTGCTGAATATTTTAGTTCTATGAAGAGAAGTCCCTGAACCTTTTAGTTCCTGAAGAGAAGTCCCTAAAACTTTTAGTTCTATGAAGAGAAGTCCCTGAACCTTTTAGTTCTAGGAAGAGTAGTCCCTGAACCTTTTAGTTCTGAAGAGAAGTCCCTGAACCTTTTAGTTCTGAAGAGAAGTCCCTGAACCTTTTAGTTCTGAGAAGAGATGTTTCTGAACATTTTCGTTTATGAAGAGAAGTCCCTGAACCTTTTAGTTCTATGAAGTTAAGTCCCTAAACCTTTTAGTTCATGAAGAGAAGTCCCTGAACCTTTTAGTTCTGAAGAGAAGTCCCTGAACCTTTTAGTTCTGAAGAGAAGTCCCTGAACCTTTTAGTTCTGAAGAGAAGTCCCTGAACCTTTTAGTTCTGAAGAGAAGTCCCTGAACCTTTTAGTTCATGAAGAGAAGTCCCTGAACCTTTTAGTTCATGAAGAGAAGTCCCTGAGCCTTTTAGCTCATGAAGAGAAGTCCCTGAACCTTTTAGTTCTGAAGAGAAGTCCCTGAACCTTTTAGTTCTATGAAGAGAAGTCCCTGAACCTTTTAGTTCTATGAAGAGAAGTCCCTGAACCTTTTAGTTCTATGAAGAGAAGTCCCTGAACCTTTTAGTTCTATGAAGAGAAGTCCCTGAACCTTTTAGTTCTATGAAGAGAAGTCCCTGAACCTTTTAGTTCTGAAGAGAAGTCCCTGAACCTTTTAGTTCTATGAAGAGAAGTCCCTGAACCTTTTAGTTCTATGAAGAGAAGTCCCTGAACCTTTTAGTTCTATGAAGAGAAGTCCCTGAACCTTTTAGTTCTATGAAGAGAAGTCCCTGAACCTTTTAGTTCTATGAAGAGAAGTCCCTGAACCGTTTAGCCCTCCGCTGAGTGTTGGCTCAGCGGAGTGTTCAGGCTGGACTGTACGACAGTAAAAAAAAAAAGAACCGAGGCTGAGAGTCCTTCAGAGAAATTCATTTCAATGATTTAGCTTTCCTCTGCCAGCAGAGCGCGTTAGCATGTTTAGCTAAGTGGATGTTGCCTTCCTACATCTCAAATGTTTTTCATTCATACGTCGCTGACGAAGCAGTGGGAGCAACTTGTGGTTACGTGTTTTAGCCAAAGACAAATCAAACGTGTGGCTGCAGGAGCTGGGGATCGAACCCCCAACCTCCCTGTAAAGAGACGACTGACTACCACTGAGCCACAGCCGCCCCTGTATGTACAGCTTATGTAAAAAGGTCATTTGAAGTCGTCCCCATGAATCTGTGTTTTTATTTTTTATTGCTCTGTCTTTCTGCTCCATGTGTCTGTGAATTCCCCCCGAGGTCAATAAAGTTTTTTGATTTGAATTTGAATGAGATTGAAATGATTTGAAAAGAATAAATGAGTGGATCCATGTTGTTCAGAATAAACCTGTGAATGTTGTAAGAAGGAGGCCGTGCTGTCCGGCTGCACGTCGTCCACAGACGAGTCAGATCTGAAGAGAGAAACCAGCAACCAGCTCAACAAGTCTTAAAGAAGCCACTCGGCACTTTGAAGGCCACGTTGTGTCATAGAGAGGCCACCTGATCACGGCATCTACATCTCATTTATTGATGCATCTGTCAATCATACACTTGAACATATATGATGTCATAATGTTGTGATGCTTCATGTCAGAAAGCCTCGGTCACTCTGAGCTACAGTCAGACACGACACACATCTCTGTGTCCTTCTTTCAAACTCTGAATAAGACTGATCCTGTGTTCAGGGGCGGGTCCAGACTCCTTTGACCGGGGGGGGGGGCAGCTGGTGCTGGTGGCACAGTGGCAGTGTGTGTGTCCATGCATCGAGGCTATAGTCCTCACACAGGCAGGTTCCCTCTCTCTCTCCCTGGTTTCTGACTGTATCCACTGTCCAATCCAATAAAGGCTAAAAATCCCTAAAAATAAATCTTAAAAAAAAGAACCAGCAGCTTGGCTTCATTCTCACTGTTGCACCAACATCCTGTTGTGAAACGACTTCCAGGTATCAACATGAAGAGTCTGGTTTCCTGAGAATCAGCAGAAGTGGGCCAACACATTCCTGACTGGTACAAGGCAAGTTTATTTATATAGCTTTTGTGAACGGGGCGGGCGTGGGCATTTTTGGGGATTTTTGGGATTTTCTGTAAAACAATAAAATAAGCCACCTGGGGACTTGCACCCCAGGAGATACACAAATATTGGAACCAAAACAGGAAAATTAAAGACACATAAGTTCGAAAAAACTGAAGAGGCAGAGTCGTTTTACCAAAATATAAAAAAAAGGTTTTTATTATAGTCAATCAAAAGGAAACAAAATGTAGGTTGAACTGAAGCTGTAGGGAGGGAAAACTAAACACAAGGACCAAATACTAAGTGAATTAAAATAGTTTATTTTAATACAAACGAAAATAGTCAAAATCAAATTTACTAAATATATTAAAACACTAAAATCAAAAAAAAGGAATAGAATAAAAGTGAAAATACTGGATAAAGGAACAACTGTTAAAACTATTAAGAAAGGAAGAATGTGTTGCAGTAAGGCAGACAGTATATTTCTAATGTTCAGCCTGAGTGAATAATAATGTTTTAAGGTTGATTTAAAGGAGTTGAGTGTGCCGGCAGTCCTCAGGTGTTCAGGGAGTTTGTTCCACAGGTGAGGAGCGTAGTGACTAAACGCTGCTTCACCTTGTTTGGTTCTGACTCTGGGAACACTGAGTAAACCTCTTCCTGAGGACCTGAGCGGTCTGGATGTTTTATATTCTACAAATAGATCTGACATGTACTTAGGGCCAAGACCATTTAATGCTTTATAGACCAGTAGTAAGATTTTAAAGTGGATCCTCTGACACAGCCAGTGCAGTGATTGAAGCACAGGTGTAATGTGCTCCACCCTCTTTGTGTTGGTGAGGACTCTGGCTGCTGCGTTCTGGATCAGCTGCAGCTGTCGGACAGATTTTTTACTGAGGCCTGTAAACACACCGTTACAATAATCCAGCCTGCTGAAAATAAAAGCATGAACAAGCTTCTCTGAATCTTGTTTGGTCAGAAAACTTTTGATTCTTGCAATATTTTTCAAATGGTAATAAGCTGATTATGTTACCATCTTAATGTGGTAGTTGAATTTGAGGTCTGAGTCCATAATCACACCAAGATTTCTGGCTTGATTTGTTGTTCTTAAGGACATGGATTCAATACAAGTGCTGACCTCTGACCTTTCCTCTTTAGGGCCAAAAACAATCACCTCAGTCTTTTCTGGGTTCAGTTGTAAAAAGTTCTGACACATCCACTCAGTGATTTCACACTGTTATCTCTTGGATTGTCTAAATGAATGTTGAAATCACCCACTATAACGACACAGTCATAATCAATACACACAGCAGACAATAGTTTGTTGAGGTCACAAAAGAAGTTTGCATTATACTTTGGTGGCCTGTAGATAGTGACTAATATTGCACAACAGGGTGAGCTCAGCTGGAGTGCAATGTGTTCAAAAGAGCAGAATTTCCCATATGACAACTGTTTGCATTGGTACTTGTTATTGTACAGAGCAGCTACTCCACCTCCTCTCCTCGACTCTCTAACTTCACTGATAAAATTAAAGTTTGGAGGAGCTGTTTCAATAAGTGCTGCTGCACTGTTGTTCTCATTTAACCAAGTTTCAGTTCAAAACATAAAATCCAAATTCTCTTCGATTATGAGATCATTAATTAAAAGTGACTTGGCTGATAGAGATCTAACATTTAGTAGAGCAAATTGTAACATGCTGTGAACTTTGCTAGATTCACACTGTGGCTGACGCACAACTGGAATCAAGTTAGATAGAGTGACCGTACGTTTTAATCTAAGGCAGGAAACACAAGGAAAAAAGAACACAAGACCAGAACACTGAAGACCAGTACAAAGTAAAACCCAACACTGACACCACCAAAACCAGATCTACAAAATAAAACAGGAAACACTAAAGACCAGACTTAAAACACAAGACAGGAAATAAACTAACATGCAACATAGGAGGACACAGAGAAACACACTGAAGACTATAGTAAACACACTAGGAACATAGATACACAGAACACGAGGGAAATAATGAAAACTAAACCAGGATCAAAAACAGAACAAAACCAAACTATGACACTTCCCTGGCTTTTCCCTGGAGATGTCAGGCTTAGCATTTGCCTTAAAACCTGGACCCAGAACACATCAGTACACACACTCTTGTGGGCTCTTATTGGGAGACTGGTGTAGGTTCAGATCTAGCTTTGGAAGGGGTACAGGTGGGGCTCGTCTGCGTGGAGGTAGTGGAGGGGGGCGGGTTGTTGAAGGGGAACTAAGGGGAACACAGTAAATGTCAAAGGTGGCTGTTGGAGGGTTGAGCTGCTGGAGTCATATCCTTTGTCATATCTTTCATTTTGATTGACTGCACAGAGTCCTGATAGAACAATCTTTGGGATGAATCAGAGTCAGGCCTTCTGGTCCAACATCAGTGTTTGACCTCACTCATGTTCTTCTGGATGCTCAAGAATTCCCATAAACACTCCTAAAGCTGGTGGACAGCGTTCCCAGAAGAGCTGAAGCTGTTGTAGCTGCACACAGTGGATCCACGTCATATTCAACCCTTTGGATTAACAATCAACTTTAGATGTGAGTCAAGGCAGGCGAGCCGATACTTTGTACTATTGATTGCATGTTATAAAGTTGATGGGACTTTAAATGGAGGTGTGCAGCTCATAAACTCACCTGTCATTCTATTTGATCTGTTTCTAAGGAAGCAGCTGTTCAGACTGACAATCATTAATCCACATCAGACAGTGACACACTTGATCTGCCTCCTTATCTCCTCCCTCCTCTCTCTGAATGAGCTGTGCTGGTTCCTGCTGGGTGAGGAGATGAACGTGTGCAGCACTCTCTGATCTCCATGTGACAGCATGCTGCAGAAGCAGGCTTTAAGGGAAGCCAACAGATGGCTGTGGGATGGATCAGACGCCTCTCATTGGCTGAGCTTTAGGGCGGGGGAGGGGGAAGGGGACAGGTAAGTTCAGGTAAGGAGACGTTTCTGTCTCTGATTGGTTGTCGAGCAGCAGAGTTTGAAATGTGATATGAGCAGTAAGGAGCCAGTGGAGGGAGATGAACATAATAAGATCACATTCACGGTTCTGTCTGAATTGTCCCGTTCACCTCACTCCTTTACATTTCCAGCTGAACACCTCCCTTTTTATTTCTATTTATCTCACCTAGCTGACATGTGCAACGTGTATTTCAAATTAATCATGGTTCCTTTAGAAATAAAATTCAATAAATATAATCAAGAGTCATGAGGAGAGGAGACTTTTATTCTGAAGGGTTTCACGTCCTCTACGGGGTTGTGGTCGTTTCCGGTGCTTTTATCTGAAGAGTAAGTCAGTGACGGACCAATAGGAAGGCAGAGAGCGTGTTAAACGTCCTCGCGCAGAGAAGAGTGCGTTCAGTGATGTTTCATGTTCAGATGAGCAGCATGCAGATCCTTCTCCTCTCTCTCCTCCTCAGCGGCTCTCTCATCCAATCAGCGGAGGGAACCGGTAAGAAGTCGGAACTCTTTATTTAACATGTCATGTTGATAATAATCATGACGTCATCCATCTGATTTTTAATGCTCAGCGGTCACTCTGCTGCAGGTGTGTGTGTGTGTGTGTTAGTGTGTGTGTGTGTGTGTGTTGCAGAGTGTGTGTGTGTGTGTGTGTGTGTGTGTGTGTGTGTGTGTGTGTTGCAGACACCACCATCATTTCCGAGAAACTCTGAGTGAGACTCGACGAGCTGCGTGTTTCTCAGAGTCACTCCTTCTTCTTCTTTTCTTCAATGATTTTTCAGATCCAGCAGCTCACACACTCTGTCAATATTTACATTAAGCTTTATTATGGGCTTTTATTTTGTTACTCAGTTTGACACACCCTTATATACTTACACACACACACACACACACACACACACACACACACACACACACACAAACGGACGGGCACAAGTTTCAACATGTTTTCATTTATTTTTTTTATTTAAAAAAAAAGAAAAGAAATAAGTCGTATGAAATGTTTATTTCCTTCCTCCTGAAGCTGAACCTTGACCCCCCCCTCGTGCCTTTTATGATGCTTATACTGGTCCTCATGCACTCCTCCACTTTACTCTGTTTGATATCACTTCTCTTATCTGATCCATCAGAGCACCACGCTCACTTTATTCTTTTAATCATCTTTTTTATAGCTCTACCTAATCACTTTATTATTGAGTATCTGCCTACTTACACACAGCTCTGTATGAATATATATTGATTGATTATTTGTCACATATGCATGTAGGTGGCAGTATTGAAGGTTTCAGAGTGTGACAGTGACAGTGTTGTGTTTACAGCAGAAGAGCTGCTTTATGTTAGAAGGATGGTGTCTGTCGTTCATGTGTCCTTAATGTGAAGCGCTCATGATGAAGCCTCCATGAGAAACAAGCTTCTCTCCCTCCATCAATATACACTATTTTACATCTCTTCACTACTGCACATATTTCTTTGAATTCCCCCCCGGGGACAAATTAAGTTTTTTTTATTGAACAGAAATGAAAGAAAACAAACAGGAAGTGAAGCGTGTTGCATTGGTTCAGCTCCTCCCCCTAAAACGAGCTGAAAACAGGACGAGCTCGGACCTCCAGCCAAAACTAAACCAAGAAAACCATCCAGACGTGCAGTGAAGGAATAAATACATGAGGGGGGGGGGGCTAAGAGACTCAACACATCTTACCCAGAGAGAGAGAGAGAGAGAGAGGGGGGGGGGGGTGGAGAGAGAGAGAGAGAGGGAGAGAGAGAGAGAGAGAGAGAGAGAGAGAGCAGGGGGGGGGAGGTGTCAGAATCAAGAATAGAGATAACAGGATGTAGCAGTTGGTTTCTGTTTCTGGAGGTTGTTTGAGGTGAAGCGGTGGGGGCGGGGCTTCCTGTTCCTCTATCATACCAACATCACTCTAAAGTTAAATGTTATTAAACTTCATTAAAGACCAAAAAGTGGATGGATTCCCACACGACTCCTGGAGTCAGGACTGAGACATCCTGCAGAGGTTCAGACTTGTCCTCTCTCTCTCTGGCAGCACATTTGAACATTTTCCCATCTAATCTAATCTATGAAAGCAGAATGACCTGTTTGTGTTGTTTGACTTCTGCGGGTGCAGAGATCAAATCTGAAACAGGTCAGAGGTCTCACACTTCAAGTTTACACATTTATGGTTCTAGAATAAGACTTGACTTCCTTTACATGAACCTTTCTCTTTAATATTTACCTCAGTGTTTTTAATTTAGTGAAGCTGCCATCAGACTGCACAGCATGTGTAAGAGCTGAGCTGTTGATGTGCTTATAGCTCAGCATGTTTCAGGGGGCACAGCGGGGATTATTCATGGTTCAGGAGGGTCACAGTCAGAGGTCTCCTCCTCTGACCAAACAGCTTCATTCACAGTTCACCTTCAAAAATCAGATGTTCTAAAGTTTAAATGTCAAAATACACCTTTCCCCCCCCAATATGAACTTGAAGAGATTCATGTCAGGGGTTAATATCAGGTCCTAACAGGTGTTTGTCAGGTGTTTGGTGAAATGAAGGGAGGTGTCCACTGTTGATTCTTTGAATGTTTTGATTTAAAGTCCTCTTTCTTTTTAAGGAAATCCTGAACACAGCACTCGTCTCCTTTCCACTGTTAATCAATGAAACCATGACCAAAGTCAATCAGGTCCCTGAACCTTTTAGTTCTGAGAAGAGAAGTCCCTGAACCTTTTAGTTCCTGAAGAGAAGTCCCTGAACCTTTTAGTTCTATGAAGAGAAGTCCCTGAACCTTTTAGTTCTATGAAGAATAGTCCCTGAACCTTTTAGTTCTATGAAGAGAAGTCCCTGAACCTTTTAGTTCCTGAAGAGAAGTCCCTGAACCTTTTAGTTCTGAGAAGAGAAGTCCCTGAACCTTTTAGTTCATGAAGAGAAGTCCCTGAATCTTTTAGTTCTGAGAAGAGAAGTCCCTGAACCTTTTAGTTCATGAAGAGAAGTCCCTGAACCTTTTAGTTCTGAAGAGAAGTCCCTGAACCTTTTAGTTCTGAAGAGAAGTCCCTGAACCTTTTAGTTCTATGAAGAGAAGTCCCTGAACCTTTTAGTTCATGAAGAGAAGTCCCTGAACCTTTAAGTTCTGAAGAGAAGTCCCTGAACCTTTTAGTTCATGAAGAGAAGTCCCTGAACCTTTTAGTTCTATGAAGAGAAGTCCCTGAACCTTTTAGTTCTATGAAGAGAAGTCCCTGAACCTTTTAGTTCTTTGAAGAGAAGTCCCTGAACCTTTTAGTTCTATGAAGAGAAGTCCCTGAACCTTTTAGTTCTATGAAGAGAAGTCCCTGAAC
The DNA here is from genome assembly GCF_947650265.1 of Symphodus melops. Lineage (NCBI taxonomy): Eukaryota > Metazoa > Chordata > Actinopteri > Labriformes > Labridae > Symphodus > Symphodus melops. Next base: position 944,163 of record NC_136694.1, read on the forward strand.
CTTTTAGTTCTTTGAAGAGAAGTCCCTGAACCTTTTTGTTCTATGAAGAGGAGTCCCTGAACCTTTTAGTTCTATGAAGAGGAGTCCCTGAACCTTTTAGTTCTGAAGAGAAGTCCCTGAACCTTTTAGTTCTATGAAGAGAAGTCCCTGAACCTTTTAGTTCTGAAGAGAAGTCCCTGAACCTTTTAGTTCTGAAGAGAAGTCCCTGAACCTTTTAGTTCTGAAGAGAAGTCCCTGAACCTTTTAGTTCTATGAAGAGGAGTCCCTGAACCTTTTAGTTCTGGGGATCTTTGGTGGAAAAGGGTCTTTAGAAACATCAGCTCCTGGACTACTTTCAGCTTCTACTCACTGTGGAGGACAGCTCACTCAACTAAACACACATCAAGACTGTATATCCAGCACTACAACATGTTGATGCTCCATTCACTGACTTTACTGTTTTCATGGAAACAAACTGATTCACTCTCATGTTTGTGTTTCAGTTAAAGTGACGGTGAAAGAAGACAGTGATGCTGTGTTACCGTGTTCCCTCAGCACCAAGGAGAACATCCAGACCTCGGTCTTTGACTGGAAGAAAGATGGTCAGGGTGTGTTCTTTGACAGATATTCTGGTCAAGACACGACAGGTCAAGACAAACAGTTTGAAGGTCGAGTGTCACATTTTAACGAGGAGCTGAAGAACGGTAACGCCTCCATAAAGATCAGGAAGACGACGGTGTCTGACAGTGGAAACTACACCTGTATTTTTCCTAATCTGCAGCCGAGACAAACGTTCACCATTGAGCTGGTTGTTGGTGAGTTTTTTTTTTTAATAATATTTAAAAACATTGTTAGTAAGATGAGCCTGTGTACATGTGGAGTTCAAACTAACCACTTGTCCACCAGCGTCCGACTCTTTGACTCTTATTACAAACAAGTGTCCTCTCTCCTGCTGCAGCTTCAGCTGGTTTATAAAGTCAGAGACTGAAGCTTTGTATTCAGATTTTAGATGATTTAATATAACTGGATAAAATGTTACTTTCATAGTCTGAACCTGAAGCACATCTGCTCTATATGTCATGTTAATAACATCACACACATTCTCTAACTTTATATATTTTCTTTTTTCTTTCAGAGTGCATCTTAACATGTTGACATTCTTTACATTAACGTATATTTTTGCCTCTCGATGTAACAGTTTTAATTTGTTTATGCTGATTGGATGTTACGAGGCAGACACATGTTCATATCATCAGGAGAAAGTAAAGACTCTGAGGGTTCATGTAGTGTGTTAGCCTTTCTTGAATCCTCGATTCAGGACGTGTGATAAATGATTTCTCAAATAAAAAAAGTTTTATTTTGCTTTTTTTTCTTTATTTCCATTTTTAAAACACAATAAATGTACCATACAACGGGCCATTAGGTTGAAATGTTCAGGATATTTGACTCAACTTATCTATAATATCTGTATGAAGTTTCATGTTGACAGACTGAACAGGCTCAGAGATATTTGACAAAGTGCAGTACAGAGCATGTCCAGCAGGTGTCCACAGAGCGCTCTTAAACTTTTATAAAGTTACCAAAATAAGATAATTCACCTCACTTTGAATCAACAAAAAGTGATTTAAAATGTGTGAAAGTCTTTGATTCTGCCCTTTAAAAATAAATGTTTGTAATTTAAATACATTTTATACAGTTTTTATAAATTACTTACACCTCTACAAATATTTAAATCAAGTTTTTGTGATTCGTTCATGTCCCACTGTTGCTCACATTACCTAACGGTTAACTTCCGGGTATGCTCAGGCAGGTAAATTGATTGGTTACAAATTTTGGGCCTTGTCATGGTGTTGACTTCTCATTGGCAGAAGCTAGCTGTCAATCAAAGTTAAGTAGCGCACGAGTACAGATGCAATGTTTTAATTGGCTGATTGAGTTAAAAGTCCGACAGGCTCGCGGCTCCTGTTCACAGAAAGACGCTGATTGGTTTGTTTGGTTGCTGGGCGTTTACTGATTGTATAGATACCGAACATGATTGGTCCAAAGTTTGTTTTAATAATTAAACTTTGACAGAGAATTAGCTGTTTCGGTAGATTGACAAGCGACCGTGAAACTAACCGGAGGACACGATGGACTTTTATTTAATGAATTTATTCTTCAACTTGAACACAAAGCAGCTGTTTTTAATCAGCGGAATGTTTTTCAGTGAAATGAGCCGGTGTTTGTTTCAAATGTCTGGTTTTCAGTCTATAAATACATTTGAACGGCGGCTCGTCGCGAGACCTTCTGAGATGCTAACGGTTTAAAACGGTAAAGTATGACGTCACTGTTTAAAATATTTTATCCTTTAACAGTCATTTTTAATTCCTCTGTAAAAACGAAAAGCTGAGCTTTCAAACTATATATAATATGTTTGTAGTGATGTTTACAGTCATAAGAAAAAACGTCTTTTTGTAGTTAATTAGTCTGAACGTTTGTATTTGGGGTCGCGCGCATCCTCCGCGTGTTAAAAGATTAAAGGACAGAACTAAGGAGGAACCAGGTGAGTCCTGATGATGTCATCCTCTGCCTGTCACGTGCTAAGGTTGACCCCACAGACCTGATACCACTCAGGAATATTTAAAGTATTTCTAATTCACTTCAGTGAACATTATCCTTCAGTTTGTGACGTAAAGACTCACAACACGTCAGTTTAAAGGAATCAATCAAAGCTTTTTGTACGTTAATATAACCATGAGTCCTCCTCACCTAGCAGCTCTGATGAAGGGGGTTCAGGTCAGGTGGTCTACAGGGTCCTTCAACATGTCAGCCTGCTGGGACAAATAATCTGATTTATTATTGAGACATGAATTTAGCTTCTCTATTCTTCCTTTTATAAACCTCTTTAATCAGATATGTGATGACCAGAGGATTCACATGATTACATTTCTGATGCTGTAAAGAACCTGAATCATTTCTTATTTATTCTCTGTTCACAGTTGCATGTCGAGAGCCGTCTGTCACCTCACTTGATCCAACAAGTGACCAGGCCGTGCTGCAGTGTAAAGTTAAAGGGGCGTCTCCAAAACCTACAGTGGAGTGGAGGAACAGTTCTGGAAACATCCTTCATGCTGAAGAACCACAAGTCACTAAACATGAAGATGGCAGCTACGACATCATCCTCAACAAGACTGTGACCAAGACCGACACCTACAGCTGTGTGGTCACACAGGACGCCATCTGTCATCAGATTAAATCTGACATCTCGATTCACATCAACGGTGAGATTCTCCTTCATAATAATTAAATGTGTCTTTGTTTTAGCTCACACTCAGTGTTGGAGCCATTTTGTACTGTGTGTTCAGGTCATTACCTGATTGCCACAGTAGGTGGCGTATTGGACAGCAGTAAGGTGGAAAGGGGAAAAGTAGAAGAAGAGGTGATTGTTCCTCAGGTGTGCTGCTTACCGGGGAGAAGCACACCGTTTTTGACCGCCATTTACATGCTAATAATTGAACCTTTCTTTTGTCTGTTTCAACAAGTTACTAATGAAAGTGTAAAACAGGGACTTTATTGGTATACAGTGATAAATAAATACAACTTGAACAAGTCCGCAGATGTTTGATTTACAACGTAGACGTGTAGGAAGGACGACGTGTCAGTTACAAATATCCCGTTAGCAGCCGCTCAGTGATTGAGCTCAAAGCAGTGTATACAGGGATTCAGTCCCATTGAACCATCAGGTAAATGTGTCCACCTGAGAGCAACGTTCAAATCTAAACTGGGACTCTGTTTGATGAATCACCAGTGACAGGAGAGATAATGAACTGGGACCATTGAGAAATCACCAAAGTCCCAGTGAGCTGTAGTGAGAGAGAAGAAGTCAAAGAAGGTGACGACGAGATTTCACTCCAAAAGTGGAGTCAAGATTTAAAGATGTGTCCGAACGTCTTCTCTGTGTCCGAGCTTCTTCATGATGGGAGTCAGAAGTTTTTAGTCAAAGTGAAACTGAGTCCAACTCTCCAAAGATTCACAGAGTTTATCTCCTTTTCTTTATTCCAACCTTTAAACATTCAGTAAGTCTCAAACAGCCTGTTTACCTTTACAATGCTTTCACTGTTTACAACATGTTTTTCCTTCTTCTGTTTCCAGGAGCAGAGAAATCTTCCTTTTGTCTTTGAATAATAATAATAATACATTTTATTTGTAAAGCACTTTACATTTTCTAAATCTCAAAGTGCTCCAGAGTTTCTCCTCTGATCAGACAAAAGTTCTGGGTTCTCCAATCAGATCTCAAGGGGGGCCCTCGCCGCCCCTCTGGACCGGGGCCCCGCTTTGCTTAAGAACACTTCAGTGAGATTTTCAAACTCAGCATTAACTGTTGATACGACTAAGAGGATTATAAAGTTGAGCTGTTACACAGTTAGATTTATTTTCTGAGTAATGGCGTCTTTAACGATTTCAAAGATCCCGATATTTCTCCACACGGATGTAAATGTAAGTCAGGACTTCTGTGCACACGCCTGCAGACAGATGAACGCTATGCAGTCAGCTTCCACAATCACAATCATCAATACTTTATTAATCCCAGGAGGCAGCACCATCCTGACAGCTGCACTAAAACAGAGTCTATTAGTAGAAATATATTTATATCCAATGAAATCTGAAAACAGCAGGAACATGAATCCAACATCAATCATCACGTTTGTGCTGTAAAAAGAGCAGAGAGTGAGGACAAGATGGAGGATATAGACTTTTCTTATGTTGCTCTATGTGTTCATGTACAGATTATTAATTCTTCTTACCTGGCACAGTTTGAACGTGTCATGAAGGAGTTTGGAGTTTAGAGTGTGTGAGGTGACCCGGGGTCAGAGGGAGGAGACGCTCACAGTTTGATGGTCACAGGCAGGAAGTCTCTGGCCTGTGTGTCACATGTTTCACTCAGCTGGAGTTTGCAGCTTGTTGTCTTGCTCACACGCATGATGCAGGTTTGGCTGCCAGCATTTTGTGCTTGTTAAAGGAAGTGAGGGGGCTTTTTTTTTAACCAGATGAATGACACAGATCCGACCTGTGTGCAGTTCACACTTTGTTGTCAGCGTGAGATATGTGCACGCTGTCTGTGCACAACAGAGGAGACGAAGGATTCCAGGGGTAAAGTGGCTGCTCTGTGGTAACCATGGATACCAGCCGCTTCATGCTAACACTCCCGAGCTCACAGCCCTCGCTTTTCTGCCCAGACAAAATGCTCGGTGGACACGAGACGAGCGTGGACAATAGATATGAAAAAGTCAAGTCAAAGTTTATTTGTTTAGCACCCTTAAAAAAAACTCTTCAGCTGACCAAAATGCTTCACAGGCAGAACGCCAAAACAGAATCAAATAAAGACAAATCCACACACTCACATCATCATACATGTAGAGGCATACAAACATACATGTTCACACAGTAGAATAAAATCATTACAAATATGGGGCTTGTTTCAGCTGGGTGTTTTTGAGTTGTGACTTGAATGGATGTAATGAGTTAGTTTGTGTTGGTGCCCGTGACGGGGGTCAGCCTGGGCTCGAGGGACAACAAGGAGGGACTGATCGGAGGACCTAAGTGGACGTGGTGGGGTCTAGAGGGTTAAAGGAGGGGGGGGGGGGCTGGACCATGCAGGGACTTAAGAACAAGTCACAGAATTTGGATTGAGGGAGTTGTGCAGTCGTCCAGGCGGGACGTAATGGATAAAAAGGGTTTTATTTATGTTCACACATCTTGATGTGAATCTTTTAATGTTCCTACTCTGCAAACATTCGTCACCGTCTTTGTAGATGGACAAATATCTGTCCAGTAAAATTCAGTTTGAGAATCACTGATCTACGTTTGCAGCTTTGCAGTTGAGATTGCTGTAAAATGCGATCCTCTCCAGGACGTACACAGTCTCACAGTCGCTCAGCTTTCCTTTATTTTTCTCCTTCTGGATCTCAGCTATCTGAAACATCTCATAGGGGGGAATTAGCACCTCTTCCTCCGTGTCTTTCAGACGGGGATATTTCTTCAGATCAGCCCCGTAACAGGTCTGAATTTACCGAAGTGAGTGAGTGTTGGATTGTGAGAGCTGGAGGCGAACATACCAAACCGGATCATTTGGTTGGTTTGCCGGTAAACTCGGTGCCAGATCTGCGCTAACTGATGTGGCATTGTTTGTGCCTATGAAGGATCTGAATGGCAGATGTTAGCCAGAAATGTAAAGAGTGAAACTGGAAGGTGGTGCCATATTCAGATCTGTTGGTTCGGACCGCACTGTTGAATAATTCCTCAAAGTTTTTCTGACCAGACGTGTAGATGCAGATGGCTGGAAAATGCTCCTCACTTAGATCCTCTTGTTCCTCTTTACACACTTGTCAGCAAGTTTCCAGACTTTGTGCAATATGCCTTCGTTCTCTCTCTTGAAGTATTTGACCTTGACCTTGTGGCTCCTCTGTGCTTGGCAGGAAGTGTACATGTCATGGACACAATCTTTAACCATACTCAGCGGGATGTCTTGGTTTTTCTCTCGGAGAGGGAAGTTGAAACGGATCTGAGGGGAGACGAAGACGATCATGAAGGGCAAAGGTCATTCAAGGTCATTGAACCACATGAAGCTAGCTGGTACAAAGAGTTCCTCTGAGTGACAGAATACAGACATGCAGATGATATTCACTGGGATCAGGAACGATGGTTCAAACGAGGTGAAGTTCAGTGTATCCATGCAAAAATCCAACATGCAAAAAGCAGACTAACTGCTGTGTTTGACCTCACACATTTATTTATCAATGATGTGGATGATTATCTAAGTATGGTAGAATGGGCCGATCTAAAGCGGACCTTTGTTGTTAAAGTGACGTGTGGTCGACTTGTTGTTGAATGATTGTGTGAGGAACAGGAAGTGTAAAAGACTGCAGGCAGCATCCAGCCGCAGAGTCAGAACAGGGACATGAAGGTCAGCATGTTTGTCTGCAGCGCTGCAATCAGGACAACTCAGGAATCTACAAACACACAAAAACAACAAGTTCACTTCAGTCTGCAGTGTTGATTCAATGTCTGTCATGATGGAGCTTTAAAGAAAAGTCTGCTAGTCCAAAGTGAGAGCTAGCAGTCTGCAGAAAGAGCTGATGCTGCAAACGTTGGGAGGTCTTTGAATGAGATGAGCGGTCCTCAGCACAGGTCCAGGACCTGCCGCTCTCTCTTTATATATCTTTGTGACCAGACGGGTCCAACGTCCTCTGACACACATGAACACTTTTAGATTTCCAAATGATGAAGGAGGAGCTCCTGTGAAAGTGTGAAGGTGCGAGTGTGGTAGGAAATGACTGTGGTCATGTCTTTGTTTGCTGCCAGCTGCAACAAAACAAACACACGGACAACTTTCCAACATGTTTGAACAGAATAAAATGCACGCTACATCTTGTTTTCATTTCTACATTTTTTAAAGGTAGCTTCTTCCTTCTTCTTTTTTGAACATGCAGCAACCTTTAATTTCTTCATTTTCTGTTTAAAACATGGTGAAATATGCTTTTATTACTGATGCTCATTTTCAAAAGTAAATATTCTAAATTATATTTGAAAGATGCAAAAGCGTACCCCTATTTCCTAAATGATCGGCAGGTGTGTAAATTGTCAATCAGAACAGAAAAATATATAAAAAGAAAAAAACAAGATCTGTAAAATATTGGAACCCCTTATTTGATTGAAAATGTAAAAAAAAAAAAAGAAAAAAGAAAGGTGTCAAATGTTGAAGCTGAGAAATGTCACTGTTCTGGGAAAGAAAGAAAGAAAAAACAAAATGGCGGCAACATGTTTGAAAGAAGATGAAACAGAGACAACATAAAGGCGAGTAGAGAAGGAGTCATGGAACAGCTGACCATGTGATTATCTGACAACAGGTCGAGGTCACATGATGGGCTCGGCAGTAGCTGGGTCCAGTGTAGTGTTGCTAGTTGACTTCCTGAGCACTGCCGAGGACACCTTGAGCAACACATTGTACCTTCTCAGGAGCGCTCGCTGTGTGCAGCCCTCTCACTCTGACATGTGTCCGTTAGCTCATGTTGACATGGATCCTGTGTGTGCACACGCGTGTGCTGACCATCAGACCATTAAAGGGATATTTCACTCATCTGCATGAAGCTGTGTATCTTTAGAAACCTGCTCCTGCTTTCTGCCCTGATTTTCCCCGGAGACGGGAAAGCTCCACATTTCTTTTTTGAGGAGGAAAAAATCCTCATTTCATCGGAGGCTGTTTTAGTTAGAGGGGGTGAAACTACATCGTGCTTTTGACCCTCTGAAGCTACAAACCTGTTGAAGGTCAGTGGGCGGGGCCTCACTGTCAGAATCTAAAATCTGATTTGGATGAAGAGGATTTAGGAATCGGAAGTTTTTCTACCAGCCGCAATATAGCGGCGAGCAGTTGAGGCTGATGGAGGAACGGGGGGCGGCGCTGAAGACGAGGAGCCCGGGCCGGCTCGAGTTGAGGCGGGCTGGTGCTGTCGGTGGTTTGTCTTTGGACACAGGCAGAGAATCTGTTTGAATTCCTAAAATGCCGATTCCTTCTGAAATGTGGGAAACGGCCGAGGGAAACGTGCGGATGTGTTGTAGAACGTAAACAGAGCGCTTTAGCTTCAGTGGGAGTGGCCTGCGGTGCAGTGCATTCTGGGAGCACAGCTGGCAGCGACTTTAACATTTATTTCACATGTCTCCTACACGTATGACCAAAGGTCAAGGTTCATGTTTCCACGGGTGAAGTGTCCTTTAAGAAAATAAAAAAACACTTTTTTTTTTCCTTCTGTGAAGCTGTTGGAGCTGTTCTTCTGTTTTTGTTCGCTCTGTGGTTCATGAAGGAGGATGTGATGATCGACTGGATCAAAGGCTGTAAGATCCAAAAGGATGAGAAGTGATGGGGTACCGGTGTCTGCTGCCATCAGAAGGTCCTTAGTGACCCGGACCAAAGCAGTTCCTGTTCTATGACCAGGACAGAAACCAGACTGGAGTTTTTCAAACACATTATTGTGAGTGAGCTGATCTTGAAGTTGTGCTGCAACAGTTTTCTCCAGAGCCTTAGAAAGAAACGGGAGATTGGAGATGGGCCTGTAGTTGAACAGAACTTGTGGATCCAGGGTGGGTTTTTCCAGTAGTGGTCTGATGACAGCAGGTTTGAATGCAGGTGGGATATGGGCAGCCAGGAGGGAGAGGTTTCTGATGGTAGTGATGAGTGTAGAGATGGCAGACATGTTGGACTTCAGTAGGGCTGAGGGGAAAGGCTCCAGTGCACAGGTGGATGGCTTCAGTTCTCTGACCATGGCCTCCACCTCTTCCTGTGTGACACTGCAGAAGGAGCAGAGGGGTTGGACAGTCTCAGGGAGTGGGTGGACACTTTGATGGCTTGATGCAGGAGTGGTGGACAGGTGTGAACGGATGTTGTCTCACGTGCATGTTGCACCTGTCCTCTGTGTCCTCAGAGTGGCAGGGTGAAGGGGCTTTGAGAAGATGGTTTATTGTTTCAAAGAGTTGTTTGGAGTCACCGGGGCTGTTATTGATGATGCTGGACTGGAACCTGGACCCAGCATCCATCAGAGCTTAAGCCCTCTTGTGGTCCCTGTAGGCCTGTTTGTGGTGCAGTGCGTGAAAAGGAGACTGATCTGGATGTTAAGGGGGCGTGGAGGTCTAGGAGACTGCTCAGGGACTGGTGGTAAAAATCCACTGAGTCAGTGACAGAGAGGCAGTTTGCAGAGCTCGAGGAGAGAAGTTGAAGATCCATCTGTGTCCATGTTTTTGATGTTTCTGAAATGAATGTGCAGCTTTGGTTTGGTGTCGGGGGAGGGGAAGGGCAGCTCCACTGAAACAACCCTGACATCATAGACCTGGAGCTTCCTGATGAGCAGCTCGAGTGTGTGTTGTTGGAGGGTGAGGGAGTCCAGGAGCTGGAGGACATGAGGGGGTGTGGACATGAATCTTTAAATGTCCCAGGATTCTGGTGTTTGTAGATGTTGGACAGAGCGTTGGAAGGAGAGCAGATATTTCCAGCATGAAAGCTGAGTTGGGTTTTGGGGGCCGCTCGATGAGAAGCACAGTCATGGGATGAGTTTACATTTAAATGCGAGACAGTGGCAGGAGGAAGTTGTAGGTAGTAGGATGGGGGACGAGTCCAGGTCCTGTGGGTGGATGATAGCGAGGCCACCACCACGGCCAGTGCTGCAGGCTGCCTCTAAGTAACTGTAGCCAGGGGGACAGGCTTCATTTAGGGCAGAGTCAACCTCTGGCTGCTGCCAACTTCCTGTCACACACAGGAAGTCCACTTTTCTTTCTCTCATGTCTCTTCAGTCAGCCTGGATTTATTCTTGATGGATTGAGTGTTGAGGAGTCTGTGGGCTAAATCTCTGTAGAGGTCGCAGGGCGGTCAAATCCAGTCCGCTCAGGCTGGAGTCCACTCCACCAAATGTGTCCAGCCCAGAGTGCGGAGGTCTCTCCTTGTTGTCCGGGCTGGACTGTGGAGGTCTCTCCTTGTTGTCCGGGCTGGACTGTGGAGGTCTGGCTGCATTTCCTGTGCAGATGTTTGCTGGAGAAACGGCGTTCCCATGACGGATGACCATAGAGACGGGATGTTTGTAGCAGAGCGGCGATGAGGTTTATGGAGGGTTAATTTTGGGCCGGAGCCTCGATGGATGTAACGAGGACGGAGGAAAAGTCCAAGCTGGCTGATGATTGGCTGTTTAAATCCAAGAGTGGCTGCAGGGTTTAGTTGGTGGAGCTGCGAGCTGGAGGATGGAAACGCCATCATGCTGGCCAAGGAGGGAAAGCTGTGGAGCCTCGCTGACTGTTGGCCAGATGTTTGCTCCAGGTGTTGGAAGCGGTGGAAGGGAGGACAGTTTTCCGTCAGGGTGGTCAGAACCAGAGGGCCCGTTTCCCCGTGGGTCCAAGTTTGAAGAGTGTTAAGGCGAGACACTACAGGTGAATAGGGTAAAAAAATTAACTCACAGATATCAATATGAAACTTCTACAGTTGATTACTTATGTTAAGACAAATATTTTTAATATTACAACTTTTCTGAAATATGTTTAAATATGCAAATAAGGCATTATTTAATGAAATAAGCGCTAATTTGCATACATTGGGGGGATATAAATCTGAACATTGGAAATGGCCAGGTTCAAAATTATTTATTCATTTAGTTAACATATTAGATATAAAGTGATTTACAGAGGGGATTTTAGATATCTCTTTTTATCACTTCATTAATCAGAAAATACTATCAACAGACCTAAAACATGTCCACACAGAACTCAAAGTTCACCTGAGTGTTTACAGGTGATAGTTGTACATTCCTTCTCCATGTAGGCTGTTTGTATCCTCACTTCAATGTCCTGGAAACAGACTCATGATCAGCTTCATGTTCTTGGTTTTTGCCACCAAATAGAAAATCTGTAAAAGTAAAACTGACCAACAATAATTGAGATGGCACTTTATTCTATTTTTATAAATCCATCTTTATTCCATCCATAAATAAAAACAGGCTCCTGTTATTACAGAGCTGTAATATGTTACACAGAGTTTCTCACAGAATGACGCGTGAAGGACGAGCGCAGCTCGCAGCTGGACATTTATTGCACTCAAAGTCATTCTAACCATATTTTTTACTTTATTTCATTTGTTTTATGAAAATGTTGAATATATGTTTGTAAGTCATTTAAAATGATGCTCTAATGTGCACAATGCAGAGTGAGTTAGGGTGCGTGTTTGTGTGAAACGAAGAGAGACTATCAGGCTGTGTGTGACACACTGTCCCCTGAGAGTATGAAATATAAACTCTGCAGCATGTTTAGACCCTGATCTCACACAATTCAGACAAATAATCAAATAAACAAAGCAGCTTCTATTATTATTATTTTAGCAGTTTCTAGTATCAACTGTGCAAACATAAACGAGCAGCCACGGCTGTGTGGCGTGCGCGTCACTTTTACATTTTTCTTTTTCTTCATGGTAGTTTGAAAGATTAAATGTTCACGGACTGAATAAGCCCAAAATCTCAAAAATGATCAGTGCATAAAAAATGGGTGTTTTTGCTTTAAAGACCAAAATAATGTCCCACTAAATGATAAATGATCTTCACACAGACGACTGGTAGAAGAGAAAACTTTCTGCAGATGTTTGTGACATTCTTCATCTGTGTGTGAACATCTGTCTGAACACTGAAGCAGATTTCAAACAGACAGAAAAAGGACTCAGAGATGAGCGTCTAATCTGGTGTAGAGACTTTTAATAGCTCTCCTTCCATCTTTGTACAGCGCTGTGACCAATAAAGCCGTTTACACTGCTGACACACGTCCCGTCATTACTGCGGGTGCAGACGCCGTCACACGCTGCCTGTCACCTGACAGGAATGAAAACACATCCACATGGATTGTGTATTGAAAGCTGAGTGCACGCTGTGCTGGGAGAGACAGCCACACAGACCAGAGCAGGTCACAATGATGCATTCACTGAAAACAGGGATTTCTGGTTCCCTCAGTGAACCTTGTGGAGTTGTGCTCTGACTGAAAGAGTGTGATATTAAAGTGAAGGGGGGCTCGGCTGGCGTTGTTACTGTGATTGATTATTGTAAAGTCTGGATGTGAACCATGACAGCTTTGAATCTGCCTCACATGGATCTTTCCATCCCTCAGCTGATGCTGCACATATGAAACAGGAGACTTTGAGATGTGTGCAGGATCAGGATGTGACTTTAAAGCTCAATGTGTTCTTCAGCTCTGAATGAACCTGTCAGACTACATGATCCTCTGTTCAGCAGTCAGTAGCTGACAGCCTCATGATTCATAGAGAGCTGCTTACTCGAGCTGGGTTTCCATTCAGGAGATTTCAGTCACAGAACCAATTTGACTTGAATAATTGTAACTCTAACTTGGTGCATTATTAAAGATATTATTGTTGAATGAAGCCCAAAGCAGTGCCATTAATCATGTACTTTTTATTAAACATGACCAAAACAAAATGTCATAATTTAAATCACAAGGCAGGCAGTGTAAACAAGGTGGCTACAAACACATAGTAAACTGAGGACATTCACTCTGCTGCCTGTGACTGTCTCACTAAGGTTTTGTGCAGTATGACACATCGGTTCCAACAAACATCTAACAACTGTATCAGAAGAGAAACAACCAAAAGAGACAATCAATCATACAAATGAATCAATAATGAATCAATCAAAGTAAACAAGCAGACATGTAAAAGGTTCTGAGTTGTCGTATAGTGCAATAAGTCAGGTTGTCAGGTATGAATCTGTTGCTCTGGATGTCCAACAGTCACAAGTTAGTGCGACTCTCTCTCTGCTAACTTCAGCCATGTTGGGATGTTTCACGTCTGCATACATGTTTGGGACTGTCACTTCACTGAACTGTTAGCATGTTGCTATAACGTAGCGTGGCTCCAGAGTCTGTATAAGGAAACCATCATTTTCAACAACGCTGTGTGGTCGTATGTCCTTGTATATAAATGTTGTGACAGGTTATTTTCTGCTCTCGCAGAGAGTTTGCTGCTAACCTTCATACAAATGTCTTCTCCAGCTGCTTCGGGTCCGACGTCTTTGCAGACTGCGTTTCCGGGTGGTGTCTCCATAAATGATTTCAGACACAATATTTCACCTCCACGCTGCAGATCTTGTAGATAGTTTTGCTCTTGTCCAGTTCATTGCTGCCTTCGTGTTTTTTAAATCCAAAACAGTTTGTTGGTAGTGCCTTCAGTGCTCCCGCCATGTTTAACTCTTTCCCCGCCAGAGAATTCTAGAATGTTTGCCAGCCAGCGCCAGCCTTTTTCACCATTTTCACCAATCTTTCAAGACTCACAGAATATTTTGTTCTTTGAATATGTAAATATTGAATACATCAAAAGAAAGATCAGAGCCTCTGCTTTCATATACAAAAAACTATTTTATTCAAACTTCATTCAATCTTTTTTTATCAGCACTTGAATATCGGCCATTTTCACAAAAAAACCACATTCCGGACAAAAAGCTGAGAAAACAGCACTTTTGTAAAACACACTTATTTTCAAGAAAAAAAAAGTGATTTTGAGTTTACATTTGGATTCTTTTTACTTTTATTTGCCAACTACAGTTATATTTTAAAATAAATAACTAAAATAAATAAAAATGATTACATAAAATTATTAATTTTCTTTGAATAGTGTAGCACTACAACATTTACAAACTATATTATACATTTTTCTTCTCTTATACACTCAGAAATACTTTGTTTTTACAAACACTTAAATATCATTATTATTTTCAATAATAAAACATTAGTTGAACAAAAACCTGATCAAGAGAGACAACCGTGTCTCCCAGGGAAGTGCCTTCTCCGCAATAGGGTTTCATGTTGTAACAGTACTCTGTGTCAGAATCGCAAAGGATGTAGGATTTGAACCCATATTTGACAGGTTTTTGGGGATTGTATACCCTGAACGCTAGCCGTCCACGCCACAGAAGCATACCCTCATCAATGCAAATGTTGGTGTTAGGTTGATACATTTGACTGAATTTAGATATAAGGTAATATAAGACAGGGCGGACTTTGTACAACCTGTCAGTGCTATTTGCTGGCCTTGATTCATAATCATTGGAGTGTAGAAATCTCCATATGATTTCAAACCGGTTGCGGGACATGACCTTGTTGAAGTAGGGGGTGGCCAAAATGTCATCTGTAGACCAGTACATTTCAAGGTCAGGCTTACGAATGATATGATCAAGAGCAGCAGCATCATTTAGAGGTCCAGGATTCTCAGTGAAAAGAAAGTCTTTTGGCTGCCAGTTCATTTCTTTCCACATCAGATTACCTGGACCAGGACCTGCACCTGGCTGGTTTACAGACCCTCTTGCTTGGTCACCAGGTACTTGACCTCCACCACACCCATAAGATCCACAGGTCCGACCTCTGCCTCTTTGCTGTGTTCGACCTGTAAATAATTAGAAAGACATTTTTTTTATTCAACAGTGTGATGTGCACAAAGAGAGAAACGTTATTTTTCGGCCTCTTCATATCACATCTTACCTTTTTCACCTTGAGTAGTTCTGTGTAAAGGACACCTGGGCCTTGAATCCCTGGACTCTGTGTGTAAAATGACAGTAAAATGTCAAACAAATATTCATTTGGTAAATAGTTTGTGTACAAAATGAAAGCTAAATTATTTCTTTTTTTATCTTCTCTCACAAGTTAGCAGATGCTCTTGTCTTGTAGTATCTAATAATCATACAATCCAAGTAACATACTATCAAACTAAATAAAATATGTTATCATGACTCACCTCTTGCACCTACGTGTATGTCTGGACCTTGGAGACCTGGACTCTGTGTCTGGAAATTACAATAAAATGTCCGTCAAAAATTCGTTTTGTACATAGTTCATTTACAAAACTGAGAGATATGTTATTTCGACGTCACGTTATCATGAATTATCAGATGCATATGCTATCACGGTGAATAAAAAAATAACGTGATCATATCTTACCTCTGACACGTCCTGAATCCCTCCATTCACTGTCGCCGCTGCTGTCTTCATCCAGATCAGTTTCACGGAGGTCAAAAAATGAATTATCAGAGTCTGTATCGATAATTAACTCTGTAGTTTCCGCAGCCGAATATCTCCTTGCTGGCGCCGGCATATACGGCTAATGTTGACTTTTTGACGCGCGTCAAACTCACATACAGACTGATAGAACACCGCCCGCTGGAAAATAAGGACGAAGAAAATGTTTGTTTTTTTTCTCTCTACTTTCCCGCGGGTGGTCTTGTTTGTTGGTTTTTGACCCTACAGTCCTGTAACTTTTTCACAATGTCCGCCAGAGCGCCCCCTATCGTATTACACTGAAAACACCAATTGACGGAATATTCCGTCAATGGCGGGGAACGGTTGGGTTCCAAATGACGGAATATTCCGTCAATGGCGGAGAATGAGTTAACAACGCTCGCGCTCCTCACCGAGCGACGAGATCTCGCGAGATCTCTGGCTGTCCACGCGAGACTACTCTGCTTTAGACTGCAGGCTGCATTACACACAGGAGGAGACTATTAAATAATCGATTTTAGGATTTTATGAATCGATATCGGGCCATTCAAAGGAAAATCGATTAATCGATTTTTTAACCCAGCCCTACTGCTTACAGTGATGTCACTTTAAATATACTGTGTTTGTACTGATGCTTTTAAACAGATCACTGTGTGACTCTGCTGATCATCCTGTTACCTTCATGTGCATTTCCCCTCTGTGTCCACAGGAGCTGCTTCAGAGCCCCTTATTAAAACCCTCGACCAATCAAAGGAGCAGGCCGTGCTGCAGTGTTTAGTCAGAGGAGCGTCTCCTGAAGTTACAGTGGAGTGGAGGGACAGTTCTGGAAACATCCTTCATGCTAAAGAAAGACAGGTCACAGAAAGAGGAGGCAGCTATGACATCATCCTCCAAACCACTGTGACCAAGAGCGACACCTACAGCTGTGTGGTCACACAGGACGCCATCAAACAGCGGGCTGAGGCTGACACCTACGTTCACATCAGTGGTGAGAGAATATTACAGTGTGCAATTCTTTTCACTGTGTGAGAGATTGAAAGAAAGAAAGGATTCAAAGTGAGCGATGAAAAAGCATTCTTCAGACTGAAGACATCAATCTGTCTTTAGAGGACGGAGGTCCCAGTTTTAGTGGGATCTGAGATTCTTTCTAATCTGTGAGCTCTCAGTTAGTTGAAGCAGGGAGTGATGGGTCAGACTGACGAAGCCTCTTTAATCCACAAAACACCAAATGAACATGAAACTTGAGCTTTTCATTTCTCCACATTTATCTGGACGACTGCTGAAAGAAGCAAAGACAGAGAAAGTGGAGGTGTTGAGCTGAAAGTGGAGAAGACACGGAGCAGAGCATGTGAAAAGTGAAAAGATGAAAAGCAACACAAAGTGGTGCAGAAGTGAACGCCTCCGAATGGAAAGCACATTGAGAGTCAGATTGAAGGCAAAGAAAGCACACGGCCTCCATGACAAACTCTGATTCAGGAGTCGGCAGCAGGAAGGACAGCTGTTTGGTTTCTCTGCTTTCAACTGCACAAATACCCATGATGCAACGCTGCCCTCTGCTGGTGAAAAGCTGGAAGCACAATGAGAGGGTTTCTCTGCATGTTTTCACATCTGTGGAGTTTTAGATGAAGAAAAAAGTTTTAGAATATTTTCAGTTTTCTAAACAAAGAGCAGAAAAAAGATGAGTAAAAATAAGGAAGAAAGAGCAGAGTGAGAATAAATCCAAACAACAAGAAAGACTGGCTCTGATTGGATATCATCAGTACAGGAAGTGGAAGAGAGAAGCAGCTGAACAGGTGAGCTGGAGTGCTGTCAGCTGATTGGCTGTTTGGACAGGTTGCAGAAACAGGAGTGTGGTTGGCTGTCTGGACTTTCTAGAACAACTCTGCGTGTGTTTTGACGGTGTGTTTCCCAGCTCTCCTGAGCAGCTGTTTGTCCCACGCTTCCTTCAGGAGCTGTGAGACGCACGCTCTGGACTCAGGACTCTGCTTCAGAGGACTAGAAAGGGGGCTCGGCTCGGTTTGGTGCCTTGCTCAAAGGTCTGAGCTGTTAAAGCGGTGCAGAAAGGTGGGGGGTGATGTCATAGTGATGTCATGGAGCTGACACAGACAGGCTCTTTAGGGAGATCCAGTCCTCAGGTAAAGTCTGGCTTCACTCTGATCCTGGTCTGATCAGGTCCCAGAGAGAGTCCTGGAGGATCCACATGTGCTGCTCTCTTCTCTGCATCACAAACTCAACTCACTTTAAAGCACATTTGAACTTGAACACAGACTTTCCATGAAAACAGACTGTGTCCACTAGAGGGCGCTGTCAGCATGCAGTCACACACACACACACACACACACACAGGTGAAGCTTGTTGATCCTTTAATGAGCTAAAGTGTCACTTTCAGTGGTCTCTGAGAAGACTTTAAAAAGTCTCCCTAAATGATCCTTCCAGAATAAAAACCCTCTGAGAGCTCCAACTCCTGATTTCAAAGTCCTGCAGGTCAAAGTGTCAAATAAACGTCAAGTCCTTTAAAGCATCATCGAGCTGGAAACAGACAAACTGCACTCTCAACCATTCACACACTTTCTCTCTTTCAGGATCAGGATTCTCTGCTGGATGGGTCGTTACTGCTGCAATTGTGGGCGGTCTTCTCGTCTTGGTTGTTGGTGTTGTTCTCGTTGCCACAGGTCGCATCAAGCTGTCCTGTACTAAAGGTGAGTTAAAGAACATAAAGTCTACCTGTGTGTCTCTCTGTCAGAGTGGTGTCAGTAGTTGTCTGTCCTCAGTGCTCTTCACTCTGTTTTCTCCTCTCAGTCTGATCACTCCTGATTTAAGGTGAACCAATCAGAGAGCGCGCTGAATCAGTTTAAACTTTTGATCTCTGTGAGAGACCTTTAAGAACAGAGTGTGACTTCTATCTGACTCCACCTGTATCCACTCATTATTTCTGTAGCTGTGACACAGAGCAGCTATCTGCTCACTTCTCCATCCATCCATTATGTCTCCAGCTGAAACCATTCCTCCAATAACTCCATCCATCCATTATGTCTCCAGCTGAAACCATTCCTCCAATAACTCCATCCATCCATTATGTCTCCAGCTGAAACCATTCCTCCAATAACTCCATCCATCCATTATGTCTCCAGCTGAAACCATTCCTCCAATAACTCCATCCATCCATTATGTCTCCAGCTGAAACCATTCCTCCAATAACTCCATCCATCCATTATGTCTCCAGCTGAAACCATTCCTCCAATAACTCCATCCATCCATTATGTCTCCAGCTGAAACCATTCCTCCAATAACTCCATCCATCCATTATGTCTCCAGCTGAAACCATTCCTCCAATAACTCCAATAATCGATCACAAAAATTCATCGAGGGATTTTCGCTGCCTCGAGGCCTCGTTTAGTTTTTTCATCAAAACTTTGCTATGAGTATAAAAGACGTTTAATGTAGCTGCAGCTACCTGCTCCTCTCTCTGACACACAGATACTTCAGCGCTAACACACACACACACACACACACACACACGCACACACACACCATTGTTTCTCTTCTTTATTCTCATTTTGTCTGTTTTGAACCTGCAGGACACACACCAGTCAACAAACATGAAGCTGACCTCTGACCCAGCCTGCTGACCCTGTTTGTGTGTGTGAGGAGGTTTAAAGCTTCCTGTGGGACGATGAGGACGTCTTTGAGTTCAAGTCGCTGGTTCAGATCCCAGACTCTCCTGTCCAACATGTTAAAGTGCCCTTGAGCAACACTCTGAACCCTGCATGAAGAAGTGCTTTCTAACTGCTGGAATCCAAAACAAAGTGCTTGAAGCTGTGAAAGGTTCAGACTGCAGTGATGCTGTCCTCAACATGCTGTCCTCAACATGCTGTCCTCAACATCCACTTAGCTCAACATGCTGTCCTCAACATCCACTTAGCTAAACATGCTGTCCTCAACATCCACTTAGCTAAACATGCTGTCCTCAACATCCACTTAGCTAAACATGCTGTCCTCAACATCCACTTAGCTCAACATGCTGTCCTCAACATCCATTTAGCTAAACATGCTGTCCTCAACATCCACTTAGCTAAACATGCTGTCCTCAACATCCACTTAGCTAAACATGCTGTCCTCAACATCCACTTAGCTAAACATGCTGTCCTCAACATCCACTTAGCTAAACATGCTGTCCTCAACATCCACTTAGCTAAACATGCTGTCCTCAACATCCACTTAGCTAAACATGCTGTCCTCAACATCCACTTAGCTAAACATGCTGTCCTCAACATCCACTTAGCTAAACATGCTGTCCTCAACATCCACTTAGCTAAACATGCTGTCCTCAACATCCACTTAGCTAAACATGCTGTCCTCAACATCCACTTAGCTCAACATGCTGTCCTCAACATCCACTTAGCTAAACATGCTGTCCTCAACATCCACTTAGCTCAACATGCTGTCCTCAACATCCACTTAGCTAAACATGCTGTCCTCAACATCCACTTAGCTCAACATGCTGTCCTCAACATCCACTTAGCTCAACATGCTGTCCTCAACATCCACTTAGCTAAACATGCTGTCCTCAACATCCACTTAGCTCAACATGCTGTCCTCAACATCCACTTAGCTCAACATGCTGTCCCACTTTGTCATCAGCTCATCGCTCAGTTTGGATCAACAGAGCTGAACACCTCCACATCTGGAAACATCAGACAGTAAAAAAAGAACCGAGGCTGAGAGTCCTTCTGAGAAATTAATTTCAATGATTTAGCTTTCCTCTCCCAGCAGAGCGCGTTAGCATGTTTAGCTAAGTGGATGTTGCCTTACTACATCTCAAATGTTTTTCATTCATACGTCGCTGACGAAGCAGTGGGAGCAACTTGTGCTTACGTGTTTCAGCCAAAGACAAATCAAACGTGTGGCTGCAGGAGCTGGGGATCGAACCCCCAACCTCCCTGTAAAGAGACGACTGACTACCACTGAGCCACAGCCGCCCCTGTATGTACAGCTTATGTAAAAAGGTCATTTGAAGTCGTCCCCATGAATCTGTGTTTTAATTTTTTATTGCTCTGTCTTTCTGCTCCATGTGTCTGTGAATTCCCCCCGAGGTCAATAAAGTTTTTTGATTTGAATTTGAATGAGATTGAAATGATTTGAAAAGAATAAATGAGTGGATCCATGTTGTTCAGAATAAACCTGTGAATGTTGTAAGAAGGAGGCCGTGCTGTCCGGCTGCACGTCGTCCACAGACGAGTCAGATCTGAAGAGAGAAACCAGCAACCAGCTCAACAAGTCTTAAAGAAGCCACTCGGCACTTTGAAGGCCACGTTGTGTCATAGAGAGGCCACCTGATCACAGCATCTACATCTCATTTATTGATGCATCTGTCAATCATACACTTGAACATATATGATGTCATAATGTTGTGATGCTTCATGTCAGAAAGCCTCGGTCACTCTGAGCTACAGTCAGACACGACACACATCTCTGTGTCCTTCTTTCAAACTCTGAATAAGACTGATCCTGTGTTCAGGGGCGGGTCCAGACTCCTTTGACCTGGGGGGGGGGCAGCTGGTGCTGGTGGCACAGTGGCAGTGTGTGTGTGTGTCCATGCATCGAGGCTATAGTCCTCACACAGGCAGGTTCCCTCTCTCTCTCCCTGGTTTCTGACTGTATCCACTGTCCAATCCAATAAAGGCTAAAAATCCCTAAAAATAAATCTTAAAAAGAAGAACCAGCAGCTTGGCTTCATTCTCACTGTTGCACCAACATCCTGTTGTGAAACGACTTCCAGGTATCAACATGAAGAGTCTGGTTTCCTGAGAATCAGCAGAAGTGGGCCAACACATTCCTGACTGATACAAGGCAAGGCAAGTTTATTTATATAGCTTTTGTGACGGGGCGGGCGTGGGCATTTTTGGGCATTTTTGGGATTTTCTGTAAAACAATAAAATAAGCCACCTGGGGACTTGCACCCCAGGAGATACACAAATATTGGAACCAAAACAGGAAAATTAAAGACACATAAGTTTGAAAAAAACTGAAGAGGCAGAGTCGTTTTACCAAAATATAAAAAAAAAGGTTTTTATTATAGTCAATCAAAAGGAAACAAAATGTAGGTTGAACTGAAGCTGTAGGGAGGGAAAACTAAACACAAGGACCAAATACTAAGTGAATTAAAATAGTTTATTTTAATACAAACGAAAATAGTCAAAATCAAATTTACTAAATATATTAAAACACTAAAATCAAAAAAAAGGAATAGAATAAAAGTGAAAATACTGGATAAAGGAACAACTGTTAAAACTATCAAAAAAGGAAGAATGTTGCAGTAAGGCAGACAGTATATTTCTGATGTTCAGCCTGAGTGAATAATAAAGTTTTAAGGCTGATTTAAAGGAGTTGAGTGTGCCGGCAGTCCTCAGGTGTTCAGGGAGTTTGTTCCACAGGTGAGGAGCGTAGTGACTAAACGCTGCTTCACCTTGTTTGGTTCTGACTCTGGGAACACTGAGTAAACCTCTTCCTGAGGACCTGAGCGGTCTGCATGTTTTATATTCTACAAGTAGATCTGACATGTACTTAGGGCCAAGACCATTTAATGCTTTATAGACCAGTAGTAAGATTTTAAAGTGGATCCTCTGACACACAGGCAGCCAGTGCAGTGATTGAAGCACAGGTGTAATGTGCTCCACCCTCTTTGTGTTGGTGAGGACTCTGGCTGCTGCGTTCTGGATCAGCTGCAGCTGTCGGACAGATTTTTTACTAAAGCCTGTAAACACACCGTTACAATAATCCAGCCTGCTGAAAATAAAAGCATGAACAAGTTTCTCTGAATCTTGTTTGGTCAGAAAACTCTTGATTCTGATACAAAATAAATCTATAAATGCAGTTACACAATTAATTCAAGTTTGTAAATAAATATAATCCGCTGAATGGAGAATGAGCAGCTGTTGTCCTGCGTCGCTCATTTCCTTGTAATATTTCCAATATTTCCAGGACTCCTTTCCCAGGATTATCTATATATCTGCCAGCAGAGACCCAGCCGGGACCTGCTACATAAACAGCTGTTGACCTGATAACTGCTCTCATATCTGACAAACCCAGGGGCGTCCAAAACGGCCTTCAAAGCCCCGCCTACCTTCTCTGGTCCAATCAGATCCAGAGCATTCAGGAGCAGAATCTAAAGTATTCTCTGATCATCTGAATCACAGGGTCGCTGGTTCAGATCCCAGACTCTCCTGTCCACCATGTTAAAGTGCCCTTGAGCAACACTCTGAACCCTGCATGAAGAAGTGCTTTCTAACTGCTGGAATCCAAAACAAAGTGCTTGAAGCTGTGAAAGGTTCAGACTGACCAACATGAATAAAAGCTGTTGACTGAAGAGAAGTGAGTGAATGTTTTGCAGCTGAAGTCAAATCTAATGTTTTCTTTAGTCTTCCTGATATTGATCATGATGTGTCTTCTTTTGATGATGTCATCAGTTTATCGGTCACAGCGAGCTCAAACAAATCCAACAGTGATGCTCCCAAGTGTTCACCTTCATCTGTGTGTTTAATGTGAAGAGAGGACGGCTGATAGAGGGAGACGAGCCACACATTCAAACCTGCAGCACTGACATGTTGTTTTGTTTGTCCTCATGTTTTAGTTGTTGACGAGCCACAGACAGTTTTCCACATGCTGAGAAATCAAAGTGTCCTCTGTTTGAGGACTGTTGATTCAGACTGCTTCACTTTGATCCAGGTGTAAACTGGACTCTGTTTCCTGTTGTTGACTTCATCAGCGTTCATGTCTGTTGACGCTGTACACTGATGCTGATGATCTTCACTCACAGCTTCTTCATTTCTCTACAAACGTTTGAATCAAAGATGAAACGTGTCAAAGTGTGTCTTCTGACTGTCCAACACTGAAGGACACAAAGCAGCTTCACTTCTGTCCTCTGACTTGATCTGATAACAAGAGGAAACTTTACACACTGAATCATGTGACCAGTGTGAAGAAATAGGACACGCTGAAGGCTTTCATGTCAATGTTAGGAAGGCTTCTTATTTATTGGCTGTCTATCACCATGGGCCTCAGGTCAGCATGTATGAACTTCACTTCTGCTTTATTTCTTCACATTCAAGTCAAAGGCTCATAAAGGAGGAAACAGAGCTAAACACACATGGGAGAGTTCAAAGGTCAGTGTGAAGGTGAAGAGGAGCGAGTGCACTCTTTAAATGAGCACACTTTATTAACTCACTTTAATCATATTATTTATTTATATTCATAATTAATGTTCATTTTCTTTGTAAAGCCGAGGAAGAGGAGTGACTCCTGTTCCAGAGAGGGAGTCTGTAAACCTAACCTGGCTCTCATTTAGAATTGTTTCATACACACAAAACAGAACCTGAAACTGGTGGACTCTTTACATTTCCCACGCAAACTTTATGTTCAACTGTTCAGCAAACTCTGACCCAGGCGTACGCACATTTAGGGGCAAAGAGGACAAAAAAACGACCAATCAGAGGGGAAGGAGAAACCAGGAAGTGACCTGAGGCAGATGAAGAGGAGAAGTGAGATATAAATGGGGAATAGCGCCATCTGCTGGTGCACAAACAACAATACGGGTTGTTCCCTCCACCTCCCTTTAGCAACAGTGCAATGCTGCCATCTGCTGTTGAAAAGGTGGAATGACATTAAGAGGGTTTCTCTGGATTTTTCACATATTTGAAGTTCAAGATCAAGCAATAAAAAAATTAAAATGATTGATCTTTTAATGAACAGATGACTTTGTTCATGTTTTGTTTTATTTCCCTTTATTTATCGACAGTATGATCTGAAAACGTTTTTCAAATGACTGAAGCAGTTTTTTTTAAAGCCTGATCAGGAGGACTCCCAGAGGATCCAAAAACCCTCCACAACAACTCCACCGTCACGCTCCATACTCTTCTTCTAAACTGCACGAGGCTTTAACATGTTTGTTTTTAATGTGTGATTTAACAGTGAGGTCTTTTACTGTGTGAAGCTGTCGGATAAAGCTGGATCTGTAAAGTGTGATCTGATGTTATTTCATTCAAACCATCTTTTGTGTGTCAGTGATTGTCCTGACTGTCGACCTAATCTGTGCTAAGACTTGTGTATATAGGACTCTAATAAAGAGATGAACACAACACATGCAGAAAGTGATCAATACAGAAAAGGATGAGGAATTTGTTTGTAGAGAAAGTTCAGTCAGGAAGACGATATTTTGCATGTTTTATTGTTTGTTCTCATTCTTTCCTGTATGACAGCAGCTGTTGAAGCCATGACTTTGATTTATGTTCCTTCAATGATTTCAGTCTATAACCATCAGGACTGACTCTGTAACCTCTGAGGAGAATCTAGAGTTCATTTCCTGACACATGAAGCACATGGTCTGTGTTGGATCAGCAGCAGCTGAAGATCAGAGAAGATGTGATGAAGCCTGGATTACATTCATGAAGTCATCCTGCATTAAAGCTGCAGAGAGGAAACGTCACAGCTCCAAGGATGTGGAATGAACATGCTCCTCAGCTCGCTCCAAAGTCCAGGCGCTTTCTGTTTTTTTCTCTGTGTCTTTAATCTAAAATCCAACAGCATTACCTTCAAATGCAACGGCTTCCTTGAGGTGAACCTCTGAAGTCTGGCTGGTTTGAACTTGTCTTTGGGACAGAGGGAGCAGTGGACCTGACTGCAGCATGTCGTGCAGCGTTCCACTGCAGGCTTTCCACCTCACTGAATGATCCAATGATGCATCTAAAGAGGATATAAAATGCATTCTGTTACATGAACTTCAATTCAAATGAATGTATACAGCCTGCAGACGTAGGTTGTCTTTCCTTACAGGTCAAATGGACACTTGCAGCAGGTAGTGTACATGAGGCCTTACGTATGTAGAAGAAGAAATAATGACTATGACACTACGGGTTCAAGTCCGGCATTCAAAAACATAGTGAAGTGAAAGTGGCTGAAAGAAGACACTTGAGTCATTTAGTATGTTATGTTAGAAAGAGCATTGACTAGTATCAACAATAAAAGTATTGATGGTGCAGAAGCCTGCTGTTTCTCTGTCATTTCACTTCCTGTTCCTTTTGTTTATATGCTTTAGTACACAACAGAGGTGGACAAATACACATTTCAATTGTGCCATAAAGTCCTGACACCTTGTGATCCCACTTGTGCACTTCAACAGGTGATATCATGAATGAGCTGGTCGACCTCTGGGAAAACATCATGGTGTGCTGCTGCATCGTGTCGGTAGCTTGGCTGTCTCACATATCACGTTTGTGAGTTCAGAAAGAAACGTTTGCAACAACAGAGTTTACAACAATGTTTTATAACGCTGCAAACACATACATGCCAACAGTGACTTTACCTTATGCACTCAAAAGTTACTAATCACTGACAACTTCAAGTGTTGATACTAACCGCTTTGGTGAAAGTGAACGTTGATTTAAAAGGACAACCCAAACCGACATCATGTCACATCCGGTAATCTGCATCATTAATGACTCCTGTATTGATGAAGAACACAAGAAAGCATGGATTTACTTTCTGTTGAGAAGCAACATCAGTAACTCACCGCTGCATATGTCGACTCGCTGCTCTTCGTCCAATCAAAAAGCAGGTGAAAACGTCCTTTCAAGTTGTCCCTTCCTCGTGGTATTTTGCGCTTCATATCAGTTAACACAGCTCTGAGGGAGAAACTGTGCAGACATGTGGCTCTTTGTTACATAACACAATCCAGCTGTGTTTCAGAGCAGGCGGTGTGCGGCCAGGAGAAATACAGACGAATAAACAATCAGCTGTTTAAACACAGCCGGGATTTTTAATGCTGCTGTCTGATTTAAAGCCAGATTCTGCTTCCTGACAGTGACTCCGCCCACTGAGACATCTCCTGCACACCCTCTGTAAAGTAGTGCTCTCAGTGGTTCAATTCAGGTTTGTATAACTTTATGTTTTTCAAGCAGCAGGAACTGAGCCATCGACTGGAGGAGTTTGATATCAGCATGTTAAACATTCAAACTTCTCACTGTGAAGACAGAAGAAGAAGAAGAAGAGAAACCTCAGTCCTCACAGCTTCATGAAAACCAAACTGAAGAGAGCAGAGACACACAGCATATAAAAACAGAAGCTGATGGAGAGGACTGTGGAGGAGCAGAACCAGACAGAGACTTTAATCCAGACAGTCATTTACAGCCACAAACTTTTCACTTGCCAATAATTCAGCTGTTCAGTGTGTAAAATAAGTTGTTCTTCTCGAGCAGCTGTTGTGGTACACATGAGGACCCACACGAGAGAAACCCTTCAACTGTTCAATTTTTGTGGTCAAACATTTGCATGAAATGAGGATCCGAAGTCCCACGCGGCAGTTCACATGGGAGAGAAACCATTTAGTTGTTCAGTTTGTGTTAAAACATCTGCACTAAAAGGACAGCTTAGGGGACACTTGGCAGTTCACACAGGAGAGAAACCATTTAGTTGTTCAGTTTGTGGTAAAAGATTTGCACAGAATGGAGATCTGAAGTCCCCATGGCGGTTCACACAGGAGAGAAACTGTTTAGTTGTTCAGTTTGTGGTAAAAGATTTGCATGTAATGGAACTCTGAGGCTCAGGCCCGCCCCTCCCTCAACGCAGAAAACGCGCTGTGCGTAGGGCCCCGCGATCCATGGGGGGCCCCATTTTGCGCAAGTGAATTGAATTTCCCTCAGGATCAATAAAGGATGATCATTCTCTGCAAATGCACAAAGGGTGCACGTGAATTTTGCTGAGAGGCGCGTGTAGAGCACTGCCACCAAGTCAGCCCGAGGCAAGAGACAGAGAGAGAAAAAAAAAGACGCAATGATTGAAAGCCCATCTGACCAATCAGCGGTCAGATAGGCCGGCAGGCAGTTTCTTGCAGGCAGAGAGTAGAGAGAGAGAGATGGCTTCCAAATGTCAATACGATTCGGGAGCTAGCAAAAGAAAGAAAAAGTCCAAACAAGAAGAGGCTCGTGCTTCACTTAAAGGTGGGTATGTTGTTGAAATAAAAAAGAAAAAAACTTAGCGGCATATAAACATAAACTGCTGGCATGTCTGCTCGTGCTAATCATGAGACAGAAGAGATGATAATTGTGTCTAGATGTGGACTGGAGATTACATTTTCAAGCAGCCCTGATGACCATTTCGTAAATGTCTTGTTAACTGAATATATTCAGCTTTATTGAAAAAAAAGGAGTTTTTAATTGACCAGTTGGTGGTCATATGTTGGCTCAGGTTTATAGCCTATCAATCTATGTTTTTAATAGAAGTATAAAAGTGTAGAAATGTAGAACCTAAGTACAACATGTGAAAATAAGTACATACAATATTTGAATGTATAAATATCATCAAATTCAATCATATTGTTATTAGTTGTAATCATATTTGCATTGATTGCAAATTCATTTTGTGAGGGCAGTATTTAACATAGTTTCAGTGTGTAGTTTACCATTAAAACCAAAAACAATTCTATAAAGTTCTTCCACTGTGGATAGAGGCTCTTCATTTGAATCGTTAGTTATTGTAATTTATTATTAATATTATGTTATTGGAAGGGGGGGGGCCCAAAATAAAATCCTGCTTAGGGACCCCACTTGGCCAGGGGCGGCCCTGCTGAGGCTCCACTTGGCAGTTCACACGGGAGAAAAACCATTTTGTTATTCAGTTTGTAGTAAAAGATTTGCATGACATGAAGATCCGAAGTCCCACATGGCAGTTCACACAGGAGAGAAAACATTTAGTTGTTCAGTTTGTGGTAAAACATTTGCACTAAAAGGACAGCTGAGAGGACACTAGTAGTTCACACAGGAGAGAAACCATTTAGTTGTCCAGTTTATAGTTAAATATTTGCACAGAATGGAGATCTGAAGTCCAACATGGCAGTTCACACAGGAGAGAAACCATGTAGATGTCAAGTGTGTAGTAAAAGATTTGCATGAAATAAAGATTCAAAGTCCTACATGGCAGTTCACATAGGAGGGAAACGATTTAGTTGTTCAGTTTGTGGTAAAACATCTGCAATAAAAGGACAGCTGAGGGGACACTTGGCAGTTCACACAGGAGAGAAACCATTTAGTTGTTCAGTTTGTGGTAAAAGATTTCCCTGGAATGCAACTCTGAGGCTCCACTTGGTAGTTCACATGGGAGAAAAACCATTTAGTTGTTCAGTTTGTGGGAAAACATCTGCGCTAAAAGGACAGTTGAGGGGACACTTTGCAATTCACACAGGAGAGAAACCATTTAGTTGTCCAGTTTGTAGTAAAATGTTTGCACAAAATGGAGATCTGAAGTCCAACATGGCAGTTCACACAGGAGAGAAACCATATGATGGTCAAGTGTGTTGTAAAAGACTTGCATGAAATGAAGATTCAAAGTCCTGCATGGCAGTTCACACAGTAGAGAAACCATTTAGTTGTTCAGTTTGTGGTAAAAGATTTCCCTGGAATGGAACTCTGAGGCTCCACTTGGTAGTTCACACAAGAGAAAAACCAAGTTGTTGTTCAGTTTGCGTCATGTTTTGGTCTGTGTGTCTTCCCACGTGTGTTTGTTTTGTTTTTCCCTGTTTTTTGTTTGTTTTTTTGTTTGTCATTCCCTCTGTGTTCTCCCTTCACCATTAATCAATCATTGTTTTCAGGTTAGCTTCACAGGTGTTGTCAATCCAATCAACTCATTATTTGAAGAAATCGAACTGAGGCTCCACTTGGCAGTTCAGTTTTCAAGTTGTTTTCAACCTGTTTGTTTTGCTTTCTTTATAAAAACACTGTTCTAACATACAATAGACATTCTTGATTGCTATATTTTTTTGATTGTATTTTGTAAATTGGCAAGTTGTTCATGATATTTACTGACCCACTTACAGAGTGCTTTATGAAACATTTCAACTGTTAGAGAAATCCAACGAGAGGAGAGGTTATGATACCCACAAGCATCCAATAAGGATTGAAGTGTTCTCTGTGAAGAACAGGATTTGCAAAATCAATTGGAGATCTGAGGCGACCTTTGGCTGTACAGAGAAGAGAGAGACCAGTTAGATGTTCAGTTTGTGGCCAAAGATTTGCACGTGCTGAGACTGACACACTGACCTTCTGTCTCTCTCTCTCTGTATGTCATTTTCTGCACGTCTCTGAATTTACATCCTCATCATACCATGAATCTTTCAAAGTTCAAAGGTCGAGCATGTCATGTTGGCACATTATAAACAATCCAAACAAGCACTAGAGATGCTACTCTGCATTAGAAGTTAGGCTACACATGTTTCACATCATCAACACGTCCTCTCTTCTCCTGTCACTCAAACATCTCTGCTTCCTGTGACATCACTGCGCTCCTTATAGGTGTGTGTGTGTGTGTGTGTGTGTGTGTGTGTGTGTGTGTGTGTGTTTCTCACAGAGACAGATCTGGTGCTTGTGTTTTTTCTTTAGACTCTGGCCGTTGTCGTCTTTTAAAGGGATACTTCACCCATATGCATTAAGCCTTGTATCATTAGAAACATGGTTGTATTTTGTAGTAGTTTTTAATGGTTGTGCATCCAGCCTCATTTTGCACTGAGACAGGAAAGCTTCTTATCTATTTGTCTTAAAAGGAGCCTCCAATGACACAAGAAAATCCTCATTTCGCATCATCGGAGGCTGATTTGGTTAGGAGCTGTGAAAAGGCATTGCTAGTTCCTTTAACAATTTATATCTTTTCATCCAGTTTACTTTGAACAAGCAAAGTGGAACACATTTAAAGGACTGACTGTCTACAAGGAGTGACAGGCGAGTTGTCTGTGACGCTGCCTGAGTCGTATCTACGTCATGTTCACGTGGACGCGCTGGCTCCTCCCCTTCCTGTTTAAGTGAGGGAGGAGAGAAAAGAAGAAGAACAGACTGTACTCACTGATTATCTGAAGCTCATAGAAGCCTTTTGAGATCATTTCCTGCTAGCACAACAATGCAGCCCAGAATACTAAACATGAGAGTGACCTTATTATTTGATATCAATGAAAGTCATTAGTATCACTACATTCTTATCAGTGGGAACAAGAGCTCCATGTTAAGGAAGGAAATCAAGTCTCTGTCCATGTTGCTATGAGGAGCTCTACCTGAAATAAAGAGTGAAGGATCCAAGATTAGCTTGATGTCCACAAAGGGACTTCTTTCTTTTTGTACGTGTGTCGTTTATGTGACGGTGGATTTTAATGGTGTGGCTCTGCCGTGGTGAAAATGGACTACTAAGAAATGTTCTCCGGTGCCTTCTTAGCGGTGAAATAATCCGGTCCTACCAAGAGGTTGGAATTGAAATAAAAGGAAAAGAGGCTAGCAGGCTACGAGTAACAACAGTGAATGGTTGTCACATTGAGAACGGTTGCTCTGGCTCACCTTCCTGTCCACTCCAACATCAACATGAATCCACAATAAGTATGATAGTACGACCAATGATGACTTGTTCCTGTTCAGATTCTTCATGTCTAGCCTCGATCCCTGAGCTGAAGGAGCAGCAGAAACAGCTGTGCTGCAGGTGACACAGGTGAATCCACTCCTTCCTATCAGGCCTCTCAGAAGAGGAGGAGAGCTCATTGTTCACTTTGCTCTCCAAATCACACCTGTTTCCTCTTTCTTTGCCCAGCGCGTCCACAAGTGACTCACTGTTGAAGTTCATGAGTTCAGTGATTCACTTTGTTTGTGACGCTCAGGCAGACTTGATTTATTGTTGATGAAAACATCAGCCTGTGTTTAAGGATACATGTGTGCCTGTTTGGATGATTGAACTTTATTTACAAGGATCTTGTGAAGCAGGCAGATGATGAATTGTTCCACTTTATTTCTCCTGAACAGGAACACCACTTGAATAATGAAGGCTGTGGAATCATCAACTCTCTGCCTTCATTCACATGCATCAGCTCACCTTTGGATGTCTATGAGCTTCAGCCGTCATCATTTAGGTTCAAACACCTCCATGGATGTAGATATCCATCATGTTTGAGGCATACCCATGTACGACTGCACAAAGCATTCTGAGGTCAATGAAACGTGTTGAAGAAAACATCATCTGCGTCCCTTTTCACTCATCCTTACTTCTTCAACGGTCGGATGGAAACGGACTCGCTGGAAACGTTGCGGCAGCAAGGCATTGTGGGCCGGCATTATGTCGTCTTCTTTGTTAAAAGATGGCCGAATGTTTCCTGTGCTAAGAGGAGCTTATAAAAGAAGCATTGATCCACCTTTTCTGAGCTGTTAGAGAATTCAAACGGCTCTAATCATGGCCGCCACTGAAACGCTCCCGGCTCATTTCACTCAGTTAGGAACCGTCCTGAAAAGACAATTTAAACGCACCCTGAGCAACATCCATCGACTTTCATTCTTGACTTCAGGTCATTGTAAATGATTTTTACCCAATCTATAAATGTTGTGTTCAAGCCAAAGTGTAAAAAACTCCAGTTGGCCCGGTCGAATGCTTCTTGGATGTCTAGACTGAGTAACATGGTATTGTGTCTGTTGGTCTTAGTAGCAGATGTTATCAGATTGAATGTTGGCCTGACATTGTGAGCACCTTGTCTAGCAGGAATAAACCCTGTTTGGTCCACTTGAATTCTTTTCTTTATATTCTTCTTCATCCTCTGTGCTCACATGTTTGTTCCTATCTTTAAATCATTACAGAGGAAGCTAACAGGCCGTGAGTTGGCTCCTTCCCCTCCTTATATGTCAGACTGAAATGATGGCTTCTGACCGTGTTGTTGGAGGCTAACCTGATGATAGAGCCAAATGAAAGACTTTCAACAATACTGCTGTGACTTCAGTCATCAGACATTTATTCAGTTCCTCCAGGAACCCGTCTGTGCCGGGGGATTTATTATTTAGAGCGTTTGATGTTTCTGGACATGAAATTGGCCGTGTCATGTTTGTGGCTTCTTCCTTTGATAAAGTTGGTAGTTGTAGTTTTTGAAGGGAAATATGTGATTTGCCTTGTTATCAGTCTGATTCATGGTATAGATTCTCGTCGTGTTGAGAATGCTTCTGCTGTATCAGACGGTTTGAACACAAGTTGCTCGGAGGTGGGGTGAATTATTTTGGAAACTCTTCTATTTGATTGGGTTGAAATGCAAACAGGTGAATGGCTCTATGAGCCATCCCATAATATCTTTTGGCCCCTTCAGCTTTATATGTCAGTAAATCTTCAAGGTCATGTCTAGTTTGTTTCAGTTGAAGTAGTTTAGAGTTGTCTCATCTTCTCTCATGGTTCAACTCTAGTTCTCTTATTTTACAGTCCAACCACATTTGCTTTTCCAGTCTGGCTTTGTTTAGTCCAGATGTTAGTTCTGCTACTTCCCCCCCTCCCATCAAACTGAAGGCCATCCTTGGCCATTCTCATTGATCTTGGAGTGTTCTTTTAGATGTTGTTTGACTTCTTTTGACAGCTTCTCATCAGATACAAGAGACGTGTTCAATCTGCAGTATTTCAAAGGTTCACAGTTATTGTAATGGCTGCATCATCACTTATGGTTATGCTCTCTATGTTTTTACTCTCTGTTTTTAGAACAAATCTGTTTCTCTGTCTAGAACCTTGAAACACCTGAGTGAGGCACACGAGCTGGATTTGTCCCCCCTCACTCACACCTTTATCTCCTGATCAGAACCGATGCAACACGGACCGCTCGACACGGTCAGAAGTTCATTTGTGGTTACACTCGAGATCTGACTCCCCCCTGACCTGGCAGCTGCCCAGAGACTTGTGCATGCACCATTATTAGTTATACCAATGAAAATTAAGGTATGGATTATATGTGAATAAAAGAAAAACAAGTTGAACATTGTGGTTATATGATATATGGTAAAAGAAACAGAGCCAGATAAAGCAACAATAAATTCAAGCATTGCTTACTTCTTTCCCATCTTTAAAAAACACAAATAAAATACTTGAGAGTGAACATCCTGAAAGTTTTGACTCATTTATATGAACTCGACTTTATTGAAGACACAAATACAGGAGGA
Source organism: Symphodus melops (assembly GCF_947650265.1). NCBI lineage: Eukaryota > Metazoa > Chordata > Actinopteri > Labriformes > Labridae > Symphodus > Symphodus melops. The sequence continues at coordinate 977,664 of NC_136694.1, forward strand.
TGTAAGGAGATGGAATTCCAATATGAAGCTTGGAGTGGAGGATGGAGTCTGTGAGAATGAACATCTTGTCCAGAATCTTCTGTTTGTTTCAGACTCTTCCAATAGAAAGAAGAGAGAAACAGTTCAATGAGTGGGATAGACTAATATCACGGCACATATGGCGAGGGAAAAGACCAAGGAGAAGATTTCAAACTCTTCAACTGCAGAAGAAGAAGGGCGCTCTAAGACATTATGATATATCTGCACAGTGGAGAACCCTGGTCTGCTGGTGCAGATCTGATTATCAAGCCAGATGGAAAACTATTGAAGAGAAGTTGTCAGAGAGCGTCCCAATCCAGGCATGTTTAGGGGATCAACGATTGGTTGAAAAGCTCCTGGATAAAGGGAATAGCTGGATGAATTGATCCCTGAAAACATGGTTCAGTATTATCAGCAGGACTGGCCTGTCTGATGAAATAAAGATACTGAGGTGGTGCTGGCATGACCCCAACTTCACCCCCAACAATCTGGATGTTCCTTACAAGTGATGGACCAAACAAGGCCTCTCCTCTTACTCTTCTTTTTTTAACCAGTGTTGTGAAATGTTTAATGTTAAATGATTATTAACACACCTCGTAAGAAAAACAGGGCACCACCTGGCTGACCAGGAACAACTGTATTAATTATGGGAATTAATAAGGTTATTAATTATACATTTTTGATAAAGTTATTAATTATGAATTAAATCAACCTCATATCTGAATTATGAATTCTGGATCAATCGACTACCTGAAATCACACGAACAAGCTTCTGAGTTTTATGTGCAGAATTTAATGAAAGAAAAGGTGAACAATAACAGAATAATAACATGAATAAAATGTGTTATGAATGTGGAACCAAAAATACAGTAATTGATATATTTGATGAAGGTGAACACCAGAAATGATAAATGTTATTATGACGACTTGAGTATGGTATTGTGGTTTAACGTTTGTCTGATAAACATGTTAATTTAGTTGGGGACAAAAAGTGGAGTGAACGGAGGAAAAACTTGAGATTAAAGGATAAACTGAACTGTGGGAAGTAAAAAGGACACGATGTGACACGACCCTCTGCAGGTTTGACCAGCTGTTGAATGCGTCTTACTTTGTTGTAGAATCAACGAATCCGCCTTAGAGGGACCGAAGAATTCTGCGGTCCAGAACTGCTTTGACAATTCAGGTCGGAGTCGGTTCTACTGTGCAATTGGGTCGCGTCCTGAGTGTCCAACGGCCTCCCGGAGAGCTCTGAGATTTATCCAAAAGTATTTCTGTTGATGAACGATCGTTAACTTCCTGCTAACTGAAATGGCCAATTCAGTTAGTTCAGATAACGAGATCGTTTAAGAGTCAATGGTGGGAAAAGGAATAATTACAAAAATGTCCAAAAATGATGAAAAAAGATTTAATTAAAAATGCGCGTGCACAAGCCTTAAGGGGAGTTTCTCAAGGCTTAAAGGTCCCGCTGGTTATATCGAAAACTTGAAGCAGAAACGTTGGTTAATTAAATACAAAAATTGGATAAAACAAAGTTGAAAAGTTAGCGCACTAAAAGTTAAAGGTTCCGTCTCGACGAACGGAGTAACAAAGGTTAAAATCCAAAGAGTTTGGATCAGATTGTTAACAACCTGCTTGATAAAAATGGAAAAAGAAAAAGTAATATCTAGATATATAACTTCAGGTGATAATCTAATTATTGAGAATAACTAACCATGTGAGGTACTTAAAGTACCTTCTACGTTTCAACCTCTGGGGGGCAGTAGTGTTCCATGCAAGTTTTAAACAAGAGCAGGGACCATTTGATGACAGTTTGATTTTTTTACATCTTCATGGTACATTGTCGTATCTGAATCCTGGTTGGATGAAAATGTTAGTCTCAATGTCCTAAAACGGTTTCTGATCAGAAGATGCGTATTGAAATTCTTGGAAGGTGTTTTTCCTGCGTCTTCGACCCCCTTGGAGATCAGTTTGGCGTCAGAGTCATTAACATTGGAATGTCTGTAGGGGGTGTAGAGTCAGAGGGAGAGGGGGAGAGAGAGGCCCTCTGATCAATCTGATTAGATAGATATATTCTACAACACCAGCAAACATTTCCAAACACTGAAAAGACTCTTTGCTTCAAGATTTCTTCAAATACGCCACCATTTAAACAGTTTGATGACAGAGACTGAAAAAGTCTTTGACAATAATCTCATACAAGTTTTCATAGCTGCCTATAGAGGGGACTCTGGGATTCAAACCATTTGCAGGTTGTATAGAGGGCTACAAGAGGAACACAGAGAACATACCACCTACATCAAACACAAACGGGAAAAGGAAACTAACTTCCACATCTGTGAAGAAGCTTTTGGGAAAATACTGTGAGTTTGAGTGGAAGATCACAAGCTCCATCTCATGGAGAACATTGGGTTGGAAGAGTCTGATTAGATACTTTATTAAAGCTGTTCAGAAATCTCATGACACAGACTCTATCTCACTTCTCTTCAGTGCTATCTCCTGGCTCCTGGGCCCAACCCCACATAGTTCTAGACCGGCCGTGTAAAGGATGGTCCCAAAGCGCTTATACTGAAAGAAGGAGAGAGGAGGGAGATCTGAGGAGAGAGCTGACTTTACCCAAGTCTTTTTACTGACAGACAATATCTCTGTGCATCTCTGCTGGGAGGGACTAAGACACAAGTGGAGGACACTTGGACGCAATGAAGGGAACTGAGATGTACCCAGAGACTCTTCTAGCTGCTGGAGGAATTGTGGCTCACAGGAAGCAAATCACTACCACCTGTTCTGTCCTAAAAAACACAGCTTCTGCTTTGAGATCCACAGAGAACCAACAGATGTCTTTAAAGTCAGATGTTACCCAGGAATGGGAACAAGTCTTCCTTGCTAACCTGCATTCATCCACTAAACCAAATACTCATTTGGAAGCCTGAGCATTGCTGGCAGAAAGGCCATAACAAAGAAATGTTCCTCCACCAGTGGAAGACTGCTACCATGTAGTTCATGGAATCTATTCAATGACACAGATCACTTGTTCTCTGAAGCTTCACAAAAACTCATTTGAGGATCTCTGGATAAAATGAAAATCCTATATCTCCCCTAAACTCCCATCTTTTCTTTCAACTGCTTTTCCTTTAGTTATGAACCCCTGTATACTTTGTTTTGTTGTTTTTCTTTTCAGTGGGAGATCACCTCATCTCTTACATCGGATTTATTTTGTTCTGTGTTAAAGCACAAAAACATAAAAGGAGGAATCACTCTATTGTTTAAGCACAAATGACTGTACTGTCCAAATGTCTCTGAATATGTGTGATTACAAATAGAATTTAACAAAAAGAAATATGACTGAAAGGAAGTGTGAGCTGATTCCTCTGTCAGTCCCTGATGGATGAAACTCTCCTCAGCTTGCAGAGCTTCTCCACACACAAGATGGTGGAGGTTCCTCCTCTGTGGATCATCAGCTGCTCCTCTCTGCTCCATCAGAGTCCTGATCACTCACATTATCACAGAGATCACCATCTCCATCTAATGAGAGAAGAAGAGAGATGACAGAAATCATTTTCATCAGCTGTGAGTCATCAGATTCCCCCACAGCGCTGTAATTAAGCTCCGCCCCCACTCCACTTTTGGACTTTAACACTGAACGGTTTCATGTTGGTGTCTGAGTGTGAGTTTACACTGAGTTATGAGAGCTTCACGTCCACACACACTCAGACACACACAGCGTCGTTCTGTCCTACCAGCTCTGACAGCCGACTGTTCTCCTCTCCACTTTAAAGAGTCGAAGCAACACATTCAGTTCAGAGAAGAAACAGGACTTCTTATAGTCAGGTCAAAGGTCAACTAACCATGGGAAGAAAATAGAAGAAGCCGTAGTTTGGACATGAATCCTCTCTGATGTTTCTTTGTTTCTGTCAGTTGTCCTTCCTGCATTTGTTCCTGCAGCTGTGTAACTTTAGTCTTTGAGCCTGTTTGTCTTCAACTTCTTCATATTATTCACATCGTTTGTTCACAGTCTGTGAGATATGGTGATAGGTTATATGAAGATAGCTCCGCCCCTTTTATGAAACTCTGGGTTTACTTCTCAGTAGCTTCATGTGACTGTTCAGCACCATCTCTTCTGTCAGGGTTAGTGAAGCCAGATCACAGAAAACAAACCCTGAGTATGTTGAACTCTCTTTGTAGTAGAGAACCAAGAAAAGGATTTCTCCAACAACAAACAACAACCATGTAAATATATGTATGAGCTGATATGTGGAGGCTTTACTAAAGAACACTGAGAGACTGACCTCAGAGTCTCCAGTCTGCAGTTTGGACTCTGCAGATAATCACACAGCAGCTTCACTCCTGAATCCTGCAGCTCGTTCCCTCTCAGGTCCAGCTCTCTGAGATGGGAGGGGTTGGACTTCAGAGCTGAGGCCAGAGAAGAACAGCTGATCTCTGACAAACTGCAGCCCCACAATCTGAATAAAGAATAAAAGAAGAATAAAAATAATGTGTAATCCAGTCACATGTGTTCAGCTAGTGATGAGTATCTCAACATCACTTTGTCCTGATGAATCAAGTTTTCTCTAAATGATTAGAGGATCATTTCTGATTGTGTATTCACTAAATCTAAATCCTCCAAATGTCAGCTCAACATTCATCCAGCTGTTCATGTGCACAGATGAAGAACAGGCTGCTGATCTCAGTCAGCTCTGTGATCTTACTACATTTATCAAATCACACATTATTCAATCACAAGTCTTCATGATTTTACTTCTTAACAGAACCAGAGGAAACCAGAGGCTTCATGTGCACCTTGTTCAACTTTACTTCACAGAGTCACAAAAACATTTTCACATCAAATCTCTAAATTATTCAGAAACTTCAAGAATAAGAAATCTCCTAAATCATTAAATATCCAGAGATTTAAATTCAGACAAACACTGAAAATATATAAATCCTGAAATGTGCAACAATGGAGGATGTGGATTGAAATGATTCAAATGAATGACACAGTCAGTGATCTGACCTCAGAGTCTCCAGTCTGCAGTTTGGACTCTGCAGTCCCTCACACAGCAGCTTCACTCCTGAATCCTGCAGCTTGTTGGCACTAAGGTCCAGCTCTCTGAGATGGGAGGGGTTGTACTTCAGAGCTGAGGCCCGAGAAGAACAGCTGATCTCTGACAAACTGCAGCCACTCAATCTGAATAAAGAATAAAAGAAGTAAATGTAGATGACAGTGAGCTTTATACATGAATGTGTGATGTTGTCCACATGAACACACTGATGTGATCATCATCTGTTCATTCACACATTGAAGGACTTCATAGTGATTCATTCATGTTTTTGTACTTCCTGATCATTCTTAGATTGAAACGTACAATATGTTGAATTTTATTAGAATCTTTACATTTAAATATCTGAATTCATTTCAAATGGACTAAACCCATGTTATATATCCAGTGTTTCCTGGTTTACAGCTTTGAGGAGGGAGGACTTAAGTTTGAATTTTGACAATAACAGTCAACAATGAATTCTTGAAGCATTGTGATGCTAAAGTGTTTGTTCAGCATGCTGGTAACTGTAAGAGTGGACTGAATCTATTTGATATTAATATGAGGCTGTGATAGAGCTGTCACCTTTCTCTCCTCCTTTCTTCTCTGAGGGAGAAACTCTTCATCCTTACATTTGGACTTTAGGAGCTCTCTTAAGGACTGACATGCTTTGTGAATAACCTTGATCTTTACCAGGATCTAGTCTTTAATCTAAGTAGAAATGTAGCTGCAGCGTGTTCCAGCTCCAGCTGTCTGCCACTGTGGCTGAAACTTCTCTTCTCCCTTCTGTTGTCCTCGTGCCCTGCTGTCACTCTCCACTCTTCTCAGGACTTTTTTCACTTCAATCTTGATTTGAACCCGTCTGTTGTCGGGATCTGATGCTTTTAAACCCTTGAACCAAAAGTCTTTTTCATGACAGAAAGCCTGGGCTAAAATCTGTGTGCCAGTGCACAACTCAAGTGTAGCGAGCGCTCACAGGAGTGACAGCAGTGAAGCTGTCGGGTACGTTGACAACACGTCCAACTTATTAAAGCAGTCAAAAAGATAGCACGCCAACGTGAACATCACTGCAAGCAGGAACAAAGAGAGTGTGGAGCAAAGCCAAGTCTCCTTTGCATTTAAACAGCCTCTTGATAATAATTCTGAACAGGCCAAAGACATAACAAACACCACTGCTGTTTTTATTACAGTGGATTACATGCAGAATGGGACTTTGTGTTTTTACAGCTTCTTATATTGACAGAGGGAAATATGAATAGTTGTGAGATGAAACTGTCCCAGCTTTATTTTGTGCTCTAAAAAGTGCTGACTTCATAAACAGAAAGGTGTCAGTGTTTGTCTCTGTCATTTAAAACACATCTTTTTATATATACTATAGGCTATATGGATGATTTTATTTCATTCATTTCTTTTATTGATTGGAGACTCTTTTGGTTATAAGTATATTTGATTTGATGTTATTTTTGAATGTTTCATTTAAAATGTCATGAAAAAGAAACCTGAGCAGGTGAAGTCTGAACTGTCCATGCTGAACTTAAGACAATGTGTAAAAGGGAAGTTGTAAATGTTCCTGATAAAGAAAAATAAAGTGTTGCATCAGGTCCCTTACTGGACCCAAAATGTACCCAACCCAATCTTCAGAACTGAGAACCGTACCCAACCCAAATGTTTGTGTAGCGTTACAGCCCGAGTAGAGACACAGCTGATAGTAAAATCATTTCATCAAGTTCTCAACAAATCAAAATGTGAACCATGTTTGAACAGCATCCCCCCCTTTTTAAAAGCAGGAATAAGACGGGGGTCCTTCATGTTGTAGCTCACCTCTTTTTATGTCTGATTATTTGATGTTTCTGTAAAAGTCTGACAGAGTTGACTCAAATCTGGGACACAACTTTAACAGGTCCAAATGTTCATAAAAACAACATTTTAAAGTGTTGATGACTATAATAGTATTTTACACCTTTAGTATCAGAAGGTTTTATAGTTTGAAGAGTTTGACTCTTTTTTAAATAGTTAAAAGTTTTTAATTGTTTTCTGCCATCGGGCAGGTTTAGACATGAAACAAAGAAATCAGAACCAACATTTGGGATTTCAAATTGGTTTCATTATAAATATCTTTCTATTATATTCATATCTATATTACAGTCAGTGATCTGACCTCAGAGTCTCCAGTCTGCAGTTTGGACTCTGCAGATAATCACACAGCAGCTTCACTCCTGAATCCTGCAGCTTGTTGGAGCTCAGGTCCAGCTTTCTGAGATGGGAGGGGTTGAACTTCAGAGCTGAGGCCAGAGAAGAACAGCTGATCTCTGACAAACTGCAGCCCCTCAATCTGAATAAAGAATAAAAGAAGAATAAAAATAATGTGTAATCCAGTCACATGTGTTCAGCTTGTGATGAGTATCTCAACATCACTTTGTCCTGATGAATCAAGTTTTCTCTAAATGATTAGAGGATCATTTCTGATTGTGTATTCACTAAATCTAAATCCTCCAAATGTCAGCTCAACATTCATCCAGCTGTTCATGAGCACAGATGAAGAACAGGCTGCTGATCTCAGTCAGCTCTGTGATGTTACTACATTTATCAAATCACACATTATTCAATCATAAGTCTTCATGATTTTACTTCTTAACAGAACCAGAGGAAACCAGAGGCTTCATGTGCACCTTGTTCAACTTTACTTCACAGAGTCACAAAAACATTTTCACATCAAATCTCTAAATTATTCAGAAACTTCAAGAATAAGAAATCTCCTAAATCATTAAATATCCAGAGATTTAAATTCAGACAAATACTGAAAATATATAAATCCTGAAATGTGCAACAATGGAGGATGTGGATTGAAATGATTCAAATGAATGACACAGTCAGTGATCTGACCTCAGAGTCTCCAGTCTGCAGTTTGGACTCTGCAGATAATCACACAGCAGCTTCACTCCTGAATCCTGCAGGTTGTTGTTTCCCACCTCCAGCTCTCTGAGATGGGAGGGGTTGTACTTCAGAGCTGAGGCCAGAGAAGAACAGCTGATCTCTGACAACCTGCAGCCCCTCAATCTGAATAAAGAATAAAAGAAGTAAATGTAGATGACAGTGAGCTTTATACATGAATGTGTGATGTTGTCCACATGAACACACTGATGTGATCATCATCTGTTCATTCACACATTGAAGGACTTCATAGTGATTCATTCATGTTTTTGTACTTCCTGATCATTCTTAGATTGAAACGTACAATATGTTGAATTTTATTAGAATCTTTACATTTAAATACCTGAATTCATTTCAAATGGACTAAACCCATGTTATATATCCAGTGTTTCATGGTTTACAGCTTTGAGGAGGGAGGACTTAAGTTTGAATTTTGACAATAACAGTCAACAATGAAGTCTTGAAGCATTGTGATGCTAAAGTGTTTGTTCAACATGCTGGTAACTGTAAGAGTGGACTGAACAAAGAGAGTGTGGAGCAAAACCAAGTCTCCTTTGCATTTAAACAGCCTCTTGATAATAATTCTGAACGGGCCAAAGACATAACGTAGGTTACAAGGTGTAACCATGGTTCTCTGAGTGAAGAGACTATCTCTCCACTACATATTTCATATGTATGGGGCTGACCCACAGGGTCAGGTGACGTTGTGGACAATTAACTTTAAGACACTCCACCTGTGAGGTGGCTAATGACAGTATAAGAGCACCTGTGCACCACACTGTCACTGATTAAATTTTTGATGGAACATATCCCCGTGTGGCCTCGAGTTGGAGAGATAGTCTCTTCACTCAGAGAACCATGGTTACACCTTGTAACCTACGTTCTCTATCGTATCGAGACTATCTCTCCACTACATATTTCATCTGTATGGGGCTCTGTAAGACACACCACAAGGGGATAGAGCAGCACCCGCCCAAAACATGAACTGTGCGTCCATTGAACGAGACGTAGCCGCTACCAGTGCTCCAAGCAAAAGAACCACCACGTGGATGTCAATGATCTATATAAAAATATTCAAATATACACACCCCCCCAGGCCAGCAAGCAACGCTTACTGCCAGTCATTGCCTGATGCCAAGGTGCCTAATGCCACCAAGGCTAGCCTGCCCTGCAAGATGCTGAGGCTCGACTAGGGAGGTGAAGTCGGCACTCCGAACAGCCATGCCAGGCTAACGGAGAAGGGGAAGTAAAACATGACGCTATCGCTGGGCTTGACCAGCATCTGTCTGCTGAATCACTGCTTGCAGCCTCATTAATCTGGTAGAACCAAGCAAATGTAGACGGACCGGACCAAGTAGCAGTTGTGCTGATCTCACTCAGAGATGCACCCTGCCACAATGCCCAGGAAGCAGCCATGCCCCTGGTGAAGTGTGCCGGCACCCACAGGGATCCCCTGTGCCCACATATGTCTGCTGGATAGCCTCTACAATCCAGTGGGAAGACCGGCATTTGACAAGGGTTTACCGAATACTCCGCCGTAAAACCGACAAATTAGCTGCCCATCGGTTCATCGGTGCCCTGTGCACAACACCTGTAGTGCCAGCACAGTACACACCAGTGAGTTTCTGTGCTCCTCTTTTCCTCTCTGCCCCCTTTTGGAGTAGAGAGCCGGAGCTCAAACCATTGACTCAACAGAGAGGAATTGGGACAAAGCCACCAGCTTCCTCCAATTGGCATCAACCTATACAGGCTGTCTTGATAGCCGCCACCATTCCTCGCTAGGGTGGAGGGCGACTTCCCTGCCTCCAGGAACTCCTGCAAACTGCAGACTCACCGGTGCAGAGCATGCCTGGGGATCCACCTGCACCCTGCCCTAAGGACCCCTCTGTTACGATAGAGTGTCCTAGATGATGGCGCACGAGCACCCTGCAGACTTTGGACCATCGACTGTGACAGCCCCATGGCAAACAGCTTGGTCCTCTCAGGGGCCATGCCCAGAGTTCCAGACCCCCGGGGGGGGGGGGGGGGGGGGGGGGGGGGTGTCTCCTAGCACCAGGAGACACCGCTGCACTGGGCACCTAGGAAAAAGGGCCAATGGCACAGCTTGACCGACGATGTCATAAACCCCAGGAGGCGGAGACACCCACATGACCCCGGCTCCCGGTCTGAAAAGTGAGAGACATTCCCCCGAGGGTCACCTCTCTCTCCTGAGTCAATGTTAGTTATGCAGTCTGGGGAACCACCATTAGGCCCAGAACTGCATTATTTGAGATGGCTTCAGTCCGCTTTAATTCTCCAGTTAAGATGCAGACCTGGGTGCTGTATGTGATCCCGGAGTGAGGACAAAGGAGCCTGATATTGCTCCACTGAATATGCACCCCCGAGCCTGTCATCCAAATAATTTACTTTACTTCCATGCACCAGGTAAGGTGTGGGGAGCCAGTGGGAGCCCAAATGGACGGACCTGAAATTCGTATGTCCTGCTTCCCAATGCAATCTGAGGAACCGCCAATGCCCTTTCTAGATCGGAATCTGAAATTAGGCATACGTCAGATCAATGGCGATGAACCAATACCCTCTGCAGATGAACAGTTTCACCCTTGGGATGGTCAACCTCTTGCACGGTAAATGTCTGAGACATTTGCTTAACCTTCTCAGATCGAGAACGGGACGGAGAGCCCCATCCTTCTTGGAAATGAGAAGTACCGGAAATAAACCCCAGTTTGCTTGTTGCCTGGTGTAACAACTTGGATTGACTCTGTCCTTATCAGAGTGGAAATTCCATCCTGTAGCACAATCTTCAATATTGGCTTCACCCCTGTAAGGACAGCTGGATCCCCAGAGATCGGAGGACGGCGGGCAACTGGATATGCCGAGATCACCCCGGGGCCTGCCCAGTGTCCTCCAAGCCTGTAAGACATGCACTAGCCATGCAGCGGCCGGCCAGACTCGGACAGACGTCCGGAGTGAGGCAAGGCTAAGCTGTCATTTGACCCGGGCCCTCGTCCACTGCCACGGCGGGCATCCAAGGTAGTCCTGATGTCTCCAGAGTCCCAGTTCCATTCCTGTATTGTGGCAGGGGGAGCTGTTGGACTGTCTCGCTTGCACCAGAAGTTTATGTGGGCACAGCGACACGCTTCTTGGGCTGCTTTTAAAATAACCTTAGCACCTGGTCCCACCAGGGCTGAGGAGGCCGCTTTAGATCCTTGGGCTGCAAGGCAGACCATGACCACCAAAAGTTGGCACCTCGCCCAGTGAGGCGCTATACCTGTCCCGGCCCCTTTCATCAACTGTGCCTTTGTGACAGATGAAACAAGCTGTAGTTCGGATAAAATGCGCATATCATATCCGATGATACAGCGCCAATGTGGACCCTGTATTAGCCAGCTGCACCCGAACTGTGTACCTCAACTAGAGAGGCAGTCTACCCTCGTCGGTTGGGCAGCTCTATTTCCATGGCACAGAGCCTGAAGGGTCTGCTGGTGGAGCCAGGAAGCTGACAAGCCTGACTGTTGAAGACAGGAAGCTCTGAGTTTAATACGCAGCTCTGGACTAAGGTGTAGGTTACAAGGTGTAACCATGGTTCTCCACATGAGGACTGCCATAGCTGAACCAATGGTGGCAGTGCCAGACAGCCCACCTTCTTCTCGACCCTGCACAGCAGACAATCGGCTACTCTGGGATGAGAAATACAATGGTTCAACCCAGCCCTCAATGACTCCTCCACGTCTCGGAGGAGAGGCACCAGAGATAGCACCGGCTATGTTTTTGTACCCTCATAAACTGTGTGACAGCGCAGGGGCCCGGCTCAATGCCTGGGCCGCCCCATCCGCTCTCTAAATAGGCAGAGGCTCTTAGGCTGCCAAACCCGGTGGGCGGAGCCACCTGCCTAATCCTCCAACTTGCCTGTAGAGGACCTACAAGGACCGTACTGCTTTTCCCTTCACTCTTTGTTTGTTTGAAATATCTTTGAAATTCATGCACAAGGGAGTGTTCAGTCTCCCAATGTGAAGGGGTCCCTCTGGTGCCGGGGCGGCCTCCACTTGCCATGGAGGAAGGTCGTCAACCAAGTGCCCTAGCACATCTATTTCGACCTCTTCCTCGTCCTCATCCCCCTCCGCCTCGCTCCTCCTGAGAGGGGGGACAGGAAGGGGATTCCTGGAGCCACAGCCAGGCTCCGCCCCTCTGAGACGTTTAGCCTGTCGGGACCCAGTGGGCGGAGAAGCCTGCTCAGCCCCTCCAAACACCCTGTACCGGGCCTCCAACAACCGTACTGCTCGCTTGAAAATAAAGCAATTCATGCATGAGGAAGGGTCCTCTCTCGCCATTGTGGCGTGGTTAACTCCAAGACACAACACACACCTCTCATGTCCATCCTCAATGGACATCCGCGCCCCACAACCCTCACAGTTATGGCCGCGGCTCGCCATCTCGCAAAACCTCGCGAAATCTCGCGAGTCAGCGAGACGGGCGGAAACCTCGCGAATTCTCGCGAGATGTTGGCGCCGCGGTTGTGGATGAGGAAGTGCTAACCGGCTAGCGCTGTCACGCCACCCCCTCACCGCGGCTTGGACAGACAGTTTATTCCTATGGCGCGTGAGCCCCTTGTCGGAGCAATACGTCAGGAATGAACTGTGAGAACATGCTGAAACAGCGGTTCTTTTTACAAAAAATATGTGGAGTAAACAGCAACCCTGAGAGCGAACTCTCTCTTACACTTGTTAAGTGGCAAAGACTGTCTCATCCTAACACATAAAGTTTCTGTTCTTTGTAATTCGCACAAACGCCAACCTGCTCTCGTGGAATCAAAATGATCAGTGACAGTGTGGTGCACAGGTGCTCTTATACTGTCATTAGCCACCTCACAGGTGGAGTGCCTTAAAGTTAATTGTCCACAACGTCATCTGACCCTGTGGGTCAGCCCCATACATATGAAATATGTAGTGGAGAGATAGTCTCGATACGATAGAGAACAAACACTACTGCTGTTTTTATTACAGTGGATTACATGCAGAATGGGACTTTGTGTTTTTACAGCTTCTTATATTGACAGAGGGAAATATGAATAGTTGTGAGATGAAACTGTCCCAGCTTTATTTTGTGCTCTAAAAAGTGCTGACTTCATAAACAGAAAGGTGTCAGTGTTTGTCTCTGTCATTTAAAACATGTCTTTTTATATACACTATAGGCTATATGGATGATTTTATTTCATTCATTTCTTTTATTGATTGGAGAATCTTTTGGTTATAAGTATATTTGATTTGATGTTATTTTTGAATGTTTCATTTAAAATGTCATGAAAAAGAAACCTGAGCAGGTGAAGTCTGAACTGTCCATGCTGAACTTAAGACAATGTGTAAAAGGGAAGTTGTAAATGTTCCTGATAAAGAAAAAGAAAGTGTTGCATCAGGTCCCTTACTGGACCCAAAATGTACCCAACCCAATCTTCAGAACTGAGAACCGTACCCAACCCAAATGTTTGTGTAGCGTTACAGCCCGAGTAGAGACACAGCTGATAGTTAAATCATTTCATCAAGTTCTCAACAAATCAAAATGTGAACCATGTTTGAACAGCATCCCCCCCTTTTTAAAAGCAGGAATAAGACGGGGGTCCTTCATGTTGTAGCTCACCTCTGATTATTTGATGTTTCTGTAAAAGTCTGACAGAGTTGACTCAAATCTGGGACACAACTTTAACAGGTCCAAATGTTCCTAAAAACAACATTTTAAAGTGTCGATGACTATAATAGTATTTTACACCTTTAGTATCAGAAGGTTTTATAGTTTGAAGAGTTTGACTCTTTTTTAAATAGTTAAAAGATTTTAATTGTTTTCTGCCATCGGGCAGGTTTAGACATGAAACAAAGAAATCAGAACCAACATTTGGGATTTCAAATTAGTTTCATCATAAAAATCTTTGAAAGGGATTTTCATTAAAAAAGGAAAAAGTTCATTTGTAAGAGGTATTTTTAAGTTTGTTTGTCTGAGACATGATGTTTCCCAATTCTCAAGAATGGGTGAAATTCAAACACAGTCAACACAGTTTCTATTATATTCATATCTATATTACAGTCAGTGATCTGACCTCAGAGTCTCCAGTCTGCAGTTTGGACTCTGCAGATAATCACACAGCAGCTTCACTCCTGAATCCTGCAGCTCGTTCTCACTCAGGTTCAGCTCTCTGAGATGGGAGGGGTTGGACTTCAGAGCTGAGGCCAGAGAAGAACAGCTGATCTCTGACAAACTGCAGCCCCTCAATCTGAATAAAGAATAAAAGAAGTAAATGTAGATGACAGTGAGCTTTATACATGAATGTGTGATGTTGTCCACATGAACACACTGATGTGATCATCAGCTGTTCATTCCAACATTGAAGGACTTCATAGTGATTCATTCATGTTTTTGTACTTCCTGATCATTCTTAGATTGAAACGTACAATATGTTGAATTTTATTAGAATCTTTACATTTAAATATCTGAATTCATTTCAAATGGACTAAACCCATGTTATATATCTTTTTATTGTTGAGTACTTACAATACATCAAATATTTCCAACAGTGATCAGAGTCAGAGAAATATTAGAGATGTAACTGGACGTGTCTTGTCTTGGCGGAAGATTAAAGAGCATATTGCAGGTTAAAGACAAAACTTAACTAATCATAGGAAAATACGTTAACAATACTGTTTTTAAAGAAATTCTGAAATTAATAACCCACAGGGTCTCCTGGAGACGTTTTAGTCTTTGCTTTTTACTTCCGCATTCGGCTGTGACGTAACGTCCTGCTGAATCCCCATCTGTTTAACATAGAAAATCATGGATCCGAGTGTCACTCCCGTCAATAAAGAGGAAGAAAATATGTATTCCTATATATGTAATGGTCCACTGGCTTATTATTCTGAACCTGTTAGATGTGATAGAGAGCAGAAACAGGCAGGATTAGAGGAATAACGGCCTCAGGAGAGAAGCTGTGGTGTGAGGAGAGACCCGGAGCAGGCGTCCTGCTGAGTGACAGGTGTCAGCTCGCCATATATGGGCGAGTGCTGTGTTCACATCAGCATATGTAAAGTTTGTAATCACATTCAATCAATTAAAAAACAATTTGTAGAAGGTGCAAGTGCCGATCATTCACCTTTACATTGTATGGGAGTTGCTCGTAAAAACGGCAAATCTGTACAACGTATTACGGTGCCGCGCTGTGCGCGCGCGCGCGCGCGAGAGGGAGAGAGACATAGAACCTGATTACACGGCCTGTGCAAATGCAGCACTATGTCTTTATTGTTTATTCCTCATGCAGCCCAGTGCTCACGTTGTTATAGAAAATACAGTGTACGGTGCAGGATGCTCCTGACGTGAGTTCACAGCGCACGTAATCCACACAAACATGCACAACAGCGCACACACTCCACAGTTTAATTAATGCGTGCACATATATTAGGCTACTACAAAAAGTTGAAAGTTTTAATGGGATAAAGGACTGACAGACGTAAAGCTTGTGTTTCTGTTTGTTTCCAAACCGCGCGTTCCGTCTTTCCCCACTGCGCACACACACACACGCACGCACGCACGCACACACGCGCACACACACACACACACACACACACACACACACACACACACACACGCTCTGTTGCAACAGAGTTTGATTTATAATAAATCGTATGACTACATATATTAATACAGACTGTCCGGTGTCTATTACGCTCACACTAGAGAATATAACAGAGGATTCCAGCAGATCAAATCATTAAACGCCTTCTGTCTGCGTATATAATATTTGATGTTAAACACCCAGAGATTTAAATTAATAAGGAAACGCTTTTGTGTCTGATGCCGAAATATTCAACGTGCCTGTTCGATCGTTTTCTGAGGTTGAGGGAATAATTCACCAAAACACACTATGAATAATCAAGCCACTTACACTATGCACCCGAATGTGCGCCGCGCAAGTTACAAACTATTGCAGGGAGGCATCCTGTCTATTCTCACTCATTACCACGTATCATCACACCTCTTTAATCATGTTTTAGCCTGTTTTTTGTGCTTTAATTCTTTTGTGCTGCCTTCTAAATGTTTGTTTGTAAAGTGTTTGATGCTCTCGGTGCAAGACAAGTTCCCCCAGGGGCAATAAAGGCTTCATTCATTCATTCATACATGGACGCATAAAGCCGATCAAAGCAGAGTCAGAGAACGGGAGTCCCTTACGTTACGTCATATGACGCGTTGTTGAAAAAAAAGCGTGTTCTAAACGGCTATGCTAAAACAGCCACTTTCTCCTCTAAATTAGAGCACTTATGTGTTGTAGAACATATTAAAAAAATAACCTACTTATTTTACAGCCATTAACAGACTATATAAAATATTAATTAAATTTTTAACCTGCAATATGCTCTTTAAGCCTGGGAGATATATCCAGTATTTAAGATAGATGGTTATATATTCAAACATGATATAAGATGATTCAGCTATTTCTCATCTCACTGTGTCTCCCTCTTCACCGTGCTCTCTCTCTCTCTCTCTCTCTCTCTCTCTCTCTCTCTCTTTCTCTCTCTCTGAGCCTAACTCAAAAAAACTCAATGGATAACAAAGCACTGTGTTTATTGAGGACAGCCAGAATAGTAGTTATTTAGCTGACTCCTTCTCCCAGCATGCTTTGCAACAGCTAACACATAGGTGTGAAGTTTAGGGTGAATAAAAGCAGTCGTCTCCCATTCTTCTCTCTCTTCAAATGCTTCCAGCATCCAGAGACACAAGTCTACTCCTGCTTCACAGCACGCTGCTCTTTCTTTCAATGTTTTGGCGTGCAGGCAACCCGAGGCCTCAAGGAATGACAGTGTTCTGAATCCCCAGCTTGCATCATCCATTGAACGCATCTTGACGGAGATTCTCTGAGAGCGTCTTATTCATAGAGCGAATTAAAAAGAGTATTTAGAGAGTGTAAAGATCACGTCTGGTTCCATCCTGCAATGAACAGGACAACCACGGAGATCGCCTCGCTCAACAGAGAACACACCGATCCTGCTCATCCTCTGGGAACCGCCGCCGCCATCACATCTCATCTGCACGGAAACAGACTGGAGATCTGATTTCATGGTGGGACCTTTCCCCTCCTCAACCGCAGACAAACGCTTTGCAAGTGAGGCTGAATCAGGTCTGAGCAGTGAGCTTTAGAGAGTGTGTTTAATAACTGAGTCATTCATGTGAAGTTGTGAAGATAATATTTGCTTATCTGACCACTGCATCTCTGGTTTGACTAGTATAAAAGCTCACCACACACACACACACACACACACACACACACACACACACACACACACACACACACACACACACACACACACACACACACACACACACACACACACACACACACACACACACACACACACACACACACACACACACACACACACACACACACACACACACACACACACACACACACACACACACACACACACACACACACACACACAGTATCTAACAGCGTCTGCATGACATGTAAACACACAGAAAAAAAAGTGACGTGTGTAAGTAAGTAAGCGTGCATGAGCTGAATATTATTCAGTGGGAAGCGGTCTGTCCTTGATTTTCAAAAGCACATCAATATAGTTTTGCCAGAATTGAGCACACGTCTTAATTGATTAAGATTTATCTGAATGGCATCAAAAGCAGATTGTAGCTTTTGTATGGCACCTGTTAATGATGAAGCAGAACAGTACAAAATAGTGTCATCTGCATAAAAGGGAAATTTGGCATCATGACATTTTGACACAAAACATTTAAATAAATAGTAAATAAAATGGGACCCTATATGGACCCCGGTGGGAGGGGGCACCATTTTGAGTCAACAAAGGCTTGTAGGGTATACCATCAACCTGAACACTTTGTGTTCTGCTGCACAAGTAGTTGCTAAACCACATGACAGCTTTTGTATGTTTGTCTGGGACATGATGTTTCCCAATTCTCAAGAATGGGTGAAATTCAAACACAGTCAACACAGTTTCTATTATATTCATATCTATATTACAGTCAGTGATCTGACCTCAGAGTCTCCAGTCTGCAGTTTGGACTCTGCAGTCCCTCACACAGCAGCTTCACTCCTGAATCCTGCAGATTGTTGTTCCAGCTCAGGTCCAGCTCTCTGAGATGGGAGGGGTTGGACTTCAGAGCTGAGGCCACGACGTCACAGTGAGTCTCTGAGAGTCCACAGGCAGAAAGTCTGTAGTGACACATAAAATAGAAAATTAATAGTCATGAAAGAAGCGTTGATATTCACGTCTCACATCTGATGATTGAAGTTTGACAGGTCCCGTTTGGTCTTAACTTTACACATCAGTGGAATCTCTCACTGACACAAAAAGTCTCCTCACTGCTTTTCAAACCTGCACATTCTTCATCTTTCAATCATTTACTAAATGTTACAGATGTGTAACCCTGCTGCTAAAACAGCTTAAAAAGAGTTATTAAAAGAGTCATAAACAACATAATTATTGGTTTAGTTCATCAGTTCATGTTGTATTTATTTGATGTAACACACTCGAGCTGTGATTACTAAGTCAGTGAGTTTATTGTTGCAGTTTTGTACGACTAAAATCAACAGTAGTTTTGCAGTGCAGATTGATGTGCAGCAAAGTAAAAGTCTGCGATGCAGGACGAGAGTTTCTGTTTTTATGAAGCCAGAGTGAGTAAGAGATGGTCACCATGTTGTCACCATGTTAAATGTAGAAGTTGATAAACAGCAGAACTAAGTGATAAAGATGGACAGAGGATAATTCATCAGTTAGGAGTGAGAAGAGTTCCTGTAGAAGTCATGAAACTGAGTGAAGTGTGTGTCATCTTAAAAAGCTGCATTTCACATGTCTCAGTCAGCCAGCTGCTCACTTCATTGTGCTCCTTTTTCTGCCTGTTAGCAAACAAGTTATGGCTTTGCAAAGTCATTCAAACCAGTTCATGTGATTTAGTGATCCTCGAACTCATACAGGTAAACATCATTCATGCTCATGATTTCATTTAGAGGTCAAAATCCTGATTTGACTCAAACAAAGCTGCTCCTCCTTAAACTGTGTGTGTGTGTGTGTGTGTGTGTGTGTGTGTGTGTGTGTGTGTGTGTGTGTGTGTGTGTGTGTGTGTGTGTGTGTGTGTGTGTGTGTGTGTGTGTGCGTGTGTGTGGTGTATGGTTACTGTGCTCAGGACCTCGCTCCTCCAGAACCTAGAAAGACGTGCATTTATCCAGGAGGGTTACACATGGAAACACATGGAGTTTGATTTAGGATGAGCTCATGTCTATAGTGATCTAAAGTGGGATCTATTCAGAGGACTCTCTCTGCAGTAGAAAACCATTTGAAAGTCATTGAACAGTAACTCTGGAGGAGGACCATCTCATTCTCCAGCCGTCTGACTCACTTCTATAAAGGTGAAAATACAGAGACTGCTGCAGAATGATCCAGAAATCAAACAAGTCAGCCAAGAATCAAATGTAGTGAGGTGAAGGATCTCCTGTAAGAACACTTTATCTGTGATCTACCTGCTGACGTGTTCAGAGATGATGCTCATGATTGATTAGTAATGCCTGCAGAGGCTGGAAGGGGGCGCTCACTGCACCTGATATCTCTCTTTTCAGGGATTAACACGATCACACATCTCAGTCACTTCTTTGGGAATTCTCTCCTGAATGTGTTCACAAGAAAAATATCAAAAACATTTATGAACTCAGGACAAAAACCTCAAAAACATCACGTCTGAAAAAAACTACCACTGACTGTTTCTCCTGAACATTAACAGAGGAACAGTTTTTAGTGACCAGAGAGGATTTACTTTAGTTTATTAAATTATTACATAGGGCTGGGAAATTAATTTAAAATTATTACAAACCGACTTTCAGAACAACTAATCGATGTCATCTCGCCCATGTCAATTATTTCAATTATTTTCAGGACAGAGTCGCATGAAGACACGTCCAATCCACGACCTGGAAGTTTGAACACATTTTGTCTTCATGGAAGACGACGTCCAACAAAAACAAGTCAAATGAAAACACTGAAGAAAAAAGTTTCTCTGTTAGAGAAGTTAATTTCTCCTTTAAAACTAAAATGTGTGGTTTTCATTTCAAGAGATGATTTGATTTCAATTCCAAATATTCACTTAATAACCACTCGATAGTTCATCAGATATTCACTCTTTCATTAGACAAATATCCCAGCTTTAATAGTGGAGCACATTTACAGTAGAGACCATGTCAGTGAACTATGAGGGAAAAAACTAAAACTAAATCATCTTTTATTGATCTTAACTGAAGTCAAATGTTCAATAATGGTGATATTGGTTTGAGGTCATATCACCCAGCACTATTAGTACATGACACTGATTTATAATGCTCATCACATCTGGACTTACTTTGCCTTCCTGCAGTTCCTCACAGCTGGAATCAGTCTCTGTCGTCCCTGGTCTGATGTGTTGTACTTCTTCAGGTCCAACTCATCCAGAACCTCCTCGGACATCTGCAGCATGTAGGCCAGAGCAGAGCAGTGGATCTCAGAGAGTTTCTCCTCTGATCTGTTCTCTGACTTCAGGAACTCTTGGATCTCCTGATGGACTGAGAGGTCCTTCATCTCTGTCAGACAGTGGAAGATGTTGATGCTTCTGTCAGGAGACTCATAACTGTTCATCTCCTTCAGGTTGTTGATGACTCTCTGGATCAGTTCTGGACTGTTGTCTGTCTGACCCAGCAGGCCTCCTAAGAGTCTCTGGTTTGACTCCAGAGAAAGACCATGAAGGAAGCGAACAAACAGGTCCAGGTGACCGTTCTTACTTTGAAGGGATTTCTGCATTGCTTCCTTTAAGAGAACATCAAGAGTTGAATCTACATGTGTTTCTCCCAGAAAAGCCTCCAGTACTGTTGTGTTCCTGTTGGTGAAACAGTGGAACATGTAGACTGCAGCCAGAAACTCCTGAACGCTCAGATGAACAAAGCAGTAGACTGTTTTCTGGAAGATCACACACTCTGTTTTGAAGATCTCTGTACAAACTCCTGAGTACACCGAGGCCTCTGTGACATCCAGACCACACCGCTCCAGGTCTTCTTGGTAGAACATGATGTTTCCGTCCTCCAGATGTTCAAACGCCAGCCTCCCCAGCTTCAGAAGAATATCCCTGTCAGCCTCCATCAGCTCAGGTGGACTCATCTGACGTCCCTCATCATACTTGTTCTTCTTCCTCTTTGTCTGAACCAGCAGGAAGTGTGAGTACATGTCAGTCAGGGTCTTGGGCAGCTCTCCTCTCTGCTCTGTGCTCATCATGTGCTCCAGAACTGTGGCAGTGATCCAGCAGAAGACCGGGATCAGACACATGATGTGGAGGCTCCTGGATGTCTGGATGTGTGAGATGATTCTGCTGGACAGATTTTCATCACTGAACCTCCTCCTGAAGTACTCCTCCTTCTGGGCGTCAGTGAAGCCTCGTACTTCTGTTACCCTGTCAACACATGAAGGAGGGATCTGATTGGCTGCTGCAGGTCGAGAAGTGATCCAGATGAGAGCTGAGGGGAGCAGATTCCCCTTGATGAGGTTTGTGAACAGTGTGTTTAACGATGACTTCTGTGTGACATCACACACCACCTCCCTGTTTGTGAAGTCCAATGACAGTCTGCTTTCATCCAGGCCGTCAAAGATGAACAACAGTTTACAGACAGCGAGCGTCTCTGCTGCCACCTTCTGTAATGTTGGATGGAAAACACGGAGCAGCTCAAGAAGACTGTAGCGCTGATCTCTGATCAAGTTCAGCTCCCTGAATGAAAGCAGGATCAGCAGACTGACGTCTTGGTTCTCTGAGCCCTCGGCCCAGTCCAGAGTGAACTTCTGCACTGAGAAGGTTTTTCCAACACCAGCCACGCCGTTTGTCAGAACCACTCTGATGGGTTTCTGTTGGTCGGGTTGAGCTCCTGTCTTTGGTTCCTGTTGGTCGGGTTGAGCTCCTGTCTTTGGTTCCTGTTGGTCGGGTTGAGCTCCTGTCTTTGGTTCCTGTTGGTCGGGTTGAGCTCCTGTCTTTGGTTCCTGTTGGTCGGGTAAGGCTTTAAAGATGTCCTGGCACTTGATTGGAGTCTCATGGAGGGTCTTCTTTTTAGAGTCTGTCTCCATCTGTCTCACCTCATGTTGGGTGTTGACCTCTTCACTCTGCCCCTCTGTGATGTGGAGCTCAGTGTAGATCCTTTTGAGGGGGGCTCTACTTCCTGTTTCATCACTTCCTTCAGTCACATGTTCACATCTCGTCCTCAGACTGACCTTATGTTGATCTAAAACCTCCTGCTGATCTACTGAAAGAGAGAAAGATAGAATCTGATTATTGTAAAAAGAGTTTTAATTTC
This sequence comes from Symphodus melops, assembly GCF_947650265.1. Taxonomy (NCBI): domain Eukaryota; kingdom Metazoa; phylum Chordata; class Actinopteri; order Labriformes; family Labridae; genus Symphodus; species Symphodus melops. The sequence continues at coordinate 1,000,008 of NC_136694.1, forward strand.
TAGACTTTTGACATTGACCAATAAAAGTCGTGTTTGAGGAGATCACAGAAGCACAAAGGTGTACAGTCTTACTTTGTTCAGTGCTGCTCTGACTGACTGACTGCAGTCCAGCTCCTGGTCTTGATCCATACTGAGGACAGGACATCTCCTCCTCTCTAACATGAGTCCTCTTCGTCCCCCTGTGAAGACATGTCTTTAGAACTAAACTGATGGTTGACTGATAGAAAATATGAAGATTAACTTCCGGTTATGGCATCTACCTGAACGGCAGCGAGATTCAGAGCTCCGGCCTATTGGACCCATTTTTGCTTTTCCATTTCAACATGGAGTCACTCAGTTGCCCACGCTTGCCCCAGTACCGAGTATATTACAACTTTCTCTACAAAAACGCCAAACGCACGTAAATATAAACCGGAAAAAGTGGGTGAAGTCGATGACGATAACGGCGCTAGCAAAGATCGCACCTCGCTGGATAGAGAAGATGAGGACAATGCTAATGCTAGCACTAGCGGCCAGGTAGACGACGAGACTAACACTTTAGTTAGTGATCAATTGAAGGACTTCTTGGAGGATAATAATGTCCTTTCTAAATATCAGTCAGGCTTGAGAAAAAAACATAGCACTGCTACAGCTGCATTTAAGGTTTGAAATGACATTTTTGAAGCCATTGAAAAATGTTGTGTAGCTCTATTTATTGACCTTTCAAAGGCATTTGATACTGTTGATTACAGATTATTGATCAACATCTTCATCAAATTGGCCTGTCAAAGCAAGCAGCACAATGGTTTGACAACTATCGGCAGGATCCACTTTGTCCTTTTTAGAAATCTCAAAGGGGGTCCCCCAGGGTTCGATATTAGGACCCATTTTATTTTCCATTCATATCAACAATCTGTGTGAAAATGTGTTGAATGCCATGCATCACTTTGATGCTGATGATACTATCATCTATTGTTGCTCAACATCTGTTGCACAAGCTTTTGAGTTTATGCAATCAGCATTTAATGTTGTCCAGTCTCGGCTGAGGGAACTAAAGTTGGTCATAAACTATGATAAAACAAAGCTCATGTTGTTTTCACATTTACGTGAAGTACCAACAAATGTACCCTTGAATTTTACGTCCCAAGGAAATACAAGTACCTGGGTTTCCTTCTGGACTGTGAACTATCATTTAAAGCACATATCACCAAACTCGTCTCCAAACTCAAAGTGAAGCTGAGATTTTATTATAGAAATAAATCCTGCTTTTCATCAGGGCGAGGAAACTTCTTGTTTCTTCTACCTTCCTTCCTTTGTTGGATTATGGCGATGTGCTGTACATGGGCGCCTCTGCTAAATGTTTACAGTCATTGGATACCGTGTATCAATGCGCGTTGAGATTTGTGACAGGTTGTAGACGCCTTACTCATCACTGTGACCTGTACATGAAATCTGATTGGCCACCCTTAAAGGTGCGCAGGTATTTACACTGGCTAAATCTTCTTTATAAAGCTCTTCTTGGTTTGGTGCCGTCATATTTATGTGAACACCTTCAAAGAACCAGAAGCCAACACGCCTTGTGTTCCTGTGCTGTTTTAAAACTGTCTGTTCCTCGTGTCCGCACTGAGCTCGGAAAAAGAGCGTTCAGTTTTGCTGCTCCCTCTACCTGGAACTTTCTCCAAAATGACTTGAAAATGGCCGACCTCATTTCACTTGAAGCCTTTGGCTCCATCTTAAAGGACAAAAAACGTGAGGCAATCGGACAGTGTCTGTGTGTCTGAATTGTAACCTGTCATCACAACTCTGCACTTCATCTGTAAACTGATCTGTTCATTGGAATTGTTGTTTTTTTCTTAACTTACTGTCTGTAAACTGTTTTAATCATGACGTGTGCTGCTGCCCTCTTGGCCAGGTCGCCCTTGTGAAAGAGATCTTGATCTCAATGGGTTAATTACCTGCTTAAATAAAGATGAAATTAAAAAAGAAAGAAAGAAATTCTTCTGTTTGGATTCAGCTCATAGTCTGCAGGGAGATGATTGTTTCTTGTGTTTTAACCCTCCTAAAACATCTGAAGAGACAAAGAGTTAGTAAGAAGACTTACTTTGTGTCCGAGGGTCCACCTTCATTTCTGAAGTTTATAACGTGACCTTTGGACCAATCACTCTTCAGAGACTGACAGCTGGGTACAGGAGACTCTGCTCTCTGTCTGCTCCTCTGAACTCTGTAAAAAAAACAACACATTTGATATTTTTATGATATGAATCTTTAATAAACTCTCTGAGGACAAAACTATAAAAGAAGCTGTAAATATAAAAAGGGCTACAGCTGTGGATGATGAGAAGCTTTCATGGTTTGTTTCTTTGCTAAGAAGACTTACTTTGTGTCCGAGGGTCCAGCTCCTTTACTGAAGTTTAAGAGATGACCAATGGACCAATCACTCTTCAGAGACAGACAGCTGGGTACAGGAGACTCTGCTCCGTCCTCCTCTTCCTCTAAACTCACATCCATGATCTGATCTGAAGTCAGTCTGAGAGGAAACACAGAAACACTCACTGAGAGATCAACACAAGAGAAACAGGAGAAACCAGTTTGATCTAACACACACACACACACGAACACACACACACGACTGTACAGACACACACACGAGCGAACACACACAAACTCACACAGTCAAGCACACACACAAACACAAAGACACACACACACAAACAAATGCGAACACACACACACACACACAGACACGACCGTACAGACACACACACAGACACGACCGTACAGACACACACACGCACGCACACACACACACACACAGACACGACCATACAAACACACACACACACACACACACACAAACACACACACAGCTCATATGAATGTAAGCTGTGACGTCATTAGAAAGTGTCTGTGTTCAGTTGACAGGAGGAAACTGAGAGTACAGAAGTGAAGATATAAAAACTGTGGATAAACACTCACCCTGCTTCACTCTTTACTTCTCTCTTCACTTCTGTCCACAAAATGTCTGAACTCACTGAACACTTTCACTTTCACTGTCCCGCCTCCTCTCATGAGTCTGGATCAGGTGTTGCTCCTCCCTCCTCCAGTTACAGCAAATGAGCTGCTGTGTGTGTGTGTGTGTGTGTGTGTGTGTGTGTGTGTGTGTGTGTGTGTGTGTGTGTGTGTGTGTGTGTGTGTGTGTGTGTGTGTGTGTGTGTGTGTGTGTGTGAAATCTTTAATTTCCCCCCGGGGACAAATAACATTTTTTTAATTGACGTCCATTGGGACGTGAGTTGGGAACTGGAGGGTTCGAGTCCCGGTGCAGACCAAAAAAAAAAATCTGGAAATTGGTGTGGTAGTTGAAGAGGTTCCAGGCCACTTCCTGGGCACTGCTGAGGTGCCCTTGAGCAAAAGGAGCGCCCAAAGCTCATGATCATAGGTGAGGGGGTAGGAACGAAGATCGACCGGTAAATTGAGAACCTCGCATTTAGGCTCAGCTCCTTCCTCTCCACGACGGACGCAACACTGATCCATCTGTCGATCTCACGCTCCATCTTCCCCGCCACCTTTTTCCGGTCTAGAATCATGGACTCAGATTTAGCGGTGCTGATCCTCATTCCAGCCGCCTCACACTCAGCAGTGAGCCGCTCCAGTGCACGCTGAAGGTCCAGGTTTGAGACCACAAGACCACATCATCCGCAAAAAGCAGAGACGATATCTTGTGGTCCCTGAACCGGACCCCCTCCGGCCCCTGGCTCCACCTAGAAATTCTGTCCATAAGAGTAATGAACAGAACCGGTGACAAAGGGCAGCCCTGCTGGAGGCCAACACGCACCGGGAACAGGTCCGACTTACTGCCGGCAATGCAAACCAGACTCCTGCTCTGGTCATACAGGGACCGGACCGCCCTTAGCAAAGGGCCCCGAACCCCATACTCTCAGAGCACCCCCACAGGACGCCACGGGGGACACGGTCGAACGCCTTCTCCAGATCCACAAAGCACATGTGGACTTGTTGAGCAAACTCCCATGAACCCTCGAGCACCCGCTGGAGAGTGTAGAGCTGGTCCAGCGTTCCACGGCCGGGACAAAAACCGCTTTGTTCCTCTTTGATCCGAGGTTCGACTAACAACTGGATCCTCCTCTCCAGAACCCTGGAATAGACTTTCCCAGGGAGGCTGAGGAGTGTGATTCCCCGGTAGTTGGAACACACCCTCCAGTCACCCTTCTTGTAAAGAGGGACCACCACCCCGGTCTGCCAGTCCAGAGGCACTGTCCCCGACCTCCACGCGATGCTACAGAGACGTGTCAACCATGACAGCCCCTGCACATCCAGAGACTTAAGATACTCAGGGCGAATCTCATCCACCCCTGGTTCCTTGCCACCAAGGAGCTTGCCAACTACCTCGGTGACTTCGGCTTGGGTGATGGACGAATCCACCTCGGAGCACTCAGCCTCTGCTTCCTCAGTGGAAGACGTGAAGGTGGGATTGAGGAGATCCTCGAAGTATTCCTTCCACCGTCCGACTACATCCCCAGTTGAGGTCAGCAGCTTCCCACCTCCACTGTAAACAGTGTTGGTGAAGCACTGCTTCCCCCTCCTGAGACGATGGACGGTTTGCCAGAATAACAGAACAGACGATGAGGACGTCTTTGAGTTCAAGTTGACCTGATGGTAGTTTCAGGTTAAAACTAAAATAAGAACTGTGAATATGTGGTCAGTTTAAAAACACCAAGCTGTCCCTCATTCTGTTTATTATATAGAAGTTAGTTCCCATTAAGAACACGTCAGTCCTTCCCAGTTGAACCCAGCTCATGATAAACAGTCTCATCACTTCATCTACTGCAGCCTGATCTTAACCTGAATCACAGATTATTAGTTTGTCATCACTGATTTACACTCAGTCACTTTTCTCTCCTGTCACTACTCTTCTTCTACTTTTATTTTTCAACCATTTTTATACTTCCTGTTTATTTCCTGCTCTGTGTCTGTCTGTATTGATTGGACAGGAGAGTGATGGGTAATATAGTGAGTGAAGACACGATGACCGCTGAGTTAAAGCAGAGTCTGGATTTTAACCTGACTGTAAAAAAACTCAAACTGACCTTCATCATGTCAAACTGGAAAAAAGAAAATAAATGTGATTCTCACAAAATCAGTATTTTGTAGAGATGATTACTTTCTGTTTGTTTCCTTGTATTATAATTGTATTTTATTTAAGTCTGAATGATGAACTGATGAGAGATTACAGACAATGTCATGCTGTTTCACTAAATGGCCACAGGGTGGCAGCACCCTCCAGCAGCGTCGCTCGGGGACCTTTAGCAGCGCGCGGAGCAAGAAGAGCTCAGACTCCGCTGAATGGAGAATGAGCAACTGTTGTCCTGCGTCACTGATTTCATTTTAATATTTCCAATATTTAAACACTTTCTTTGTGATTCCAGATGTTTATTAGATAACCTGAATCCCCGGTGATGTGTGCTCTGTAAGCTGAAAGGTAAATGTGTCAAAGTTCAGTCTGACGGACGTCGGGAGAAAATGGCGGCTGCCGTCCTCATCGTCAGTTCTCTTTAGTTTTGTTCGGCTCCTGGTTCATCTGCAGGTTATTTCTATGTGTGTTTAAAGTGACTGTGTAGTAAAATGTGATGTTAATGTTCTGTTGAAGAACAGCTCCGGCTGCAGCTCCGTGTAACGACTCACCAGTTGATATCAGACGATGACGCAGATTCAGGTCACGAGGTTTGGCGCCAAGTTACGAGGCGGCCATGTTGATGATTTATAGTTTGTGTTCATATCGAGTGAATTTAATACAGTGAGACTGCAAATAAGATTTATTCTGTTTTATGAAGTGAAACTTTAACTTGTTAAATGAACAGTTCATACAAACATATTGTTTTGATGAGGACAAAGATGTTAAAAAGTGCTTTAAGGGAAAAGTGCAGACATGAGTGAGAGACAGAAGATTTAAAGAGAAAATGTTTGTTTTGGTTCAGTTGTTTGAAACATGTCAGGAGACATTGAACACAACTTTTAAACCATGTTTTGCTTCATGATAATCCAGATGCAGTTACACAATTAATTCAAGTTTGTAAATAAATATAATCCGCTGAATGGAGAATGAGCAGCTGTTGTCCTGCGTCGCTCATTTCCTTGTAATATTTCCAATATTTCCAGGACTCCTTTCCCAGGATTATCTATATATCTGCCAGCAGAGACCCAGCCGGGACCCGCTACATAAACAGCTGTTGACCTGATAACTGCTCTCATATCTGACAAACCCAGGGGCGTCCAAAACGGCCTTCAAAGCCCCGCCTACCTTCTCTGGTCCAATCAGATCCAGAGCATTCAGGAGCAGAATCTAAAGTATTCTCTGATAATCTGAATCACAGGGTCGCTGGTTCAGATCCCAGACTCTCCTGTCCACCATGTTAAAGTGCCCTTGAGCAACACTCTGAACCCTGCATGAAGAAGTGCTTTCTAACTGCTGGAATCCAAAACAAAGTGCTTGAAGCTGTGAAAGGTTCAGACTAACCAACATGAATAAAAGCTTCTGACTGAAGAGAAGTGAGTGAATGTTTTGCAGCTGAAGTCAAATCTAATGTTTTCTTTAGTGTTCCTGATATTGATCATGATGTGTCTCCTTTTGATGATGTCATCAGTTTATCCGTCACAGCGAGCTCAAACAAATCCAGCAGTGATGCTCCCGAGTGTTCACCTTCATTTGTGTGTTTAATGTGAAGAGAGGACGGCTGATAGAGGGAGACGAGCCACACATTCAAACCTGCAGCACTGACATGTTGTTTTGTTTGTCCTCATGTTTTAGTTGTTGACGAGCCACAGACAGTTTTCCACATGCTGAGAAATCAAAGTGTCCTCTGTTTGAGGACTGTTGATTCAGACTGCTTCACTTTGATCCAGGTGTAAACTGGACTCTGTTTCCTGTTGTTGACTTCATCAGCGTTCATGTCTGTTGACGCTGTACACTGATGCTGATGATCTTCACTCACAGCTTCTTCATTTCTCTACAAACGTTTGAATCAAAGATGAAACGTGTCAAAGTGTGTCTTCTGACTGTCCAACACTGAAGGACACAAAGCAGCTTCACTTCTGTCCTCTGACTTGATCTGATAACAAGAGGAAACTTTACACACTGAATCATGTGACCAGTGTGAAGAAATAGGACACGCTGAAGGCTTTCATGTAAATGTTAGGAAGGCTTCTTATTTATTGGCTGTCTATCACCATGGGCCTCAGGTCAGCATGTATGAACTTCACTTCTGCTTTATTTCTTCACATTCAAGTCAAAGGCTCATAAAGGAGGAAACAGAGCTAAACACACATGGGAGAGTTCAAAGTTCAAAAAACCGACCAATCAGAGGGGAAGGAGAAACCAGGAAGTGACCTGAGGCAGATGAAGAGGAGAAGTGAGATATAAATGGGGAATAGCGCCATCTGCTGGTGCACAAACAACAATACGGGTTGTTCCCTCCACCTCCCTTTAGCAACAGTGCAATGCTGCCATCTGGTGTTGAAAAGGTGGAATGACATTAAGAGGGTTTCTCTGGATTTTTCACATATTTGGAGTTCAAGATCAAGCAATAAAAAAATTAAAATGATTGATCTTTTAATGAACAGATGACTTTGTTCATGTTTTGTTTTATTTCCCTTTATTTATCGACAGTATGATCTGAAAACGTTTTTCAAATGACTGAAGCAGTTTTTTTAAAGCCTGATCAGGAGGACTCCCAGAGGATCCAAAAACCCTCCACAACAACTCCACCGTCACGCTCCATACTCTTCTTCTAAACTGCACGAGGCTTTAACATGTTTGTTTTTAATGTGTGATTTAACAGTGAGGTCTTTTACTGTGTGAAGCTGTCGGATAAAGCTGGATCTGTAAAGTGTGATCTGATGTTATTTCATTCAAACCATCTTTTGTGTGTCAGTGATTGTCCTGACTGTCGACCTAATCTGTGCTAAGACTTGTGTATATAGGACTCTAATAAAGAGATGAACACAACACATGCAGAAAGTGATAAATACAGAAAAGGATGAGGAATTTGTTTGTAGAGAAAGTTCAGTCAGGAAGACGATATTTTGCATGTTTTATTGTTTGTTCTTATTCTTTCCTGTATGACAGCAGCTGTTGAAGCCATGACTTTGATTTATGTTCCTTCAATGATTTCAGTCTATAACCATCAGGACTGACTCTGTAACCTCTGAGGAGAATCTAGAGTTCATTTCCTGACACATGAAGCACATGGTCTGTGTTGGATCAGCAGCAGCTGAAGATCAGAGAAGATGTGATGAAGCCTGGATTACATTCATGAAGTCATCCTGCATTAAAGCTGCAGAGAGGAAACGTCACAGCTCCAAGGATGTGAACATGCTCCTCAGCTCGCTCCAAAGTCCAGGCGCTTTCTTTTTTTTCTCTGTGTGTGTCTTTAATCTAAAATCCAACAGCATTACCTTCAAATGCAATGGCTTCCTTGAGGTGAACCTCTGAAGTCTGGCTGGTTTGAACTTGTCTTTGGGACAGAGGGAGCAGTGGACCTGACTGCAGCATGTCGTGCAGCGTTCCACTGCAGGCTTTCCACCTCACTGAATGATCCAATGATGCATCTAAAGAGGATATAAAATGCATTCTGTTACATGAACTTCAATTCAAATGAATGTATACAGCCTGCAGACGTAGATTGTCTTTCCTTACAGGTCAAATGGACACTTGCAGCAGGTAGTGTACATGAGGCCTTACGTATGTAGAAGAAGAAATAATGACTATGACACTACGGGTTCAAGTCCGGCATTCAAAAACATAGTGAAGTGAAAGTGGCTGAAAGAAGACACTTGAGTCATTTAGTATGTTATGTTAGAAAGAGCATTGACTAGTATCAACAATAAAAGTAGTGATGGTGCAGAAGCCTGCTGTTTCTCTGTCATTTCACTTCCTATTCCTTTTGTTTATATGCTTTAGTACACAACAGAGGTGGACAAATACACATTTCAATTGTGCCATAAAGTCCTGACACCTTGTGATCCCACTTGTGCACTTCAACAGGTGATATCATGAATGAGCTGGTCGACCTCTGGGAAAACATCATGGTGTGCTGCTGCATCGTGTCGGTAGCTCGGCTGTCTCACATATCACGTTTGTGAGTTCAGAAAGAAACGTTTGCAACAACAGAGTTTACAACAATGTTTTATAACGCTGCAAACACATACATGCCAACAGTGACTTTACCTTATGCACTAAAAAGTTACTAATCACTGACAACTTCAAGTGTTGATACTAACCGCTTTGGTGAAAGTGAACGTTGATTTAAAAGGACAACCCAAACCGACATCATGTCACATCCGGTAATCTGCATCATTAATGACTCCTGTATTGATGAAGAACACAAGAAAGCATGGATTTACTTTCTGTTCAGAAGCAAAATCAGTAACTCACCGCTGCATATGTCGACTCGCTGCTCTTCGTCCAATCAAAAAGCAGGTGAAAACGTCCTTTCAAGTTGTCCCTTCCTCGTGGTATTTTGCGCTTCATATCAGTTAACACAGCTCTGAGGGAGAAACTGTGCAGACATGTGGCTCTTTGTTACATAACACAATCCAGCTGTGTTTCAGAGCAGGCTGTGTGCGGCCAGGAGAAATACAGACCAATAAACAATCAGCTGTTTAAACACAGCCGGGATTTTTAATGCTGCTGTCTTACGGGACCAATCAACAGACTGCAGTGTTTAGCTCCACCTTTCACCCCGGCTGTAGTGTCGATGGACACGCCTCTCTCTCTCTCTCTCTCTCTCTCTCTCTCTCTCTCTCTCTCTCTCTCTCTCTCTCTCTCTCTCTCTCTCTCTCTCTCTTGGTAGTAAACACAGGAGAGAAACCATTTAGTTGTTCAGTTTGCGGTAAAAGATTTGCACAGAATGGAGATCTGAAGTCCCCATGGCGGTTCACACAGGAGAGAAACTGTTTTGTTGTTCAGTTTGTGGTAAAAGATTTGCATGTAATGGAACTCTGAGGCTCAGGCCCGCCCCTCCCTAAACGCAGAACACGCGCTGTGCGTAGGGCCCCGTGATCCATGGGGGGCCCCATTTTGCGCAAGTGAATTGAATTTCCCTCAGGATCAATAAAGGATGATCATTCTCTGCAAATGCGCAAAGGGTGCGCGTGAATTTTGCCGAGAGGTGCGCGTAGAGCACCGCCACCAAGTCAGCCCGAGGCAAGAGAGAGAGAGAAAAAAAGAGACGCAATGATTGAAAGCCCATCTGACCAATCAGCGATCAGATGGGCCGGCAGGCAGTTTTTTGCAGGCAGAGAGTAGAGAGAGAGAGATGGCTTCCAAATGTCAATACGATTCGGGAGCTAGCAAAACAAAGAAAAAATCCAAACAAGAAGAGGCTCGTGCTTCACTTAAAGGTGGGTATGTTGTTGAAATAAAAAAGAAAAAAACTTAGTCGCATATAAACATAAACTGCTGGCATGTCTGCTCGTGCTAATCATGAGACAGAAGATATGATAATTGTGTCTAGATGTGGACTGGAGATTACATTTTCAAGCGGCCCTGATGACCATTTAGTAAATGTCTTGTTAACTGAATATATTCAGCTTTATTGAAAAAAATGGAGTTTTTAATTGACCAGTTGGTGGTCATATGTTGGCTCAGGTTTATAGCCTATCAATCTATGTTTTTAATAGAAGTATAACAGTGTAGAAATGTAGAATCTAAGTACAACATGTGAAAATAAGTACATACAATATTTGAATGTAGAAATATCATCAAATTCAATCATATTATTACTAGTTGGAATCATATTTGCATACATTGCAATTTATTTTTGTGAGGTTAGTATTTAAATAATTAAGTTTACCATTAAAACCAAAAACAAATCTATAAAGTTCTTGTTCCACTGTGGATAGAGACTCTTCATTTGAATTGTTAGTAATTGTAATTTATTATTATTATTATTATGTTATTGGAAGGGGGGGCCCCAAAATAAAATCCTGCTTAGGGCCCCCACTTGGCCAGGGGCGGCTCTGCTGAGGCTCCACTTGGCAGTTCACATGGGAGAAAAACCATTTAGTTGTCCAGTTTGTAGTAAAATATTTGCACAAAATGGTGATCTGAAGTCCAACATGGCAGTTCACATAGGAGAGAAACCATTTAGTTGTCAAGTGTGTAGTAAAAGATTTGCATGAAATGAAGATTAAAAGTCCTACATGGCAGTTCACATAGGAGGGAAACCATTTAGTTGTTCAGTTTGTGGTAAAAGATTTGCATGACATGAAGATCCGAAGTCCCACATGGCAGTTCACACAGGAGCGAAAACAGTTAGTTGTTCAGTTTGTGGTAAAACATCTGCACTAAAAGGACAGCTGAGAGGAAACTTGGCAGTTCACACAGGAGAGAAACCTATTAGTTGGTCAGATTGTGGTAAAACATCTGCACTTAAAGGACAGCTGAGGGCACACTTGGCAGTTCACACAGGAGAGAAACAATTTAGTTGTTCAGTTTGTGGTAAAACGTCTGCGCTAATAGGACAGCTGAGGGGACACTTGGAGGTTCACACAGGAGAGAAACCATTTAATTGTCCAGTTTGTCGTAAAATATTTGCACAAAATGGAGATGTGAAATCCAACATGGCAGTTCACACAGGAGAGAAACCATGTAATTGACAAGTGTGTAGTAAAAGATTTGCATGACATGAAGATCTGAAGTCGCACATGTCACTTCACACAGGAGCGAAAACATTTAGTTGTTCAGTTTGTGGTAAAACATCTGCGCTAAAAGGACAGCTGAGGGGACACTTGGCAGTTCACACAGGAGAGAAACCATTTAGTTGTCCCGTTTGTAGTAAAATATTTGCACAAAATTGTGATCTGAAGTCCAACATGGCAGTTCACATAGGAGAGAAACCATTTAGTTGTCAAGTGTGTAGTAAAAGATTTGCATGAAATGAAGATTAAAAGTCCTACATGGCAGTTCACATAGGAGGGAAACCATTTAGTTGTTCAGTTTGTGGTAAAAGATTTGCATGACATGAAGATCCGAAGTCCCACATGGCAGTTCACACAGGAGCGAAAACAGTTAGTTGTTCAGTTTGTGGTAAAACATCTGCACTAAAAGGACAGCTGAGAGGAAACTTGGCAGTTCACACAGGAGAGAAACCTATTAGTTGGTCAGATTGTGGTAAAACATCTGCACTTAAAGGACAGCTGAGGGCACACTTGGCAGTTCACACAGGAGAGAAACAATTTAGTTGTTCAGTTTGTGGTAAAACGTCTGCGCTAATAGGACAGCTAAGGGGACACTTGGAGGTTCACACAGGAGAGAAACCATTTAATTGTCCAGTTTGTCGTAAAATATTTGCACAAAATGGAGATGTGAAATCCAACATGGCAGTTCACACAGGAGAGAAACCATGTAATTGACAAGTGTGTAGTAAAAGATTTGCATGACATGAAGATCTGAAGTCGCACATGTCACTTCACACAGGAGCGAAAACATTTAGTTGTTCAGTTTGTGGTAAAACATCTGCGCTAAAAGGACAGCTGAGGGGACACTTGGCAGTTCACACAGGAGAGAAACCATTTAGTTGTCCCGTTTGTAGTAAGAGATTTGCATGAAATGAAGATTCAAAGTCCTACATGGCAGTTCACATAGGAGAGTAACCATGTTGTTGTTCAGTTTGTGGTAAAACACCTGCACTAAAAGGACAGCTGCGGGGACACTTGGCAGTTCACACAGGAGAGAAACCATTTAGTTGTTCAGTTTGTGGTAAAAGATTTCCCTGGAATGGAACTCTGAGGTTCCACTTGGTAGTTCACACTGGAGAAAAACCATTTTGTTGTCAAGTGTGTAGTAAAAGATTTGCATGACATGAAGATCCGAAGTCTCACATGGCACTTCACACAGGAGCGAAAACATTTAGTTGTTCAGTTTGTGTTAAAATATTTCCCTGGAATGGAACTCTGAGGTTCCACTTGGTAGTTCACACTGGAGAGAAACCATTTTGTTGTTCAGTTTGTAGTAAAAGATTTGCATGAAATGAAGATTCAAAGTCCTACATGGCAGTTCACATAGGAGAGAAACCATTTAGTTGTTCAGTTTGTGGTAAAAGATTTCCCTGGAATGGAACTCTGAGGTTCCACTTGGTAGTTCACACGGGAGAAAAACCATTTTGTTGTCAAGTGTGTAGTAAAAGATTTGCATGACATGAAGATCCGAAGTCCCACATGGCACTTCACACAGGAGCGAAAACATTTAGTTGTTCAGTTTGTGGTAAAACATCTGCTCTAAAAGGACAGCTGAGGGGACACTTGGCAGTTCACACAGGAGAGAAACCATTTAGTTGTCAAGTGTGTAGTAAAATAATTGCAATAAATGGAGATCTGAAGTCCAACATGGCAGATCACACAGGAGAGAAACCATTTAATTGTCAAGTGTGTAGTAAAATATTTGCATGAAATGAAGATTCAAAGTCCTACATGGCAGTTCACATAGGAAGGAAACCATTTAGTTGTTCAGTTTGTGGTAAAACATCTGCACTAAAAGCACAGCTGACGGGACATTTGGCAGTTCACACGGGAGAAAAAACATTTTGTTGTTCAGTTTCAGTAAAAGATTTGCATGACATGACAATCCGAAGTCCCACATGGCACTTCACACAGGAGCGAAAACATTTAGTTGTTCAAACATCTGCGCTAAAAGGACAGCTGAGGGGATACTTGGCGGTTCACACAGGAGAGAAACCATTTAGTTGTTCAGTTAGTAGTAAAACATTTACACGAAATCGAACTGAGGCTCCTCTTGGCAGTTCAGTTTTCAAGTTAATTTCAAACTGTTTGTTTGCTTTCTTCATAAAAAACACTGTTTTAACATACAATAAACATTCTTGATTGCAATATTTTTTTGATTGTATTTTGTAAAATGGCAAGTTGTTCATGATATTTACTGACCCACTTACAGAGTGCTTTATGAAACATTTCAACTGTGAAAGAAATCCAACGAGAGCAGAGGTTCTGATACCCACAAGCATCCAATAAGGATTGAAGTGTTCTCTGTGCAGTACAGGATTTGCAAAATCAATTGGAGATCCGAGGCGACCTTTGGCTGTACAGAGAAGAGAGAGACCAGTTAGATGTTCAGTTTGTGGCCAAAGATTTGCCTGAGCTGAGACTGACACACTGAGCTTCTGTCTCTCTCTCTCTGTACGTCATTTTCTGCACGTCTCTGAATTTACATCCTCATCATACCATGTATCTTTCAAAGTTCAAAGGTCGAGCATGTCATGTTGGCACATTATAAACAATCCAAACAAGCACTAGAGATGCTACTCTGCAATAGAAGTTATGCTACACATGTTTCACATCATCAACACGTCCTCTCTTCTCCTGTCACTCAAACATCTCTGCTTCCTGTGACATCACTGCGCTCCTTATAGGTGTGTGTGTGTGTGTATGTGTGTGTGTGTGTGTGTGTGTGTGTGTGTGTGTTTCTCACAGAGACAGATCTGGTGCTTGTGTTTTTTCTTTAGACTCTGGCCGTTGTCGTCTTTTAAAGGGATACTTCACCCATATGCATTAAGCCTTGTATCATTAGAAACATGGTAGTATTTTGTAGTAGTTTTTAATGGTTGTGCATCCAGCCTCATTTTGCACTGAGACAGGAAAGCTTCTTATCTCTTTGTCTTAAAAGGAGCCTCCAATGACACAAAAAAATCCTCATTTTGCATCATTGGAGGCTGATTTGGTTAGCAGCTGTGAAAAGGCATTGCTAGTTCCTTTAGCAATTTATATCTTTTCATCCAGTTTACTTTGAACAAGCAAAGTGGAACACATTTAAAGGCCCGTCACATAACGACTTACCAGAGCCGGCCCAAACCCACTTGGTGCCCGAGGTGAGATTTGAGCTGCTGCCCCTTGAAGCCTGTTGCTACCAACTCCACCTCCAATCACAATATTCATGCACTTCTAAAAGACTGGCACACAGCTTGACCTTCTACAGCTCAGCTTTATTTCAAGCTGATATTCAATGGTAGGGTCAGTGTCACTGTCACACTCGTCTGACTCCTCCCCCACAAAGAGCGGGTAGCGAGCAGCGGTGTTGTGATGCGTCAGCTCGAGCAGGGAGCATGAAAATGAAATCTGTTTTCTTTGCTTCTATTAATGAACGAAAGCGTGAAAATGAGGTTCAATCAAACAACAGGAAGTAAGAGCCCAACTAGCAGGGAACATTCCCACAAGAACATCTGGAATATGTTTAAAGGACATGTTGAAGATGGTCATCATTCAACATCATGTCCCTATAATGTGAACTGTTAAAGGAAGATTAGGTCACATTTGACACAGCAGAAATCCAGGATATGCTCTGAACATATCTGGGAGTCATGACTGTCTACAAGGAGTGACAGGCGAGTTGTCTGTGACGCTGCCTGAGTCGTATCTACGTCATGTTCACTTGGACGCGCTGGCTCCTCCCCTTCCTGTTTAAGTGAGGGAGGAGAGAAAAGAAGAAGAACAGACTGTACTCACTGATTATCTGAAGCTCATAGAAGCCTTTTGAGATCATTTCCTGCTAGCACAACAATGCAGCCCAGAATACTAAACATGAGAGTGACCTTATTATTTGATATCAATGAAAGTCATTAGTATCACTACATTCTTATCAGTAGTAACAAGAGCTCCATGTTAAGGAAGAAAATCAAGTCTCTGTCCATGTTGCTATGAGGAGCTCTACCTGAAATAAAGAGTGAAGGATCCAAGATTAGCTTGATGTCCACAATGGGACTTCTTTCTTTTTGTACG
Organism: Symphodus melops; assembly: GCF_947650265.1. Lineage (NCBI taxonomy): Eukaryota > Metazoa > Chordata > Actinopteri > Labriformes > Labridae > Symphodus > Symphodus melops. Next base: position 1,015,788 of record NC_136694.1, read on the forward strand.
TGTGTCGTTTATGTGACGGTGGATTTTAATGGCGTGGCTCTGCCGTGGTGAAAATGGACTACTAAGAAACGTTCCCCGGTGCCTTCTTAGCGGTGAAATAATCCGGTCCTACCAAGAGGTTGGAATTGAAATAAAAGGAAAAGAGGCCAGCAGGCTAGGAGTAACAACAGTGAATGGTTGTCACATTGAGAACGGTTGCTCTGGCTCACCTTCCTGTCCACTCCAACATCAACATGAATCCACAATAAGTATGATAGTACGACCAATGATGACTTGTTCCTGTTCAGATTCTTCATGTCTAGCCTCGATCCCTGAGCTGAAGGAGCAGCAGAAACAGCTGTGCTGCAGGTGACACAGGTGAATCCACTCCCTCCTATCAGGCCTCTCAGAAGAGGAGGAGAGCTCATTGTTCACTTTGCTCTCCAAATCACACCTGTTTCCTCTTTCTTTGCCCAGCGCGTCCACAAGTGACTCACTGTTGAAGTTCATGAGTTCAGTGATTCACTTTGTTTGTGACGCTCAGGCAGACTTGATTTATTGTTGATGAAAACATCAGCCTGTGTTTAAGGATACATGTGTGCCTGTTTGGATGATTGAACTTTATTAACAAGGATCTTGTGAAGCAGGCAGATAATGAATTGTTCCACTTTATTTCTCCTGAACAGGAACACCACTTGACAAATGAAGGCTGTGGAATCATCATCTCTCTGCCTTCATTCACATGCATCACCTCACCTTTGGATGTCTATGAGCTTCAGCCGTCATCATTTAGGTTCAAACACTTCCATGGATGTAGATATCCATCATGTTTGAGGCATACCCATGTACGACTGCACAAAGCATTCTGAGGTCAATGAAACGTGTTGAAGAAAACATCATCTGCGTCCCTTTTCACTCATCCTTACTTCTTCAACGGTCGGATGGAAACGGACTCGCTGGAAATGTTGCGGCAGCAAGGCATTGTGGGCCGGCATTATGTCGTTTTCTTTGTTAAAAGATGGCCAAATGTTTCCTGTGCTGAGAGGAGCTTATAAAAGAAGCATTGATCCACCTTTTCTGAGCTGTTAGAGAATTCAAACGGCTCTAATCATGGCCGCCACTGAAACGCTCCCGGCTCATTTCACTCAGTTAGGAACCGTCCTGAAAAGACAATTCAAACGCACCCTGAGCAACATCCATCGACTTTCATTCTTGACTTCAGGTTATTGTAAATGATTTTTACCCAATCTATAAATGTTGTGTTCAAGCCAAAGTGTAAAAAACTCCAGTTGGCCCGGTCGAATGCTTCTTGGATGTCTAGACTGAGTAACATGGTGTTGTGTCTGTTGGTCTTAGTAGCAGATGTTATCAGATTGAATGTTGGCCTGACATTGTGAGCACCTTGTCTAGCAGGAATAAACCCTGTTTGGTCCACTTGAATTCTTGTCTTTATATTCTTCTTCATCCTCTGTGCTCACATGTTTGTTCCTATCTTGAAATCATTACAGAGGAAGCTAACAGGCCGTGAGTTGGCTCCTTCCCCTCCTTATATGTCAGACTGAAATGATGGCTTCTGACCGTGTTGTTGGAGGCTAACCTGATGATAGAGCCAAATGAAAGACTTTCAACAATACTGCTGTGACTTATTCAGTTCCTCCAGGAACCCGTCTGTGCCGGGGGATTTATTATTTAGAGCGTCTGATGTTTCTTGACATGAAATTGGCCGTGTCATGTCAGTGGCTTCTTCCTTTGATAAAGTTGGTAGTTGTAGTTTTTGAAGGGAAATATGTGATTTGCCTTGTTATCAGTCTGATTCATGGTATAGATTCTCATTGTGTTGAGAATGCTTCTGTTGTATCAGACGGTTTGAACACAAGTTGCCCGGAGGTGGGGTGAATTATTTTGGAAACTCTTCTATTTGATTGGGTTGAAATGCAAACAGGTGACTGGCTCTATGAGCCATCCCATAATATCTTTTGGCCCCTTCAGCTTTATATGTCAGTAAATCTTCAAGGTCACGTCTAGTTTGTTTCAGTTGAAGTAGTTTAGAGTTGTCTCATCTTCTCTCATGATTCAACTCTAGTTCTCTTATTTTACAGTCCAACCACATTTGCTTTTCCAGTCTGGCTTTGTTTAGTCCAGATGTTAGTTCTGTTACTTTCCCCCCCTCCCATCAAACTGAAGGCCATCCTTGGCCATTCTCATTGATCTTGGAGTGTTCTTTTAGATGTTGTTTGACTTCTTTTGACAGCTTCTCATCAGATACAAGAGACGTGTTCAATCTGCAGTATTTCAAAGGTTCACAGTTATTGTAATGGCTGCATCATCACTTATGGTTATGCTCTCTATGTTTTTACTCTCCGTTTTTATAACAAATCTGTTTCTCTGTCTAGAACCTTGAAACACCTGAGTGAGGCACACGAGCTGGATTTGTCCCCCCTCACTCACACCTTTATCTCCTGATCAGAACCGAGGCAACACGGACCGCTCGACACGGTCAGAAGTTCACACTGGTTACACTTGAGATCTGACTCCCCCTGACCTGGCAGCTGCCCAGAGACTTGTGCATGCACCATTATAAGTTATAGCAATGAAAATTAAGGTGTGGATTATATGTGAATAAAAGAAAGAAAAACAAGTTGAACATTATGGTTATATGATATATGGTAAAAGAAACAGAGCCAGATAAAGTAACAATAAAGAAAGAGTGAACATCCTGAAAGTTTTGACTCATTTATATGAACTCGACTTTATTGAAGACACAAATACAGGAGGATGTAAGGAGATGGAATTCCAATATGAAGCTTGGAGTGGAGGATGGAGTCTGTTAGAATGAACATCTTGTCCAGAATCTTCTGTTTGTTTCAGACTCTTCCAATAGAAAGAAGAGAGAAACAGTTCAATGAGTGGGATAGACTAATATCACGGTACATATGGCGAGGGAAAAGACCAAGGAGAAGAGTTCAAACTCTTCAACTGCAGAAGAAGAAGGGCGGTCTAACACATTATGATATATCTGCACAGTGGAGAACCCTGGTTTGCTGGTGCAGATCTGATTATCAAGCCAGATGGAAAACTATTGAAGAGAAGTTGTCAGAGAGCGTCCCAATCCAGGCATGTTTAGGGGATCAACGATTGGTTGAAAAGCTCCTGGATAAAGGGAATAGCTGGATGAATTGATCCCTGAAAACATGGTTCAGTATTATCAGCAGGACTGGCCTGTCTGATGAAATAAAGATACTGAGGTGGTGCTGGCATGACCCCGACTTCACCCCCAACAAACTGGATGTTCCTTACAAGTGATGGACCAAACAAGGCCTCTCCTCTTACTCTTCTTTTTTTAACCAGTGTTGTGAAATGTTTAATGTTAAATGATTATTAACACACCTCGTAAGAAAAACAGGGCACCACCTGGCTGACCAGGAACAACTGTATTCATTATGGGAATTAATAAGGTTATTAATTATACATTTTTGATAAAGTTATTAATTATGAATTAAATCAACCTCATATCTGAATTATGAATTCTGGATCAATCGACTACCTGAAATCACACGAACAAGCTTCTGAGTTTTATGTGCAGAATTTAATGAAAGAAAAGGTGAACAATAACAGAATAATAACATGAATAAAATGTGTTATGAATGTGGAACCAAAATACAGTGACTGATATATTTGATGAAGGTGAACACCAGAAATGATAAATGTTATTATGACAACTTGAGTATGGTATTGTGGTTTAACGTTTGTCTGATAAACATGTTAATTTAGTTCGGGACAAAAAGTGGAGTGAACGGAGGAAAAACTTGAGATTAAAGGATAAACTGAACTGTGGGAAGTAAAAAGGACACGATGTGACACGACCCTCTGCAGGTTTGACCAGCTGTTGAATGCGTCTTACTTTGTTGTAGAATCAACAAATCCGCCTTAGAGGGACCGAAGAATTCTGCGGTCCAGAACTGTTTGACAATTCAGGTCGGAGTCGGTTCTACTGTGCAATTGGGTCGCGTCCTAAGTGTCCAACGGCCTCCCGGAGAGCTCTGAGATTTATCCAAAAGTATTTCTGTTGATGAACGATCGTTAACTTCCTGCTCACTGAAATGGCCAATTCAGTTAGTTCAGATAACGAGATCGTTTAAGAGTCAATGGTGGGAAAAGGAATAATTCCAAAAATATCCAAAAATGATGAAAAACGATCGGATCAACTTTCTACTGATGAATAAAAGAATAATCTTATTTAAAACGTATCGCACTACACCATACTCAAAATGTAATCAAACTCTTATACTGAAGTAACAATGCATTGTGATAACCTTTTAATAAAAACCAAACATGAATCATTATTGAATTCCAGCTTGATGTGGAACGCCAGCTTTACTCTGATAGCTTCAGTCAAAAACGACACATGACATCAAACACAGATGGATTTTTAGAAAATGGAAAAAGAAAAAGTAATATCTAGATATATAATTTCAGATTATAATCTAATTATTGAGAATAACTAACCATGTGAGGTACTTAAAGTACCTTCTACGTTTCAACCTCTGGGGGGCAGTAGTGCTCCGTGTAAGTTTTAAACAAGAGCAGGGACCATTTGATGACAGTTTGATTTTTTTACATCTTCGCGGTACATTGTCGTATCTGAATCCTGGTTGGATGAAAATGTTCGTCTCAATGTCCTAAAACGGTTTCTGATTAGAAGATGCGTATTGAAATTCTTGGAAGGTGTTTTTCCTGCGTCTTCGACCCCCTTGGAGATCAGTTTGGCGTCAGAGTCATTAACATTGGAATGTCTGTAGGGGGTGTAGAGTCAGAGGGAGAGGGGGGGAGAGAGGCCCTCTGATGAATCTGATTAGATAGATATATTCTACAACACCAGCAAACATTTCCAAACACTGAAAAGACTCTTTGCTTCAAGATTTCTTCAAATACGCCACCATTGAAACAGTTTGATGACAGAGACTGAAAAAGTCTTTGACAATAATCTCATACAAGTTTTCATAGCTGCCTATAGAGGGGACTCTGGGATTCAAATCATTTGCAGGTTGTATAGAGGGCTACAAGAGGAACACAGAGAACATACCACCTACATCAAACACAAACGGGAAAAGGAAACTAACTTCCACATCTGTGAAGAAGCTTTTGGGAAAATACTGTGAGTTTGAGTGGAAGATCACAAGCTCCATCTCATGGAGAACATTGGGTTGGAAGAGTCTGATTAGATACTTTATTAAAGCTGTTCAGAAATCTCACGACACAGACTCTATCTCACTTCTCTTCAGTGCTATCTCCTGGCTCCTGGGCCCAACCCCACATAGTTCTAGACCGGCCGTGTTAAGGATGGTCCCAAAGCTCTTATACTGAAAGAAGGAGAGAGGAGGGAGATCTGAGGAGAGAGCTGACTTTACCCAAGTCTTTTTACTGACAGACAATATCTCTGTGCATCTCTGCTGGGAGGGACTAAGACACAAGTGGAGGACACTTGGACGCAATGAAGGGAACTGAGATGTACCCATAGACTCTTCTAGCTGCTGGAGGAATTGTGGCTCACAGGAAGCAAATCACTACCACCTGTTCTGTCCTAAAAAACACAGCTTCTGCTTTGAGATCCACAGAGAACCAACAGATGTCTTTAAAGTCAGATGTTACCCAGGAATGGGAACAAGTCTTCCTTGCTAACCTGCATTCATCCACTAAACCAAATACTCATTTGGAAGCCTGAGCATTGCTGGCAGAAAGGCCATAACAAAGAAATGTTCCTCCACCAGTGGCAGACTGCTACCATGTAGTTCATGGAATCTATTCAATGACACAGATCACTTGTTCTCTGAAGCTTCACAAAAACTCATTTGAGGATCTCTGGATAAAATGAAAATCCTATATCTCCCCTAAACTCCCATCTTTTCTTTCAACTGCTTTTCCTTTAGTTATGAACCCCTGTATACTTTGTTTTGTTGTTTTTCTTTTCAGTGGGAGATCACCTCATCTCTTACATCGGATTTATTTTGTTCTATGTTAAAGCACAAAAACATAAAAGGAGGAATCACTCTATTGTTTAAGCACAAATGACTGTACTGTACAAATGTCTGAATATGTGTGATTACAAATACAATTGAAAAAAGAAATATGACTGAAAGGAAGTGTGAGCTGATTCCTCTGTCAGTCCCTGATGGATGAAGCTCTCCTCAGCTTGCAGAGCTTCTCCACACACAAGATGGTGGAGGTTCCTCCTCTGTGGATCATCAGCTGCTCCTCTCTGCTCCACCAGAGTCCTGATCACTCACATTATCACAGAGATCATCACCAGCTAATGAGAGAAGAAGAGAGATGACAGAAATCATTTTCATCAGCTGGGAGTCATCAGATTCCCCCACAGCGCTGTAACTAAGCTCCGCCCCCACTCCACCTCTGGACTTTAACACTGAACGGTTTCAGGTTGGTGTCTGAGTGTGAGTTTACACTGAGTTATGAGAGCTTCACGTCCACACACACTCAGACACACACAGCGTCGTTCTGTCCGACCAGCTCTGACAGCCGACTGTTCTCCTCTCCACTTTAAAGAGTCAGAGCAACACATTCAGTTCAGAGAAGAAACAGGACTTATTATAGTCAGGTCAAAGGTCAACTAACCATGGGAAGAAAATAGAAGAAGCCGTGGTTTGGACATGAATCCTCTCTGATGTTTCTTTGTTTCTGTCAGTTGTCCTTCCTGCATTTGTTCCTGCAGCTGTGTAACTTTAGTCTTTGAGCCTGTTTGTCTTCAACTTCTTCATATTATTCATATTGTTTGTTCACAGTCTGTGAGATATTGTGATAGGTTATATGAAGATAGCTCCGCCCCTTTTATGAAACTCTGGGTTTACTTCTCAGGTTGATAAGCAGCTTCATGTGACTGTTCAGCACCATCTCTTCTGTCAGGGTTAGTGAAGCCAGATCACAGAAAACAAACCCTGAGTTTGTTGAACTCTCTTTGTAGCAGAGAAGCAAGAAAAGGATTTCTCCAACAACAAACAACAAGAATGTAAATATATGTATGAGCTGATATGTGGAGGCTTTACTAAAGAACACTGAGAGACTGACCTCAGAGTCTTCAGTCCATAGTTTGGATTCTTCTGAAGATCACTCAGCAGCTTCACTCCTGAATCCTGCAGCTCGTTCCTGCTCAGGTCCAGCACTCTGAGATGGGAGGGGTTGGACTTCAGAGCTGAGACCAGAGAAGAACAGCTGATCTCTGACAAACTGCAGCCCCTCAATCTGAATATAGAATCAAAGAAGAATAAAAAATAATGTGTAATCCAGTCATATGTGTTCAGGTTGTGATGAGTATCTCAACATGACTTTGTCCTGATGAATCAAGTTTTCTCTAAATGATTAGAGGATCATTTATGATTGTGTATTCACTAAATCTAAATCCTCCAAATGTCAGCTCAACATTCATCCAGCTGTTCATGTGCACAGATGAAGAACAGGCTGCTGATCTCAGTCAGCTCTGTGATGTTACTACATTTATCAAATCACACATTATTCAATCACAAGTCTTCATGATTTCACTTCTTAACAGAACCAGAGGAAACCAGAGGCTTCATGTGCACCTTGTTCAACTTTACTTCACAGAGTCACAAAAACATTTTCACATCAAATCTCTAAATTATTCAGAAACTTCAAGAATAAGAAATCTCCTAAATCATTAAATATCCAGAGATTTAAATTCAGACAAATACTGAAAATATATAAATCCTGAAATGTGCAACAATGGAGGATGTGGATTGAAATGATTCAAATGAATGACACAGTCAGTGATCTGACCTCAGAGTCTCCAGTCTGCAGTTTGGACTCTGCAAATAATCAAAAAGCAGCTTCACTCCTGAATCCTGCAGGTTGTTCCTGCTCAGGTCCAGCTCTCTGAGATGGGAGGGGTTGGACTTCAGAGCTGAGGCCAGAGAAGAACAGCTGATCTCTGACAAACTGCAGTACTCCAATCTGAATAAAGAATAAAAGAAGTAAATGTAGATGACAGTGAGCTTTATACATGAATGTGTGATGTTGTCCACATGAACACACTGATGTGATCATCATCTGTTCATTCACACATTGAAGGACTTCATAGTGATTCATTCATGTTTTTGTACTTCCTGATCATTCTTAGATTGAAACGTACAATATGTTGAATTTTATTAGAATATTTACATTTAAATATCTGAATTCATTTCAAATGGACTAAACCCATGTTATATATCCAGTGTTTCATGGTTTACAGCTTTGAGGAGGGAGGACTTAAGTTTGAATTTTGACAATAACAGTCAACAATGAAGTCTTGAAGCATTGTGATGCTAAAGTGTTTGTTCAGCATGCTGGTATCTGTAAGAGTGGACTGAATCTATTTGATATTAATATGAGGCTGTGATAGAGCGGTCACCTTTCTCTCCTCCTTTCTTCTCTGAGGGAGAAACTCTTCATCCTTACATTTGGACTTTAGGAGCTCTCTTAAGGACTGACATGCTTTGTGAATAACCTTGATCTTTACCAGGATCTAGTCTTTAATCTAAGTAGAAATGTAGCTGCAGCGTGTTCCAGCTCCAGCTGTCTGCCACTGTGGCTGAAACTTCTCTTCTCCCTTCTGTTGTCCTCGTGCCCTGCTGTCACTCTCCACTCTTCTCAGGACTTTTTTCATTTCAATCTTGATTTGAACCCGTCTGTTGTCGGGATCTGATGCTTTTAAACCCTTGAACCAAAAGTCTTTTTCATGACAGAAAGCCTGGGCTAAAATCTGTGTGCCAGTGCACAATTCAAGTGTAGCGAGCGCTCACAGGAGTGACAGCAGTGAAGCTGTCGGGTACGTTGACAACACGTCCAACTTATTAAAACAGTCAAAAAGATAGCACGCCAACGTGAACATCACTGCAAGCAGGAACAAAGAGAGTGTGGAGCAAAGCCAAGTCTCCTTTGCATTTAAACAGCCTCTTGATAATAATTCTGAACTGGCCAAAGACATAACAAACACCACTGCTGTTTTTAGTACAGTGGATTACATGCAGAATGGGACTTTGTGTTTTTACAGCTTCTTATATTGACAGAAGGAAATATGAATAGTTGTGAGATGAAACTGTCCCAGCTTTATTTTGTGCTCTAAAAAGTGCTGACTTCATAAACAGAAAGGTGTCAGTGTTTGTCTCTGTCATTTAAAACACATCTTTTTATATAGACTATAGGCTATATGGATGATTTTATTTCATTCATTTCTTTTATTGATTGGAGACTCTTTTGGTTATAAGTATATTTGATTTGATGTTATTTTTGAATGTTTCATTTAAAATGTCATGAAAAAGAAACCTGAGCAGGTGAAGTCTGAACTGTCCATGCTGAACTTAAGACAATGTGTAAAAGGGAAGTTGTAAATGTTCCTGATAAAGAAAAAGAAAGTGTTGCATCAGGTCCCTTACTGGACCCAAAATGTACCCAACCCAATCTTCAGAACTGAGAACCGTACCCAACCCAAATGTTTGTGTAGCGTTACAGCCCGAGTAGAGACACAGCTGATAGTAAAATCATTTCATCAAGTTCTCAACAAATCAAAATGTGAACCATGTTTGAACAGCATCCCCCCCTTTTTAAAAGCAGGAATAAGACGGGGGTCCTTCATGTTGTAGCTCACCTCTTTTTATGTCTCATTATTTGATGTTTCTGTAAAAGTCTGACAGAGTTGACTCAAATCTGGGACACAACTTTAACAGGTCCAAATGTTCCTAAAAACAACATTTTAAAGTGTCGATGACTAAAATAGTATTTTACACCTTTAGTATCAGAAGGTTTTATAGTTTGAAGAGTTTGACTGTTTTTTAAATCGTTTAAAGTTTTTAATTGTTTTCTGCCATCGGGCAGGTTTAGACATGAAACAAAGAAATCAGAACCAACATTTGGGATTTCAAATTAGTTTCATCATAAAAATCTTTTAAAGGGATTTTCATTAAAAAAGGATTAATTTCATTTGTAAGTGGTATTTTTAAGTTTGTTTGTCTGGGACAAAGAATGGGTGAAATTCAAACACAGTCAACACAGTTTCTATTATATTCATATCTATATTACAGTCAGTGATCTGACCTCAGAGTCTCCAGTCTGCAGTTTGGACTCTGCAGATAATCACACAGCAGCTTCACTCCTGAATCCTGCAGCTTGTTGTAGCTCAGGTCCAGCTCTCTGAGATGGGAGGGGTTGGACTTCAGAGCTGAGGCCAGAGAAGAACAGCTGATCTCTGACAAACTGCAGTACTCCAATCTGAATAAAGAATAAAAGAAGAATAAAAATAATGTGTAATCCAGTCACGTATGTTCAGCTTGTGATGAGTATCTCAACATCACTTTGTCCTGATGAATCAAGTTTTGATTAGAGGATCATTTCTGATTGTGTATTCACTAAATCTAAATCCTTCAAATGTCAGCTCAACATTCATCCAGCTGTTCATGTGCACAGATGAAGAACAGGCTGCTGATCTCAGTCAGCTCTGTGATGTTACTACATTTATCAAGTCATCGTCTCTCTCTCTCTCTCTCTCTCTCTCTCAAAACTCAATGGATAACAAAGCCCTGTGTTTATTGAGGACAGCCAGAATAGTAGTTATTTAGCTGACTCTTACTCCCAGCATGCATTGCAACAGCTAACACATAGGTGTGAAGTTTAGGGTGAATAAAAGCAGTCGTCTCCCATTCTTCTCTCTCTTCAAATGCTTCCAGCTATCTATACTACAGTCAGTGATCTGACCTCAGAGTCTCCAGTCTGCAGTTTGGACTCTGCAGATAATCACACAGCAGCTTCACTCCTGAATCCTGCAGATTGTTGTAGCTCAGGTCCAGCTCTCTGAGATGGGAGGGGTTGGACTTCAGAACTGAGGCCACGACGTCACAGTGAGTCTTTGAGAGTCCACAGTTAGAAAGTCTGTAGTGACACATAAAATAGAAAATTAATAGTCATGAAAGAAGCGTTGATATTCACGTCTCACATCTGATGATTGAAGTTTGACAGGTCCTGTTTGGTCTTAACTTTACACATCAGTGGAATCTCTCACTGACACAAAAAGTCTCCTCACTGCTTTTCAAACCTGCACATTCTTCATCTTTCAATCATTTACTAAATGTTACAGATGTGAAACCCTGCTGCTAAAACAGCTTAAAAAGAGTTATTAAAAGAGTCATAAACAACATAATTATTGGTTTAGTTCATCAGTTCATGTATTTATTTGATGTGTTTATTTGACAGTTTAGCATATGGCTGTTCCATCATGAGCCCGGGTCTGCTGAAGATTTCTGCCTGTTAAAAGGAAGTTTTTTCTTGCCACGCTATGACGGATTAAGCTGGGCTCTTGAAATATAGCCATCAGTAAGGTCCTTTACCTGCTTTTTGTAAACATAACAATGAGCATGGTCTTGTTACCTGCTCTTTTGTTAATGTTAACAGACAAACAGTGAGGTTTGTCTGTTAACATTTGTCACCTGCTTTTGTAAAGTGTCTCGAGACAACGCCTGTTATGAATTGACGCTATATAAATAACGATTGATTGATTGATTGATGTAACACACTCAAGCTGTGATTACTAAGTCAGTGAGTTTATTGTTGCAGTTTTGTACGACTAAAATCAACAGTAGTTATGCAGTGCAGATTGATGTGCAGCAAAGTAAAAGTCTGCGATGCAGGACGAGAGTTTCTTCTTTTATGAAGCCAGAGTGAGTAAGAGATGGTCACCATGTTGTCACCATGTTAAATGTAGAAGTTGATAAACAGCAGAACTAAGTGATAAAGATGGACAGAGGATAATTCATCAGTTAGGAGTGAGAAGAGTTCCTGTAGAAGTCATGAAACTGAGTGAAGTGTGTGTCATCTTAAAAAGCTGCACTTCACATGTCTCAGTCAGCCAGCTGCTCACTTCATTGTGCTCATTTTTCTGCCTGTTAGCAAACAAGTTATGGCTTTGCAAAGTCATTCAAACCAGTTCATGTGATTTAGTGATCCTCGAACTCATAAAGGTAAACATCATTCATGCTCATGATTTCATTTAGAGGTCAAAATCCTGATTTGACTCAAACAAAGCTGCTCCTCCTTAAACTGTGTGTGTGTGTGTGTGTGTGTGTGTGTGTGTGTGGTGTATGGTTACTGTGCTCACAATCTCGCTCCTCCAGAACCTAGAAAGACGTGCATTTATCCAGGAGGGTTACACATGGAAACACATGGAGTTTGATTTAGGATGAGCTCATGTCTATAGTGATCTAAAGTGGGATCTATTCAGAGGACTCTCTCTGCAGTAGAAAACCATTTGAAAGTCATTGAACAGTAACTCTGGAGGAGGACCATCTCATTCTCCAGCCATCTGACTCACTTCTATAAAGGTGAAAATACAGAGACTGCTGCAGAATGATCCAGAAATCAAACAAGTCAGCAAAGAATCAAATGTAGTGAGGTGAAGGATCTCCTGTAAGAACACTTTATCTGTGATCTACCTGCTGACATGTTCAGAGATGATGATTGATTAGTAATGCCTGCAGAGGCTGGAAGGGGGCGCTCACAGCATCTGATATCTCTCTTTTCAGGGATTAACACTATCACACATCTCAGTCACTTCTTTGGGAATTCTCTCCTGAATGTGTTCACAAAAAAACTATCAAAAACATTTATGAACTCAGGACAAAAACCTCAAAAACATCACGTATGAAAAAAACTACCACTGACTGTTTCTCCTGAACATTAACAGAGGAACAGTTTTTAGTGACCAGAGACGATTTACTTTAGTTTATTAAATTATTACATAGGGCTGTGAAATTAATTTAAAATTATTACAAACCGACTTTCAGAACAATTAATCGATGTCATCTCGCCCATGTCAATTATTTCAATTATTTTCAGGACAGAGTCAGGTGAAGACACGTCCAATTCACGACCTGGAAGTTTGAACACATTTTGTCTTCATGGAAGACGACGTCCAACAAAAACAAGTCAAGTGACTGAAGAAAAAAGTTTCTCTTTTAGAGAAGTTAATTTCTCGTTTAAACCTAAAATGTGTGGTTTTCATTTCAAGAGATGATTTGATTTCAATTCCAAATATTCACTTAATAACCACTCGATAGTTCATCAGATATTCACTCTTTCATTAGACAAATATCCCAGCTTTAATAGTGGAGCACATATACAGTAGAGACCATGTCAGTGAACTATGAAGGAAAAAAACTAAAACTAAATCATCTTTTATTAATCTGAACTGAAGTCAAATTTTCAATAAATGGTGATATTGGTTTGAGGTCATATCACCCAGCACTATTAATACATGACACTGATTTATAATGCTCATCACATCTGGACTTACTTTGCCTTCCTGCAGTTCCTCACAGCTGGAATCAGTCTCTGTCGTCCCTGGTCTGATGTCTTGTACTTCTTCAGGTCCAACTCATCCAGAACCTCCTCAGACATCTGCAGCATGTAGGCCAGAGCAGAGCAGTGGATCTCAGAGAGTCTCTTCTCTGATCTGTTCTCTGACTTCAGGAACTCTTGGATCTCCTGATGGACTGTGAGGTCCTTCATCTCCGTCAGACAGTGGAAGATGTTGATGCTTCTGTCAGGAGAGACATAATCACTGTTCATCTTCTTCAGGTTGTTGATGACTCTCTGGATCAGTTCTGGACTGTTGTCTGTCTGACCCAGCAGGCCTCCTAAGAGTCTCTGGTTTGACTTCAGAGAAAGACCATGAAGGAAGGGAACAAACAGGTCCAGGTGACCGTTCTGACTTTGAAGGGATTTCTCCATTGCTTCCTTTAGGAGAACATCAAGAGTTGAATCTACATGTGTTTCTCCCAGAAAAGCCTCCACTACTGTTCTCTTCCTGTTGGTGAAACAGTGGAACATGTAGACTGCAGCCAGAAACTCCTGAACGCTCAGATGAACAAAGCAGTAGACTGTTTTCTGGAAGATCACACACTCTGTTTTGAAGATCTCTGTACAAACTCCTGAGTACACCGAGGCCTCTGTGACATCCAGACCACACCGCTCCAGGTCTTCTTGGTAGAACATCATGTTTCTGTCCTCCAGATGTTCAAACGCCAGCCTCCCCAGCTTCAGAAGAACTTCCCTGTCGGCCTCCGTCAGCTCATGCGGACTCGCCTGATGTCCCTCACCATACTTGTTCTTCTTCCTCTTTGTCTGAACCAGCAGGAAGTGTGAGTACATGTCAGTCAGGGTGTTGGGCAGCTCTCCTCTCTGCTCTGTGCTCATCATGTGCTCCAGAACTGTGGCAGTGATCCAGCAGAAGACCGGGATCAGACACATGATGTGGAGGCTCTTGGATGTCTGGATGTGTGAGATGATTCTTCTGGCCAGATCTTCATCACTGAACCTCCTCCTGAAGTACTCCTCCTTCTGGGCGTCAGTGAAGCCTCGTACTTCTGTTACCCTGTCAACACATGAAGGAGGGATCTGATTGGCTGCTGCAGGTCGAGAAGTGATCCAGAGGAGAGCTGAGGGGAGCAGATTCCCCTTGATGAGGTTTGTGAACAGTGTGTTTAACGATGACTTCTGTGTGACATCAGACACAACCTCCCTATTTGTGAAGTCCAATGACAGTCTGCTTTCATCCAGGCCGTCAAAGATGAACAACAGTTTACAGACAGCGAGCGTCTCTGCTGCCACCTTCTGTAATGTTGGATGGAAAACACGGAGCAGCTCAAGAAGACTGTAGCGCTCATCTCTGACCAAGTTCAGCTCCCTGAATGAAAGCAGGATCAGCAGACTGATGTCTTGGTTCTCTGAGCCCTCAGCCCAGTCCAGAGTGAACTTCTGCACTGAGAAGGTTTTTCCAACCCCAGCCACGCCGTTTGTCAGAACCACTCTGATGGGTTTCTGTTGGTCGGGTTGAGCTCCTGTCTTTGGTTCCTGTTGGTCGGGTTGAGCTCCTGTCTTTGGTTCCTGTTGGTCGGGTAAGGCTTTAAAGAGGTCCTGGCACTTGATTGGAGTCTCATGGAGGGTCTTCTTCTTTTTAGAGTCTGTCTCCATCTGTCTCACCTCATGTTGGGTGTTCATCTCTTCTCTCTGCCCCTCTGTGATGTAGAGCTCAGTGTAGATCCTTTTGAGGGGGGCTCTACTTCCTCTTTCATCACTTCCTTCAGTCACACGTTCACATCTCGTCCTCAGACTGACCTTATGTTGATCTAAAACCTCCTGCTGACCTCTATCTACTGAAAGAGAGAATGATAGAATCTGATTATTGTTTTCAAATGTTTTTTTAAAAGAAGTAAAAAGAGTTTTAATTTCTAGACTTTTGACATTTACCAATAAAAGTCTTACTTTGTTCAGTGCTGCTCTGACTGACTGTCTGCAGTCCAGCTCCTGGTCTGGATCTTTTTCCATACTGAGGACAGGACGTCTCCTCCTCTCTAACATGAGTCCTCTTCGTCCCCCTGTGAAGACATGTCTTTAGAACTAAACTGATGGTTGACTGATAGAAAATATGAAGATTAACTTCTGGTTATGGCATCTACCTGAACGGCAGCAAGATTCAGAGCTCCGACCTATTGGACCCATTTTTGCTTTTCCATTTCAACATGGAGTCACTCAGTTGCCCACGCTTGCCCCAGTACCGAGTATATTACAATTTCTTGACAAAAATGCCAAACGCACGTAAATATAAACCCTAACAAGTGGGTGAAGTCGATGACGTTAACGGCGCTAGCAAAGATCGCACCTCGTTGGATAGAGAAGATGAGGAAGATGCTAATGCTAGCGCTAGCGGCCAGGTAGACGACGAGACTAACACTTTAGTTAGTGATCAATTGAAGGACTTCTTGGAGGATAATAATGTCCTTTCTAAATATCAGTCAGGCTTGAGAAAACAACATAGCACTGTTACAGCTGCATTTAAGGTTTGAAATGACATTTTTGAAGCCTTTGATTGCAAAAAATGTTGTGTAGCTCTATTTATTGACCTTTCAAAGGCATTTGATACTGTTGATTACAGATTATTGATCAACATCTTACATCAAATTGGCCTGTCAAAGCAAGCAGCCCAATTGTTTGACAACTATCGGCAGGATCCACTTCGCCCATTTTAGAAATCTCAAAGGGGGTCCCCCAGGGTTCGATATTAGGACCCATTTTGTTCTCCATTCATATTAACAATCTGTGTGAAAATGTGTTGAATGCCAAGTAACACTTTGATGCTGATGATACGATAGATAGATAGATAGATAGATAGATAGATAGATAGATAGATAGATAGATAGATAGATAGATAGATAGATAGATAGATAGATAGATAGATAGATAGATAGATAGATAGATAGATAGATAGATAGATAGATAGATAGATAGATAGATAGATAGATAGATAGTTTATTGATCCCGAGGGAAATTCAAGGCATCCAGTAGCAGTATACAGACAGGCAGGACACAAGACATTAGTTACAATACACACCCGCTGTCCCCCCTCCCCTCTGTATACAATAATCCCCCAAACAAGATTTAGCAGCCCCTATGTGACTAAGAATAAACATAATTATATGTTAAACCTGTGCAGTTAGCATTAGCAATTAGACTTAAAACTTATATAGCATAATGTACATAACCTGTGAGGAGAGAAAAACATGTACTGGTTAAAAGAGACCTGTAAACAGTTAAGGAACCTTAGAAACAAAGTGCTGACCTTCTAGGAACTAGTTACATGTGCATGTACAGAGTTGTTGGAGGTAGTGCCAGAGGTGTGAGTACAGTCGTTAAACAGTCAATGCAGGAATGTAAATTGGCTCACCAACTTAAAGGAGCAGTGATTTGCATTAAGTGTCCTAGACAATAACCTGAAACCAGGAGTGCTTAAGGTGATTATCGTTAAGTACCCAACTATTGAGGAGCAGATTAGCATTAAGTGTTGAAGACAATAGAGTGAAACTTGACCTAATTAGGGTGATCATGTCAACCATTACAGATGTAGCATAACACAACAGTAGTAGTATGATTAGGGTGATTATCTGTAAAGTGACCAGTGCTCAGTAAAGTGACTATCAATATGCATTACAGTGTCCAAATTGGGGGCTGACTCTGAGGTCAGCAGTGCAGATGAGGAATGAGAAAAAAGTGAAAAAAGAGTCCAGGGATCACCGTGCGCTTCTTCCCTGCCGTGACAGTGAAGTGTTGTACAATCTGATGGCCTATAGGGGGACAAAAGAGTTCTTGAGTCTGTCCGTGGAGCACGACTGTGACAGCAGTCTTTCGCTGAACATGCTCCTCTGCCCGGTGAAGGTGCTGTGCAGAGGGTGGTGTGTGTTGTCCATGATGGAGAGCATTTTGTCCAGAGACCTCCTCTCTACCACTGTCACCAGTGAGTCCAGCTCTGTGCCCACCACAGAGCCGGCCCTCCTCACCAGTCTGTCCAGGCGTGCTGCGTCCCTCTTCTTGCAGCTTCCTCCCCAGCACACCACGGCGTAGAAGAGGACGCTGGACACCACAGACTGGTAGAACATCTGCAGCAGCTTTTTGCAGATGTTGAAGGACCCCAGCCTTCTCAGGAAGTACAGACGGCTCTGTCCCTTCCTGCAGGTAGTGTCCATGTTAGGCGACCAGTCCAGCTTGTCATCCAGCTGCAGCCCCAGGTACCCGTAGGTCCTGACCACCTCCACGTCGACCCCGCCGATGGAAACCGGTTCTAGATGTGGTTTCTTCCTTCGGAAGTCCACCACCATCTCCTTGGTCTTGGAGGTGTTTAGCTGCAGATGGTTGTCACTGCACCACGTCACAAAGTCCTCGATCAGGCTCCTGTACTCCTCCTCCTGTCCATCCCTGACACAAGCAACTATCGCAGTGTCGTCCGAGTATTTCTGCATGTGGCAGAGCTCAGAGTTATACTGGAAGTCCGAGGTGTACAGGGTGAACAGGACGGGGGAGAGCACAGTCCCCTGTGGTGCTCCGGTGCTGCTGACCACAGTGTCAGATGTGCAGTCCTTCAGTCTGACGTACTGTGGTCTCTCTGTGAGGTAGTCAGTGATCCACCTCACCAGGTGCGAGTCCACCCTCATCTCGGTCAGCTTGTCTTTCAGTAGGAGGGGATGGATGGTGTCGAAAGCGCTTGAGAAATCAAAGAACATGATTCTCATCACGCTGCTCCCTTTGTCCAGATGAGAGTAAGCCCTGTGTAGAAGATAGAGGATGGCATCGTCCACGCCCACCTTTGCCTGGTATGCAAACTGCAGTGGATCCTGTGCGTGTTGTACCTGGGGTCTGAGGTGTTGGAGCAGCAGCCGTTCAAAGGTCTTCATAACGTGGGATGTCAGAGCGATTGGTCTGAAGTCGCCTGGCTCACTGGGGTTCTTCTTCTTGGGGATAGGGGTGAGGCACGAGGTCTTCCAGAGCACAGGAACCTTCCCGAGCTGCAGGCTCATGTTGAAGATGTGCTGAAGTGGCGCCCCCAGCTCAGCAGAGCAGGCCTTTAGCATCCTGGGACACACCTTGTCTGGGCCTGCTGCCTTCCTGGGGCGGAGTCTCTTCAGCTCCTTGCTCACCTGGTCTCTGGTGATGGTGGGGGGGAGGGGGGATGGATTGTCACTGGAGGTTGTATCTGTTCTGGTGGAGGTGTTGGGGGGAGTGAGAGGGGGGGAGGGGGTGTGTGGAGGGGTGCTGGGGGGACAGGCACTCGCTGCAGCGACGGGGCTGTCGAACCTGTTGAAAAACAAGTTGAGCTGGTTTGCTCTCTCAGGGTCCTCGTCTTCTGCGTTGTTGTTTTTCTTTTTGCAGCCTGTGATGGTCTTCATGCCCTCCCAGACCTCTCTCATGTTGTTCTGCTGCAGCTTCTGTTCTACCTTCCTTCTGTACTCCTCCTTTGCCTCTCGGAGTCTGACCTTGAGTTCCCCCTGCACCCGCTTCAGCTCTGCCTGGTCTCCCTCCTTGAATGCCCTTTTCTTCCTGTTAAGGATCTCCTTGACATCGCTGGTGATCCAGGGCTTGTTTGTATGTCATGTATTTATTTGATGTGTTTATTTGACAGTTTAGCATATGGCTGTTCCATCATGAGCCCGGGTCTGCTGAAGATTTCTGCCTGTTAAAAGGAAGTTTTTTCTTGCCACGCTATGACGGATTAAGCTGGGCTCTTGAAATATAGCCATCAGTAAGGTCCTTTACCTGCTTTTTGTAAACATAACAATGAGCATGGTCTTGTTACCTGCTCTTTTGTTAATGTTAACAGACAAACAGTGAGGTTTGTCTGTTAACATTTGTCACCTGCTTTTGTAAAGTGTCTCGAGACAACGCCTGTTATGAATTGACGCTATATAAATAACGATTGATTGATTGATTGATGTAACACACTCAAGCTGTGATTACTAAGTCAGTGAGTTTATTGTTGCAGTTTTGTACGACTAAAATCAACAGTAGTTATGCAGTGCAGATTGATGTGCAGCAAAGTAAAAGTCTGCGATGCAGGACGAGAGTTTCTTCTTTTATGAAGCCAGAGTGAGTAAGAGATGGTCACCATGTTGTCACCATGTTAAATGTAGAAGTTGATAAACAGCAGAACTAAGTGATAAAGATGGACAGAGGATAATTCATCAGTTAGGAGTGAGAAGAGTTCCTGTAGAAGTCATGAAACTGAGTGAAGTGTGTGTCATCTTAAAAAGCTGCACTTCACATGTCTCAGTCAGCCAGCTGCTCACTTCATTGTGCTCATTTTTCTGCCTGTTAGCAAACAAGTTATGGCTTTGCAAAGTCATTCAAACCAGTTCATGTGATTTAGTGATCCTCGAACTCATAAAGGTAAACATCATTCATGCTCATGATTTCATTTAGAGGTCAAAATCCTGATTTGACTCAAACAAAGCTGCTCCTCCTTAAACTGTGTGTGTGTGTGTGTGTGTGTGTGTGTGTGTGTGGTGTATGGTTACTGTGCTCACAATCTCGCTCCTCCAGAACCTAGAAAGACGTGCATTTATCCAGGAGGGTTACACATGGAAACACATGGAGTTTGATTTAGGATGAGCTCATGTCTATAGTGATCTAAAGTGGGATCTATTCAGAGGACTCTCTCTGCAGTAGAAAACCATTTGAAAGTCATTGAACAGTAACTCTGGAGGAGGACCATCTCATTCTCCAGCCATCTGACTCACTTCTATAAAGGTGAAAATACAGAGACTGCTGCAGAATGATCCAGAAATCAAACAAGTCAGCAAAGAATCAAATGTAGTGAGGTGAAGGATCTCCTGTAAGAACACTTTATCTGTGATCTACCTGCTGACATGTTCAGAGATGATGATTGATTAGTAATGCCTGCAGAGGCTGGAAGGGGGCGCTCACAGCATCTGATATCTCTCTTTTCAGGGATTAACACTATCACACATCTCAGTCACTTCTTTGGGAATTCTCTCCTGAATGTGTTCACAAAAAAACTATCAAAAACATTTATGAACTCAGGACAAAAACCTCAAAAACATCACGTATGAAAAAAACTACCACTGACTGTTTCTCCTGAACATTAACAGAGGAACAGTTTTTAGTGACCAGAGACGATTTACTTTAGTTTATTAAATTATTACATAGGGCTGTGAAATTAATTTAAAATTATTACAAACCGACTTTCAGAACAATTAATCGATGTCATCTCGCCCATGTCAATTATTTCAATTATTTTCAGGACAGAGTCAGGTGAAGACACGTCCAATTCACGACCTGGAAGTTTGAACACATTTTGTCTTCATGGAAGACGACGTCCAACAAAAACAAGTCAAGTGACTGAAGAAAAAAGTTTCTCTTTTAGAGAAGTTAATTTCTCGTTTAAACCTAAAATGTGTGGTTTTCATTTCAAGAGATGATTTGATTTCAATTCCAAATATTCACTTAATAACCACTCGATAGTTCATCAGATATTCACTCTTTCATTAGACAAATATCCCAGCTTTAATAGTGGAGCACATATACAGTAGAGACCATGTCAGTGAACTATGAAGGAAAAAAACTAAAACTAAATCATCTTTTATTAATCTGAACTGAAGTCAAATTTTCAATAAATGGTGATATTGGTTTGAGGTCATATCACCCAGCACTATTAATACATGACACTGATTTATAATGCTCATCACATCTGGACTTACTTTGCCTTCCTGCAGTTCCTCACAGCTGGAATCAGTCTCTGTCGTCCCTGGTCTGATGTCTTGTACTTCTTCAGGTCCAACTCATCCAGAACCTCCTCAGACATCTGCAGCATGTAGGCCAGAGCAGAGCAGTGGATCTCAGAGAGTCTCTTCTCTGATCTGTTCTCTGACTTCAGGAACTCTTGGATCTCCTGATGGACTGTGAGGTCCTTCATCTCCGTCAGACAGTGGAAGATGTTGATGCTTCTGTCAGGAGAGACATAATCACTGTTCATCTTCTTCAGGTTGTTGATGACTCTCTGGATCAGTTCTGGACTGTTGTCTGTCTGACCCAGCAGGCCTCCTAAGAGTCTCTGGTTTGACTTCAGAGAAAGACCATGAAGGAAGGGAACAAACAGGTCCAGGTGACCGTTCTGACTTTGAAGGGATTTCTCCATTGCTTCCTTTAGGAGAACATCAAGAGTTGAATCTACATGTGTTTCTCCCAGAAAAGCCTCCACTACTGTTCTCTTCCTGTTGGTGAAACAGTGGAACATGTAGACTGCAGCCAGAAACTCCTGAACGCTCAGATGAACAAAGCAGTAGACTGTTTTCTGGAAGATCACACACTCTGTTTTGAAGATCTCTGTACAAACTCCTGAGTACACCGAGGCCTCTGTGACATCCAGACCACACCGCTCCAGGTCTTCTTGGTAGAACATCATGTTTCTGTCCTCCAGATGTTCAAACGCCAGCCTCCCCAGCTTCAGAAGAACTTCCCTGTCGGCCTCCGTCAGCTCATGCGGACTCGCCTGATGTCCCTCACCATACTTGTTCTTCTTCCTCTTTGTCTGAACCAGCAGGAAGTGTGAGTACATGTCAGTCAGGGTGTTGGGCAGCTCTCCTCTCTGCTCTGTGCTCATCATGTGCTCCAGAACTGTGGCAGTGATCCAGCAGAAGACCGGGATCAGACACATGATGTGGAGGCTCTTGGATGTCTGGATGTGTGAGATGATTCTGCTGGACAGATCTTCATCACTGAACCTCCTCCTGAAGTACTCCTCCTTCTGGGCGTCAGTGAAGCCTCGTACTTCTGTTACCCTGTCAACACATGAAGGAGGGATCTGA
Source organism: Symphodus melops (assembly GCF_947650265.1). Lineage (NCBI taxonomy): Eukaryota > Metazoa > Chordata > Actinopteri > Labriformes > Labridae > Symphodus > Symphodus melops. The sequence goes on from NC_136694.1 coordinate 1,037,969, forward strand.
TTGGCTGCTGCAGGTCGAGAAGTGATCCAGAGGAGAGCTGAGGGGAGCAGATTCCCCTTGATGAGGTTTGTGAACAGTGTGTTTAACGATGACTTCTGTGTGACATCAGACACAACCTCCCTATTTGTGAAGTCCAATGACAGTCTGCTTTCATCCAGGCCGTCAAAGATGAACAACAGTTTACAGACAGCGAGCGTCTCTGCTGCCACCTTCTGTAATGTTGGATGGAAAACACGGAGCAGCTCAAGAAGACTGTAGCGCTCATCTCTGACCAAGTTCAGCTCCCTGAATGAAAGCAGGATCAGCAGACTGATGTCTTGGTTCTCTGAGCCCTCAGCCCAGTCCAGAGTGAACTTCTGCACTGAGAAGGTTTTTCCAACCCCAGCCACGCCGTTTGTCAGAACCACTCTGATGGGTTTCTGTTGGTCGGGTTGAGCTCCTGTCTTTGGTTCCTGTTGGTCGGGTTGAGCTCCTGTCTTTGGTTCCTGTTGGTCGGGTAAGGCTTTAAAGAGGTCCTGGCACTTGATTGGAGTCTCATGGAGGGTCTTCTTCTTTTTAGAGTCTGTCTCCATCTGTCTCACCTCATGTTGGGTGTTCATCTCTTCTCTCTGCCCCTCTGTGATGTAGAGCTCAGTGTAGATCCTTTTGAGGGGGGCTCTACTTCCTCTTTCATCACTTCCTTCAGTCACACGTTCACATCTCGTCCTCAGACTGACCTTATGTTGATCTAAAACCTCCTGCTGACCTCTATCTACTGAAAGAGAGAATGATAGAATCTGATTATTGTTTTCAAATGTTTTTTTAAAAGAAGTAAAAAGAGTTTTAATTTCTAGACTTTTGACATTTACCAATAAAAGTCTTACTTTGTTCAGTGCTGCTCTGACTGACTGTCTGCAGTCCAGCTCCTGGTCTGGATCTTTTTCCATACTGAGGACAGGACGTCTCCTCCTCTCTAACATGAGTCCTCTTCGTCCCCCTGTGAAGACATGTCTTTAGAACTAAACTGATGGTTGACTGATAGAAAATATGAAGATTAACTTCTGGTTATGGCATCTACCTGAACGGCAGCAAGATTCAGAGCTCCGACCTATTGGACCCATTTTTGCTTTTCCATTTCAACATGGAGTCACTCAGTTGCCCACGCTTGCCCCAGTACCGAGTATATTACAATTTCTTGACAAAAATGCCAAACGCACGTAAATATAAACCCTAACAAGTGGGTGAAGTCGATGACGTTAACGGCGCTAGCAAAGATCGCACCTCGTTGGATAGAGAAGATGAGGAAGATGCTAATGCTAGCGCTAGCGGCCAGGTAGACGACGAGACTAACACTTTAGTTAGTGATCAATTGAAGGACTTCTTGGAGGATAATAATGTCCTTTCTAAATATCAGTCAGGCTTGAGAAAACAACATAGCACTGTTACAGCTGCATTTAAGGTTTGAAATGACATTTTTGAAGCCTTTGATTGCAAAAAATGTTGTGTAGCTCTATTTATTGACCTTTCAAAGGCATTTGATACTGTTGATTACAGATTATTGATCAACATCTTACATCAAATTGGCCTGTCAAAGCAAGCAGCCCAATTGTTTGACAACTATCGGCAGGATCCACTTCGCCCATTTTAGAAATCTCAAAGGGGGTCCCCCAGGGTTCGATATTAGGACCCATTTTGTTCTCCATTCATATTAACAATCTGTGTGAAAATGTGTTGAATGCCAAGTAACACTTTGATGCTGATGATACGATAGATAGATAGATAGATAGATAGATAGATAGATAGATAGATAGATAGATAGATAGATAGATAGATAGATAGATAGATAGATAGATAGATAGATAGATAGATAGATAGATAGATAGATAGATAGATAGATAGATAGATAGATAGATAGATAGATAGATAGTTTATTGATCCCGAGGGAAATTCAAGGCATCCAGTAGCAGTATACAGACAGGCAGGACACAAGACATTAGTTACAATACACACCCGCTGTCCCCCCTCCCCTCTGTATACAATAATCCCCCAAACAAGATTTAGCAGCCCCTATGTGACTAAGAATAAACATAATTATATGTTAAACCTGTGCAGTTAGCATTAGCAATTAGACTTAAAACTTATATAGCATAATGTACATAACCTGTGAGGAGAGAAAAACATGTACTGGTTAAAAGAGACCTGTAAACAGTTAAGGAACCTTAGAAACAAAGTGCTGACCTTCTAGAAACTAGTTACATGTGCATGTACAGAGTTGTTGGAGGTAGTGCCAGAGGTGTGAGTACAGTCGTTAAACAGTCAATGCAGGAATGTAAATTGGCTCACCAACTTAAAGGAGCAGTGATTTGCATTAAGTGTCCTAGACAATAACCTGAAACCAGGAGTGCTTAAGGTGATTATCGTTAAGTACCCAACTATTGAGGAGCAGATTAGCATTAAGTGTTGAAGACAATAGAGTGAAACTTGACCTAATTAGGGTGATCATGTCAACCATTACAGATGTAGCATAACACAACAGTAGTAGTATGATTAGGGTGATTATCTGTAAAGTGACCAGTGCTCAGTAAAGTGACTATCAATATGCATTACAGTGTCCAAATTGGGGGCTGACTCTGAGGTCAGCAGTGCAGATGAGGAATGAGAAAAAAGTGAAAAAAGAGTCCAGGGATCACCGTGCGCTTCTTCCCTGCCGTGACAGTGAAGTGTTGTACAATCTGATGGCCTATAGGGGGACAAAAGAGTTCTTGAGTCTGTCCGTGGAGCACGACTGTGACAGCAGTCTTTCGCTGAACATGCTCCTCTGCCCGGTGAAGGTGCTGTGCAGAGGGTGGTGTGTGTTGTCCATGATGGAGAGCATTTTGTCCAGAGACCTCCTCTCTACCACTGTCACCAGTGAGTCCAGCTCTGTGCCCACCACAGAGCCGGCCCTCCTCACCAGTCTGTCCAGGCGTGCTGCGTCCCTCTTCTTGCAGCTTCCTCCCCAGCACACCACGGCGTAGAAGAGGACGCTGGACACCACAGACTGGTAGAACATCTGCAGCAGCTTTTTGCAGATGTTGAAGGACCCCAGCCTTCTCAGGAAGTACAGACGGCTCTGTCCCTTCCTGCAGGTAGTGTCCATGTTAGGCGACCAGTCCAGCTTGTCATCCAGCTGCAGCCCCAGGTACCCGTAGGTCCTGACCACCTCCACGTCGACCCCGCCGATGGAAACCGGTTCTAGATGTGGTTTCTTCCTTCGGAAGTCCACCACCATCTCCTTGGTCTTGGAGGTGTTTAGCTGCAGATGGTTGTCACTGCACCACGTCACAAAGTCCTCGATCAGGCTCCTGTACTCCTCCTCCTGTCCATCCCTGACACAAGCAACTATCGCAGTGTCGTCCGAGTATTTCTGCATGTGGCAGAGCTCAGAGTTATACTGGAAGTCCGAGGTGTACAGGGTGAACAGGACGGGGGAGAGCACAGTCCCCTGTGGTGCTCCGGTGCTGCTGACCACAGTGTCAGATGTGCAGTCCTTCAGTCTGACGTACTGTGGTCTCTCTGTGAGGTAGTCAGTGATCCACCTCACCAGGTGCGAGTCCACCCTCATCTCGGTCAGCTTGTCTTTCAGTAGGAGGGGATGGATGGTGTCGAAAGCGCTTGAGAAATCAAAGAACATGATTCTCATCACGCTGCTCCCTTTGTCCAGATGAGAGTAAGCCCTGTGTAGAAGATAGAGGATGGCATCGTCCACGCCCACCTTTGCCTGGTATGCAAACTGCAGTGGATCCTGTGCGTGTTGTACCTGGGGTCTGAGGTGTTGGAGCAGCAGCCGTTCAAAGGTCTTCATAACGTGGGATGTCAGAGCGATTGGTCTGAAGTCGCCTGGCTCACTGGGGTTCTTCTTCTTGGGGATAGGGGTGAGGCACGAGGTCTTCCAGAGCACAGGAACCTTCCCGAGCTGCAGGCTCATGTTGAAGATGTGCTGAAGTGGCGCCCCCAGCTCAGCAGAGCAGGCCTTTAGCATCCTGGGACACACCTTGTCTGGGCCTGCTGCCTTCCTGGGGCGGAGTCTCTTCAGCTCCTTGCTCACCTGGTCTCTGGTGATGGTGGGGGGGAGGGGGGATGGATTGTCACTGGAGGTTGTATCTGTTCTGGTGGAGGTGTTGGGGGGAGTGAGAGGGGGGGAGGGGGTGTGTGGAGGGGTGCTGGGGGGACAGGCACTCGCTGCAGCGACGGGGCTGTCGAACCTGTTGAAAAACAAGTTGAGCTGGTTTGCTCTCTCAGGGTCCTCGTCTTCTGCGTTGTTGTTTTTCTTTTTGCAGCCTGTGATGGTCTTCATGCCCTCCCAGACCTCTCTCATGTTGTTCTGCTGCAGCTTCTGTTCTACCTTCCTTCTGTACTCCTCCTTTGCCTCTCGGAGTCTGACCTTGAGTTCCCCCTGCACCCGCTTCAGCTCTGCCTGGTCTCCCTCCTTGAATGCCCTTTTCTTCCTGTTAAGGATCTCCTTGACATCGCTGGTGATCCAGGGCTTGTTATTCGGGAAGCAGCGCACAGTTTTAGTGGGAACCACAACGTCCATACAGAAGTTCATGTAGTCAGTTGTGCAGTGTGTGACCCCCTCAATGTCATCACCATGGGTCTCTTGTAGGGCACTCCAGTCAGTGGTCTCAAAGCAGTCTCTGAGCGCCTCCTCTGCCTCAGGAGACCACTTTCTGAAGGTGCGTGTAGTTATCGGTTGTCTCTGGATCATAGTTTTGTACTGTGGCTTTAGTAAGACCAGGTTGTGGTCGGACTTACCCAGAGGTGGTAACGGGGTGGCAGTGTAGGCGTCCTTCACGTTTGCATACAGGAGGTCTATTGTCCTGTTCTTCCTGGTGGGACAGCTTACAAACTGGTGAAAGTCCGGTAGTGTGGAGTTCAAAGTAACATGGTTAAAGTCCCCTGAGATGGCGATGAAAGCATCCGGGTGCAGCGTTTGTAATCTTGAGGTGGTCGCGTGGATGACGTCACATGCAGTTTCGGCGTGTGCCCGGGGAGGAATGTAAACACAGACCACGATCGCGTGAGAAAATTCCCTCGGCATGTAGTAAGGACGGAGACCCACCGCCAGCAGCTTGATGTCTTTGCTGCACGTTGCCTCCTTCACAGTAACATGTCCATGGTGGCACCATCTGTTGTTAATAAACAGCGCGAGTCCTCCTCCTTTCCGTTTGCCGCTGCATTTCGTGTCTCTGTCCGCTCTCACTGTAGTAAAGCCCGGTAGATCCACGTTAGCGTCTGGGGTGTTTTGAGTCAGCCAGGTTTCTGTGAGGCACATTAAACTGCACTCTCTAAATGTCCGGTTGTTCCTCACAAGAGCAGCCAGCTCGTCTGTCTTGTTGGTTAGACAGTTTACGTTCCCCATAACTATCACCGGAACCGAGGGCTTGTACCTCCATCGCTTAGCCGCGAGCTTAGCCCTTACCAGAGCCCCGGCTCTACAGCCTCTATACCGCCGCCTCAGCTCCTCTGGTATCGGGTGAACGATGCCGGCTTGTCCCGCTGACCAGAGCGAGAGCAGCGTTTCCCTTGAATAAGAGAGTTTTCCGCTGCTATTTCCACGAAGGCACGAAAAAGTATCCATAGGATACATAAAGTTATACACTGAAGGTGTACTATAAAAACTATATAGTATAGTACTATAAAAACTATAAAAGTAGAAGTTGGCACAGAGCCACAACAGACGAATAACATATCAGACAAGTACGACAGGGACAGAGCTACTGAAAGTGCGGCCACTCACGTCGGCGCACAGGTGAGAAGTGATCATCATCATCTATTGTTGCTCAACATCTGTTGCACAAGCTTTTGAGTTCATGCAATCAGCATTTAATGTTGTCCAGTCTTGGCTGAGGGAACTAAAGTTGGTCATAAACTATGATAAAACTAAGCTCATGTTGTTTTCACATTTACGTGAAGTACCAACAAATGTACCCTTGAATTTTACGTCCAAGGAAATACAATCAAGCTTGCAAAAGCTACAAGTACCTGGGTTTCCTTCTGGACTGTGAACTATCATTTAATGCACATATCACCAAACTCGTCTCCAAACTCAAAGTGAAGCTGAGATGTTATTATAGAAATAAAACCTGCTTTTCACTCAGGGCGAGGAAACTTCTTGTTTCTTCTACCTTCCTTCCTTTGTTGGATTATGGCGATGTGCTGTACATGGGCGCCTCTGCTACAGTCATTGGATACCGTGTATCAATGCGCGTTGAGATTTGTGACAGGTTGTAGACGCCTTACTCATCACTGTGACCTGTACATGAAATCTGATTGGCCACCCTTAAAGGTGCGCAGGTATTTACACTGGCTAAATCTTCTTTATAAAGCTCTTCTTGGTTTGGTGCCGTCATATTTATGTGAACACCTTCAAAGAACCAGAAGCCAACACGCCTTGTGTTCCTGTGATGTTTTAAAACTGTCTGTTCCTCGTGTCCGCACTGAGCTGGGAAAAAGAGCGTTCAGTTTTGCTGCTCCCTCTACCTGGAACTTTCTCCAAAATGACTTGAAAATGGCCGACCTCATTTCACTTGAAGCCTTTGGCTCCATCTTAAAGGACAAAAAACATGAGGCAATCGGACAGTGTCTGTGTGTCTGAATTGTAACCTGTCATCACAACTCTGCACTTCATCTGTAAACTGATCTGTTCATTGGAATTGTTGTTTTTTTCTTAACTTACTGTCTGTAAAGTGTTTTAATCAGGACGTGTGCTGCTGCCCTCTTGGCCAGGTCGCCCTTGTGAAAGAGATCTTGATCTCAATGGGTTAATTACCTGCTTAAATAAAGATGAAATTAAAAAAGAAAGAAAGAAATTCTTCTGTTTGGATTCAGCTCATAGTCTGCAGGGAGATGATTGTTTCTTGTGTTTTAACCCTCCTAAAACATCTGAAGAGACAAAGAGTTAGTAAGAAGACTTACTTTGTGTCCGAGGGTCCACCTTTATTTCTGAAGTTTATAATGTCACCTTTGGACCAATCACTCTTCAGAGACTGACAGCTGGGTACAGGAGACTCTGCTCTCTGTCTGCTCCTCTGAACTCTGTAAAAAAAAAACACACATTTGATATTTTTATGATATGAATCTTTAATAAACTCTCTGAGGACAAAACTATAAAAGAAGCTGTAAATATAAAAAGGGCTACAGCTGTGGATGATGAGAAGCTTTCATGGTTTGTTTCTTTGCTAAGAAGACTTACTTTGTGTCCGAGGGTCCAGCTCCTTTACTGAAGTCTATGAAACGATCATGGGACCAATCACTCTTCAGAGACAGACAGCTGGGTACAGGAGACTCTGCTCCGTCCTCCTCTTCCTCTAAACTCACATCCATGATCTGATCTGAAGTCAGTCTGGGAGGAAACACAGAAACACTCACTGAGAGATCAACACAAGAGAAATAGGAGAAACCAGTTTGATCTAACACACACACACACACACACACACACAAAGACACAAATTGATCCAAGATGGCGGCGCGGGTGCACGCAGCGGCTCCTCTCTCTCCCTGCAAAACCTGCGTTTTTATGTTTTTTAGGTTGTGTATCTGTGTGTATTTGTCCGTCTTCATCGCGTCCACTAACCCCAAGGCGTACATTCACCCGTGAGGTTCTGCTCGACATCGGAAAAACCATAAATACGGAGTTAAATCCAGTGGTAGTGGAAGAGCTACGGGACTGCGGTCTGCTCCGGAGGCCTGCTCGATCACCGACCCCCACTCCTGCAACCAGCCCACAGTGGAAGCGCCACTGTCGGAATACAAGGAAGCAGAAGAGGGGGAAGCGCGGAGGTATCCGGGCTAGGCTAGCGGCTAGCCTTCACCGGCCGGCTATCCCGACCATCACTCTGGCCAACGTACGCTCGCTGGACAATAAACTGGACTATATTCGCTTACTCCGCACAACTTCCAGGACTGTGAGTGAGTGTTGTGTCTTTGTTTTTGTGGAGACATGGCTTCATGACAGTGTTCCGGACCATGCCATTCAGCTAGCTGGGCTAACGTGCTACCGGTCAGAAAGAGAGCTCGTCGAGGGGGGGGAAGACCCGCGGCGGGGGACTGTGTGTTTACATCAATGATGCCTGGTGCCGTGACGCTGTTGTGGTGTGTAAGCACTGCTCACCACTTGTGGAGTTTATGGTTATTTAATGCCGGCCATTCTACCTGCCGAGGGAATTTAGTCATATTGCTGGTAGCAATATACATCCCCCTGGCTCCACCAACAGCAGGAGTGAGGCTCTGTATGAACTCCATAAGCACGTCAGTGAGCAGCAGACAGCACACCCTGATGCCTTTCTCATCCTGGCTGGGGATTTCAACCATGCAAACCCCAAGAGTGTGCTTCCACAACTTCATGGCCACATCAAGTTTCCCACTAGAAGCAACAATATTCTGGACAATGTTTACACTGTAAACAAAGGGGCCTACAAAGCCCTCCCCCTCCCCCACCTCGGGGCCTCAGACCACACCACTGTTATGCTAATGCCAGCATACAGGCCACTGGTTAAAGTCACCAAACCAGTTAGAAAGCAGGTACGGGTGTGGCCTGAGGGGTCCACAGAAGCACTCCAGGACTGCTTCTCCACCACTGACTGGAACATGTTTAAACAAGCAGCCACCAACAACAACACTACTGACCTCCAGGAGTACACTGAGACCGTCACGTCCTACGTGGAAAAGTGCATGGACGATGTCACGGTCACCAAGACCTTCACCATTCGGGCCAATCAGAAGCCATGGCTGACAGGTGAAGTCCACAGGCTCCTGAAGGCCAGGAACACTGCCTTCAGAGCTGGGGACGCGGTGGGCCTAAGGACTGCCAGGACCAACCTGTCACGAGGCATCAGATTGGCCAAGAGGCAATACTCCAGGAGGATCGCAGACCGTTTCACTGACAGCAGAGACACCAGGAACCTGTGGCGGGGTCCAGTCCATCACGGACTACAAGCCCCCTCCGCAGACCTGTGACAGCTCCACCTCTCTGCTAAACAACCTCAACAACTTCTTTGCTCGTTTTGAGGCAGACAACAGCACCCCAGCACAGAAGACGCCACCTTCTCCTGGCGACCAGGTACTGACGCTTTCCCAGGATTGCGTGAAGCGATCCCCCAAGAGAACAAATGCACGGAAAGCGCCAGGTCCTGACAACATCCCAGGTCGTGTCCTGAGAGACTGTGCTGAGGAGCTCACAGATGTCCTCACCGACATCTTCAACACTTCACTGAGCCAAGCTGTTGTCCCCACATGCTTCAAAGCCACCACCATCATCCCCGTCCCGAAGAAGTCGTCTCCATCCTGCTACAATGACGACCGCCCGGTCGCACTAACCCCCATCCTCATGAAGTGCTTCGAGCGGCTAGTCATCCAGCACATCAAGTCTGCCCTCCCCTCCACCCTGGACCCCTACCAGTTTGCATATCGGCCTAACCGATCGACCGACGACGCCATCTCCACTGCCCTCCACTCAGCCCTCACCCACCTGGAGACCAAGGACGCCCACATCAGAATGCTGTTCATCGACTTCAGCTCAGCATTCAACACCATCATCCCACAGCAGCTCATCCACAAACTGGACAACCTGGGCCTAAGCACCTCCATGTGCAACTGGCTGCTGGACTTCCTGACAGGGAGACCACAGGCAGTTCGGGTCGGCAGCAACACCTCCAGCACCATCATGATGAACACGGGGGCCCTCCAAGGATGTGTGCTGAGCCCCCTCCTCTTCACTCTGCTGACCCATGACTGCACCCCATCTTCCAGCTCCAACCTCTTCGTTAAGTTTGCAGACGACTCGACTGTGGTGGGTCTCATCAACAACAACGATGAGTCAATCTACAGGAGTGAGGTGAGCAGGCTGGCCTCGTGGTGCAAGGACAATAATCTCCATCTGAACGTGGAGAAGACAAAGGAGATTGTTGTGGACTTCAGGAGAACGCACACCCAGCATGCTCCTCTGACCATCGACGGTGCTGCAGTGGAGAGGGTGAGCAGCACCAAGTTCCTGGGTGTGCACATCTCCGAAGACCTGTCCTGGAGCCTCAACTCTACATCACGGGCCAAAAAAGCTCACCAGCGCCTTTACTTCCTCCGCAAACTGAGGAGAGCAAGAGCCCCATCCTCCATCATGCACACATTCTACAGAGGCACCATTGAGGGCATCATGTCCAGCTGCATCACCGTGTGGTACGGCGCCTGCACCGTGTCCTGCCGTAAGACTCTGCAGCGCATCGTGAGAGCAGCTGAGAAGATCATTGGTGTCTCTCTTCCCCCCCTTCTGGACATTTACAACACACGTCTCACCCGCAAAGCCACCAGGATTGCAGGTGACCCCACCCACCCGTCTCACAGCCTCTTCAGCCTGCTGCCATCTGGGAGGAGACTGCAGAGTCTCCGTGCTAGAACCAGCAGGCTCAAGAACAGTTTATTCCACCAGGCAGTCAGGAGACTCAACTCCCTCCCTGCTCTCCCCCCCATTCGTCCTCTCTGCCTCCTTCCCCCCTCTGCCTCTTTCCCCCCTCTGCCTCCTGCCACAGTCTGCCCCTACAACATCTGACATCACCCCCCCACCCCCCGCATGCTCCACTAATTCACACACTCTAAAAACTCTGCACAGCCGTTTATTGTTCATGCTATCTGCACTATTTGCTACTCTACTACGCACTACCTCACTTTTTAGCTTAATCAGCACTCTGTTTATATTGTTAGTACTTTAATTATCCACATACTACCTCCAAGGTGATACTCGATTGTCTGTCGTTCGTTATTTGTTGTCCCAAATGTCTTTAGTTAAGTTATCTGTTTTATAGTATTGTTTTTTATTGCTAGTTTTCTTAGTGCTCTTTTTATGCACTGCAGGTTTGCACTGGGGGTTGGGGGGATTGCAATTTCATCTGTGCTGTATGTTTAACATGGAGCATATTTGTCAAATAAAGAACCTTGAACACCCACAGATACACACGAACACACAGACACGACTGTACAGACACACACACACACACACAGTCACACACACACGAGCAAACACACACAAACACAGTCACACACACACAAACAAAAAGACACACAGACACGACTGTACAGACACACACACACACAGTCTCTCACACACACACACACACACAAAGACACACACACACACAGACACAAAGACATGCGATCACACACACACACACACACACACACACACACACACACACACACACACAGCTCATATGAATGTAAGCTGTGACGTCATTAGAAAGTGTCTGTGTTCAGTTGACAGGAGGAAACTGAGAGTACAGAAGTGAAGATATAAAAACTGTGGATAAACACTCACCCTGCTTCACTCTTTACTTCTCTCTTCACTTCTGTCCACAAAATGTCTGAACTCACTGAACACTTTCACTTTCACTGTCCCGCCTCCTCTCATGAGTCTGGATCAGGTGTTGCTCCTCCCTCCTCCAGTTACAGCAAATGAGCTGCTGTGTGTGTGTGGGTGTGTGTGTGTGTGTGTGTGAAATCTTTCCTTCATCATAAACCACCGACTAGTTTGTCATTATATATTCTTATTTTATAAGATTATTATATTAATATATTAATTATTATTATTAATTATTATATATATATATTATTATTATATATATTATTATTAATAATAATTATTATTAATATATTAATATTAGAGATTATTTATTTTATATTTTATATATTCTTATTTTATTCTCATTAAATACTAATTTCTAATTATTGAAGAGCTTTTTTACTCTTCAGTAATTTTTTCACAGATTTTTACAGCTCCCTTAAAGAGAATTGAATTTGACTGTAAAATAAACAGCAATGATAAAAAACACTCAGCTGAATTGTAGCAGCCCTTTTATTATGAGCAGGCTTCATGCAGCCATAGCAAAGTGCTTTCTCCTTTACAAAGGTTTTCTCTCATCCAGAGCCTTGGACATGAACTTTGAACAAACATGGAGCTGATGCCTGGAGTCATAGCAGAACAGACATGGGGGCCTTGTGGATCCTTTGTTTACCTCTTTGCTCTCATTATTTGCAGCTACCTGTGTGCTGACAACATTAGCTCTGTCCCTACAAACATAACTTTGTTTGTTCACAGTGGGTTCTGGGGGATGAAGGGCATTAAAGGAAGTGATGGGGTTACAAGCTATTTGGGCTTCCATAGACATGAAGTTAGGAAAATCATGAAAACTGGGGAAATCTTCATGACTGTGCAGAGCTTCAGTAACCTTTCTGTTCCATCGGGAAGCTTCCCAATCTGGCACTTTTTGGACTAGCCGCTGATTCTCCTCGCAGTCATTTAGGATTTGGAGACCCTTCACCTGTGGCATGGCTTCTTGACAAGTGTGAGAGCCATATACAGGAAAACTTTGAATATGATTTTGGTTCAAATTATAGAAATTTCCTGTGTTAAAAGTTGAGGGTAAAATCTAACATTAAAAATCTAAATATTGCTTTAAGGTAAAGTTGAGTTGATAAAACATTTTAAAAACATAAATAGAGATTAAAAATGTTTACGTTTGAATTAACACCAAGTAAAAACATGATTTAATTTGGTAAAGGTCAGATCCTCCCTTTATATGGACGCCTGTGACGTTGCTCTGTGGTGTTGAGCTACAGGTGTGGGAGCACACAGATTTTCTACCTGTGGACATGGACATGTAATATTCTTCCTTTGTTGCTTGGAATAAAGGACTTAAATGGATGACGTGGTCCTGGTCTTCAGTGTCAGAAACCTTGCACTCCTGTGGTTCAGAGCGACTGTGCAGTGATGTTTAAAACAGCCGCTACATTAGTAGAAAATCTTCACTCCAGACTCGGAGCTGAAGCCTGTGTAGCCATAGATGCTAAAGAACAATAGTGGCGTGGACAAGGATGCTTCCAATTACACCACGCTGGAATCAAGCTTTGGATCTTCTGCTGCACGGAGCCAAAGCCAAGACTGCGTTTTGGATCAAGTTGTGTTTAAAGAAGAGGATTCGCACAATTTACGCACAATGGCCGAGGAACGCAATAAAGTGGGATCGGCAGGAGAAACTGCCTCAAAGGAACAAATGGATGGAAAAGAAGTGGATCTAAAGGCCATGGAGTCAAACCGAGTGAGTCAAGAAGCTGAGAAAGCATCATTCTTGTATTTCCGGGGATGAAACTCCCCAGGTGGCGTTGTCAGCCCAGTTAAACTTGTTTTTTGTTCTACACTTTATCGTATGCTCGCCTTGCCACAAATGCATCTTATAGAATAGACTGCATCATTTAGAGACTTTAGAAACAGTATGTGTGAGGGAGCACATAACCTCTGCTCATCTATTGTCAAGAACAAACCCAGATCCAGCTGGTGACAGGACTGTAAACCCTCCACAGGTAGTTCAGCTTCTCTTTTGAACAGTTTGTGAGCTGCAGACGAAGTTAATGTGACACACAAAACACACATGATCCACTTTGTGTGTGTGTTCACCTCTCAGCAGGATCCACTGAATCTGTCTGCTTTGAACTTCTGTTCACTTCTGACATGTGTTCAGTTGCTCTACAGCTGAGAACATCCCATGTGTGATCATTCAGGAGGTGAATTTACAAAGTTGAGAAACTGTCAAATATAGCTGATAAGAACAAACAGTGAACTCCATCATTCATAATAAACCTCAAAAATACAACCCATAACTTTCAATCAAACACTGTGCGTTGAAGGTTCAGCTGGTGGCTCCAAACACGCACAAACCACAAGGTGTAAGCTCCACACACTCACAAACAAAAAGGCTCAAATAAATCAAATAAAGCACGCTGGATAAAGAATTAAAATTAAAAACATCAAACCTTGTTCACCTTTCCGTCCAGTCGATGATTTGGAAAGGGCGTGGACGACGGCGATTTCCTGTATCTCTGCATACTTGTCACCTGTCCCTACCTGTCACCTGTAGTATCAAATATCTCATGTTGTTTTAAGCCAGTAGAGAGAAAACTCTGCCTTCAAAATAAAAGCGCCAAAAACAAATGACGGGAAATAAAGGACCAAACCTCAGCAGTCCCTCCAGGATGTCTCAGACTTTGAACGGAGCAGTGACAGCTACACAGCGGTCTTTGTCAATAAACGGTTGTCATGGAGACACGGTGGACCCATTTTACAGTTATCTTTTCAAAAGGGACACACACACACACACACACACACACACACACACACACACACACACACACACACACACAGTAGCTGGCGCTGTTTAGGTTAATGGGCTGGAGGCCTGATTTTTGTCTGTGTTCGTCCTGTTATTAAAGTTTTTTTTATGTCACGTGACTGGAGAGCTCCTCTACTTCCCAGAGAAACAGCGGGTGCTCATTTATTACAATAAATACCTTTTTTTTTACATTGTGCTAAAACACGACTCTGCCTCTTCAGTTTTTGAACGTTTCTTTTATTATTGTGTATATTTATTTTTTAAGAATACTTGTGTATTTCCTGGGGTGCAGTTCCCAAGGTGGCGTCGTCAGTTATTGTTTAACATTAGTTTATTTTCCCCTAAAACTAAAATCCCCACTCTGCTACACAAACCTCTTCTTTAACCTGCATTAATTCTTCACTGTCTTTCCCACTGTCTTCATCAGTCAGAGCTACAGGCCTGAAGTTAGTCGCTGTTCTCTCATTTGAACGACTGGAACAAGAATGATGACATGTGGTAAACATGGTTGGTGCTTCTGGGCCTTTTCTGTTGCCTCACAGGGATCAATAAAGTTTCTTGAATTTAAATGAATAATCAGAATAAAGTTGAAGCTTCCACGCTTGATTCAACAAATGGTTCATGACTGGAGGCTCCACTGACACATAGCTCGAGTAGGACATCTAGTGGGTAAAAACATGAAGTGCGGTCGAGACGTGTTATTGGTTCATGGATTGTTTTGGATTTGATTCACCATATAAAATCCTGTTCGACACTACATGGTTGTATGGTTTAAAGCTGACAGAATAAAATATTTAAATGAACTCTTTATTATTTAGCACATCTGTTGTCGGCTATATCTCTACTTAACCTGTTGTCTGGATCTTATTCCATCTAAAACAAGTCTCAACAGCCCGGAGTTTAAAAGATTTGGATTATCGGTGGAAACTGGGGTGGCCAATCACATTTCAAGGGTCCTCTGTCCCCCCTGAGCTGGACAGAGATGCTCATGGTGATCTTGAAGACAGTATGATCACAACCTTAAACATTGAACAAAACAGAAATTAATTCAGAAGATATTGATCTTTAAATACCAAATATGATGGAAAACACTGGAAGTGACCCTTTATTTAGTTATTGGTGTATTTAGTTGATGTTTCCATGTTTATATTTATTGTTCAGTACTTAAACAGAGTGAATAAAAATACTTTCAGAGAAGTTAATGAGCTGAATAATCCACAGTTCTATCCCGTCATCATTTTACTGGAGTGTCCGTTTTTATTGTGAAGGAGGATGACCGGAAGCTCAGAGATCTAAAGTGCCGCGTTGGTGTGTGTGAAGTGCAGCTCGCGCAGCCAACAGCGGCGTTTGATCTGCCCGTCAGTGACGTCACAGTGGCGTTGGATGTTCAGGTCAACAACTATGAAGTTGAAGTTCTTTATCTTGGGGGCCAAGATGGCGGTGGCGTAGGATGCTGGACGTCAAACTATTTGAGGATACGTGTATTGGCAGGCAGAATATGATGAAAGGTTCATGTTCAAATGATAAAATAGTGGCTTTGACACAAAACTATTTATGTTCCAGGACTATTATTCTGTGGAAAAGGAAAACAATTGGGAAAACCGAGACGGTAAAAGTTTGAACACAAACTAGCGAACAAACCAAGAAGATGACTTCAAACGCTCACAAGAGTGACTCTGAAAAAAAACAGCAGAAGTGAATGTACCAAGTGAGGAAAGCATAACAACAACTCCTGAAGAGACAATGGACACATTTTCAGCCCAGTCCTGAAACTTCCAAGTGGAAAATGTCAACAAGCGGAAGAAACGGGACTCTGACGGTAACGATGACAGTGTAAATGTCAGCGCGGACATTTTGTCAGCTATCCAGGAGCTCTCCAATAAACATGACGAGACGTTCCCTAACATTTCTGAAACCACGTCTCAACACATTGAAAGGCTGTCTTCTACAGTTGAGCAGCTGGTTGTGGACATTAATCACCACAAAGACATTTTGAAACGGACGGAGTTAGAAATTGATCAACTGAAAAAAGAGAACCGAATTCTGAGGGCAGGAAAACAAACGCTACAGTTACAGATGGGCAGTGAAACTACACGGAGTCAGAGAGGAGATGGACGAAGACGTCAGAGCAGTGGTGATTAACATCCTTGGACTTCATGAATATCTACAGGAGGGTGTTGACATGGCACATCGCCTGGGTCCAAAGAGAAAGGACGGATCCCAGCGGTCCCTCATCATCCTCTTCACACTGCGCCGTATCCCAGATGCTGTTTGGAAGAGTGGCTGCAAGTTTCTGCGGGACAACAAGCTACGACTCACCGAGGCACTTTCCCCGGAGGATCGAATGGCCAGAGAAAAACTCTGGGCCCTCGTGGAAAAGGCATCAAGGAAGGAAGGTAAGAAGGCGTGGTTCCTAGGACCTTCCGCCCTGATAGAAGGGAAGAAGATTGACCATTTAGACATTGATTAAAGCCTTTTCTGCAGACACATTAAGAGTCAGATAGTTTGATATGTTTCCTACATACTGCATGTCCCCTGGTATTTAAAATCAACTACAGACTTACTGCCTATGAACTACTAACCTTCGGTGAACACTGATGAAGAAGGCTGTGTCCAAACAATTCTGCTCCAGTGAAATGTGAAGCAGGGAACTTGCAGTGTGGACAGATGAAGATCTCCATGTTTCCAAACTGTTGATATTAAGGGCCACCTGGTATTGTAGAAGACAGCAGCAGTTGCATTCTTTGGATCAGTCCCGTACCCCTATACAATTTAATACACATGATATTTAGTCCAAGGGGTCCGGGAGGTAAGTGACTCTATAGATATATATGGTCAAACAGCTTTCTTCTTTCTTTTTGTCACTTATACTAATTCATCATTTGCTCAAAGCTTACACAGCAAGGTTGCTTAACTATTAGAGCAATAGTGTTTTTGAACAACATGAATCATCTTTAGTTGATATAATTTAAAATGACTGACAGATGGAAAAGGTGTTCTGTTTGTTAAACAATAAGCTGGGGTTAACCCAACGTGTTAGACTCTTATAGATTAGTTCCATTAAACTGGATTGTTTATGGTACCAACATTATTTTTTCTAAAGTCACAAATGATTTTGCCTGTCTGTCACTTCCTCGTTCTGTGAATCTAAACAACACACTTCAAAGTTGGTGTTATCTATTTGAGAGAGCTGTTTCTTTGTTCTATTCTTTTATTTGGATGGATTTTAAGTTTGATTCTCGAACCTTCATGTCATTGAATGTCAGAGGTATACGCCATTTATTGAAAAGAAAAGCCACTTTTCTGTTCTGTAAGAATAGTGAGGCTGACTTCATATCTTTACAACAAACACTCAAGTGAGTCAGATGTTCTGTTGTGGAAGTAAGATTTACTGGAGTCATGGCACTAACCGCTCTGCTGGAGTTTCCTTTTGTTTGCATAAATTTAAAGGGCAGATCTTAGAGATGGTGTCTTCACATGATGGTCGATGGATTTTCATCATTTTCAAGCAAGATAATTCAAGCTTTATAATATGTAACATGTATGGGCATAATTCTCACTCGTCCAATAAGAAACCTTTTAGTCAAATAAGTTCAAAAGTAAAGGAGCTACTACACAAATATCCTCACTCATATGTAATTGTAGGTGGTGACTTCAATGAGTGTCCTGATGATGCAATGGATCGATTCCCTCCAAGAATGTGTCGATCTTATCTTCACAACAATCTTGTTTCCAAACTTTGCTCAGATCTCTCCCTGGACGATACGTGGCGTTTTTTGAACCCAGATATATAAGATGTGACATGTTCTAAGGGTGACCTCTCATCTAGATCTAGGATTGATCTGTTTTTAGTTTCTTCCTCAGCACTTCACGATGTGAAAAATGTCCCTCAGTCTTTTGCTCCATTGTCAGACCAGAAGAAAATCACTCTGGAATTAGGGAGCTCGCAGACTATACGACTAAACTACGAGGATACAGGAAATGTAATAATGCCCTGCTTGAAGATAATTGCTTTAATGATAGTATAAAAAATCTAGCAAGTGAAATGTTTGATAAAATTGCAGACAATGAATATACACAAAAATGGGAGTACTTGAAGTGTAAGAGGAGAAGTATTGCTGTAAAGAGAGGTAAAGAGTTAAAAGCCCTCAAACATAAAACAGAAGCTAAATTACTGAACAGAATTGGTCTCCTCTTATCTAAACCCAGTTTATCTGCTGAAGAGGAGCTAGAAGTGAGGGAGACACAATTAAAGATAGATCAGATTTATATTGAGTTAGCCAAGGGTGCACATGTGAGATCTAGAGCTAAGTGGCTGGAAGAGGGGGAAACAAACTCCAACTACACTCAACAAAAATATAAACGCAACACTTTTGTTTTTGCTCCCATTTGTCATGAGATGGACTCAAAGATCTAAAATTCATTCCAGATACACAATATTACCATTTCTCTCAAACATTGTTCATAAATCTGTCTAAATGTGTGATAGTGAGCACTTTTGCTTTGCTGAGACAATCCATCCCACCTCACAGGTGTGCCACATCAAGATGCTCATCAGACACCATGATTAGTGCACAGGTGTACCTTATACTGCCCACAATAAAAGGCCACTCTGAAATGTGCAGTTTTTGCTTTATTGAGGGTCTGGGGACTCAGAACCAGTCAGTATCTGGTGTGACCACCATTTGCCTCATGCAGTGCAACACATCTTCTTCGCATAGAGTTTATCAGATTGTCAATTGTGGCCTGTGGAATGTTGGTCCACTCCTCTTCAATGGCTGTGCAAAGTTGCTGGATATTAGTGGGAACTGGTACGCGCTGTCGTATACGCCGGTCAAGCACATCCCAAACATGCTCAATGGGTGACATGTCCGGTGAGTATGCTGGCCATGCAAGAACTGGGACATTTTCAGCTTCCAAGAATTGTGTACAGATCCTTGCAACATGGGGCCGTGCATTATCTTGCTGAAACATGAGGTGATGTTCATGGATGTATGGCACAACAATGGGCCTCAGGATCTCATCACGGTATCTCTGTGCATTCAAAATGCCATCAATAAAATGCACCTGTGTTCTTCGTCCATAACAGATGCCTGCCCATACCATAACCCCACCACCACCATGGGCCACTCGATCCACAACATTGACATCAGCAAAGCGCTCACCCACACGACGCCACACACGCTGTCTGCCATCTGCCCTGAACAATGTAAACCGAGATTCATCCGTGAAGAGAACACCTCTCCAACGTGCCAGACGCCATCGAATGTGAGCATTTGCCCACTCAAGTCTGTTACGGCGACGATCTGGAGTCAGGTTAAGACCCCGATGAGGACGACGAGCATGCAGTTGAGCTTCCCTGAGACGGTTTCTGACAGTTTGTGCAGAAATTCTTTGGTTATGCAAACCAATTGTTTCAGCAGCTGTCTGAGTAGCTGGTCTCAGACGATCTTGGAGGTGAACCTGCTGGATGTGGAGGTCCTGGGCTGGTGTGGTTACACGTGGTCTGCGGTTGTGAGGCCGGTTGGATGTACTGCCATATTCTCTGAAACGCCTTTGGAGACGGCTTATGGTGGAGAAATGAACATTCAATGCCCGAGCAACAGATCTGGTTGACATTCCTGCTGTCAGCATGCCAATTGCACGCTCCCTCAATGCTTGCGCCATCTGTGGCATTTTGCTGTGAGACAAAACTGCACATTTCAGAGTGGCCTTTTATTGTGGGCAGTATAAGGTACACCTGTGCACTAATCATGGTGTCTGATGAGCATCTTGATGTGGCACACCTGTGAGGTGGGATGGATTGTCTCAGCAAAGCAAAAGTGCTCACTATCACACATTTAGACAGATTTATGAACAATGTTTGAGAGAAATGGTAATATTGTGTATCTGGAATGAATTTTAGATCTTTGAGTCCATCTCATGACAAATGGGAGCAAAAACAAAAGTGTTGCGTTTATATTTTTGTTGAGTGTATGTTTTAGCTTTAGAGAAAAGAAACGGTCAAAGAAAGTCACTAAGTGGGCTTAATATTAATGGTAGTAAATGTAAATAAATAATGAACTTTTCTGGAAGAATGATGAAAACTAGGGACATGTTGAACCTTTGGCTTCAGAGAGACTGAACATTATATGGCAGGGTCCTTTAGTCAAAGGCTGAAGGCATTTCTCTTTTTGTTTATCCATCTCTTTCTCTCTTTGTGAATGATGCCACTGCTAATGAAATGAACAAGCTGTGTATGGACTTCGTGTGGAGAAATCAAACACACAGACTTAAAGATGCAGTTCTATCTAACAGCAGAGCGGAAGGTGGTCTTCAAGTGCTTCATTTCATTGATTGATTATAAATACGTTTAAAATCAGTTGGTTCAAAAGATGTTTGACACATCAACATTCATTGTGCTTCTTCATCTCCAAACATATTTAGAAAAAGATCGGTGGACTTGCTTTCGTTTTAACTTGTAACTATTCACCTGACAAGCTTCCAGTCACTCTGTCTACATTTCATCAGCAATCACTTCTTTCCTGGAAATTGAGCTTCACTCACTATTTTTCTCCTCACCAAACTTTGCTATGGAATAACACATGTATAACTATATTTATAACTATATTTATAACCATATTATAAACCATGTGGAACATTTATTCCACATGGTTTGAGAGAAGTTTAAATAATATCTTGTCTGTGTTGGATGAAGATGGTCTTGTCCTCTCCTATGAGACTTTTATACCTCCTCATCATTTTCCTCCCTTACAAAGAATACAACTCAGTGGTTTACTTAGTTTAATGAGAACTTATCTTTGTGTGACAGAATGACACCAGAGAGCACATCTGTTTCACTCTTGAATGGTAGAAACATAAAAGACAAGAAACAATAAACATATAAGAAACATTTTTCAAGATAAAAAGAGGTTTTCTCCACGAGGAACATTTTACTGGCGATCTCAGTTCGAGGACATAGACTGGGGAACAGCATGGCTGTTACCTCATAAATACTGCATTCATAACAAAGTCAAAGAAACTCAAAATACTACATCAAATATATCCTGTCAATTGTCTCATTTCAAAATGTCTGGATGTGGACAGCTCTTGTGTTTTTTGTGGGCAGGCTGATGAAACTTTAAATCATCTGTTTTTTGAACGTCAGGTCACGATGAAATTCTGCTCGGACTTGTGTCGTCATGTTTTTACCCGTGTTAAAATGTCACACCGTTTCACCCTAAAAGATATTATATGTTATTATGAAAATGAGAAAAACAAATATCTTCAACATTTAGTTCATTTTTTTATTTTGTTGGGTAAATATTTTCTGCATAAACACAAATGTTCAGCCTGGAAGCCAACCTTCCCTCATGTTATGGTTGAATTTAACTGTCTTCATAAATCCTTAACCCGGGTTAAAAATAAAAAGAACATAAACAAATATTTGATGTACTCTGACATTTAATGAAGTTGACGAGTGTAAAGATTGTTAAATACACTTATGTACTGACATAAAGATGTTGTGTTAACTATAAACATGTATTTATTTTGTTTCTCATTATTTATTTCTACGTTATGAAATGTCATGAATGTCTTCAGTAAATTATTTACTTTTTTATTGTTTAATTTTGATTCATTTGCATCTATGTAACAGCTCTTTTGTATTGTGTTCTGTGGTTGTGTTTGACATTGTTTGTAAATTGAATAATTAAATAAAGTTTATTTGCTGTCGTGTGTCTCTGCGTCATGACTTGGTCTGGAATAACGTCTGCTGATGGAAACGCTGAGAAAAGTAACGGCTCATATTTACTCTGAACTGTTTGAGATTGAAATGGATGAAAAAGAAATGTAAATAAAAAAAGTTCCAACATGAAGAGACAGAAAAGTAGGAAGACTGTTAGCATGGATATTTAGCTCCATTTGAAACTACAGGACATTAA
Organism: Symphodus melops; assembly: GCF_947650265.1. NCBI lineage: Eukaryota > Metazoa > Chordata > Actinopteri > Labriformes > Labridae > Symphodus > Symphodus melops. The sequence continues at coordinate 1,060,062 of NC_136694.1, forward strand.
TACAGTAATATTCAAAGAGCGCAGGTGACGTCATCATGTGAAAACAGACATGCGCAGTGTGAGGACGGTCTGTCCGGGAGGACATGTTGGAGGGCGTCTCCTCCATCCTGCAGAGAGATAAGTGCAGCATCACTCACATATGATGGAGCAGGATTAATGAGAGAGAAGACAACATGGAGGAGAGTCCACTGTGTGAGGGAGTGGGACACTTTAATGAGCTTTTTAATGAAGGATGAAAGAAGAGGGTGAAGAAATCAAACTAACAAGTTTCACCTCCTTCTCCTCACAAATGTCCCATTCTGCTGATTCAGAGACACGTCTGAATACTGATGGAGACATTCACTCGTCTGTGTCCATGAGTGGGACATGTTTGTTTCTTCATGAAGACATTTAGCTCCACAGAGATCAACAGTGAGATGATTCTGATCATAAAGTGACTTTAGATGATCACACACACTTCCATCAATGTGCTCTCTCTTTATTTTTCTGCGTGTGAACAAAGTGATTCATGGTGATGTTTGTGTCTCAGGTCCAGTGGTGGTGACAGAAGACAGTGATGCTGTGTTACCATGGAGACCAAGCTGTTTGACTGGAAGAGAGACGGTCAGGAGGTGTTCTTTTACAACGGAGGAGATTATTACGGTCACGGCATTTCAGGTCAAGACAAACAGTTTGAAGGTGGAGTGTGACATTTGAAGGAGGAGCTGAAGAACGGTAACGCCTCCATAAAGATCAGGAAGACCAAGGTGGCCCACAGTGGAAACTACACCTGTATTGTTCCTGGTCTGCAGCCCAGACAGATGTTCCACATCAGGCTGGTTGTTGGTGAGTTTTCTGCTTCAGTCGGACGTGTTTGAAGAGTCCCAGGTGGATTTCAAAGAAACATGTGGCAGGTGTTCATCCCCACAGAGCTGCAGCCACATCTGGAGAGACACAGTTTGTATCATGTGATCCATCATGTGACTGTGCACGACCACAGTTCAGCTCCACACACATTATAAAGGCAGCACCTTTAGATTCTTCCTCCAGGAAGTGAACATGATCATTATTCATACAGTCCAAACTATTCAAGTCAGCAGATTTGATAGAATTCAAAACAGCACAAATCATGTAGCAAGTAAAAACAAAAAGCTACCTGGAAACATTCAGACGTTGTTCTCTGAGCGAGAAGAGAGATACGATGGAAGTGAACTTCCAAACACTCAGTGAACAGACAACCACTAAAAGCTTCAGTAGGTCAATAAGTGGAGTGAAGCTGTGGAACAGTCTGAGTGTGAAACTTCATGATGTCCAGACACGCTTTAAAAAAGTCCAAATAGGATTTTCACCAGGGATGAAGAAGGGCTTTGAAAATCAACAGGTGTTTACACAGATTATTGTTTATTTATTTATTTATTTGTTCTTCTCTAAATAACAATGTGTTCACATTTAATATTTATATATAGTTGTTTATGTTTCTTGTATATACTGTATGTTTGTAGGAATACATTACAACCATAGTGTAAACTTTATATTTCATATAAAAACATAGATTTGTTAAAAACTTAGATGAATAAATAAATGATGAATTAAGGGAGAAGAGGTGGATTAAATAAATTCAGACTTCTTCCCACTCCTTTTCAGACGTTTACAGTTATATAGAACGTAGTTTCACAGCTTTGGATCATCTCATTCATTGTTCATGTTACTTTATTTACATTTTACTTTCTTCTCTCTTTTTTATTTTGTTTTTATTTTTACATGTTGGAAATAAACTAAACTAAATCATCTGTCCCTCTAACATCTGATGTCTTTGTCCTTCCAGGTGCCGTCTTCACCTCTTGGTGTTTGATGCTTGTTCACAGTGTTTTATTCTTGTGTTTCCTCCACATTTTAAAGGCTTTTATTCTGAAAACACGAGGAGCTGATACGTGTTCTTTATATGACGGTAAAGCAAACACTCTGAGGTGTCATCAGGTGTGTCCGTGTTCATTAAGCTCATTAAAGAGTTGAACAGATGAAGAATTAAACAGACACTAATGAACATTTTCTTTGTTTTCTTTCATTTCATTTCATCTTCCAGATCCAGAAAACTCCGTCATCATTCTGTCCATCAGGCTGAAAGTCACATGACTTGTCCTTCCACTTGTCTTTAATGTGTGTGTGAAGTTTCATGTTGACACACTGAACAGGCTCAGAGAGATTTGACAAAGTGCAGTTCAGAGTTTGTCCAGCAGGTGTCCACAGAGCTCTCTAAAACTCCTCCAAAGTGACAGAAAGAAGTTAATTAAACTCTTTATGACGCTGACAAAATGTCCAAATGTCTTTTGTAAAGGAGTGAAAAAGCAGAGCATATTTCTACAAGAGACTCATTCATGTGAAGAGGATTCTACATTTTGGAAGAATCAGTGGGGAGACGACATGGTCTTTTCTCATGGCAGCAATCGATCCGGAGGTGTTGCTATATGTTTGAACAGGTTTCCTGGTCAGGTAGGAACATCGAGATGTGATACTAATGGTCACTGGATCGCACTATAGCTGTACATTCAGAAGGTTCACTGGCAATCTGGATCAATATTTATGGTTACAACAATGTTGCTCAAAACAAATATTAGAATCTCTTACAGAAATAATTGTTGAATATAAACAGAAGTGTGCCATAGGTTTGACTTTAATAGGTGGAGATTTTAATATGGTGCCAGATGAGTGGCTAGATAGATGTCCATCTAAGCATAATGATTACCACCACAACACTGTGATGAAGGATTTTATAGAAGCTCCTTAATGGATGTATGGAGAGAGAAAAACCCGTCTTCCAGACAATTCTCCTGGATTAAACCCAATGGAAGATTAACATCTAGAATTGATCTTTGGGTGACTCATGCAGAAACCTTGGGTTTAGTTTCCAATGTTTCAATATCAGCTGCTCCTTTAACTGATCACAGTGTGATCGATTTAACATTAAGGACACAAAATCACCCTAAAAATAGGAAAAGTTATTGGAACTTTAATGCAGAACTATTAAAGTCAGAAGAATATGTGGAGAAAGTTAAATCTTTATTAGTTGAAATTCTAAATAATTCAGAAATTAAAACTTACTGTAGAAAGTGGGAATATTTTAAATACAAGGTGAGAAGTTTATCTATTGAATTTAGTAAGTCCAGATGTAAACAACAAAGAGAGAAGGAACATAAGCTGGTTCATGATATCAACAGTTATTGGCAGAAGGTTGATTTGTCAGATGAAGAAACAGCTCAGATGTTGAGTCTGCAGGATAGTTTAGATGAGTTATTATAAAAGCACACGGTGCGAATGTTAGATCGAGAGCTAAGTGGACAGAACAAGGGGAAAAGAATACTTCTGATTTTTTTGGGCTTGAAAGAAGAAGACAGGAACGTAATAGTATCGATGTTTTAATGGTAAATAATAAAGAATGTTCTGATTCTAAAATCATTTCAGAGGAAATTCACCATTTTTATTCAAAACTATTCTCTTCATCTTATTTGGCTGGGGACTCTGTTTCTTTTCTTGAAAGTATTAAACTTCATATTCCTCAAGTTGATTTAGATTTGAAGGAAATCTGTGACTCAGAGACATCAAGGAATTAGAGACGTCTTTAAAACAAATATCAATAAACAAGGCTCCAGGCCAGGATGGACTCACTTCAAACTTTTAGACATTTTTCTGGGAGAATATTCGAGATTTACTTTTTAATGCTCTAAAAGAATGTGTGGAAAATAATGCTCTTATGTCTCCTATGAAACAAGGAGTCATCACCTTGTTACCTAAACCTGGTCAGGACAAAAGGCACATTGATCACTTGAGATCAATAACTTTATTGAATGTAGATTACAAATGATTCTCTCTTGTTCTTGCTCACAGATTGAAATTAGGGATGGATCAAATAATCAGTGAAACTCAGTCTGGATTTCTTAAAGACAGGTCTATACACAACAATATTAAGTTGGTTCTTGACCTTCTGGATTATAATTATTTGATTAATGACAAAGGTTTTGTTTTATTTGTAGATTTTTATAAAGCCTTTGATTCAGTCGAACATCCATTTATATTGAAAACTTGACAGTACTTTGGTTTTGGCTCCTGTTGTATCAAAGTTATCTCTCTGCTCTATAGTGAGATCAATAGTTCTGTCTCCCTCCCTCAAGGTGCCACTAAAAGATTTGAGGTCAGTCGAGGTATAAGACAAGGGTGCCCTTGTTCTCCCCTTTTATTTATCTTAGCTGCAGAACTGTTGGCTGTTTCTCTTAAATGCAGCCGTGACATAGAGCCCTTAAATGTGCTGGGTAGTAATGTGTCTGTTACTCAGCTGGCTGATGATACAACAATCTTTGTTAAAAGGTCCGAACAGATTCCTCTGATTCTCAAGAACATTAAGACATTTTCCAAAGCATCTGGACTTTACTTCAATTTAAAGAAATGTGAATTAGTCTCTATACATGATCACCCCATGGTAGACTTATATGAAATCCCAGTTAAAGAGAGAGTGAAATATTTAGGTGTGGTTATTTCAAAAGATATAAAAACTAGAGAAGAACACAATGTGGAGACAATTATAAAGAAAAGTAAAACTATTCTCAACTCCTGGTAGCAAAGAGACTTGTCAATCTTTGGACGGATTCTAATCACTAAAAGTGAAATACTCTCTGGGATAATGTACCCTGCCTTTTCTGTAGATATTTCTAATAACTCAATTAGATCAGTTAACCAGTCCATCTTTAACTTTATCTGGAGAAATAAACATCACTATATTAGAAATAGTGATGTGGTAAAATCTGTGTGATTGACTTTGAATCAATGAATGGTTTGATAAAGCTTAAATGGTTACAATAATTCATACGCAATAGCAAAACTTTCTGGTTTAATATTCCTTCTAAAATATTTGAAAAATGTGGTGGTATAGAATTTCTCTTGAGATGTGACTTTCTTGTATCTAAACTTCATCTTTTCATCAGCAAGTCCTCCTTTACTGGAAATTGGCCTATAAACACAATTTGACCCCACACAACTGGAGCTCAGCTTATGTTCAGACAGGAAGACTGGTGTTATTCTTTCATTCATTCTTAAACCACACCCCCTACTACCACCTGTATCTCTCTCTGGTAAGCAGGTGATCATGGGCGTGTGTCATCCTGGAATTAACCAACCAGACTCTGCCACGAACTTTCTCTACCAATCAATGGCTTGCTGTCAATAGTTTAAAAACTCTCTCTCTTCCAGTCATCCTGTAGCTGCAGGCATACGCCGCAACACGCTCTTCGTGCTGAATTTGCAGGCAGCGAGAGACGCTGCCTAAATCAGATTCAACTCAAAAGGAGAAAGTCATCTCCACTCGAATGACCTCAGCCCCACGGCCAATGAGAGGACACGCAGGAGCAGGAAGCAGGAAGCAACCTGATCATCCAAAATCTGTGAAGTTCTGTAATTACCTCAAAGCTGCATCATGTGTCTCACAGTCGCTTAAATGTCATTTCTCAGTGACAGAGTTCTCACTCAAAATACAGCCTGCTTCCCCCTGCTTCAATATACTTGCATATCTTTATTTATATTTACACTTTTATGCATAAATGCATATTTGTAAATAAATAGACATACTTACATATACATACAGACTAACAAAATACATATATACATACTTGTATACATTCATATACATACAGATATACGTACATGTATGTGTATAAGTACAGTTGAAACCAAATCAAATATAAAGATCTGTAAAATGTATATACATGTATATTTGAATGTGTATATATGCATTTGTATGTATATGTTTGCAGTATATACGTATATGCATGTATTTATATATGTAGGTAAATGTGTATCTTTGTATATATATGTATATATATGTATGTATGCATGTGTATTGATATATCTGTGTTTGTATGTATATATAGGAATGTCCATGTTAATGTATGTATGTGTATGATATACAAACATGTCTGTATTTATGCATGTATGCATATGTCTGCATATATTTATATATATGTATATATGAATGCATGTATGTGTATATGTACCTGTGTGTGTGTGTGTGTGTGTGTGTGTGTGTGTGTGTGTGTGTGTGTGTGTGTATATATATATATATATATATATATATACAGGTACATGTTTGGATTTGTCTGTGTGTATGTATATATGTAGAAATGTATGTATTTATGTATGTATCCATGCATGTGTATGTATGTATATTTGTGTATGTACACTCAACAAAAATATAAACGCAACACTTTTGTTTTTGCTCCCATTTGTCATGAGATGGACTCAAAGATCTAAAATTCATTCCAGATACACAATATTACCATTTCTCTCAAACATTGTTCATAAATCTGTCTAAATGTGTGATAGTGAGCACTTTTGCTTTGCTGAGACAATCCATCCCACCTCACAGGTGTGCCACATCAAGATGCTCATCAGACACCATGATTAGTGCATAGGTGTACCTTAGACTGTCCACAATAAAAGGCCACCCTGAAATGTGCAGTTTTTGCTTTATTGAGGGTCTGGGGACTCAGAACCAGTCAGTATCTGGTGTGACCACCATTTGCCTCATGCAGTGCAACACATCTTCTTCGCATAGAGTTTATCAGATTGTCAATTGTGGCCTGTGGAATGTTGGTCCACTCCTCTTCAATGGCTGTGCGAAGTTGCTGGATATTAGTGGGAACTGGTACGCGCTGTCGTATACGCCGGTCAAGCACATCCCAAACATGCTCAATGGGTGACATGTCCGGTAAGTATGCTGGCCATGCAAGAACTGGGACATTTTCAGCTTCCAAGAATTGTGTACAGATCCTTGCAACATGGGGCCGTGCATTATCTTGCTGAAACATGAGGTGATGTTCATGGATGTATGGCACAACAATGGGCCTCAGGATCTCATCACGGTATCTCTGTGCATTCAAAATGCCATCAATAAAATGCACCTGTGTTCTTCGTCCATAACAGATGCCTGCCCATACCATAACCCCACCACCACCATGGGCCACTCGATCCACAACATTGACATCAGCAAAGCGCTCACCCACACGACGCCACACACGCTGTCTGCCATCTGCCCTGAACAATGTAAACCGAGATTCATCCGTGAAGAGAACACCTCTCCAACGTGCCAGACGCCATCGAATGTGAGCATTTGCCCACTCAAGTCTGTTACGGCGACGATCTGGAGTCAGGTTAAGACCCCGATGAGGACGACGAGCATGCAGTTGAGCTTCCCTGAGACGGTTTCTGACAGTTTGTGCAGAAATTCTTTGGTTATGCAAACCAATTGTTTCAGCAGCTGTCTGAGTAGCTGGTCTCAGACGATCTTGGAGGTGAACCTGCTGGATGTGGAGGTCCTGGGCTGGTGTGGTTACACGTGGTCTGCGGTTGTGAGGCCGGTTGGATGTACTGCCATATTCTCTGAAACGCCTTTGGAGACGGCTTATGGTGGAGAAATGAACATTCAATGCCCGAGCAACAGATCTGGTTGACATTCCTGCTGTCAGCATGCCAATTGCACGCTCCCTCAATGCTTGCGCCATCTGTGGCATTTTGCTGTGAGACAAAACTGCACATTTCAGAGTGGCCTTTTATTGTGGACAGTCTAAGGTACACCTATGCACTAATCATGGTGTCTGATGAGCATCTTGATGTGGCACACCTGTGAGGTGGGATGGATTGTCTCAGCAAAGCAAAAGTGCTCACTATCACACATTTAGACAGATTTATGAACAATGTTTGAGAGAAATGGTAATATTGTGTATCTGGAATGAATTTTAGATCTTTGAGTCCATCTCATGACAAATGGGAGCAAAAACAAAAGTGTTGCGTTTATATTTTTGTTGAGTATATGTACACTGCTCAAAACAATAAATTCATTCCAAGTCAATCACACTTATGTGAAATCAAACTGTCCACTTAGGAAGTAACACTGATTGACAGTCAGTGTCACATGCTGTTGTGCAAACAGAATAGACAACAGGTGGAAATTATAGGTAATTAGCAATAAAGGAGTGGTTCTGCAGGTGGTGACCCCAGACCACTTCTCAGTTCTGATGCTTCTTACTGATGTTTTGGTCACTTTTGAATGCTAGCGGTGCTTTCCCTCTCGTGTTAGCATGAGACCGAGTCTTCAACCGAAACAAGTGGCTCAGATAGTGCAGCTCATCCAGGATGCGAGCAGTGGCAGGAAGGTTTGTTGTGTCTGTCAGCATAGTGTCCAGAGCATGGAGGTGCTACCAGGAGACAGGCCAGTACATCAGCAGACGTGGAGGAGGCCGTAGGAGGGCAACAACCCAGCAGCTACCTCCGTATTTGTGCGTGGAGGAACAGGAGGAGCACTGCCTGAGCCTGCAAAATGACCTCCAGCAGGCCCCCCATGTGTCTGCTCAAACGGTCAGAAACAGACTCCATGAGGGTGGTGTGAGGGTCCACAGGTGGAGGTTGTGCTTACAGCCTGGAGACACCGTGGAAAATTCAGCTGCCTGCAACATCCTCCAGATTGACCGGTTTGACAGTGGGTCAGTAATGGTGTGGGGTGGCTTTTCATTGGGGGGCTGCACAGCCCTCCATGTGCTCGCTAGAGGTAGCCTGACTGCCATCACATGAGATCCTTAGAGCCCTTGTGAGACCATAAGCTGGTGTGGTTGTTCCTGGGTTCCTCCTAATGCTAGGCCTTGTTGTTTCTCCATCTTTAAAGATGATGATGTGCAGTTGATGAAGAAACATCCACTGACACTGACTTGCTTGTAATATAAGAAGTTTATTTACAAAGACAAGAAAAGCATCAGTCCAGTAGGCAAGTTTGAGTGTGTGTCATTAAAACGATCCCGACCCGAAACATTACAACTCTCCACTCCACATGTTTATAGAAGTATTGAAATGAATTGTTGTGTGAACATCTATCTGACACTTGGATCGTTAATAAAAAGATTGGATCATAAAAAGGCTCAAACTGCTGCATAACAGCTGATCAGAATGCAGGAAAATGAATGTTAGGTGTCCAAAATGTTCTGTGGGAGACAAATCTGTAACCTGTTTGTGAAAAATATGAAACTGCTGCCCCATGTTGGAGGGGCTCCCCAAACGCCACCAGGTGTTTCACTCACTGTTTATATGTATAGCACGTATGCATAAATGCATATATGTATGTACATATGCATATGTAAGTATATACAGCTATGTATGCTACATCGATATGCATGCATCTATGTGTGCATGTTTGTTTGTCCTAACATCATGACATTTTATTCTTTTGCTGTCCTCTGTATCTAACTTTGTATTTTAACTGTGTACTAACGTCCATCCATTCTCTGCCACTTATCCGGGGCCGGGTCGCGGGGGCAGCAGTCTAAGCAGAGACACCCAGACTTCCCTCACCCCAGACACCTCCTCCAGCTCTTCCGGTGGGACCCCGAGGCGTTCCCAAGCCAGCCGAGAGACATAGTCTCTCCAGCGTGTCCTGGGTCTACCCCGAGGCCTCCTCCCGGTGGGACATGCCCGGAACACCTCCCTAGGGAGGCGTCCAGGGGGCATCCGGACCAGATGCCCGAACCACCTCAACTGACTCCTCTCGATGTGGAGGAGTAGCGGCTCTACTCCGAGCTCCTCCCTGGTGACCGAGCTCCTCACCCTATCTCTAAGGGTGCGCCCAGCCACCCTACGGAGGAAGCCCATTTCGGCCGCTTGTATCCGAGATCTCGTTCTTTCGGTCCTGATTCAGAGCTCATGACCATAGGTGAGGGTAGGAACGAAGATCGACCGGTAAATCGAGAGCTTCGCCTTTCGGCTTAGCTCCTTCTTCACCACGACGGACCGATACAGCGACCGCATGACTGCAGACGCCGCACCGATCCGTCTGTCGATCTCACGCTCCGTCCTCCCCCCACTCGTGAACAAGACCCCGAGATACTTAAACTCCTCCACCTGGGGCAAGGACTCCCCACCGACCCGGAGGGGGCGATGCTGTTCTGACATCTTGACATTTCAGTCTTTTGTTGACTCTGTATGTTGGTCAGATTTTTTAGTAGAGCTGCACTGTCGTCTATTTACTGCTCTCTGTGCACTTGAATTGCTCCCCGGGATAAATAAAGTTTTTGAATTTGAATATATCTCATTGTATGTTTATGTATGTATATATACTCACACATACATGTATATGTAATCTAATGTTAGAAATGTTTGTCTTAAACCTGAGGAGACGAAGTTTGAAACTACAGAAGCCCAAAGAGGACTTTAGGAAACGTCCACAGGTTGATTTGACTCCTGTGATGGAGGGAACAGTCCCTCTTATTGTCTGATCTTATCTTTGGATAACAAAGCTTCTCAGACACATTCAATGATATATGATATTTATTGACATATTCATAAAACACTGTTCACTCTTTCCAACAAAAATAAACAAAACTGGCAAAGAAAACTTAAGTTACATAAATTAAACATGTTCACTGACATAACGCAGAAAAACAAACGAACAGAAAAGAAGCTTCAGAGTTACAGTGCAGAAAGTTTCTTTGAACACAGTGAAGACTAATAATACTCTGAGTCTTCTGACAAGTGTTTTTACACCGTCGATTCACATCCATTTTATTTACGCCCATTTCACACTGATGGCGGGCAGTAACTATTTCCATTCACACACATTCATGACGCCCCTGACACAGCAGGGGGAACAATGTGGGGTCAAGTGTCTTGCCCAAGGACACATCGGACATGTTGCTCGCAGGAGCTGGTAGATCGAACCCTCGACCTCCCGATTGAGGGACGACGACTCTACCAACTGAGCCACAGCCGCCCGGGTGAAGTTCGTACTCTTTTAAACAGTACCAACATTTTAACCGGTTCAGAGCAAATGCAGAGCACTCTGTTTCTATGACAACAACAACAGCCGCTCTTCACTCCTGGCAGCGGCCACGGCTCCCTCATTCCCTTCATATATCTGTAGAACTTCACTCAGAGAGGAGCTGCTGCACAATGTGTCTCTCCCTGCACACTGTGTGTCAGAATAATCTCAAGAATATCTGTGCAGACTACAAACATTTGCATAAAGTATTCACAGCAGTAATGAACTACAGCAGTAAAAACAAGCTAACAGTGAATGGAGTCAGCTGACCGAACAGGAAGTGAAGTGACTTCCCTCCACCTCACATTCAGACGGACTTCAAGCTAAATGCACCGGCATCTAATCCGGATATAGAAAACTAAACTTTGGTCTTTAGGTGTTGGACAGGATTCAGCTTCTACCACATCTGGCTCTATTAAAAACTACACACACACACACACACAAGAACAGCTGATATGTGCACATCCTGATAGTTTGAGTTAACAGGCACCTGATTGTTTTTGGTTGAAGGTCCTGAGCTTCTGTAACATGATCCTCCTGCAGTCTATGACAGCAAACAAACTCAGTGAAATACATGATGAGATGTTAAAACAGGTCAGGTCTCTCCACCTGGTCTCACTGATAATCAATAAATGCTGCCTCACTGATTTGGTTTGTTCATATAAAACATCTTTAACAAATAAAGAACCTCTTTAAAAGTTTATAACATTTGTACAACACTAGATAAAATCAGAATTCATGTTTATCCTATAAAAGTAAAAACGTTTTTAAACACTTGATATTATGAAAAGGCAGATGATGATTGGTCAGCATTTAAGAAGCAGAACATGTTGATGTTGTTCAGCTGTAACATGTTGAAATGTGTGTGTGCATTAAACTGAACTTCAGTTAGTTTGTGGAGCCGTTGGATGATTTGAGAGGGAGTCCTGGATCGTAATGTGAACCTGCAGCAAACACAAGAAACAGAAACAGTCAGAGGATTATCTTCCACATGAAGCAGAGAGAGTTTTTATAATGGACTATATAGAGCACTCACTGATTCCCCACATGGGGAGTTTAATATAGAGCACTCACTGATTCCTCACATGGGGAGTTTAATATAGAGCACTCACTGATTCCTCACATGGGGAGTTTAATATCGAGCACTCTCTGATTCCTCACATGGGGAGTTTAATATCGAGCACTCACTGATTCCTCACATGGGGAGTTTAATATAGAGCACTCACTGATTCCTCACATGGGGAGTTTAATATAGAGCACTCACTGATTCCTCACATGGGGAGTTTAATATCGAGCACTCTCTGATTCCTCACATGGGGAGTTTAATATCAAGCACTCTCTGATTCCTCACATAGGGAGTTTAATATCGTGCACTCTCTGATTCCTCACATGGGGAGTTTAATATAGAGCACTCACTGATTCCTCACATAGGGAGTTTAATATCGTGCACTCTCTGATTCCTCACATGGGGAGTTTAATATCGTGCACTCACTGATTCCTCACATGGGGAGTTTAATATCGTGCACTCACTGATTCCTCACATAGGGAGTTTAATATCGTGCACTCTCTGATTCCTCACATGGGGAGTTTAATATCGTGACACAAAACTAATATAATGTGACAGAAGACATGAAAGCAGAACATGAAATGAAGGAGTCAGATATTGGAGTTAAAGTATTCAGATGTATCAAGCAGTGATTTTATCAGCCTTCATGTGAACTTTCACTGTCTCAGTTGATCTGTGATCAGTTTCCAGGTCGAGCTGCTGCTGATGTGAGGAAACACTGCCTCTACATCGTCTTCATCTTGGTCACATCAATCACATCTCTTGTTTTGTGTGAGCTGATCAAAGCCTTCAAGTTGTTCTTACAGATAATGTGAAGAAAAGAGGACTCACCAGGATCCATCTGGATGTCTTCTTGATGTTGAGGCTGCGGCCGACGTAAGAAGTCAAAGACTGTAAAACATGGAGACAAAGCAGGAAACAGGAGTTATAACAGTCACATCTGTGTCGATCTGATCTGATGATAGAAGAACCATCAAAGTCTTCATTTGGACATGCACACAGGAGTCTGCTTCACTTCTTCATGTTTCATGGTTTCATGGTTCACTCTGAGTTTGTAGCATCTGTTCATGTTGCTAACGCTGCCATGTGTCTTTCATGGTAACTCAAAGAAAGCTCTGAAGATGTGAACCAGCTTGTTCAGAGTGATCTCCTTTGTCAGTGAAGAAAGAGAACCAGGAGACACTCAGGATACGTTGAACTGGCTTCATCATGTTAGGGTGCACTAAGGCTGAAACATTTTAGGAAAAGATTGAATTGCGACTTATCTGGGAGAAATTGCGATTTCGATTTTTATCACGATTTTCTTCAAATCAAGCTTGTGTAATGTTCTCATTGTACAGTAACATTTATAAACATGACAGGAAATGACATCATACCAGTTAAAACTTTAAATGCCAGAACTTTAAATTAATAGAATAAAAACTAAAGTTAAGAATTGATTTCAGATTTATTTATTAAGAAGTAACACACAGACGGTGTGATGTTCTTGTTTTTAGAGTCAGTTTGACAGAAATCTGGTCAGAAGTGTTGATATATATTTTGGGCCTTTGGGGTTGCCGTAGGTGACTTAGTTCACAGAAGTTTACAACAAGAGAAGCCAACAATGTCTCCATATTTTCTTTTAGCCATACGGCTGAAACATTTGTCTGTGAGCGTCATTTCATGTTCGGGTCTTGCATTGTTTCTTTAGAGTATGTTTAATAAAGTTACAACGTGAAATAACAATTGACACATTCGCGATGCTAACCACTAGCATTCCTATTCAAATTCTCATAGTCGTTAGCATCAAGCTAGCGGACTTTTTTTTTCTTCCGCATATTATGAGATGAATAACTTCTGTTTTGATGTCTGTTTAGTTTTACAGTGCTTCCTTTATGAAAGACTGGATAAAGAAACTTCAGCTTGTTTATTGGAGGAAAACTGTGAGCTATCTGTCGAGCTGTGTATCAGGCTAAAGAAGTCACACACACACACGCAGGGACAGAATAGACGGGGTGTGTTAATTAGTTCACAACAGCTCCTGGGTCAGTAGGGAGAAGCACTGCCAAAAACCGCGGCTTTGGCGATCACGTGATCGCGTTTTCTGAAGTCGCAATTTCAATCAGAAAACGATAAATCGTTCAGCCTTAGGGTGCACTCACACCGGCCCAGCTGTGCTTGCCCCCCTCTCACTGGACTGGACTCCAGGACGAACCAGGTCTGAGCATCGCTACGTCTTCTACTTAACGTGGTAATATACATGCATGGCTTTATGTTAACATGATGTGAGCTGAGTTTATGAGGCAGGCGCACCTGAAACAAGGGACGAGTACAAAGTACAGAGTATAGACTGGTATAGTTTTGAGTCCTAAAACCAGTTAAACCAGTTAGCATGTTAGCTCCATGGGTTCCTAACTCTAAAAGTAAATGTGTATTTTGAATGGGTTTGTGGTTAACATAAGCTTTAGAGATGTTGACGTTTTGTTAGACGAGATAAACTACGTTAGCTCAGACCCCACTTGTGTTCTTACGCAAACTTTGAACGGCGGTTGCTAACGAGGAGCTAACTGAAGCTAGTGGTTGTCATGGAGACATTAAACGCCATCACGCCGGGAACTCTCTCCCTAATCCTCCTTACAGCCTCCCAGTGGCCTCACTCTTCACTAAGATGTTTGTGTCATTGTTGGTCATTTTATTTGAATCAGATTTGTGTTCCTTATGATAGCTACAGGATTCTTCTAAATGGCTGCACCATCAACCAGGAGAAGACTTCATCAGGTGGACACCAATTTTCATTGGATGTTTCGACTATGAACCACAACATCTTCAAGTTAACAGGTCTGCAGTGATAACCAATCACTGCCCATCTTCACTCTGAAGGAGTCTCTACATTTAGACATGTTTGTGTTGGATGAGTCTACAGCCTGTTATGTTGAGTCAGATTACAGCTGTGTTAATATGAAACGTTTTCTAAACCTACCTTTGTTACGGAGGGAGGGGATGCTCAAAGTTAGAACTACAGCCATGATTACAGCTCCAACAGTCAGAACAGCTCCAACAGTTTCATGCCATCCATTGTTCTCTGAAACACAAAAACAGTGTAATGTCACACTCACTGTGATACTGTTTTATGTGCAGCTCATTGGTCAGACTACAACAACAACACAACATATGAACCAAAAACAAAACACTGAAAAACAAACTCTCACCACTGATGTAGACAAACATCTGAGAAGTGACCTCATGGAGGATTTTCTCCTGTTTGAGCACACAGCTGTAGGTGTCGCTCTTGGTCACATTAGCTTGAATGGTGAGGTCGTATTTTCCTCCTGTGATGGGTCGCTGTGTCTCTACAGCATGAAGGATGTTTCCAGAACTGTTCCTCAACTCCAGTTTAGGTTCAGGAGAAGCTCCTTTAACTTTACACTGCAGGAGCGCCCGGTCCTCAGTTTGAGGGAGTATGTTCATGTACGGCTCTGGAGACGCAGCTGTGAACAGAAGACATAAATAAAGATGTTTTAATATAATAAGACATGTCACTGAGTTGGTTTGTCCTGTTACTCAACATGTGGTTCTGTTTAACTCAGACAAACACGAAAACTCACTGACTGATATTCCAACAGAGTGAGAGAGTAACACATGACCACTGAGAGCTGAATGTAAAGACTATCATGACCTAAATGTTTGGACTCCATAACAAGCTTTAATTATTGTTAGTAGTTCAGATGTAGAACACTTCACACTGTGCTGAAGGAGAAACAACACGTTTCTTCACTTCTCACTGCATCTCGTCCAAAACAGTTCATCTTTACATTCAAACGTTTTCTCCCTGTGAGTCATGATGTCACTGATTTCTACATCCACAGTGTGTGAGCTACATCTCCCTCAGAGGCTGTTCAATATCTACATCTTTATAAAGTTCCTCTGGAGACAGATGGAAGAGCAGTAAAACAGTGAGTAGAAGCTGCTGAATCATATCTGATGGATCAGAGGAGACTTTGTGTGTTTGTGTCCAAACTGATGTTGGTAGATGTAGAAATCAGTCTGTGGAGCTCAAATCCTTCTTCTGTAGAGTTCAGACTTTAAGGCTTCAGACACAAAAACCAGAATCTGAATTGTTTCTGTCTGTTTCCTTCTTATGTTTTGTTTTATGTTTTTATCTGCACTGGATCAATTGTATTGTGTGTAAAATGCTATATAAATAAAGTTGAGTGAGTTAAAGATGTCAGTGTGTGTGAGTGATGCTCCAGATAAATAGAAACCCTGAAGGAGAGAGACTTGTAGCTTACACACTGCAGACACAGTGACATCAGGACTCACTTGGGTTTTCTCCTGAGCGGTCTTTAAGGACGGGTTCTGCAGGACAAAGAAGAAACGTTTTATCCACAGAGCAGCAGAGACACAAACAACGTACACCAAGTGATCCAACTCTACATGTGAAGAAATGTAGAAACTACTTTGTGCTTTTAGTGTCAGACTGAATCCATCACCTGCTCCAACACAGTGACCTCCTGAACTTTGGATGTTGCCTAGCAACGTCCTTCTGATAAAAAGCCACCACAGAGACACGAGACACTACTGCTTTAAAAGAAAGAAGCAGCTCATCATGTGTGTGATGTGTCTCCTCTCAGTGTGTTAGCAGGAACACATGCAGGTCAGAAACACAGCAGGAAGCACAAACAGGAAACTTACGAGTCGTTGACTTGAGCAGCGTAAAGAGAGATCAAGGAAAGAGAAGAAGAAGAAATCGTGTCAGGTTTGAAGCAGGTAAGCTCATTAGTGTCATCAGCTCGTCTCAGTTTGTCCTTTAATCATCACTGAATTCAAAGTGTGTAAAAATTAACCAATCTGATTAATTGATAACTCGATCTTTTATTGACTTCAGTCTGTGAAGTGAGTCAGCCTTCATTTGGGACAGACGTCAATACAAGACGCAAAGATGGGACAGACTCTGAAATTTACACAGGAGAGAATATTTAAATGTAGAGAGAGAGAGAGAGAGAGAGAGAGAGACAGAGAGAGAGACAGAGAGAGAGAGAGAGACAGAGAGAGAGAGACAGACAGAGGGAGAGAGAGAGAGAGAGAGAGACAGAGGGAGAGAGAGAGAGAGAGAGAGAGAGAGAGAGAGAGAGATCCAATACAGTTTTTCCTGTTTAGGGTCGTAAGCAGCTGGAGCCAATCCCCAGCTGTCATTGGGTGAGAGGCGGGGTTACACTCTGGACTGGTCATCAGCAAATCACAGCGCTGACACATCGATACAGACAAACAGCCACACTCACTGTTTAGTCAAAGTACTCACCAACAACCAGCTCAATGATGAACTGCTGAGGAGGCTTCAGACGAGGAAGAATACAGGTGTAGTTTCCACTGTCGGCCATCTTTGTCTTCCTGATCTTTATGGAGGCGTTACCGTTCTTCAGCTCCTCGTTAAAATGTGACACTCGACCTTCAAACTGTTTGTCTTGACCTGAAATGCCGTGACCGTAATAATCTCCTCCGTTGTACCTGAACACATCCTGACCGTCTTTCTTCCAGTGAAAGACCGAGGTCCCGATGTCCTCCTTGGTGCTGAGGGAACACAGTAACACAGCATCACTGTCTTCTGTCACCGTCACTTGAACTGAAACACAAACATGAGAAAAATAAAGAGAGAACACATTGATGGAAGCAGCCTGGGGTCACTATAAAACATCTACTATATAACACACCTTTTAATGTTTATTTTTCTGTTTCCAACAAATAATAAATCAGTTCTTTTTAAATGTTTAAAGTTGTTTATATCTGACAGATATTTTTACTGTAACCTGCATCCCTTCAGTTACATTTTAACCATGAGAAAGACAGCATGTTTATATCACAGTAACATTATATACTATATGCATACATGAGAATATTGTAAAAATCTGGGAACACATTCCTTATCAATAGATTTATTCACAAATGTGTTCATAAAGGAGTCTAATAACACTTCTAAAAACATTTCAATCCCACTCCAGTACCTGGAATAGGACTTTATTGGTCCTACTGTTTATACTAATTGGTGAAAAATGGAAAATATTAACCTCAGCTTTAGGTAGCTAGTGAAGGGTCAAACTAAGTAAAAGAAAGATCAGCTGACTGAGGCTTCTCTCAAAACTCACAGGAGTCGCAGGTTCCAGTTATAATGGTTTAATAAAAAATCTTGAAAGGGTGTACATACACAGGAATGTGTAACATCTCTTGGCTGTGTATGTTTATGAGTGTGTGTGTGTGTGTGTGTGTGAGTGTGTGTGTGTGTGTGTGGTTTCTGAAAGGAAATAAACAAGAGAAATATACAAAGTGTTAAGCTAACAAATTCCTTTCAGTATAAGAAACTAAATGACATTATATTCCAACATAACATGCTTAAGATAACAAATAATGATCATAAAGATCCATATAAACATCAAACATCAAGTTTCGATGATTTAGCATTGATTTACTTTTAAATATACTCACATTCAGTGGACGCACACAAAACGTGAAAAAGAACAAAGTAGCACCCTTTCTGTTACGTTGTCATCCTTGAAACTAAACTTCAAACTCTCCGGTCTCACTGACAGACACTCCGGAGCCGGAACCTACCACTGCTGGAGAGGAGGTTGGGAACAGTCCAACTTGAGCTGGCCTTTTTAACACTAAGAGTTCTTCTTTAGGAGTCTGAATCCACTGCAAACACTTGTTTTGCGATGGATGCTAGGTGATGCTAAGTGATGCTAGGTGATGCTAAGTGATGCTAGGTGATGCTAAGTGCCTAAAGCTCTACTTTAAATGATAAAGTAAAGAGTACCAGTAACCACGAAGGACGGGGCTCGACAAATGGTCAATATTATACTGGTCTGGACTTCATACCTTTAGTTTGTCCAGGTGTTATCAAGCGGGTGTCTCCTGCTCAACAAGCTATGCTAACACTGCTATGCTAACACTGCTAGCCCTCAGGTAGTGAGTACAAACTAGCATCACCTGCTAGGTGGTACTACGAGCCTTGAGCTCTATTTTAAACGATGTAGTAAAGAGGAACAGTAACCCAGGAGGAGGACGGGGCTCGACACAGGGTTAATATAATTCTGGATGTCTTACCTTGAGTTTTTCCAGATGTTATCCAGTATAAGAGGATGACATACACAACCTTCTTCATGTTAGCGGTTAACAGTGAAGTTCGTTGAATAGATTTTTGTCTTCAGATGCTAAAGCTAACTTCACACAAATATTTAAATTCTGTCTGTAAATCTATTTAATGTTTCCACACGGAAGAACTCTTCACTTTTCTTCTTTAGTTGTGTTCGTGCGCACGTGAACAAAACAACTGAGGAGAAAAATGTATGAACTTCCTGGCGGATCTTCTTCTTTTAGTTTAATGGCGGATTACAAACATATCTTAAAGGTGTATACCACCACCTACTGTACCGGAGTATGTAGCTTGAGTTTATACTTCTCTATTTAATATCAAGTAAATGAAATAAAAATAACATTAATAAATAAGTAATGACCTACATCCGATTATATATATCTCTATATCTTTCAAAAATGGTATCACAGCTTTCTGTGTTTTCTTGATTCCTTCTCCTGTAGTTTCAAGTAATCCTTCAATACTCCATTTCCTTCCTACCTCTCTTATCTTGTGATTTAGTCTGATCCTTCTATATTTTTTGCAATGGAACTGTAACGGGTGTGTTTCTGTCCTGCTGAAGTTCTAAACCTCTCTGGATGCACATCCGTTACTGGTCGTGATATCTGCGTTGTGTTCTGTTGTGATGTTGATGGAAGATGGAGGACTCGGACCACCATTTTCTGGCGATTTCTCATTTAATAAGAACTGAGCTGGCTGCAGCATCTGCACAAATCAAAAGACATTTCTGTGACATGCGGTTCTTTCTCACACAGGTCTCCAGTCCCCTGTTAACAGAACACACGGGAAACCCCGTAGCACTTAGCAACCCGTGTCCGCTAATAAACTTCTAAAAGCTCAATGACAAAGTTTATATTCGGAACGCAACTTGTCCTACATGCTCCGAAAGGCAACGAGTGAACCATAATTGCAACTACTGCATTTTATATTGTTGTAAAAAGAAACAGTGCTAAACCGTGAATAGAGCAAAGTAGCCTTACCTTCCCCCAGCGAGCGTATGACGTGTGTTGTGTAGTGATGGGACAAATGAACTGAGGCATTGAGTCTTGTCTCGAGTAAAAGTGGGCGTGTCAAATGAAGCCGCGCTTCGAGGCCTGTATCGCTTCCGGAAAATGACGTAACCGATGACAAACGAGGCCTCGGTTTGGACAGATCACGTGATTGGTTCGTTGACCGTATCACTTCCCCATAAAACGTTTCAAACCTCACGGCACACTGCAGTATTATTTCTCTTCATTTCAAGCCTGGTAACGGAAGAAATCATTCGAACAAATATTGGAAATTTAACTCCAGTCTACTAAAAAACAGAGATTACTGCCAAAAAATTAAGTCACTAATTATTGAGATTATGAATTTGGATGAACTGACAACGTCTGTGAAGAAATGGGAGTTCCTTAAATACAAAATACGTCAATTTACTATATCTTTCAGTAAAAAACTTAAAAGAGAATTTGAAGAAAAAGAATTGAACATTATCAGAGACCTAAATGTCAACTGCAATAAGCCTAACCCTACTGATTATGACAAACAAACAATACTGAATCTGCAATCCAAATTAGATGAAATTTATACTCAAAGAGCACAGGGGGCTTTTATCAGATCACGGGCTAAATGGATAGAAGAGGGAGAGAAAAATTCTGCATATTTTTGTGGTCTTGAAAAAAGAAGGCAAGAAAGAAATAATATAAAATCCTTAATGATCAATGACATCGAGGTCAATGACGAAAAAATAATCTCGTCCGAAATCTTTAAATTTTATAGCCATCTATACAGCTCCAAATTCTCAAAAGAAGCCTGTGAGGAATTTTTTAAAGGTATTTCTAAATATATTCCAAAGGTAGATGATAAGTGTAAACAAACATGTGAAAGCCCAATCACAGTTGAAGAGCTTGATGCAGTAATTGGTCGCCTCTCTCTGAACAAAGCTCCTGGTTCAGACGGTCTTACAGGAAACTTTTACAGATACTTTTGGGAAGATATTAAAATGTTGCTGCATCAGGTTTTCTCTTTGAAACATGTTTACTTCCACCCACAATGAGACGAGGGATAATCGTCTCAATCCCAAAGCCCAACAAAGACCCCAGACTTATAGAAAACAGGAGACCTATTACTCTCAGAAACTCAGACTACAAACTACTAACCTACATCTTCAATACTCGTCTTCAAACAGGGATCTCAGATCTTGTTTCAGAAACACAATCAGGTTTTTTAAAAGGCAGATCAATCCACAACAATATAAGGCTGGTATTAGACATTATTGAATATCGAAACTTAATCGAAGATGACGGATTTATTTTGTTCCTAGACTTTTACAAGGCCTTTGATTCAGTAGAACACTCTTTTATCTTGTCGGTACTTGAACATTTTGGCTTTGAATCTAAATTTAGAAATCTTATTAAAGGTTTATATCAGGATATCAGCAGCTGTGTCATATTATCTAAAGGCACTACTCCTAGCTTTAAGGTTAAGGTAGGTATCCCTCAAGGTTGCCCAATTTCACCATATTTATTTATATTAGCTACTGAAATGTTAGCAATTCACATCAAAAATTGTAGTGACATTAAAAAGTTAAATGTATTGGGTACAGATATTATTATCAGCCAATTAGCGGATGATACTACAATTTTTCTAAAAAATAGACATCAAATTCCACTAGCTATTGAAAAAGTAAAACAATTCTCCAATGCTTCTGGGTTAACTTTAAACCTGCGAAAATGCAAAATATTTGCAATACATGAAACAATACTTCAGGATATTTGTAACATTCCAATCAAGTCAGAAATCAAATATTTGGGAATTCACCTTACAAAAGACCAAAAAATAAGTCAATCATTGAATGTAGAAAACAAACTAAAAGAATGTAAAGCAAAGTTGAGTTTATGGCTCCAAAGAGATCTATCAATTCTTGGTCGAATTTATTTAACGAAAATGGAAAGCTTGTCCAGATGTATTTACCCAACTTACTCTATTGCTATCCCAAACAAATTAATTAAATCAATAAACCAGATCAATATGAATTTCATTTGGAGGAACAAAGCACACTATATGAAGAAAAGTAATATGGTTAAAGACTTTAGGGATGGAGGCCTGAAAGTTATTGATTTTGACTGTCTTAATGGAACTTTAAAAATAAACTGGATAAAAGGATCCAACATAGCAACTCCTTCTGGTTCTGTATTCCAAATCATTTATTTAGTAAAATTGGAGGGTTAAAATTTCTTCTTGTCACAGATTTTGACATCAACAAACTTCCTATTTCTTTATCAGAGTTCCATAAACAAATATTATTGTATTGGAAATTGTTATATGTCCATAACTTCTCACCCCACTCCACTGTACTCTGGAATAATAGATATGTACTATACAGAAAGAAATCTTTGTTTTTTGAAGATTGGTTTAGAAAAGGTATATGGTCCCTGGTTGACTTGATGGATGACAATGGTCACTTATTAAACTATGATCAATTCTGCACAAAACATAACTTCAACCCAATGAAAGCTGATTTTGATAAGCTACAAAAAGCACTTCCTCAAGAATTTGTCTTCCAGACGAAAAATATAATGACACATCAAACTATTCAACCGCGATTGGCTCCACTTTCAATTCAAGGTGTCTTAATATGGGATAAAAAGTGTAATAATTCTTTCATAAGAAAATCATTCACGGACAAATCATTCCCAGGAAAGCAAAACAAAAATAACATCTTGAATAAATTTGATGAAGGTTCTGTTGGCAAACTAAGATCCTTGTATCTCAAACTACCTTTACCCCCTAAAACTAAAGAAATACATTTCAAAATCATGAATGACATCTACCCATCCAAAGAATTACTCAGGTTACGCTTCAATATTGAAGATAACATCTGTTCATTCTGCAAAAGTGACATTGAAACCACGGACCATATCTTTTTCTCATGTGATGTGACTCATACATTCTGGGTTGAGATCCATAAATGGATCGCAAAGGGAATATCGTCACGTCTACCTTCCATCTCCAGAGATGATATTACATTTGGAATCTCAAACAATACAAATGAGGAACTTTGTCTTAATTTGATTCTGTGTCTGGCAAAATTCTTTATTCACAAGAATAGATTTTTAAAGTCATCCCCCAATTTTGTCTCTTTTCTGAATGATTTCAAACTTTATCTCAAGTCCTTAAAACTAATTAATGGAAAAAAAGCAAAAATGATATACGATGTTTTGAAAAACTTTCCCAAAGTATTAGACAACTAATATTACATACCCTTGTATATTTCATTTACTATTTATTTCTCCTTAATTTCCTTTTTCTTCTCAGTTCAGACCTCATTTATTATTTCTTAAGATTGTCATTTATTTTCTCTATTTTGAAATGAAGTGCTGGATATTGACGTTGCAATTTTGATGTACTTGTTTTCTACGTTTGTACTGAAAGAAACGTTCAATAAAGTTTTTGAATGAAAAAAAAAAAAAAACTTCTATAAGAAGTTTATGTAGTCTAAACAAACTTTGATGAATTTCTAACATTAAATCTTCTCTATCCTATTTCATATTCTGGATACTATAGAGGGCGGATAAGGAATCAACACAACATACTGCTCTATCTGGCAGATGTTGCCAGATCTGGTGAGAGAAACAAGCAAAGCATGGAGATAAACCCAAAACAAGAGACTCAGCTCTTCTAATAGATCATATAAATCCAGCCATGCACAAATCAAAATAAAGATGTTCACCAACATGTGTAGGCGACTTAACAATCATATTGTGTCTTTTCCTGTTATTCATTGAAACATTAATGAAGTTGAAATTTAATCTACATTCTCACTCCTCGTCATCTCTGCTCTCAAACTGCAGTCACAAAGTTTCTTCACCTTCACCAACTTAGTGAATTATCACAGGAATGAATGACCTGACTGACAGCCGACACATGTTCATTAAAATCTGGATTTTGTCAGATTGGCATGGCTGAATATCTAGCTATCGGCTATTTATTGGTTATTGATCAGATGATATGTTTTGTTAATAGTTAACAAAGTTATTGACTTTAAATGTTGACAGTATAAGGCAGCTTTCTGCTTCAACACTGAGACAATTTGGTTTGTCTCTTTCTCCCACTCTTTATATTCACTGTCGCTCTGTCAATTGTAGCTCTCTCTCTCCTTCTCTTTGTGTGTGTGTGTGTGTGTGTGTGTGTATGTGTGTGTGTGTCAGACTGGGCCCCATGGAAACGGGGTTGTAGACACGAGACAGATCCTGGAAAAGGATCTCGTTTGTAGGAGCCATTTTGTGTTTATTGTTATTGGCATGTTATTTAGTTTAGATATTTCTTGTATATTATTTTCCACTAGGGACACTGAAGGCACGGGGGTGTTTATATAGGAGCATAGGTGACAGGAAGGGGAGGGAACAGGTAGGGGGAGCACAAACAGTTCTCACCAGACCAGCAATCACGTCAGACCAGCACTCATGTTATCACCAGCACGAGGAAAAACCAATGGAAAATGGTATGTTTTGTTCTAATTTCATCATCAATTCACTACAATAAAGCGTCAACAATAATTACAACTGGACTGTCATGATTCACCTCTGCGTCAGAACTTCATTCCTGCCTGCCTGTTAATGGCAATCAAATAAAAGGACGAACAAATTGGAAGATTGCCATTACAACTAAGTGAGAACTACGCTCTATGAGTGAAATTCAAACGAAATTAGAGGATTGAGATGTTGACAAAGATTGTTTTGTTTTACAAACCTGATGGCCATCACCGATCAACTGGAATTGACACCGGCCCTACACTAATTGTTGCGGGAGGATTGGAAACCACCGGAGCTCTAAGGACTGGGTATGTGTGCAATCATTAAGCTTTATTGGATAAGCTACAAGAAGCGCTGTATTGGACAGCGGCTACGGTGGAGTCAGCTAACTGAAAGCTACAGTCTTTAAACACATCAGCTGTTTGAAACATTGTATCGTTGACGCACGGCGTTTTCATTCAAAAAAAAAAAAAAAAATGTCTGCTGTCAATTCCGATGTTCCGCCACAGGATGGCGATGTTGAGAAGGATTCTGAGAAGGAAAAACGAGTTATCAGACCAACTGCAAAAGGCATGCTTTTATTCATTGAAACATGTCAGAAGTCAAGAAACTCAAAATTTAAACAAGCTAAAAAATCAATGGAAGTGCTAAAAGAGCTCATGAAATTAAATGAAAATACAACTGATGTCAAATCTACCTTGGAACAATTAATAAAACTCTGTCATGAAGCCAAAGAAAACCACGAGTCATTGATGAATTTACCACTGCCTGAAAATGAATATGAAAAGCAAAATCAATGGTTTAATCAAAAAATGGAAAAATACGATGGCTTTGTACAAGATGTTAAACTGTGGTTATCTGAAGTTGGACAAACACCACACATCAATGTTGAAGGTCAAATTGCAACACAACAAGATGAGGTAAACTCAGATATTATTGGACCTGATGACAGTGTATCAAACGCCTCAAAACCAAAATCAAGCCACAAATCTCGCTCTTCATCACGTGCATCTTCAACATCATCTGCCTACATTAAAGCACAGGCGGAAAAGGCTGCACTCATGGAAAGAGCTGATGCCTTGAGGAAAAAACATGAACTTGAAGCCCAAGAGGAGCAATTGAAAAGAATGAAGGAACAACTGGAACTGGAGACTGAGCTGGCAGCAACAAATGCAAAAATCAATGTGTTAAAAGGGAGAGACGGTTCCAGAACATCTGATGGAATGAACTCTTACTTGATAAAAGCAACGACTCAAAAGGAAGGATCAGCTCAGTGGAAAGCACCTACAAGTGAACATCAAATACAACAAGGACAGGATCAATGGAAGGAAACTGAATCTTTCTCTCAGCAGCAGGTTGTTAAACCAAAGCAAACAACTTATGGACCATTAATAAAAACTCATATGACCCATATAACCCAACACTCTCTTCCCATGCATAAAGAACAGACCTATATGAAAGAAGGTGAGCAAAAGTATGTTCATCATTCGCCACCTATATTTAATCCAAACAACCAAGGTGATATCTGTGACATCATTCAGAGACAAAATGACCTTACTGCTCTTCTGGTTCAGCAAAATCTCTCTTCCACCCTGCCATCAAGAGAAATTCCTGTCTACGACGGCGATCCATTGCTGTATGAAACTTTTATCAGGGCATTTGAGAGAGGAGTGGAACAAAAGACACAAGATCACAGTGATTGCTTACATTTCCTAGGGCAATACACAAGAGGGAATGCAAAAGACTTAGTCCACAGCTGCCAACATATGCCTCCAGCCCAAGGCTATCAAAGAGCAAAACATCTTCTTAAAGAACATTTTGGAAATGAATATAAAATTGCCACTGCATACATGGACAAAGCATTTGCCTGGTCAGCAATCAAATCGGAGGATTTAAAAACATTACATGCATTCTCGTTGTTTCTCAGAGGATGTTGTAATGCAATGACACATCTCAGCTACATGGAAGAAATGAATGTTGTTTCCAATATGAAGACCATTCTTCTGAAACTGCCTTATAAGCTGAGAGACAAGTGGAGAAATAGGGCATGTCAAATACAAGACCAGCAGGGACATCGAGCACAATTTTCAGACCTGGTAGACTTCATAGAGAAAGAAGTAAAGGTGCTGTCAGACCCACTTTTCGGAAACATCCAGGATCCAAAGCCAGTTATAACTGTGAAAAGCTCTGCTTCATTTAAATCAAGAGGAACGTCAGGACCAAGAGGAAGTAGTTTTGCAACAACTGTAACACCTATAGAACCACAAGAAAATGTGACAACAAATGGAAAGGAAAGAAATGCTTCAAACCCCAATTATCAATGTTTATTCTGCAATAGGAGTGGTCACACATTGGTGCAGTGTCCACAGATGAAGAGGAAAATGCACAGAGAAAAAATAGACTTCCTAAAGGGAAAGGGAATCTGTTTTGGATGTTTGAAAATAGGACACATGAGCAAAGACTGCAAGAGTCGATTGACATGTGATGTGTGCAAACAAAATCATCCTCAAATACTTCACACTGAACAAAAGCAAAAAGAGAAGAAACTTGAACGTTCAGAAATGAATGAGAAACCAACCGTGGGTAATGCTGTTCTCTCACCTCATACATGTGGGCATATTGGGGCCGGTGACGAAAACTGCATCTTCTCCATTGTGCCAGTACAAGTAAAAAGCCAAAAGGGAGATACAGTGCTACAAACATATGCATTTTTGGACAATGGGAGTACATCTACCTTTTGCACAGAAAGCTTAATGAGAAAACTAAATATAACGGGACAAAGAACCAATATTCTTTTGCAGACCATGAACCAAGTGAAACAAGTTACCAGTTATCATATCTCAGGTTTGGAAATATCTAGTCTGGAAAAAGACAATTTCATTCTATTACCTGATGTGTTCACACATAGGACTGTGCCTGTTTCTCAGCTCAGCATTCCCAGACAAGAAGACCTCATAAAATGGCCTTATTTGAAGGATATCACAATTCATGAAATACACTCTGGCATTGATCTTCTTATTGGGACAAATAATTCAAAGGTATCAGAACCTTGGGAGCTGGTTAACAGCGAAGGAGATGGACCATACGCAGCAAGGACCCTACTGGGGTGGGTCATTTATGGTCCACTGAGAGGAGACATCATTAGAGACACAAATGGCTGTGCTGCTGCTGTCAATCGAATATCCATTGTAAAGCTAGAGGAGTTGTTAATTAAACAGTACAACCATGACTTCAGTGAAACCAACAAGGAAACAGAGGAAATGTCTAGAGAGGAAGTAAAATTCTTGGATATTGTGAATCACTCTGCAAAAATGACGGACGGACACTACTGTATAGACTTACCTTTCAAACAAGAAAATCCCAGCATGCCGAATAACCGTTGCATTGCAGAACAACGCTTCCAAACATTTGTAGCAAACAGGATTTTCGTTGTCAGGGATGCTACTGAAGTTACACAATGGAGGTATGTTAACGCAAAGGAAAACCCTGCAGATGAAGCCTCCAGAGGACTAACAGCAGAGCGCTTCTTAAACTGCAGGCGATGGATCAAAGGACCAGAGTTTCTCTGGAAACAACAACAACAATGGCCAAACCCTTACCTGGAAACTGCAATCTCTATTCATGATCCAGAAATCAAACAGGACATTACAGTAAATACCATTGTCACCAATCCATTGAATCCCACAAACACTCTGATCAACTATTTCTCATCATGGAGAAATCTCACAATTGCTGTAGCTTGGTTTCTTAAAGTAAAGACAACCCTCTTACAGCTGACTCAAAAAAGAAAGGAGGTTCAGACCATGGTGAGTGGCTTTGAAAGTAACCCCAGCAAAATAAAGAAGAAAGTGGAGAAGGAAATGAAAGTCTTTAAAACAACACTCCATGGACAGTGTCTATGTCCTGAAGATCTTGCACAGGCAGAAAATGCAGTACCGTAAATTCCGTACTATTGAGCGCACCTGGATATAAGCCGCACCGGCTAAAAATAAGTAAATAAATGTATTTGTACATATATAAGCCGCACTTGATTATAAGCCGCAGGTGTCCACGCTATAACAAGAGCTATTTACACAGACGTAGGCTACCGGTAACATCCGCAAATACTGTAGCGTCCGTACGGACGTTAAAGGACGACGAGAGCGTTCAAATAATAACTTTTAATAACCCGATCACTGTCGGCCGTGACGACGCCGTTTACAGCAGAGAGCAACACATAACTTGCCGTAACAATCCAACTCTCTCCCCTCCAGCGTTCTCTCATACAGCCACTCAACACGTTCTCGCTGGTGCATTCACTGACTCTCCACATAATCGGAATTATGAACACATTATCAACTACTGACTTTACAACATGAACCGTTACAATACGAAGCCTAGCCGACGGTGTCTGTAACACGGCTGAAGAAAAAGATGACCGTAATATATTTCACAAGAAAAAGTCCATCCATTCACTGCCTCAGAATGACTTCATTACTCACTTCCTCAGTCTCTGTTGTCGCTGTCAGTGTCATCTTAACGTGCAGCAGCTCTGTTAGCTTCTTTGACAGCCAGGTCGATCGCCTTTAACTTGAAAGCTGCATCATATGCATTTCTCCGTGTGTTTTCCATCATGAGGGTGCGTGCATGAAGCGCAAAATGACTGATATTAAGATCCGACGTGACGAAGTCAAATGTTTTTGCGGCAGAAGCTCATTGTCCCCCATAAAAAATCCATGCATTAGCCGCACCGGAGTAGAAGCCGCAGTGCTCGAAGTGTGAGAAAAAAGTAGCGGCTTATAGTCCGGAATTTACGGTAATTTCTTTCAGTCAAAAACCAAAATTCAAGACATACAACGATGGTCTAAAGAAAGAAGAAGCTTCTCTCCAGGTGACATAGTTGTGGTGGTTGATTCCACTGCACCACGAGGTTCCTGGTTACTGGGCAGAATCCTGGAGACTAAAGCAGATGCACAAGGTTTGGTGCGCACAGTTAAAATACAGACAAAGAGCAGCATATTGGAAAGACCAATAACAAAGATTTGTCTGCTCCAAGAAGCTGTAACAGCAAGGACTGGTGGTAAAGACCAGATCCCAACAGGTGCTATGTTCTAGAACCTCTGGCCCTAAAAGATGAAAACACTAAAAGGAAGAAATGGACGGTGAAGAATCACTGCAGAAGATTACATGCCAACACATAGTACATGTTTGTTTGAAAAGATGTTAAAAAAAAAAAAGAAAAAAAAATGTACTGTTTATAGCTCCTTTAACTTTTTGTTATTCTAATTGTTTATTTATTTATTTGAAACAATTAGGGGCCGGTGTGTAGGAGCCATTTTGTGTTTATTGTTATTGGCATGTTATTTAGTTTAGATATTTCTTGTATATTATTTTCCACTAGGGACACTGAAGGCACGGGGGTGTTTATATAGGAGCATAGGTGACAGGAAGGGGAGGGAACAGGTAGGGGGAGCACAAACAGTTCTCACCAGACCAGCACTCATGTTATCACCAGCACGAGGAAAAACCAATGGAAAATGGTATGTTTTGTTCTAATTTCATCATCAATTCACTACAATAAAGCGTCAACAATAATTACAACTGGACTGTCATGATTCACCTCTGCGTCAGAACTTCATCCCTGCCTGCCTGTTAATGGCAATCAAATAAAAGGACGAACAAATTGGAAAATTGCCATTACATCGTTCATGTTTGGTTTTATTGCGGAGAGCTGGGAAAGAGTCAGTCGAGTTCATAGAGGGAGCAAAGCAAAAACAACTGAACAACTACACTTAAAAAAAATAGACCCAAAAGAAACGAAACCCGCAAATGAAAATATCTGCAAGTGAATTTACAGAAAAACAAGTCCAAAGTCGCTTACATCAAGCGGACCTGGCAACAACACCGAACTTTCCTTATCGACGTCACTGCTGTTCAAGTCATGTCGGAGACATCGGAGTTTCTGAGTCTTTTAAACGCACATGAAGACCTGCTCAAGTCTGAACAAGAACTCAGAGTCCCTCCTAACATGAACGTGTTCTCACAGTGCCTTCATGCGCTGGATTCTCTGACATGGTGAAGTGAGCTTCACCTAAATGTGAAGTGTATTCTGATCCCCGGACACAACTTCTGGCTGTTGGGACCAGTGGGTGTGGACTGTAGCTGTTTCCGTTCTACGTTCGTGAAGCTTTTTTACGGCCCTCAGCCGGTAAGATGGCGGAGAAGATGGACGTGCCGTGAATAGCTCTAAGCGGCAGGACCCTGAATCAAAAAAGTTCGATTCGAAAACTCACAGAAAATATCTCTCAACTTTACACGAAGTTACTAAAAGGCATTACGAACGAGTAAATAAACCCAGTTACCAAGTAAACGAGCTTATTATCTAGAAGTTCCGACATGACAAAAGCTACCGCTAAAGCTAATATTGAAGCGTTGCTAACCCATGACTACTGCGGATCAGAAATGATGGAGACGGACGCCAAAGGTACCAAGAACATCTTATCATCGCCCTCTAAACCACCAGTGCCTCAAAAAAAACAAAAAGGAGTTGAGGACACAGGTGCTGGAAACACTGCGGCAATCCTGGCTGCAATTGGCACTCTTCAAAGCATGATGGAAGATTTCAAAACGGAGCTGAAGCAAAATACTCTCACTATATCCAACATCGCAAAAGCTGTTGAATTTAATTCGGCTGAAATCAAAGAATGCAAAGAAAAAAACAAGAAAGTAGAAGGTGAGGTAAAACGACTACAAGAGAAATGCTTAGAGCTGGAAAGAAGAGAAACAGAGGTGGAGAGAAGAGCTGCAGACCTGGAACGGTACAAGAGGAGATGGAACTTAAGAGTGAACGGCCTCAGGGAAGAGAAAGAAGAAAACACTCGTCAGGTTGTTGCTGATATCGTCGGAAGAATTGCTCCGCACTGGAAGGACAAAATGGATCTTATCCTCGATTCTGTCCACCGTCTTGGCCCGAGAAATACTGAAAGACCCCGGCAAGTCATCATGCAGTTCAATGGAAGGTTCTTCAGGGATGAACTCTGGCGAGCCACTAAAAACCACCCCATCTGTAAAGATCTCCACATTCGCTTCGTTGAAGATCTCATCAAAGAAGACAGGGAGGCAAGACAAGCTGTGTGGCCAAAAGTTGAAAAAGCAAGAAAAGATGGGCTTAAGGCTGTGTTCAGGGGCCCATTTGCCTTCATAAATGGTCAGAGAGTCTTTCCATGAACCTTGGTATATCCTAACAAGTGAGTTATCTTGAATAAGAAAGTTATATGTTCAGGGTCCTGCTGCTATAAATCCTCAGTATCTGTTAGATACTAGATTGTGTTCATAACAACTCAGGTTATCTGTTAGTGTTCTTGTTTGTTATCGTTTTATTTTATGCTTCAACTTAAAAATGACATTTCTCTCATTTCTGTAAATGCAAGGGGTCTAAGAGACATAACTAAAAGGAAAAGCTTTTTTTTGTTCTGCAAAGGGAAGAATGCTAGTATTATATTTCTACAAGAAACTCATTCCAAAGAGGAAGATAATGTTTTTTGGTCTAAACAGTGGGGAGACAAAGTTTTTTTCAGTCATGGCTCTTCCAGGTCAGCAGGTGTCGCCATCCTCCTGAAGAATTTCCAAGGACAAGTTATATCCCACATCGCAGACGAGTATGGTCACTGGCTCGCTCTCATCCTAACCCTTGATGAGGTGAAATTTATCATCTTTAATATATATGGTTACAACAACTGCAGAGAAAATAAAAGGTTGATTGAACACATTTCTTTACAATTAGATGATCTCAAATTATCCCACTCAACAGATAATATAATATTAGGAGGGGATCTTAACTTAGTCCAGGATGAATTCTATGATAAATTTCCTCCTCGATTCTCAACGAGCCACCCTAATACCATATTTACTGACTTTTGTAATGAACAAAATCTAATTGATGCATGGAGACACTTTAACCCAGGAACGATTAAATACACATGGTTTAGCCCAAATCACCAACATAAATCTAGGATTGACCATTGGCTGGTTTCAAGCCACTTAGTATGTTATGACATCAGCTCAGATATCTCAGCTGCTCCGCTGACTGATCACAGTATTATTTCTCTTCATTTCAAGCCTGGTAACGGAAGAAATCATTCGAACAAATATTGGAAATTTAACTCCAGTCTACTAAAAAACAGAGATTACTGCCAAAAAATTAAGTCACTAATTATTGAGATTATGAATTTGGATGAACTGACAACGTCTGTGAAGAAATGGGAGTTCCTTAAATACAAAATACGTCAATTTACTATATCTTTCAGTAAAAAACTTAAAAAAGAATTTGAAGAAAAAGAATTGAACATTATCAGAGACCTAAATGTCAACTGCAATAAGCCTAACCCTACTGATTATGACAAACAAACAATACTGAATCTGCAATCCAAATTAGATGAAATTTATACTCGAAGAGCACAGGGGGCTTTTATCAGATCACGGGCTAAATGGATAGAAGAGGGAGAGAAAAATTCTGCATATTTTTGTGGTCTTGAAAAAAGAAGGCAAGAAAGAAATAATATAAAATCCTTAATGATCAATGACATCGAGGTCAATGACGAAAAAATAATCTCATCCGAAATCTTTAAATTTTATAGCCATCTATACAGCTCCAAATTCTCAAAAGAAGCCTGTGAGGAATTTTTTAAAGGTATTTCTAAATATATTCCAAAGGTAGATGATAACTGTAAACAAACATGTGAAAACCCAATCACAGTTGAAGAGCTTGATGCAGTCATTGGTCGCCTCTCTCTGAACAAAGCTCCTGGTTCAGACGGTCTTACAGGAAACTTTTACAGATACTTCTGGGAAGATATTAAAATGTTGCTGCATCAGGTTTTCTCTTTGAAACATGTTTACTTCCACCCACAATGAGACGAGGGATAATCGTCTCAATCCCAAAGCCCAACAAAGACCCCAGACTTATAGAAAACAGGAGACCTATTACTCTCAGAAACTCAGACTACAAACTACTAACCTACATCTTCAATACTCGTCTTCAAACAGGGATCTCAGATCTTGTTTCAGAAACACAATCAGGTTTTTTAAAAGGCAGATCAATCCACAACAATATAAGGCTGGTATTAGACATTATTGAATATCGAAACTTAATTGAAGATGACGGATTTATTTTGTTCCTAGACTTTTACAAGGCCTTTGATTCAGTAGAACACTCTTTTATCTTGTCGGTACTTGAACATTTTGGCTTTGAATCTAAATTTAGAAATCTTATTAAAGGTTTATATCAGGATATCAGCAGCTGTGTCATATTATCTAAAGGCACTACTCCTAGCTTTAAGGTTAAGGTAGGTATCCCTCAAGGTTGCCCAATTTCACCATATTTATTTATATTAGCTACTGAAATGTTAGCAATTCACATCAAAAATTGTAGTGACATTAAAAAGTTAAATGTATTGGGTACAGATATTATTATCAGCCAATTAGCGGATGATACTACAATTTTTCTAAAAAATAGACATCAAATTCCACTAGCTATTGAAAAAGTAAAACAATTCTCCAATGCTTCTGGGTTAACTTTAAACCTGCGAAAATGCGAAATATTTGCAATACATGAAACAATACTTCAGGATATTTGTAACATTCCAATCAAGTCAGAAATCAAATATTTGGGAATTCACCTTACAAAAGACCAAAAAATAAGTCAATCATTGAATGTAGAAAACAAACTAAAAGAATGTAAAGCAAAGTTGAGTTTATGGCTCCAAAGAGATTTATCAATTCTTGGTTGAATTTATTTAACGAAAATGGAAAGCTTGTCCAGATGTATTTACCCAACTTACTCTATTGCTATCCCAAACAAATTAATTAAATCAATAAACCAGATCAATATGAATTTCATTTGGAGGAACAAAGCACACTATATGAAGAAAAGTAATATGGTTAAAGACTTTAGGGATGGAGGCCTGAAAGTTATTGATTTTGACTGTCTTAATGGAACTTTAAAAATAAACTGGATAAAAGCCTGGATCCAACATAGCAACTCCTTCTGGTTCTGTATTCCAAATCATTTATTTAGTAAAATTGGAGGGTTAAAATTTCTTCTTGTCACAGATTTTGACATCAACAAACTTCCTATTTCTTTATCAGAGTTCCATAAACAAATATTATTGTATTGGAAATTGTTATATGTCCATAACTTCTCACCCCACTCCACTGTACTCTGGAATAATAGATATGTACTATACAGAAAGAAATCTTTGTTTTTTGAAGATTGGTTTAGAAAAGGTATTTGGTCCCTGGTTGACTTGATGGATGACAATGGTCACTTATTAAACTATGATCAATTCTGCACAAAACATAACTTCAACCCAATGAAAGCGGATTTTGATAAGCTACAAAAAGCACTTCCTCAAGAATTTGTCTTCCTGACGAAAAATATAATGACACATCAGACTATTCAACCGCGATTGGCTCCACTTTCAATTCAAGGTGTCTTAATATGGGATAAAAAGTGTAATAATTCTTTCATAAGAAAATCATTCACGGACAAATCATTCCCAGGAAAGCAAAACAAAAATAACATCTTGAATAAATTTGATGAAGGTTCTGTTGGCAAACTAAGATCCTTGTATCTCAAACTACCTTTACCCCCTAAAACTAAAGAAATACATTTCAAAATCATGAATGACATCTACCCATCCAAAGAATTACTCAGGTTACGCTTCAATATTGAAGATAACATCTGTTCATTCTGCAAAAGTGACATAGAAACCACGGACCATATCTTTTTCTCATGTGATGTGACTCATACATTCTGGGTTGAGATCCATAAATGGATCGCAAAGGGAATATCGTCACGTCTACCTTCCATCTCCAGAGATGATATTACATTTGGAATCTCAAACAATACAAATGAGGAACTTTGTCTTAATTTGATTCTGTGTCTGGCAAAATTCTTTATTCACAAGAATAGATTTTTAAAGTCATCCCCCAATTTTGTCTCTTTTCTGAATGATTTCAAACTTTATCTCAAGTCCTTAAAACTAATTAATGGAAAAAAAGCAAAAATGATATACGATGTTTTGAAAAACTTTCCCAAAGTATTAGACAACTAACATTACATACCCTTGTATATTTCATTTACTATTTATTTCTCCTTAATTTCCTTTTTCTTCTCAGTTCAGACCTCATTTATTATTTCTTAAGATTGTCATTTATTTTCTCTATTTTGAAATGAAGTGCTGGATATTGACGTTGCAATTTTGATGTACTTGTTTTCTACGTTTGTACTGAAAGAAACGTTCAATAAAGTTTTTGAATGAAAAAAAAAAAAAAAAAAAAAAGCTTTTTTACGGCCCTCATGGGCGCTGTCATCTTGGAATTTTGCAACCAGAGTCTGCGCAGTAGGGTCCGGCGGGAGGAGCCCTGGCAACACGCCCCGCCCACTTTGCGTACCGCTCTGATAGCTTACGCAGCCCAGCTACGCCAAGAACTTAAGAATCTTTACGGAGGGAAATTCATCTACCGACCATAAACGTGAGTACAAAACCACCATATATTTCATGTCAAATATCTAAACGTAGTTCATTCAGGAATTAAGAAAATCACACTTTTTATATTAATTATTGAATTTAAACGTTTTTCCGTGTCCTGTATGTCTTGTTTATTGCTACTGGATGCCTTGAATTTCCCTCAGGATCCATCTATCTATCTATCTTCTTTAACTGTGTGGGTTATTAAACCTTTTATTTTTGGCAAAAAACGAACTAAAACTATTTTTAGCTAAGTTAGCAACATAAGCTGTGTACCGATCTAACATATGCTGGTGAAAATATGTTATATGATAGAAAGTAGTGGTGCACATAGTACTAAAGTCATATCTGCTGTCAGTAGTTACTTCAGTTCTATGTACATTTACAGAGTATATGTGTTTCTGTGCATAACTGTGGAGTTGGTAAATGAATCTGTTTCATTAAGGTTTCTGTTTGTATGGACCTTTTCTCTGGTTCTTTTCCTTGTCTAAGATGTTTATCTCATTGTTTTTTATTATCCTCATTTTAGACACAAGGAAGAAGAAAGATGGCTGATACAGACACCCCTGCCAGCTCACCTGATGGTCTCCCTTACTTTGTTCTCCTCTCGGTGAACACCTTTGGACTGTGGAAGGAAGAGAGCATGCAAACTCCTCACAGAGAGACTCCTGTCAGACAGGGATTCAAACCAGTAACCTCCTCACTTTTATAACTGAACCATCATTCCCACTATGTGTTATAAATCAAATAAAGTGTTTATTGATTTAAACCTTTTCTCTCCTGTTTTAAGCTGTATAAACATAGAATGTCTCGTGTTCTTGTAATGACAGAAGTCACAGCTGGGAAACAAATAGCTTTAAAAGTACATCAACACTCGAGTGCTGAACATTTAATGCAGGTTAGTGTTAAAGACAGCATGCACATAAAGACAGTAGAGTGGTATGATACAGACACGACTGAGAAGGCAATTACATTATTATATTTTATTCAATCACATGAAATGTAACACTAGTCTTGTAACTTTAACAAATACAGATTGTGCTTAAAAACATAGTGTGGTATTTTAAGCTACTTTCTTTCACTTGATTGTTCAGTTAGATGGAGGTAGTATTTAAGGTTTTTGTGGGTTATACAGGTTTGAAAGAGGCAAATGAGTGCACAGTATTTTGAAGTTAAAGCAGATTAATCTAAATATATCAAAAAGCTAATATGGCTTATAAGAAAAACCTCGGCATTAAACAGCCTCTCTTTTCTTCCCTTCATCTTTTGAATGAATTGTCAAACATTGCTCAGGACGTGCGAGCTGCGTCCTCTGTGGCTCAGGCGCGACACTCGGCCCACTGTTTCACATCAGACCGCCGTCCAGTGTAAGATCAGACCAAACGCCCTGGTAAGAGAAGCAGTGGTCAGGTCCTGCAATCCTCCGAGGACGAGCTGGAAGAGAGAGAGAGAGAGAGAGAGAGAGAGAGAAAGGAAATCCTCAGTTTAATGTATAATATGTTGGTGAAAACAGGGAAATACCTATTAAAAGACATAAAATCTTCATTAATGATTATAGATGCAAAATAAAAAACATTAATATATCATTTTGGGAGAAACGTGATCTTTATGCCTTCTGTTATTGAGCCTGTCTGTCTCCTCCTAACCACCATCACAAGCAGCCTGTTTTTGTAGTCTGTCAGGTTTTGTGAAGTTATAACACAATTTATTAATAAGCGTCATTAAATGTACAACATTATCAACTTGTGATTATTGGATTGGTAATGTGTGTGTCAGCTCATGCTGAATATTTGACAAGTTTAAGCAGCATGATGCTCGGTTAATATTATATTACACCACCGCTGATTGTTTGTGCTCATGTTTCTGTCAGTCTCTTAAATCAGACAGAAGTTAAATCAGAGCTTACTTTAGTTTGATCCTGATATCTAGAGAAATATTCTACCTCATTATACAGTATTATAAATATCAGGCTGCATGGTGACATGTTAATCTCTGTATAACACACTCTTTACACAGACTGTAAACATGTACACTTACTTTTTTAAAAACCTTACCAGACCTATTTCTTATTTACTGAAACATAACTGTACAGTCAATGAACGGCATCTATGAGCTGATTTTAATTACGATGTTTTGGTTTTAAATACAATTTCACTCACAAAAACGATATAACAATATCAAGAAACATATCATGTCAGTTATTAGGTTTGCTCATATTAAAAAGTAAAATAAAAAGATAAATCATGCCTGATAACTAACCTAGCTTAGACTGCTAATATGTTAGCTCGCTCGATAGCGCTTTAAGCAATGACAGATAAATCAAACTTTATTACTTACCGAAAAAACTGCAAAGCTCCCTTAGAGTCCACAGGTCCGTGACATTAGTTTACTGCAGAAAAAAACAGCTTTCACCAGCTCAAAAAAGACGAAATAACTGAACAGTAAAGCTCCATGGCGTCTCGGCTTCACTTCACGACG
Source organism: Symphodus melops (assembly GCF_947650265.1). NCBI lineage: Eukaryota > Metazoa > Chordata > Actinopteri > Labriformes > Labridae > Symphodus > Symphodus melops. The sequence goes on from NC_136694.1 coordinate 1,098,580, forward strand.
TAACTGTTTATTTACCAAGAGCGCTACGCAAGATCCGCGGCTGTCAATCATCGCCAAATATGACGTAAAATCCCGTTTTTTAACCTCAAATAACTTATTTAAAACAAACTTCACAGAAAAATGAGCACTTGAACACCATGTAGGGTGATAATATCTAATGATCACAGCAGAGTTTAGGTCTGGAAAAAAATTATGTGACGAGTATTTTAACTTAACAGTTTGACCCAAGTCCCGTCTGTTATCATTGAGGAGGCGGGGTTTATGACCTATACTGCAGCCAGTCAGTAGGGGGCGATCTAAAAAAAAAAGCTTCACTTTACAGGGGACCTTGTCCCGTCCATTATTTTTACAGTCTATGGTATGAACATCTACTGAACTTAGTTTCGTTTTCGACGTCACTGGCTTTGGTGCATTCAAGTGTTGTCTGTTACATCGGAAAAAACGTTTCTGAGTTGTAAAATACTCATGAACACCTGCTTCAACTCGTTCTTACAAGCACGTTGGTTTATTCTGTGATAATATCCACCACCATGTAAATAACATCTCCACCGTCCTGCACAGAAACAACCTTAAATGAAAAGAGACAATTTAAACAAATCCTATTTTCAATTCGAGTTCTTTTTTTTTTTTTAAACAAGTTGTGTAATGTGAGTCTTTCAGGGGCGGATCTAGATGGGTGGTGGTTAGGGTTAGGGCAAATGTGTCACCCCTGAATGATGCCTTACCACCCGGAATCACCCGTTAGCAATTAAAAGTGAAGCTCCGATTAACGAGTGCTCGTGAACGCAGCTCAAAGACGCTCCCCTCATCTTTGTTTCTCTGCAGCGATCACACAGCCGCTCTTTAACATGCTCACTGAATCTGCAGGCTCACATATTCACATCTTTACTCTTCAGTATTTTATTACACGTGTCTCTTAGAACATCTGAGTTAAAGACTATTTTTACACTTTTACTGGAAAGGAGAGTAAAACACAGGTCAAACTGTCTGTTCCTCCTCCTCGCTCTGACTTTGGCATTTTTTCACGTCAGTTTCCTTTTTAACTCTGTCAGATGTGCGATGACGTCACTTTATCGATAAATTGGGCGGCGTCCGAAGCCTCGCAGCGCGAGCGCGAGCTGATGATTTTAACACTGCGATCAAGCCAGCCGACACAGTTTTTTGCTGAACGTGATATTAGAGGCTTTACGGTAATCACATCTTAGTTAAACCAATAGTTTTTTTAATGGACTTTCTAACAAGGCCCTGTTTCCACACACACATTTCACAATAGGGTAATGGGAGACGTACGCCGCCTCATTGCCACCCAGAAATATGATTTTTTTCCCGCTGTAATGTTTCAAAATAAAAGCTCAAAAAAAGATTAAAGCATGATACGAATGATGATTTTGGATTCAATTTAAAAGGAAACGCCCTGTTATCACAGACTAATTCCATTTCAGGGTTATAGTACACGACCCCATGGTGCGACCCAATAAGTATCAAGACATTCTGATGTATAGTTTCAAAATAAAAGCTTGTCACAAACACCCTGTTATCACAGACAAACTCCACTTCAGGGTTATTGTACATGTCCCCATGGTGATACTTATTGGGTCGCACCATGGGGTCATGTACTATAACCCTGAAGTGGAATTGGTCTGTGATAACAGGGCGTTCTCTTGTCAATTGAATCCAAAATCATATATAATATGTCTCATATTTGGCACTTTGACAGGCTTTTATTTTGAAACTATACATCAGAATGTCTTGATACTTATTGGGTCGCACCATGGGGTCGTGTACTATAACCCTGAAGTGGAAATAGTCTGTGATAACAGGGCCTTTCCTTTTAAATTGAATACAAAATCATAATTCGTATCATGTTTTAATCTTTCTTGAGCTTTTATTTTGAAACAATACAGCGAAAAAAAAAATCATATTTCTGGGTGGCAATGAGGCGGCGTATGTCTCCCATTACCCTATTGTGAAATGTGTGTGTGTGGAAACAGGGCCTTGTTAGAAAGTCCATTAAAAAAACTATTGGCTCTATTATCACGTTCAGCAGAAAACTGTGTCGGCTGGCTTGACTGTCGTTCACGAAGTGTCGGCTGGCTTGACCGCAGTATTTGAACAGAAATGAGAATAAACTGTGACAGTTGTTCAAAATGCATCTTCTCTTATGGGACGCAGATTTTAAAGTTGCACACACTACAACTAACATCTGTGTTCACAATGTGAACGCTTGATGTCTAAATGTCCTTTTTTAATCACATTTAGAGAAACATTAGTGAACATGTCAGATTTATTGAGGTTTTGAAAGATGTGTATCTGACTGTATTGTAATGTGATGTGTAAAGTTGCTCTCCTTGTGATGTCACAGAGGGATCTTGGTAAAAACACACACCTTCCCTTCCTCTGGTATCTTTACAGTCTCCAGAGTTCAGTCAATGACAGAGCGGACGTTCTCCTTCATGTTTGTTTATATTCATATGTTGGTATTTATGTAATGGATATAAGATTGTGTTGTTGACATTATTAAGACCGCATGTTACAAACTATTTTCACTGGTCTGTGAGTGATTGCTTTGGATTTACTGTTTGTTATTGTTTTATGTTGTCTGAGCCTCATTCATTAAAACGAATGAGAGGCAGCAACTGCACGTTTTGTTTCTCTCTCTTTATTTCTCCCCTTACAGGGTGTAACAATGGCACCACTCCATGGAAAGAGTTTCTGCACTACATTACAACATGCATTGTTGCGAAATCAGCCATTTTAGGCAGCAACAATCCCCCAAAAAGTCTGTGAAATCCTGGAGGGACTGATTGGTGAACTACATGAACTCATCCCCATTTAAGTCGAGTCTGCATTACCAATATGGCGGCTGCCATTATTGACATTCATAAATGCCTCTTGGGAAACATGAAGGAAATGGAAGCATCAAAACTGAAAGTATTGTGTTTTATAAAGGCCGTCCTGCTGGACTCGATGGAACAGTTTCAGGTTGACTCTCTCAGGAGAACAACTGATAAACGTGTGGAAAACAGCTGTTCAATGTGAATACAGGCAACATCTATTCATATAGACATTTCAGTCACACTCACACACACACACACACACACACACACACACACACACACACCCATGGTGTGATGTGTCCATTTATCTCTGTTCACTTCCACGAATCGTTTCATTTCCCAGCAGTGAGACGGGACGCCTGAACGCAGCACACACACACCTGAAACTCACCATGCTAACAAGTTGACATGGTGTGTCGCACACGCACGCATACACACACACACATGTTGGTCAGTGAGGTGGTTGTGTGGTCTTTAGAGGGATGTATATACAGCAGGTCACCTCCACACCTGTTCAAACACCAAAGTGAACCTGCGTGACATCACTAGCAACATGCGACACTTAACACCTCAAATAGCACCAAATGAAGTGATTAACAGGAGAAGGTGTGTGTGTGTGTGTGTGTGTGTGCGTGTGTGGTGGGGAGAGAGATGTTCTGTGCGTGAGTGTGGTCACGTGTGTGTGTGTGTTTATTAACATAGAAGCAGACAGTGATTTTATACGTCTGTTTCAGCTCATCAACGTTGCAGTACACCAGACACACACACACACACACACACACACACACACACACGCTCCGTGTCTGCTGGGTTAAACGTGCAGTAAAAAGTCACGGAGCAGCGTCAGCTACACAGCGGCACGTTGTCAACAAACTGTTGTCATGGAGACAGGACGGACCTGCAGCGCTTCATGTTCACTCTCCTGAGTGCAGATAAACAGGAAGTGAGTTTGGTCCGTGGTCACTAAACTTTGGTGACGTATAGCTCGCCGTTTTCGCGGAGGACTGCTCTGATTGGTTAAAGTTGCAGGGAAAATTATTTTGATTGTTCAAATTTGCAGAAAAGTTGCGTTGATTGGACAAAATTGCGAGGTCGCCCAGACATGGCAGGGATTGGTTGAATTTGGGTGAAATATTGCGATGGGACTGAATAGGTGTGATTAGCTCATGTCTCCGTCCACACACTCTGTTTATTGAAGTATTTGAACAAAGTTCAGCTTCCAAAGATGTTTTCTGAACAAAGTACTCGTAGATGTAAAAACCTTGTGGATCACATTGTGTACTTTGTTTTATTCAAAATGCATTAAGAGACATTTCTCTGTTAAATAGACAGAATGTTTATTTCACAACTGTTTTAAATGATTCATTGAACTTTTATTCAAATTTGTGCCAAATCTTTAATCAAGTCTGAATTTATATGTGGGAATGAACCGGAGCGTCCCGGAGAAAAAACCCCACGCAGACCCAGAGTGAACAGGTCAAGTCCTGACGGGCAGAAAGCAGCCGGCTTCAGACTGTCAGGACTCTACATGTCCCCCCTGTGCCTGCTTGGCCTGTTACAGCCGGTGTGTCGGGGCAGCTGGAGGTTGGGGAGATGATGGAGAGGCTGAGATGGTCACATACGGAGCAGCATCTGGTTGTTTCTGATGCTTGTATTGGCGGCGACCTCTTGGAGTGAAGGCCTTCTTGATCTTCCTCCAAGTAGAGATCTTCTCCTGCTCGCACAGTTTCTTCTTCTCTGCTGCAGGTTTAGCGGACAGCTCCAGACTCTCCTCAGGTTGAAGCCTGAGCTCCTCCACTTCCTTCTGGAGGCTCTCAGCCCTCAACAGTTGGGCCTCCTCTTGTTTTGGGAGGTCTTCCACCTTCTTCTGCAGCGCCTGACTTGTCTCCTCTTGTTCTCTGAGTCCAGAGGACAGGTCAAGGCAGCTGCTCTTTAACACCTCCTCACTCAGGACCTCTTCCTTCATCCCCTCCGTCTCCTGCACCAGGGAGTCCTCCTCTGCTGCCGGTTTGGAAGACAGCTCAAGACTCTCAGCTTGAAGCTTGATCTCCTCCAGTTCTTTCTGGAAGCTCTCAATCTTCAACCACTGGGCCTCCCTTTCCTCCGCCTTTCTCTGCAGCGTCCGACTTGACTCCTTCTTGGGTTTAGCGAAGTAATCACGCCAGTCTATTTCCAGCTTCAGCTGCTCGATTTCCTCTTTCTGAGTCTTGTTCTCTTTTTCACACTCCAGCCTGTTACCTTTCTCTACCTTCAACTCTTCCTCCAACTCCTTGACGATCTGGAGGTTTCTTCCTGACCCGGCTCTGTTCAGATCCTTCTCCCTTTTCAGATGGATTTCCATCCGATTCAGTTCGATCTTCAGGTCTGCGATCGTCTGCCAGTCTGTTTGTTTGGAGGACCGCTCAAGACTCTCCTCATGTTGGAGCCTGATCTCCTCCAGTTCTATCTGGAGGGTCTCAGCCCTCCACCACTGGGTGTCCTGTTGTACGTAGAGGTCCCTCATCTCCTTCTGCAGGTTCTCGTTGGTTGCCTCTTGTGCTGCCAGTTTGGAGGACAGCTCCTGACACCTGCTGGTCATTTCCTCCAGCTGCTTGTTTAAGGTCAGAGTTTGCGTGGAGGTCTTGATGCCGCTGCCGAAGGATTCTTGCAGCTTTGGGCCACTTGAGTCTTTCTCCTCCAGCTTCAGGTGCTTCATTTTGTCTCTCAGCATCCTGTTCTGTTTTTCACACTCCAGCCGTAGTGACTTCTCCTTTCTCAGATGGGCTTCTGTACGAACAAGTTCGATCCTCAGGTCTGCCACCATCTGCGAGTCCATTGGCTTTCCCAGAATTGATGGGGGATGGGGATCACACTGGTCTTCCCAGTTCTCTTCTTCCCTCCTTTGACGGGAAGTTTGAGCTTCCCTGCGCTGGGATCTGTTGAACTGCATGACTGTCTGTAGGTGAAACAGGGTCTCTGACTGAGTGTGTGAACTGTTGGTCTCTGACTGAGTGTGTGAACTGTTGGTCTCTGAGTGTGTGAACTGTTCGTCTGGTATTTATAAGAGTCTAAATGGCTTTCATGTCACAAGTTCCAGAAGAAGCTTTGATCTCTTTATTTTTCCTAGACATTCTATCACCATGACAACATAACATAACATTTAAATCAGTGCTGGTTAATTCAACATGGCCGCCCCCAGCATTAACATTACACATAACCCGACGCTGATGGCTGAAATAAAAGGACTTGTTCATCTTTTGGAGCTTACAAAGGAAACTTTATTGACGCACACACACACACACACACACACACACACAGATTGAAATGTATTTGACGTGTTGTTTTTGTTCGACGGATCATGTGACCTGTTGTGACCCGACAGACTCTGAGAGCCCACACAAAGAGAAATGAAGTGCGTGGTCAGATCCACAAATTGCACTTTTGCTTGCTGTGTGTTTTGCAGGTGATTGGACAGGTGTAAAGATTGTGGAGACTTTTGCACGTGTCGCTGCTTTGTAAGGCTGAACGATTTATCGTTTTCTGATCGAAGTCGCGATTTCAGAAAACGCGATCACGTGATCGCCAAAGCCGCGGTTTTTGGCAGTGCTTCTCCCTACTGACCCAGGAGCTGTTGTCAACTAATTTACACACACCGTCTATTCTGTCCCTGTGTGTGCTAAAGCTAAAGTTTCTTTGTCCAGTCTTTCATAAAGGAAGCACTGCAAAACTAAACAGACATCAAAACAGAAGTTATTCATCTCATAATATGCGGAAGAAAAAAGTCAGCTAGCTTGATGCTAACGTCTATGAGAATTTGAATAGGAATGCTAGCGGTTAGCATCTCGTATGTATCAATTGTTATCTCACGTTGTAACTTTATTAAACATACTCAAAAGAAACAATGCAAGACCTGAACATGAAATGACGCTCACAGGTAAATGTTTCAGCCAATGCAAAGGCTGAGAAATGCGAGTTTCATGTGTCCTCAGTCAGTTTTCTTGGTTTTATTGTGGAGAAGGGGCAAATCAAGATCGACCCTGCCAAGGTTCAGGCAGTGGCCGAATGGCCCACTCCTACAACAAGAAAGCAACTCCAAAGATTCCTGGGGTTTGCCAATTTCTATCAAAGGTTTATCCGCGATGATAGTAGAGTTGCTACACCACTGACCAAGCTAACCTCGGTGAAGGTTCCCTTCATTTGGTCTTCTGCAGCAGAAGGGGCTTTTGTCAAGTTAAGTAATTAAACACATCATCTTCGTCAAGTTAAAGAATTTATTTTCTTCAGCTCCTGTTTTATCTCACCCTGACCCCTCTGGTCAGTTTGTTGTTGAGGTTGATGCCTCGGACTCTGGAGTTGGGGCTGTTCTCTCCCAACGCTCTGCCGCTGATCAGAAATTGCATCCCTGCGCCTTCTTCTCATGACGTCTCGCTCCCTTGCTGTCACTCCCCGGATGAAAACAATAATGGACATTTAAAAGAGAAAGGTGACACTCAGATTTGCCAGTTAAATGTGAGCACCCTGAGTCACCAGCACATCAGACCTGCCCTATATACTACCAGCCCTCGTCTCGTCGAGGATGACGGTGTTCATCGAGAGAGAGTCCCCACCTTAGGCCCCGGTCAGTATGATGGCACCACTCCATGGAAAGAGTTTCTGCACAGATATGAAAGCTGCGCTAAAGCAAATAATTGGTCCAAGAAGACTATGCTGTTCAGATGAGATTATGTTTGACGGGTGCAGCGGAGGCTATCACTCACAGGAACCCACGATCCTCTCAGTGGGATTAAAGCCGCCTAGTGGAGGAGATGGAGATGGTTTATGGCCCCTCTTCAGAGCATGCTGCTGCAGTCGCCATCGACCTGAGACAAACCGCAAACCAGGTGAGGCTCTTCACTAACTGAGAGACGACATATATGGTCAAGTGGCAGTAGCCTACAGTGACAGATGTGATAATGAGCAGGACGCCACAGGTGTTGAAGTTTTTACCCCTTCACCGTTATAACGCCCTCTAGTGCCCGGCTCCCACTTCAGCCATCAGTTGTGGAGACTCTGCTTGGTGTTGGACCTGCTGATGTTCAGGTACTGGGGGAGGCCAACATTCCTGTCCATATAAACAACCGGCAGGTGAGCGTGCACTTCCTGGTTGCTGACATTGCTGGCAATGAGGCTCTGCTAGGCCATCCCTTCCTGACCCGAGCCCAGGCTCGCCTGGACTTTGGAAATCAACGCATCGAACTGTTTGGTGAAGAAGTGCCGTATTTCCAGGCCCCAAGCACGACGAAGTCGCATGCGGTGAGAGCGGCTCGGACTGTGGTGTTGGAGGCTGGACGGGAGCATGTAGTGAGAGGCAGCTTCCACGTTAAAGAACACTTTAAAGGGGAATGTGGGCGCACACACCAACACGCACGCTGACACGTACACTGACACACACCAAACTTTCCCCTCTGCCAATGCTCCTTATCACGCAATTAAACACATCATCTCCCTCCTTCCCCTTCCCGCTCCACAGCGCGACCAAGGGTGAACACTTGTGAGCTCTATTTGTTGGATTTTTCATACATTTATATCAACTCTCAGCGCACTCACCATTCAGGGCGTTGGATATGCACGCCGCAGCGTCGAGTTCTGAATCAAACGGAGGCGGTACATTTCCACCAGGTAAATAGGCGGACGTGGGCGCAATGACAATCACGTGATGTCATTGATTGGTGAAATGTTTGTTTTTAAAATATATGGACAGAAATGTTGCTGTCTTATGAATCAAATGTTCATTTAAAAAGTGTAAGTCAGTGGTGAGGCATCCACAGGGAGGTTAAAACCCCTTCATTTGTACCGCAGCCAGGAGCTACTGACTAAATATCCGTCCTGTAGGATAATTAGGTACCAGAATAAACTCTGAACAGACCCGATCAAAAAAAGATGATTTCAGAAGATTTTATGGAATTTATTGAAAACTAAAAAAAGGTTAAAGAAATCTGACAGTCTTTTAAAACTTCAATACAAAATATGAAAGATTTAAATGATTATCAAAACACAAAAATTACAAAACAAATTAACTAAATTGATCTTTTCTGACATTTTCAACAAAAGAACTAAAAAAAAAGAACAGAAAATGTACAAATGAAAGAAAATGAATTTAAAATCAAACGTCAGAATAAAGGTGTACTGTCCCTTTAAGGCCCTTTTCTACAGCCAACAGCCAATCACCACATACGTTCTGCACACGCCTGAGAGGAAATACCTCTCCGTGCCAGCAGACGGCGCTAGTCTGTAATCGTAATTCTAAACAGGTGAAACGGGAAGAGCAGGAGGAAGACTGCAGATAAATAAACTGTTGTTGATATGAGAAGATCATTTTCTCACCTCTGTCGCTCAACACTCGTAATAAAGAAGTCCCCACCACAGCACCTCTAAATCACTGAGGAGCTCCTCCTCTCCTTCCAGCTCCACATCGCCACTAAACCCATCCTCCTCCCCCTCACTCAATCCTCACTGACTCATCACAAATAAAATCCTGGCTCCAAACTCAACTGAGACAAATCATCGTCATCGGCTTCAAATCCTCCAACAGCTTCTCCCTCACCATCGATGCTTCCACTCAGCTCCTTCATCCCACACCTGTAACCTGGCTGTCATCTTCCACCCTCTCCGTTCACCAGAACAACCTTCATCCATCTCTGCAGCATCGCCTGCCTCCGCCCTTCCCTCTCATCTACAGCTGCTGAGACCCTCACTCACACATTCATCACCTCCAGACTAGACTACAGCAAACTTCAGCACATTCACATCTCTGCTGCCCGTCTCCTCACACACTCCTGCACCAGAGACCACACTCTAAAAAGTAATTCTGGGGATCTGTTACCACCACTTAATTAAATGCATAGCCGCAAGATAACAATTTTAATTTCTTGATTTAGATTTTAAATTGGAAACACTCTGCACAGCACTCTAAAAAACTCTGCACAGCCGTTTATCGTTTATGGTATTTGCACTATTTGCTACTCTACAACGCACTACCTCACTTTTTAACTTAATCTGTACTCTGTTTATATTGTTAATACTTTAATTTATCCACATACTACCTCATGGTGAAATACTCACAAGTGCCCTTGTCTGTCGATTGTCTGTCCTTCCTTATTTGTTGTCCCAAATGTCTTTAGTTAAGTTATCTGTTTTATAGTATTGTTTTTTATAGCCACTTTTCTTAGTGCTCTTTTTATGCACTGCAGGTTTGCACGGGGGGTTGTGGGGGATTGCAATTTCATCTGTGCTGTATGTTTAACATGGAGCATATTTGACAAATAAACAACCTTGAACCTTGAAACATAATTTCACGAGTTGTGCTGCCTTAATAATGTTGGTAGTTACGTGAACTTAATATTTAATATAATTTCAACGCAAATTTCTGCGTCAACTGATTTAAAACAAAATTTAAGTTATAGTAACTTCATTAAATTGGTTTGAGGACTTAATTTGTTTCACCATAAGTTCAAAATTTCACCTACCCACATGCCCGGACAAGTTCTGACGGTTAAAACTGGGTGTTGGCTGAAGGAAAACCACACAAAGGACATTTTGAGGTGAGTTTTATTTCTTTTACAATTTTATTCCACTAAAACAATGTATTTTGGCATATTGTCAATTCTGATATGACCAACAGTGGACTTGTGTATGGATTTTAGACTACACCTGCAAGTACAGCTCATGTAATGTTCTACATGTAGCTTACGCTATTCACAGTTAGCATTAGCAGTAATTTTTTTTTGTCCATCCCATCCTTTAATTTAGCGCAGGAATCATTAAGTTGCAAATGACAAGTCCTCTCAGCTAGAAAGGGCTTTCCATTATGGAAGTGCATGATTTCATTTCTGTTTGTGTAACTGTTAGCTACATTGTTTAATGTGTGTGTAACCAAAAGTGCAATATAGCTGCGACCAGCATGTGCACGCTGCATGGACAGCATTGGTTGTTAATGTGTTTCTATTGATATCATTCCGATCTACATTTATCTATTTGTGGCAAAGATTTGAATCGAAGATTGATTCATCATATGCCTATTCTTCTTGATTTGAATTTAGTTTTTTTTCTTAACAATTCTCATCAATGCATAAAATAGAACACATTCATATATTAGAACATTCTTGAACGTACCACGATGCAGAATTATGAAAATAGCCTGCTTGCAACATGAATGTTAAAATACAATTTTTTTTCAAACGATGCAAAATGGAATATATATCTGCATCAAGTTTTAAGTCTTTGCAAGTTTAAAGTAAGAAACGGAAATCAATACCTTCTTGGAAGATAATAACAAATTACTAGTCAATAATAATGGGTCAATTAGGTGCTCTTCTTTTTTTAGGAGGTCATCATTTAATTTAGCAGATTTTCTTTGACTATTGAAGTATAGTAATACTCATTGGTAATTGTCACAGTATTCTTAGTTGTCTGCAGAAAATAATATTTTCTGTTTATGTGCTCTACAGATAAATGAAGAATTCAAAAGAATCACTACTGTAAGCCTTGAACCTGTCTTTACGGGCAAACTCGACCTTAGCACCCCAAAACTTATACACGTGATCTCATCAAGGGGAGGAGCTACAGGTGCGAGAATCAGGCGGATCAAAGAAAGACGTCTTGAGGTATGATAATTACTTTGCCATAACTTGCATTTACAACTAAATTCAGTCACTCATTGAGATTATATTGTAATTTATTATTAGTTCATCACCAGTTCATTAACTTCTAACACGTTAATTTATTGTTTAATTTTCTTTACAAAGACACGGACGAGTTTGAAGCAGGCCTTGACAGACAGGTGATGACAATCGCCATCATCGGGGACCAGCCCACTGACCACAGGACTGCAGCCATCGTGGTGGAGGGAACCAAAATCCTTGAGCGAAAGGATATTCATAGATGCTGTGGACTTTACTATACTGTGTAAAAAATATATATATGCAAAAAAAATTGCAGGACCTTTAGAGGTTTGGTGGCAGTTGAGAGACATGGACCGTTATCACCGTAGTTTCACAAAATGTTACAAAGATTTGACAGAATTATTTAAAACTATTGGAGTTCTGAAGTTTTTACATGTTTAGCACTGTGGTTTTAACTATACAAAGGCCTAGAACTTAGCTGTGATGGCATAAATTAGTATGGTTACAACTTAATTTCCCAAGGCAGTATGGCCAGTTTGGTCATTTTTAGCTTGTGGGGTAATTTAAGTTTGTCTATTTTTTTCCCTACATTGAAATATATGTTAAATGTTTTGGAATAAAACGTTTTTTTTTTAAAGAGTTTTGTTTCTGGGTGAATTAATTCAATCAACAAAAACATAAAAAATTTAATTGGAGCAACTTAATTTTTTAACTGTTGTCAATTTAAAAACTTATGTTCATAACAATGATAATTAAGTATATAATTCTTAAAATACATTTTACATATTGTGGAAAAAGCTGTTGCAACAACTTAATATTATGAGTAATAAACTTAAAAACGTGTGTTTGTGCCACCAATTGTTAAGTAGGTAGTGATTAAAAATTCTTTTGACTGTAAAGGAAAAGCTATTTCCCCTAACTCAACATAGATTGTTGACTGAACTTAATTTCATTAGAAGTTACCACAACTCAAAAAGATTGACGCAAACAGTTGCGTTAATTTTCTTAGTTGAGCCAAAGGATTTGTTTTTAGAGTGCACATCCCCCCGTCCTTCACATCCTCCAGTTTATCAGCTTCAAACTGCTCATGCTCACCTACAAAGCCCTCGATCACCTGGCTCCTCCCCCCTCCCTGTCTGAGCTCCTCCCCCTCCCTGTCTGAGCTCCTCCCCCTACCTGTCTGAGCTCCTCCCCCTCCCTGTCTGAGCTCCTCCCCCTACCTGTGTGAGCTCCTCCCCCTCCCTGTGTGAGCTCCTCCCCCCTACCTGTGTGAGCTCCTCCCCCTCCCTGTGTGAGCTCCTCCCCCTCCCTGTGTGAGCTCCTCCCCCCTACCTGTCTGAGCTCCTCCCCCTCCCTGTGTGAGCTCCTCCCCCTCCCTGTCTGAGCTCCTCCCCCCTCCCCGTCTGAGCTCCTCCCCCTTCCCTGTCTGAGCTCCTCCCCCTCAGATCTGCAGATACAAACCTTCTGTCCCCCCCTGCAGGACAAACTACCTGGTTCAAATCATACAGACATCAGTTCATCAGCATAAACAGCAATACAACATGTGGAACCGACCAATAAAAGGCCAACTGGGCATCAATGGAGCTGGAGACGACGCAAAGACTAAGGTGGCGAGCGCTCAGCGACGGGCGGCGAGCGCTCAGCGACGGGCGGCGAACGCTCAGTGACGGGTGGCGAGCGCTCAGCGATGGGCCTCGAGCGCTCAGCGATGGGCGGCGAGCGCTCAGCAACGGGCGGCGGTCTCCTTGGTGTGTCAGGGTTTTAAGAAAAGAAAAAGTACGAAGTCATCAAACAGAACTATGACATATAGAAACAGTATTTACTAATCGAGAACAGATCATCTGATGGTCACATGGTCTAAATATAGAGAGGATTAAAGATTACAGACACTAGATGGCAGTAGAGCTCCGCCTTCAAAAATAATCTTTGTATTAACAGCAGAATCAGCTGATTGAGTCACTCTGGATCTCATCAGGATTTAAAGCTCAAATGAATTCTTCACTTGAGTTATGAATAAACATGTTAGTTTGGAGCGATGTGAGATCTGATGTGACCATCCTCAGACATCAGCATGGGGCCTCTCTCCTCTCCTCTCCCCTCCTCTCCTCTCTCCTCGCCTCCTCTCCTCTCCCCTTGCCTCCTCTCCTCTCTCCTCGCCTCCTCTCCTCTCTGGATCAGATTTGAGGTTCAGCTGCATCTAGAAAATCACATCAAACTGAAGTTGTAACTGTGACTCTGAAAGTGAAGTGTGTTTGTTTGTTTCAGTGCAGGAGGCTCCAACCTTCACAGCTGTCCTCTCCTCGTCTCCTCGGCCGACAAGTTCTCATACAGGACGTCGAACTGAGGGGAGAAGATTTGATCAGAAATAGATTTCATCAGTGATGGACAGAAAGTCAGTCAGAGCTCTCTCTCTCTCTCTCTGTCTCTCTCTCTCTCTCTCTTTCTGTCTCTCTCTCTCTCTGTCTCTCTCTCTCTCTGTCTCTCTCTCTCTCTCTCTCACCTCGATCATCTCTGCAGGTTCGTCTGGTTCAGTGGTGGAGTTCACACTTTTCTTCCACCTGGGTTCAATCAGAAAACAATAAATCCACATAGAACAAGATGGCGGTCATAAAGAACAGAATGAATGTTGATGGTTTGACCTCGTCCACAGAGCCAGGACGAGATGAGGACTCAACAAGAGGAGCAGCAGAGTCCACCTGAGGATGGTTTTTACTGAGTCTGAGATCCCTAAGAATGAAAGAGAGATATGTGAGACACTTCAGAGGAAGGATGAGACTGAAACATCACTTTTCCTTTCTGTGATCCTCTCTGTTCATCATTCAGTCTGACACCATGGACGAGACAAGGATTACACTGTTTTCACTCCTCTACATCACGTCAGGATGACTGCTCCTCTAATCTTCCTGTTCACACCTTACAGACAGGAGGGGGCGGGGCCTCCTCAGGCAAGACACGAGTCCTCTATATGACACTCTGATGAGAATCTGTGTGTTTCTATCAATGCTGCGTGTAGTTGAACAGAATCTGAATAATAACTAAAGAGTGGAGAACAGGAACAGTCGATGGTGGTGAATAAAGGTCAGCACCCCCTCCCACTGGCTCCAGGTGAATTCTCCTGATTAGATCCTTTTTGTGCTGTCTCAGGCTAACTTTGAGTCAAGCTAACGACAGGCTGAGAGCCGGAGCTGAGGCCACGCCCACCTGCCAATCAGCTCAGCTACACGCCTTATTGTGATTAACTCTGATCCTTCATCCAATCAAAACTGATGAGTCATCAAAACATTCCCCCCCTGTATAGTGTGTGTGGATGGAGACATGAGCTAATCACACCTATTTGGTTTTTTGAAACCCTGAGGTGACCAAATATTGGAGTAATCCCAGGATGAGTCTGCAGAGGGTGCTAAACTGCTTGTTTTGCAAATCACGCCATAGTTCCCGATAAGAAACAAAGGACTTCACCAGATGGCTTCAAGCCTCTACGTTAGCCAGTGAACCCTCTTACATAGACTCTCTTCTCCCAGCTCTGGAGAACAGCCCCCCCCCCCAGCAGCCCTGCCAGAGAGCTGACCAATCAGGAGAGAGTGGGCACATGGGAAGGAGGGTGGTCTTAAAGAGACAGCAGCTGAAACTAACCGTTTCAGGCAATGTGGCAGATGAGAATGAGAGATTTTAGTGATCTCAACCTCAGACATTTGATGACAAGTTTTAAGAGGTTAAGGGTCAGAAGGGCATCGTCATTATTTCTTTTTCAAATATCATGTTGAAGGGTTTTTTTATTACAAAAATCTGAAAGCTTGAAGTCTAAGAGTTTAAACACTCAACACAACATTAAAAATGGGCCCCTCTTCCTGGGCTCATCGTCAACTCTCGCTCACACCCCCTGCAGGACCCTGAGATTAAGATCCCTTATTCCAAATCTTAAAGATTATCTTCCAGAGAAAATTATTATGAAAGCAAAAAAATCTAATAGAAATACATTTCAGAATCTCACCACTGATGTGAACGTAGGTGTCAGCCTTAGTCTGCTGTTTGATCTCGTCCTGTGTGACCACACAGCTGTAGGTGTCGGTCTTGGTCACAGTCATGTTGACAATGATGTCGTAGCTGCCTCCTCTTTCTGTGATCTGTACTTCTGTAGCATGAAGGATGTTTCCAGAACTGTCCCTCCACTCCACTTTAGGTTCAGGAGAAAATCCTTTAGCGACACACTGCAGCACGACCTGGTCCATCGTTTCTTTGAGTATTATCACAGTCAGCTCTGAAGCTGCTCCTGTGGACACAGAGGGGAAATGGACATTAAGTTAAAGACAAACAAGTCTGACAAAGGACGATGGCATTGAATGTTCCTGTAGCATAATGTTGAATTCTTGTCTTGTGTTCTGGACACAGGACTCGGGCTTGTGTTCAACTTTTAAAGCCTGCAGGAAGTTATTTCTGAGGGAAAAATACAACGATAAATTTATAACCAAATTTTACTCTATAAAATCAAACATGATGATGCAATGATTCACTCAACTCCCGATAAGATTCATGATACTGGGTTCAGGTTATGATTCTTTTATGATTAATTTTACCAAATGAGACAGAAGAAAAATTATGACTAAAAAAGATTCCTTTCATTTATTCAGGAAAACACCAATGCACCTCGTAATTTATTTGGCTCTTGCACTCGTTTGGGCAAGCGGGGTTACAAACCTGCTTGTTAGTGTGGTTTGGCATCGCAGCTGCCCTGGTAATGCCTGCCTGTTACAACCAACTACCTGACGCTCGAGAGGAGATAGAGCATTCGCAGTTGCAGCCCCCACTCTGTGGAACTCCTTACCCTTGACTGTGCGCACTGCCAACAGCCTCTCAACTTTTAAAACACAGCTAAAAACACAGCTGTTTGCCTTGGCTTTTGGCAGTGTAGGAGTCAATTTTATTGGGTTCTGTTGTTGTGCTGATGGTTCTTGCCGTTCGGGGGGGGGGGGGGTGGGTTAGTGTCCATTGGGTCTCTGTAACTAACTCTGTCTTTATTGTAAAGCAGTTGGCCACTCGCTGATTTAAATGTGCTTTATAAATAAAACTGACATTGACGCTCACAATATTACAGGCATTCATTTTTCAGACGACCGATGTGAATCTTGACAACTTTGAATTGATTTTTGACTGCCTCACGATAAACCTTTTTCATTTGACCGCATACTAGCTCCTGCAAAACAACAACATATTGGTGCCCCGTGTGAGGCCCTTAATAAACCAGCTTTGTTGCAATGTTTACACCCAGTCAGGGCTCGAGACAAACGGCGTTCCGTCAGACGATAAAAAAATTGTTTGGGACGAACCGAAATTTCCCCCGGCACCCCTCCGGGACGAAAGGCATTTGTCGTTCCTTAACTACTGTTACTAAGTAAAGGAGATACCAAACCACCAGCTGACTGCAGCTCAGCGCATCTCCTCGCGCTTTATAGTATGTATCTATTTTAGTTACTGTGCGATCACTGTGAGACAATGTCCCGCACAGGCGTACGGTTAGCTGGTTTAGCCGCGGAGCAGTGCTAAAATGCGTCCTCGAATTACTCACGGAGAAAGCACAGAATCATGGCGCATATAAAAGTCAGTGACTGAGTTAGATCCTGATAATAAGGACACGTAGAAGAACAGACTGCCACGCTCATAATGAAAGTCGTTAAACTGAGTTTACTTAGTTAAAACACGTGAACTTCCACACGGAACAGACTGCAGTGATCAACGCTCAGGGAGAAGCGCACGTCTGGAAACATTTGATCATGTTTTCATGCCTGGTACTAAAATATGTGAAGATGATCAGAGACACTCAGTGTGTTTGTAACAACATGTGAGCAGGTTTAATCTGTAATGAACCTTAACGAGTGTAAACTGTGCTGTGTGCTGACGCTAACACATCTAAAGTCTCTCTCTCTCTCTACTGTACTCTGTTAAAGCCCTGTTCTTATTGCTGTTCAAGTTACAGAAACCATGTCATGGTTTCTGTAACTTGAACAGCAATAAGAACAAAGTGAGTAATCGCAAAAACATTTAAATACAAAAGATAATTATTGATGTTTTCTTCTGTAATGTGGTGCATTTCATTATTTCCATGTGCCAACAGGCAGTTTGTACTGACAGATTTTTTGTTTTCAATCTTTTTTTTTAACCATTTTCTCTTTAGTGAATGCTAAAAATTCCCACTTCTCTATAATCCACAGGACAAAATAAGCTTTTCACCTCCAAAATATATTTCATTTAAATAACCAATACACCCAACGTGCATGTCAATGATCAATTTACCTGATATAAATGTGTTTTTACTACATTATAAAATGCAAGGCTTTATCACATAATTAAGCTTATACTAATAATTAGAGACGATAAGCAACATTTTGATTTTGGGACAGTTCAAATTTAGTTTGGGACGGTTGAAATAGTTTTTTGGGACGGTGTCGAGAAAAGTTAGTCTGGAGCCCAGCAACCAGTAATCCACATTTTTAATCCTTAATGGGATTATTCTGAGGAACATCCTCTTTTCTTTTGCAAAGAAATTTTTTTATGCAAAGCAAACTTCAAGTTGTGTATTAATTGTGTTGATAAGTGAGTAGTTTAATTTTTTTGTGTGCTCCTTGTTGTTTGAGACAATTTGTTAGCCAATTGTTTCAGAGCCAGCTGAGTAAGGGGCACATTTTTTTCCCAAACCTTAGAAGACTTGCTTGGCTTCCAGGATAGACTGCAGTGATCAGTTTGGAAATTTAGATCAGACATGCCTCTCATTGATTTAGCTTGGTTTAGCATAGCAGCTTTGCTAACGGGGCACTATGGAGAACAGAGGAGAGTAGACGTGTTTCGTCACTGCACCGAGATAATGTGAGCTAAATTTGCTTCATAAACTTGTGAATTTGTGATATTATTTAGGGAACACTACAACAAACCTATTTTAACCCTTCAGCTGCACATTTCAGTCTTTGAAATGAACACAATGTCAAACAGTCGCTCCAAACAAGAGTCTGTGAAAGTAGGCCGCAAAGCGCCCCATGCTCCGAGCTGTCCCTATTAACTACAGAGGAGGCTAGCACTGCTAGCACTCTTGATGGACTCTTTCAAAAATTATATTTTTGGAAAAATTGATGCCCTATCAACAAGCTTGCGCTTTTAAATATCTTCAGTCAGGCAAGAAGTGAAACATGCCATCGAATCACTACAGCGCATGGTGGAGGCTCATGAGGTGACGGTAAAGGAACTTGAGTGCACAGCTACGGAACAGAGTACCCAAATAGATGAGTTGGAAGCTACCATTAACATGCTAACAGGGCAAGTGCAACGTCTTGACAACAGGTGTACAGATTTGGAGGGCAGGTCCTGTGTTAGGTGTGCCGAAGGGTCTAGATGGACCGTGCGCCACTGATTTTTTTTCACCCAGTTACTCCAGGACGTGCTTGGATTACAGAAGAAGCTCCTACTTGAGTGTGCCCACTGGATTCTGCAAGAGAGACCCAAGGGGGAAGACTCACTGCAGCACGTCATTGCGAGAGTGCACTTTTATGTACGTTCCCTGATCCTGCAGCAGCCAGCGGAGGCTATCCCCCTTCTTTATATAGCCAAGAGGATCTCCATATTTACGGATTATTCAAGAAACTTTATTTATCCCCGTGGGGCATTGTACGTCCTCAGTAGCCAAGAAATGGGCCGCATTCGGCTCAACTAAACGGGACTTAAACTTCTATTCAGGTGTGAAGTTTGGTCTCCTCTACCCTGCAACTCTCAAAATCAACTACTACTACTGACTTTGTGAACAAAAATTACAAACATGGCAAAGGGCCAGGGGCGGGGCAGGCTTGAGCCGGCTTGTGTCTATAACCACCTGCTCAGGGCTTCCCCCCATACCCACCAACAAAGTTCTTATCCCCCACCAGGTCACGGTGTACGATGACCAACTTGGCGGATGAAGACATACTTTGCTCACAGTAAATCCTTAGGAACATAGGACTGTGGGTAAAAGCCAACACTAGGTTCACCCTCGTTTTACAAACCAGAGCAGTAAAATCCAGTCAGAGGACAGGGTCTCTGCAGACTCCAGCACACGTGTGGAGACCCAGACGAGACAAATGGAGCAGCTTTACTTTAAGAGAAGTCTGTATTTTATTTTGAAGTACAAAATTCACAAAAATCCAGCTTTAGTTGAAAGTTATTTTTGCCGTGCATCGAAGAAAAGAAGCCAAATGTTCGCTTGTTTTTAAACACAGAGACGTGTTTCCTGCCTTACCGCAGAGCTTGTCCTGGAACTGAAGTCCAAACTGGTGAATGAGGTCAAAGGACTTCACCAGGAAGGCGTGGTTTTCTACTGGCGGGGATGCCATGGCCTTCAGTGATGCCATGTTAGCTCTGGCCACACCCACAGCAAAGATCTTGATGCCTTCCCCTCTGGCCTCACCCGCCACCTCGTCCACAGGGTCCTGAGGATGTCCATCGGTCACGATCACAAGTACGTTTGGAACCTGAGGTGGAGAAAAGGTCTGAGTCAGAGAGATGGTCACAATGAAAAATATCACATTTGTAATTATTTTCTTATATACAGTCAGTCGTGTTGACATCATAGGATTATTGAACCTCTTTGCACTTGGACTTTAATCTGGGATGTATTTTCATTTTCTCCCAGACTGACCTCCATGCTGATCATATAGGACACGTGGTCTTTATTAGTCTGAGAAAAAAACGCTTCAAACCGTCGACCTGAGCAGGTGGTTGGTTCTGTTTACCTTCGGCCGGTCTCCCTCCTCGTCAGTGAACACCAAGTTCATGACGTATTCGATGGCGAGTCCGGTCATGGTGCCCCCTCCGAGCTGCTTGATCTGATTGATGCCTTTGACCATGGAGTCCAGGGTGGCGTGAGTCTTCAGAGAGAACTCAGTGCGGACCTGCAAACGACCAGACAGAGATAGAGAGAGAGAGAGAGAGAGAGAGGGGAAAGAAGGAAAAATATGAGTCTGTTAAGCACATCACAGTGGAGGAAACAAGGTTCTTCTGTAAAGACAAAATCAACATAAACAAATAAGTGAAACTTAGATTTAAAAAAAGAAAAAAATTGTTTGATGTTTTCTGCAGGTGAGGGTCATACATGATGTGAATGTTTCATTCTACATGCTAATTTGAAAAAAAGATTTGTGCATCAACTAAAGCGAAGATCATTGGACTGATTTCACTAAGGCTCGACGATCTGATGCTTCCAAAGATAATCTCAGCAGATGTTCCTGTGGTGTCAGGCGTGTTCAGATTTGAACCTCCACGATCTGCTCAGAAGACAATCTGGGTTTACTTAATATCAAACATGTTCAATATTTACCATCAGAAAGCCTGTTGTGTGGGGAGAACACAGAGGACGGCCGAGCACTCACTCTGGGCAGTGTCATGTAGAACGCAACAATAGCCAATAGGGAAGCAAGCTGACTGAAGCAGGAAGCACAACTAACATCACCATGGCGACGACGGAACACGAAGCGTCAAGTTAGATGGACGTCAGAAAGTGAGAACCAACTTGTTGATGGAAACAACACAAGTGTTTCTACAACATGTCTGTAAAACAAACAGCTAACAGTTAGCCATTTGTTAGATCACGTTTGATGGCGTGAGACGATGTGTTCTTATTCTAAATCAGATAGTGTGTGGCATGCTGAGTCAAATGTCCTGCTGCTGTCACACACTATAAAAGCTGACCTGTTCAATCAGTCATAATTTGTTGTTCTGTGTGGGCTCTCCCCATGTTTACTTAGCTTTAGTTTACCATAATGTTAGCATGCTAACTTTGTCTAATCCGCTCCCATCACAAGAAGCATTCTTCAGAGGATGATGGGAGTGTCTACTTTTGCAATTATGCAGTTATATCATTGGAACTATGATGAAAAGTTTTGGATGGCACTAGAAAACGATCCATGAATCATCCTGAAGGAAACATGAATATCTAAAGAACTTTGAGGTCAGCTAAATGTTTTAATAGAGAGATGCTGTTGGTGTTGCTCACAGGGTAATCATTCAAGAATAAAAGTGGAGATCTAAAAGCTGTGCTCCTTCAGTACCTGGTTGGAGAACTGAACCACGCCCACTCTGGTGGCATTGAGTCCGATGTCCAGGGTGGTGAGCATGTTGATGATGAATATCCTCATGTTCTCAAAGTCCTGAGGTCCAACACTACCAGAGCCATCGATGAGGAAGACCAGATCCACCGGACCAGACTTACACTTCTGCTCAGGAACTGTGACGTGAAAAACCAAACAACGTTAGACCTGAAAAAGATATTTCCACCTAAAATTATACACACAGCTCATTTACATATTTAAAGTTACACCATACCCATAAAAACCGGCCGATGGAACAGATGCCCCAAAGAGAACATGGGACACTTTAAAATCGTGCAAAAGAAAACTGTCCAGCTCTTAACAGTCCCTAGAGAAGTCAACGTTTAAGGGGGCGGAGCAGGAAGCCATATCGGCTTCACTTAACAGGAGCAGGTCAAAGGGCCAGGGGCGGAGCAGGCTTTGAGGTGGCAGCATGGGGGCGCCCTCGCCCTGGGGGCTGGGCCAGCTGAAGCGGTCTGCCAACATCTAAATGAGCAGGCCTGAGTCTTTAGCCACCCGCTCACATCTTGCCCCCATATCCACCAACAAAGTTCTTATCCGCCACCAGGACACGGTGTACGATGACCAACATAGGACTGTGGGTAAAAGCCAACACAAGGTTCACCCTCGTTTTACAAACCAGAGCGGTAAAATCCAGTCAGAGGACAGGGTCTCTGCAGACTCCAGCACACAAGTGCAGAGACTCAGACGGGACAAATGGAGCAGCTTTACTTTAGGAGAAGTCTGTATTTTGTTTTGAAGAACAAAATTCACAAAAATCCAGCTTTAGTTGAAAGTTGTTTTTGGCCTGCATTTAAGAAAAAAAGCCAAATGTTCGCTTGTTTTTAAACACAGAGACGTGTTTCTTACCGCAGAGCTTGTCCTGGAACTGAGGTCCAAACTGGTGAATGAGGTCAAATGAGTCCACAAAGAAGGCGTGGTCCTCTACTGGTGGGGACGCCATGGCCTTCAGTGATGCCATGTTAGCTCCGGCCACACCCACAGCGAAGATCTTGATGCCTTTCCCTCTGGCCTCAGCCGCCACCTCGTCCACGGAGTCCTGAGATTGTCCATCGGTCACGATCACAAGTACGTTAGGAACCTGAGGTGGAGAAAAGGTTCGAGTCAGAGAGAACACGATCACATTTGTAATTCTTTTCTTATATACAGTCAGTCGTGTTGACATCATAGGATTATTGAACCTCTTTGCACTTGGACTCTAATCTGGGATGTATTTTAATTTTCTCCCAGACTGACCTCCATGCTGATCATATAGGACTTGTGGTCTTTATTAGTCTGAGAAAAACCGCTTCAAGCTGTCGACCTGAGCAGGTGGTTGGTTCTGTTTACCTTCGGCCGGTCTCCCTCCTCGGCAATGAACGCGGTGTTCATGACGTGTTTGATGGCGAGTCCGGTCATGGTGCCCCCTCTGAGCTGCATAATCTGATTGATGCCTTTGACCATGGAGTCCAGGGTGGCATGAGTCTTCAGAGAGAACTCAGTGCGGACCTGCAAACGACCAGACAGAGAGAGAGAAGAAAGAAGGAAAAATATGAGTCTGTTAAGCACATCACAGTGGAGGAAACAAGGTTCTTCTGTAAAGACAAAATCGACATAAACAAATGAGTGAAACATAGATTTAAAAAAAAGAAAACATTTGTTTGATGTTTTCTGCAGGTGAGGGTCATACATGAGGTGAATCTTTCATTCTACATGCTAATTTGAAAAAAAGATTTATGCATCAACTAAAGCGAAGATCATTGGACTGATTTCACTAAGGCTCGACTATCTGATGCTTCCAAAGATAATCTCAGCAGATGTTCCTGTGGTGTGAGGCGTGTTCAGAGTTGAACCTCCACGATCTGCTCAGAAGACAATCTGGGTTTACTTAATATCAAACATGTTCAATATTTACCATTAGAAATCCTGTTGTGTGGGGAGAACACAGAGGACAGCCGAGCACTCACTCTGGGCATTGTCATGTAGAACGCAACAATAGCCAATAGGGAAGCAAGCTGACTGAAGCAGGAAGCACAAATAACATCACCATGGCGACGATGGAACGCGAAGCGTCAAGTTAGATGGACGTCAGAAAGTGAGAAACAACTTGTTGATGGAAACAGCACGAGTGTTTCTACAACATGTCTGTAAAACAAACATCAATCAGGTAACAGCTAGCCATTTGTTATGTCACGTTTGACGGCGTGAGACGATGTGTTCTTATTCTAAATCAGATAGTGTGTGGCATGCTGAGTCAAATGTCCTGCTGCTGTCACACACTATCCGAACTGAACTGTTCAATCTGTCATAATTTGTTGTTCTGTGTGGGCTCTCCCCATGTTTACTTAGCTTTAGTTTACCATAATGTTAGCATGCTAACTTTGTCTAATCAGCTCCCATCACAAGAAGCATTCTTCAGAGGATGATGGGAGTGTCTACTTATGCAATCATGCGGTTGTATAATAGGAAGTATGATGAAAAGTTTTGGATGGCGCTAGATAACAATCCATGAATCATCCTGAAGGAAACATGAATATCTAAAGAACTTTGAGGTCAGCTAAATGTTTTAATAGAGAGATGCTGTTGGTGTTGATCACAATGGTTCATTCAAGAATAAAAGTGGAGATCTAAAAGCTGTGCTCCTTCAGTACCTGGCTGGAGAACTGAACCACGCCCACTCTGGTGGCATTGAGTCCGATGTCCAGGGTGGTGAGCATGTTGATGATGAATATCCTCATGTTCTCAAAGTCCTGAGATCTAACACTACCAGAGCCATCGATGAGGAAGACCAGATCCACCGGACCAGACTTACACTTCTGCTCAGGAGCTGAGACGTGAAAAACCAAACAACGTTAGACCTGAAAAAGATATTTTCAACAAAAATTATACACACAGCTCATTTACATATTTAAAGCTACAGACACAGAAACAGCCTGTTCTGAGCAGGGCTGAAATAGAGGGGTTTATAGACATGATCAAATACAGGATCAGAGTGGATTTACAACAACACACTTCACACACATGATGAAGAGGAGGAGGATGTGAAACCTTAAGGCTTTATTCAGACTGCCGCTGCAATCAGATTTTTCCCCAAATCAGATCAGAATCCAATCTAACTGCCTGACTGTTCACATTATAAATTGCCAGTGATCAGATCCACTTTGCCTGTCTGTATTGACATGATCTGATCCACATTGATTTCTATGGTAACAGATTACGCGCAGCAGATACAAAATAATACAAATAAATCAAATAAGGACGGACAGTTCCATGTACAAGTAATAAATGGTAGATTTTCACCACTGATGTAAACGTAGGATTAGCCTGTTACTAATCCCATTCATACAACGCATTTGTTGGTTCTCTAATATCAGAGTTGTGCCCCCTCAGTTTATTAACTCAATGTTACAACGTTGTTGATTTATATTAAGAACTAAATAAAGTTAATAATTAATGATACAACATTTATAACCACATTTTACTCTGTAAAACCAAACATAAATGTTGACCAAAAGGGATATTACGATTCAATCAACTCCCGACACAATGTTCACAATACGATCCTTTTAAGTTTAATTTCACAAAAAGAAACATTTTGACTAACAAAGGTTTCTTACATTTTTTCAGGAAAACACCAATGAACCTCATAATCTCTTTGGCTCGTGAAATCGTTTTAGCAAGCAGGGCTACAAACCCGCTTGTTAGTATGGTTTGGCTTTGCAGCTGTCATGGTAACGCCTGCCTGTCACAACCAACTTCCTGACACTCACAATATTACTGGGATTTGTTTTTCAGACTACCGATGTGAATCTTGACACATTTGAATCGATTTTTGAGTGCCTCACAATTAATCTTTTCCATTTGACCGCATATTAGCTCCTGCAAAACCCCAACACATTGGTGCCCCGTGTGAGGCCCTTAATAAACCAGCTTTGCTGCAGTGTTCTCCTGGAACTCACAGTACTGTGGGAGGACCATATCGAGGAGGCCAAGGAGAGAAAGAGGGAAAAATACACTGAGCTCGTGGAGTGTTGCATCTAGTGGATGTATGTTGTAAATGTGTGTGTGCCTGTGTGTGTGTGTGTGTGTGTGTGTGGGCAGCTGATTGCACAAGATGATCAACTTGTCCATCATGTGTTCGATTGGAACAGACACATTTATGCACTTCTTCACTTTAAGCTGTGTACCGTGCATCTGCACTTCCTGTTTGATGTTTGGGCCATGTGTTATTTAGTCTATGTGAGTCTCCCTGCAACCAGATTTAACTCCAGGTCCAAATAAAGTCACCTGATCCACTTTTCACACAGGTGAGCTTCAGTGTGCAGGAATCCCTCCCACACTTCCTCTTTTTCGTCCCAAAGTGAGTGAAAGTGTAGATGTGAAGTACCTGACACAGAGAGGAGGACGAGGACGATGAAGAGACTGGCTGCTCGGATCAAACTCATGGCTGCTCCTCTCCTCTCTCGCTGGGACTTTACGGACGATCAAACATGTTAGCAGGTGGAATAATAATAATAAGAAGACAGCAGCACTCAAACATTAGCAGACTCTACTTACATGTGAA
The DNA here is from genome assembly GCF_947650265.1 of Symphodus melops. Taxonomy (NCBI): domain Eukaryota; kingdom Metazoa; phylum Chordata; class Actinopteri; order Labriformes; family Labridae; genus Symphodus; species Symphodus melops. Next base: position 1,124,720 of record NC_136694.1, read on the forward strand.
GAAGAGTATGGTCTGAAAGAAGACTCTGCAGGCAGTGAGCCGATGACACAAATCAGAGTGTTTGTAATATCTACACTTCCTTCTACACTTCCTTCCTCTTTACATGATCAACATATTTGATAAGGCACTGGGTATGACTTGTTCTGGTGAAGAGTCCTCGCAATATATGCAGTATTAAATGTGTTATTGTATGTCAGAATCACAGATACAATAATTAATTATTATTCATATAATTTGTCTTTAAATGACACCAACACGGGGCATTTTTAAACTTGATGATATAATATAAAAGTTATATTTCTTCATGAAGTACGAAAACCAGAAAAATAATGAAAACAAGATATTTCCGTCTTGAATTTCCCTCGGGATCAATAAAGTATCTATCTATCTGTCTATCTGTCTGTCTGTCTGTCTGTCTGTCTGTCTGTCTGTCTGTCTGTCTGTCTGTCTGTCTGTCTGTCTGTCTGTCTGTCTGTCTGTCTGTCTGTCTGTCTGTCTGTCTGTCTGTCTGTCTGTCTATCTATCTATCTATCTATCTATCTATCTATCTATCTATCTAGCCATCTAGCATCTATATCTCATTTATTGATGCATCTGTCAATCATACACTTGAACATATATGATGTAATAATGTTGTTATGCTTCATGTCAGAAAGCCTCGGTCACTCTGAGCTACAGTCAGACACCACACACATCTCTGTGTCCTTCTTTCAAACTCTGAATAAGACTGATCCTGTGTTCAGGGGCGGGTCCAGACTCCTTTGACCGGGGGGGGGGGGGCAACTGGTGCTGGTGGCACAGTGGCAGTGTGTGTGTGTCCATGCATCGAGGCTATAGTCCTCACACAGGCAGGTTCCCTCTCTCTCTCCCTGGTTTCTGACTGTATCCACTGTCCAATCCAATAAAGGCTAAAAATAAATCTTAAAAAGAAGAACCAGCAGCTTGGCTTCATTCTCACTGTTGCACCAACATCCTGTTGTGAAACGACTTCCAGGTATCAACATGAAGAGTCTGGTTTCCTGAGAATCAGCAGAAGTGGGCCAACACATTCCTGACTGATACACAGGAAATGTCAAAGGTGGCTGTTGGAGGGTTGAGCTGCTGGAGTCATATCCTTTGTCATATCTTTCATTTTGATTGACTGCACAGAGTCCTGATAGAACAATCTTTGGGATGAATCAGAGTCAGGCCTTCTGGTCCAACATCAGTGTTTGACCTCACTCATGTTCTTCTGGATGCTCAAGAATTCCCATAAACACTCCTAAACCTGGTGGACAGCGTTCCCAGAAGAGCTGAAGCTGTTGTAGCTGCAAACACGCATGCACGCCACCTCTAGCGTCTCTACAGACTGTCTGCACGCCACCTCTAGCGTCTCTACAGACTGTCTGCACGCCACCTCTACCGTCTCTACAGACTGTAGTCAAACGGGGTTGGCGGCGCTCTGACAGTGAAGTCAGTGATGGATCAGCTCTGACGTCTCGTCACTTTATCTCCAGTGTTTCCTGTTTAACGACTCGGTTCAACAACTTTAGTTTGGAGAGAAGAAGTCAAAGAAGGTGACGACGAGATTTCACTCCAAAAGTGGAGTCAAGATTTAAAGATGTGTCCGAACGTCTTCTCTGTGTCCGAGCTTCTTCATGATGGGAGTCAGAAGTTTTTAGTCAAAGTGAAACTGAGTCCAACTGTCCAAAGATTCACAGAGTTTATCTCCTTTTCTTTATTCCAACCTTTAAACATTCAGTAAGTCTCAAACAGCCTGTTTACCTTTACAATGCTTTCACTGTTTACAACATGTTTTTCCTTCTTCTGTTTCCAGGAGCAGAGAATCAGATCCGTGGATGCATTGATGGGTGAGGAGGGAGACCTTATACTCAATTCTGTGTTTGATGGGGAGCCAGTGAAGGGATTTGAGGATGGGGGTGATGTGTTGGTGTTTCTGCACCCTCATCAGGATCCTGGCAGTCCTGTTTTGGATGCTCTTGCCAGGGATCCCAACAGAGTGTTGGAAGGAGAGCAGATATTTCCAGCATGAAAGCTGAGTTGGGTTTTGGGGGCCGCTCGATGAGAAGCACAGTCATGGGATGAGTTTACATTTAAATGCAAGACAGTGGCAGGAGGAAGTTGGAGGTAGTAGGATGGGGGACGAGTCCAGGTCCTGTGGGTGGATGATAGCGAGGCCACCACCACGGCCAGTGCTGCAGGCTGCCTCTAAGTAACTGTAGCCAGGGGGACAGGCTTCATTTAGGGCAGAGTCAACCTCTGGCTGCTGCCAACTTCCTGTCACACACATGAAGTCCACTTTTCTTTCTCTCATGTCTCTTCAGTCAGCCTGGATTTATTCTTGATGGATTGAGTGTTGAGGAGTCTGTGGGCTAAATCTCTGTAGAGGTCTCAGGGCAGTCAAATCCAGTCCGCTCAGGCTGGAGTCCACTCCACCAAATGTGTCCAGCCCAGAGTGCGGAGGTCTCTCCTTGTTGTACCGTACTATCCATCAAGAACATTACGTTCCCAGAATGCAGGCCTGCTCGTGGTGCCTATAGTCTCTAAAAGTACTATGGGAGGTAGAGCCTTTAGTTATCAGGCACCGCTCCTTTGGAATCGTCTACCAGTCGGGGTCCGGGAGGCAGACACACTAGGTACTTTTAAGAATAGACTTAAAACTTTTCTTTTTGATAAATCTTATAGTTAGGGCTGGCTTAGGACCAGCTCATAGTTATGCTGCTATAGGCTTAGACTACCGGGGGAACTGGCACCAGGATCTCTTATCTCTCTCTCCCTCTTTCTCTCCCAGCTTTCTCACCTTATAGTAATAAGATATGTCTATAGTGACAAGCAGTAGCTTGTCACTATCTTTGTATTCTAACCTCTCCTTTTGAGCTCTCTTAGGTTCCTTGAGCTCTCTTAGGTTCCTTGGGACTGTTGGTGAGGATGGCCTGCCCAAACAACCCCCCCCCCCCCCCTCCCCCTGAGGATGGCCTGCCCAGACCCCCCCCAACCTATCCCATCCTATTCTTCTTTCTGCATCTTGTCCCATCTCCCCATCCCATTTTCAAGCCCAGCACAGTTTAGCAGATGGCTGTTCCGTCATGGGCCCGGGTCTGCTGAAGATTTCTGCCTGTTAAAAGGAAGTTTTTTCTTGCCACGCTATGACGGATTAAGCTGGGCTCTTGTAATATAGCCATCAGTAAGGTCCTTTACCTGCTTTTTGTAAACATAACAATGAGCATGGTCTTGTTACCTGCTCTTTTGTTAATGTTAACAGACAAACAGTAAGGTCCTTTACCTGCTTTTGTAAAGTGTCTTGAGATAACGCCTGTTATGAATTGACGCTATATAAATAAAGATTGATTGATTGATTGATTGATTGATTGTCCGGGCTGGAGTGTGGAGGTCTGGCTGCATTTCCTGTGCAGATGTTTGCTGGAGAAACGGCGTTCCCATGACGTGTCAGGCGTGCGACGGATGACCATAGAGACGGGATGTTTGCAGCAGAGCGGCTGTGAGGTTTATGGAGGGTTAATTTTCAAAGGGGGCTCGGCCTCCACGTGGACTCACACTTTGATATGTGTGGTGAACATGATGAGGCCTTTCTCTCTCTCTCTCTCTCTCTCTCTCTCTCTCTCTCTCTCTCTCACTGTGGAGGAATAGAGAGAGAGAGACTGCTACACAGGAAACGCAGCGCAGCAGTTTGGGGGTTTGGTGCCTTGCTCAAGGGTCTGAGCTGTTAAAGCGGTGCAGAAAGGTGGGGGGTGATGTCATAGTGATGTCATGGAGCTGACACAGACAGGCTCTTACGGGAGATCCAGTCCTCAGGTAAAGTCTGGCTTCACTCTGATCCTGGTCTGATCAGGTCCCAGAGAGAGTCCTGGAGGATCCACATGTGCTGCTCTCTTCTCTGCATCACAAACTCAACTCACTTTAAAGCACATTTGAACTTGAACACAGACTTTCCATGAAAACAGACTGTGTGTCCACTAGAGGGCGCTGTCAGCATGCTGTCACACACACACACACACACACACACACACACACACACACACACACACACACACACACACACACACACAGGTGAAGCTTGTTGATCCTTTAAGGAGCTAAAGTGTCACTTTCAGTGGTCTCTGAGAAGACTTTAAAAAGTCTCCCTAAATGATCCTTCCAGAATAAAAACCCTCTGAGACAGCTCCAACTCCTGATTTCAAAGTCCTGCAGGTCAAAGTGTCAAATAAACGTCAAGTCCTTTAAAGCATCATCGAGCTGGAAACAGACAAACTGCACTCTCAACCGTTCACACACTTTCTCTCTTTCAGGATCATCGACTGGATCGATCGTTGCTGCTGCTGCTGTCCCGGGAAGTCTTTTGGTTGGTGTTCTCGTTGCCACAGGTCGCATCAGTTGTCGTAGAGGTGAGTTAAAGAACATAAAGTCTACCTGTGTGTCTCTCTGTCAGAGTGGTGTCAGTAGTTGTCTGTCCTCAGTGCTCTTCACTCTGTTTTCTCCTCTCAGTCTGATCACTCCTGATTTGTAGTTTCTTCTTCCTGCAGACGAGGAGAAAGGTGAACCAATCAGAGAGCGCGCTGAATCCGACCTTCTAGCTGAGTGTAGTCAGGTAGACTCACGTGCTGTTCCTTCAAACCTCTGACTCTGTCTCTCCAAACTTCTTGAAGCTAATCTGCCTCCATCCCAACATGAAGAAGATTTCATCTGTTTGAAGACCATGTTAGGGGGATCGGTGGATCAGTGGTTCATCTGCCCATCCAGTGTACAGAGGCTGTACTCCTCCATGCGGGCAGTCTGGGTTCAAATCCGACCTGTGTCTCCTGCATGTTTAACGTTTAAAGGGACACTTCAGCTGTGTATCATTAGAAACATGGTCGTGAGTCCGGCCCTCATTTTGACCTGAGACGAGAAAAATGTTTTTCTATGCTTGAAAGTTTGTGATGCAAAAAGTGTCATATTGCATCACCGCTGAGTTAAAGCACATGGTCACTGGTTCAGATCCCAGACTCTCCTGTCCACCATGTTAAAGTGCCCTTGAGCAACACTGAACCCTGCATGAAGAAGTGCTTTCTAACTGCTGGAATCCAAAACAAAGTGCTTGAAGCTGTGAAAGGTTCAGACTAACCAACATGAATAAAAGCTGCTGACTGAAGAGAAGTGAGTGAATGTTTTGCAGCTGAAGTCAAATCTAATGTTTTCTTTAGTGTTCCTGATATTGATCATGATGTGTCTCCTTTTGATGATGTCATCAGTTTATCCGTCACAGTGAGCTCAAACAAATCCAACAGTGATGCTCCCGAGTGTTCACCTTCATCTGTGTGTTTAATGTGAAGAGAGGACGGCTGATAGAGGGAGACGAGCCACACATTCAAACCTGCAGCACTGACATGTTGTTTTGTTTGTCCTCATGTTTTAGTTGTTGACGAGCCACAGACAGTTTTCCACATGCTGAGAAATCAAAGTGTCCTCTGTTTGAGGACTGTTGATTCAGACTGCTTCACTTTGATCCAGGTGTAAACTGGACTCTGTTTCCTGTTGTTGACTTCATCAGCGTTCATGTCTGTTGACGCTGTACACTGATGCTGATGATCTTCACTCACAGCTTCTTCATTTCTCTACAAACGTTTGAATCAAAGATGAAACGTGTCAAAGTGTGTCTTCTGACTGTCCAACACTGAAGGACACAAAGCAGCTTCACTTCTGTCCTCTGACTTGATCTGATAACAAGAGGAAACTTTACACACTGAATCATGTGACCAGTGTGAAGAAATAGGACACGCTGAAGGCTTTCATGTAAATGTTAGGAAGGCTTCTTATTTATTGGCTGTCTATCACCATGGGCCTCAGGTCAGCATGTATGAACTTCACTTCTGCTTTATTTCTTCACATTCAAGTCAAAGGCTCATAAAGGAGGAAACAGAGCTAAACACACATGGGAGAGTTCAAAGGTCAGTGTGAAGGTGAAGAGGAGCGAGTGCACTCTTTAAATGAGCACACTTTATTAACTCACTTTAATCATATTATTTATTTATATTCATAATTAATGTTCATTTTCTTTTTAAAGCCGAGGAAGAGGAGTGACTCCTGTTCCAGAGAGGGAGTCTGTAAACCTAACCTGGCTCTCATTTAGAATTGTTTCATACACACAAAACAGAACCTGAAACTGGTGGACTCTTTACATTTCCCACGCAAACTTTATGTTCAACTGTTCAGCACACTCTGACCCAGGCGTACGCACATTTAGGGGCAAAGAGGGCAAAAAAACCGACCAATCAGAGGGGAAGGAGAAACCAGGAAGTGACCTGAGGCAGATGAAGAGGAGAAGTGAGATATAAATGGGGAATAGCGCCATCTGCTGGTGCACAAACAACAATACGGGTTGTTCCCTCCACCTCCCTTTAGCAACAGTGCAATGCTGCCATCTGCTGTTGAAAAGGTGGAATGACATTAAGAGGGTTTCTCTGGATTTTTCACATATTTGGAGTTCAAGATCAAGTAATGAAAAAGATTAAAACTATTGATCTTTTAATGAACAGATGACTTTGTTCATGTTTTTTTTGTTTTATTTCCCTTTATTTATCGACAGTATGATCTGAAAACGTTTTTCAAATGACTGAAGCAGTTTTTTTAAAGCCTGATCAGGAGGACTCCCAGAGGATCCAAAAACCCTCCACAACAACTCCACCGTCACGCTCCATACTCTTCTTCTAAACTGCACGAGGCTTTAACATGTTTGTTTTTAATGTGTGATTTAACAGTGAGGTCTTTTACTGTGTGAAGCTGTCGGATAAAGCTGGATCTGTAAAGTGTGATCTGATGTTATTTCATTCAAACCATCTTTTGTGTGTCAGTGATTGTCCTGACTGTCGACCTAATCTGTCCTAAGACTTGTGTATATAGGACTCTAATAAAGAGATGAACACAATACATGCAGAAAGTGATAAATACAGAAAAGGATGAGGAATTTGTTTGTAGAGAAAGTTCAGTCAGGAAGACGATATTTTGCATGTTTTATTGTTTGTTCTCATTCTTTCCTGTATGACAGCAGCTGTTGAAGCCATGACTTTGATTTATGTTCCTTCAATGATTTCAGTCTATAACCATCAGGACTGACTCTGTAACCTCTGAGGAGAATCTAGAGTTCATTTCCTGACACATGAAGCACATGGTCTGTGTTGGATCAGCAGCAGCTGAAGATCAGAGAAGATGTGATGAAGCCTGGATTACATTCATGAAGTCATCCTGCATTAAAGCTGCAGAGAGGAAACGTCACAGCTCCAAGGATGTGGAATGAACATGCTCCTCAGCTCGCTCCAATGTCCAGGCACTCTGTGTCTTTAATCTAAAATCCAACAGCATTACCTTCAAATGCAACGGCTTCCTTGAGGTGAACCTCTGAAGTCTGGCTGGTTTGAACTTGTCTTTGGGACAGAGGGAGCAGTGGACCTGACTGCAGCATGTCGTGCAGCGTTCCACTGCAGGCTTTCCACCTCACTGAATGATCCAATGATGCATCTAAAGAGGATATAAAATGCTTTCTGTTACATGAACTTCAATTCAAATGAATGTATACAGCCTGCAGACGTACATTGTCTTTCCTTACAGGTCAAATGGACACTTGCAGCAGGTAGTGTACATGAGGCCTTACGTATGTAGAAGAAGAAATAATGACTATGACACTACGGGTTCAAGTCCGGCATTCAAAAACATAGTGAAGTGAAAGTGAAAGAAGACACTTGAGTCATTTAGTATGTTATGTTAGAAAGAGCATTGACTAGTATCAACAATAAAAGTATTGATGGTGCAGAAGCCTGCTGTTTCTCTGTCATTTCACTTCCTATTCCTTTTGTTTATATGCTTTAGTACACAACAGAGGTGGACAAATACACATTTCAATTGTGCCATAAAGTCCTGACACCTTGTGATCCCACTTGTGCACTTCAACAGGTGACATCATGAATGAGCTGGTCGACCTCTGGGAAAACATCATGGTGTGCTGCTGCATCGTGTCGGTAGCTTGGCTGTCTCACATATCACGTTTGTGAGTTCAGAAAGAAACGTTTGCAACAACAGAGTTTACAACAATGTTTTATAACGCTGCAAACACATACATGCTAACAGTGACTTTACCTTATGCACTCAAAAGTTACTAATCACTGACAACTTCAAGTGTTGATACTAACCGCTTTGGTGAAAGTGAACGTTGATTTAAAAGGACAACCCAAACCGACATCATGTCACATCCGGTAATCTGCATCATTAATGACTCCTGTATTGATGAAGAACACAAGAAAGCATGGATTTACTTTCTGTTGAGAAGCAACATCAGTAACTCACCGCTGCATATGTCGACTCGCTGCTCTTCGTCCAATCAAAAAGCAGGTGAAAACGTCCTTTCAAGTTGTCCCTTCCTCGTGGTATTTTGCGCTTCATATCAGTTAACACAGCTCTGAGGGAGAAACTGTGCAGACATGTGGCTCTTTGTTACATAACACAATCCAGCTGTGTTTCAGAGCAGGCTGTGTGCGGCCAGGAGAAATACAGACCAATAAACAATCAGCTGTTTAAACACAGCCGGGATTTTTAATGCTGCTGTCTTACGGGACCAATCAACAGACTGCAGTGTTTAGCTCCACCTTTAACCCCGGCTGTAGTGTCGATGGACACGCCTCTCTCTCTCTCTCTCTCTCTCTCTCTCTCTCTCTCTCTCTCTCTCTCTCTCTCTCTCTCTCTCTCGCTCTCTCTCTTTCTCTCTCTCTCTCTCTCTCTCTCTCTCTCTCTGTCTCTCTCTTTCTCTCTCTCTCTCTCTCTCTCTCTCTCTCTCTCTCTTTACTGTACCCTTTAAAACGAGTTTAATTCTTTCAAAAAAAAAAAGATTTGATTGAATCTTTCTTGAACCAATCAAGGAATCGATGTGGAGTGATGGATCGTTGAACTCCGAGGTCTCCTCATTACAGAAAAGACGGCACTTTTCATCTGATTTAAAGCCAGATACTGCTTCCTGACAGTGACTCCGCCCACTGACACATCTCCTGCACACCCTCTGTAAAGTAGTGCTCTCAGTGGTTCAATTCAGCTTTCAATAACTTTATGTCTTTCAAGCAGCAGGAACTGAGCCATCGACTGGAGGAGTTTGATATCAGCATGTTAAACATTCAAACTTCTCCCTGTGAAGACGGAAGAAGAAGAAGAGAAATCTCAGTCCTCACAGCTTCATGAAAACCAAACTGAAGAGAGCAGAGACACACATCATATAAAAACAGAAGCTGATGGAGAGGACTGTGGAGGAGCAGAACCAGACAGAGACTTTAATCAAGACAGTCATTTACAGCCACAAACTTTTCACTTGCCAATAATTCAGCTGTTCAGTGTGTAAAATAAGTTGTTCTTCTCGAGCAGCTGTTGTGGTACACATGAGGACCCACACGAGAGAAACCCTTCAACTGTTCAATTAGTGGTAAAACAATTGTATCGAAATAGAGATCTGAAGTCCCACAGGGCAGTTCACACAAGAGAGAAACCATTTAGTTTTTCAAGTGTGTCGTAAAAGTTTTGCATGAAATGAAGATCCAAAGTCCCACACAGCAGTTCACATGGGAGAGAAACCATTTAGTTGTTCAGTTTGTGGTAAACATTTGCACAAAACGGAGATCTGAAGTCCCCATGGCGGTTCACACAGGAGAGAAACTGTTTTGTTGTTCAGTTTGTGGTAAAAGATTTGCATGTAATGGAACTCTGAGGCTCAGGCCCGCCCCTCCCTAAACACAGAACACGCGCTGTGCGTAGGGCCCCGCGATCCATGGGGGGCCCCATTTTGCGCAAGTGAATTGAATTTCCCTCAGGATGAATAAAGGATGATCAATCTCTGCAAATGCACAAAGGGTGCGTGTGAATTTTGCAGAGTTGCGCGTAGAGCACCGCCACCAAGTCAGCCCAAGGCAAGAGAGAGAGAGAAAAAAAGAGACGCAATGATTGAAAGCCCATCTGACCAATCAGCGGTCAGATGGGCCGGCAGGCAGTTTTTTGCAGGCAGAGAGTAGAGAGAGAGAGAGAGATGGCTTCCAAATGTCAATATGATTTGGGAGCTAGCAAAAGAAAGAAAAAGTCCAAGCAAGAAGAGGCTCGTGCTTCACTTGAAGGTGGGTATGTTGTTGTCGCATATAAACATAAACTGCTGGCATGTCTGCTCGTGCTAATCATGAGACAGAAGAGATGATAATTGTGTCTAGATGTGGACTGGAGATTACATTTTCAAGTGGCCCTGATGACCATTTACTAAAGGTCTTGTTGTCCAGTTTGTAGTAAAATATTAGCACAAAATGGAGATCTGAAGTACAACATGGCAGTTCACACAGGAGAGAAACCATTTAGTTGTCAAGTGTGTAGTAAAAGATTTGCATGAAATGAAGATTTAAAGTCCTACATGGCAGTTCGCATAGGAGGGAAACCATTTAGTTGTTCAGTTTGTGGTAAAACATATGCACTAAAACAGGGGTGTCCAAAGTGCGGCCCGGGGGCCATTTGTGGCCCTTGAGTGGATTTTTTGTGGCCCTTGACTTCAAATCGAAGAATCAGAAGATTTTGGTCCCAGGCCTCATCAGATGGCATATTTCGTTCTTTTTTTTCTTTTTCATGTTAGCGAGGGAGACCTATAAAAGCCTGACAATTCTTTCCAAAAAATTAGAACACAACAGTTTCCCACTGCAATTAGTTATTGTGTATTTACATTATTTTTTGAAGAGGTCAAAATACAAAAAGTTCCTTCCAATATTTAAAAAACCCCCCCAAAAAAACCCTGTGGCCCGTGAGCGATTCTAACGCGACAATTTTGGCCCGCAAGAAAAAAACTTTGAACACCACTGCACTAAAAGGACAGCTGAGGGGACACTTGGCAGTTCACACAGGAGAGAAACCATTTAGTTGTCAAGTGTGTTGTAAAAGATTTGCATGAAATGAAGATTCAAAGTCCTACCTGGCAGTTCACACAGGAGAGAAAGCATTTAGTTGTCCAGTTTGTAGTAAAATATTTGCACAAATGGAGATCTGAAGTCCAACATGGCAGTTCACACAGGAGAGAAACCATTTAATTGTCAAGTGTATGGTAAAAGATTTGCATGAGATGGAGATTCAAAGTCCTACCTGGCAGTTCACACAGGAGAGAAACCATTTAGTTGTTCAGTTTGTGGTAAAAGATTTCCCTGGAATAGAACTCTGAGGCTCCACTTGGTAGTTCACACGGGAGCAAAACCATTTAGTTGTTCAGTTTGTGGTAAAACATTTACACTAAAAGGACAGCTGAGAGGACACTTGGCAGTTCACACAGGAGATAAACCATTTAGTTGTCCAGTTTGTAGTAAAATATTTGCACAAATGGAGATCTGAAGTCCTACATGGCAGTTCACATAGGAGATAAACCATTTAGTTGTTCAGTTTGTGGTAAAAGATTTGCCTGGAATGGAACTCTGAGGCTCCACTTGGTAGTTCAAAAGGGAGACATGAAGATCCGAATGACATGACATGAAGATCCGAAGTACCACATGGCAGTTCACACGGGAGCAAAACCATTTAGCTGTTCAGTTTGTGGTAAATCGTCTGCGCTAAAAGGACAGCCGAGGGGACACTTGGCTGTTCACACAGGAGAGTAACCATGTTGTTGTTCAGTTTGTGGTAAAACATTTGCACTAAAAGGGCAGCTGAGAGGACACTTGACAGTTCACACAGGAGAGAAACCATTTAGTTGTCCAGTTTGTAGTAAAATATTTGCACAAAATGGAGATCTGAAGTCCAACATGGCAGTCCACACAGGAGAGAAACCATTTAGTTGTCAAGTGTGTAGTAAAAGATTTGCATGAAATGAAGATTCAAAGTCCTACCTGGCAGTTCACACGGGAGAGAAACCATTTAGTTGTTCAGTTTGTGGTACAAGATTTCCCTGGAATAGAACTCTGAGGCTCCACTTGGTAGTTCACAAGGGAGAAAAACCATTTAGTTGTTCAGTTTGTGGTAAAACATTTACACTAAAAGGACAGCTGAGAGGACACTTGGCAGTTAACACAGGAGATAAACCATTTAGTTGTCAAGTGTGTAGTAAAAGATTTGCATGAAATGAAGATTCAAAGTCCTACATGGCAGTTCACACAGGAGAGAAACCATTTTGTTGTCATGTGTGTTGTAAAAGATTTGCATGAAATGAAGATTCAAAGTCCTACCTGGCAGTTCACATAGGAGGGAAACCATTTAGTTGTTCAGTTTGTGGTAAAACATCTGCACTAAAAGGACAGCTGAGGGGACACTTGGCAGTTCACACAGGAGAGAAACCATTTAGTTGTTCAGTTTGTGGTAAAAGATTTGCCTGGAATGGAACTCTGAGGCTCCACTTGGTAGTTCACACGGGAGACATGAAGATCCGAATGACATGACATGAAGATCCGAAGTCCCACATGGCAGTTCACACAGGAGCGAAACCATTTAGTTGTTCAGTTTGTGGTAAAAGATTTGCATGAAATGGAGATTCAAAGTCCTACCTGGCAGTTCACACAGGAGAGAAACCATTTAGTTGTTCAGTTTGTGGTAAAAGATTTCCCTGGAATAGAACTCTGAGGCTCCACTTGGTAGTTCACACGGGAGCAAAACCATTTAGTTGTCAAGTGTGTTGTAAAAGATTTGCATGAAATGAAGATTCAAAGTCCTACCTGGCAGTTCACACAGGAGAGAAACCATTTAGTTGTCCAGTTTGTAGTAAAATATTTGCACAAATGGAGATCTGAAGTCCAACATGGCAGTTCACACAGGAGAGAAACCATTTAATTGTCAAGTGTATGGTAAAAGATTTGCATGAAATGGAGATTCAAAGTCCTACCTGGCAGTTCACACAGGAGAGAAACCATTTAGTTGTTCAGTTTGTGGTAAAAGATTTCCCTGGAATAGAACTCTGAGGCTCCACTTGGCAGTTCACATAGGAGGGAAACCATTTAGTTGTTCAGTTTGTGGTAAAACATCTGCACTAAAAGGACAGCTGAGGGGACACTTGGCAGTTCACACAGGAGATAAACCATTTAGTTGTCCAGTTTGTAGTAAAATATTTGCACAAATGGAGATCTGAAGTCCTACATGGCAGTTCACATAGGAGATAAACCATTTAGTTGTTCAGTTTGTGGTAAAAGATTTGCCTGGAATGGAACTCTGAGGCTCCACTTGGTAGTTCAAAAGGGAGACATGAAGATCCGAATGACATGACATGAAGATCCGAAGTACCACATGGCAGTTCACACGGGAGCAAAACCATTTAGCTGTTCAGTTTGTGGTAAATCGTCTGCGCTAAAAGGACAGCCGAGGGGACACTTGGCTGTTCACACAGGAGAGTAACCATGTTGTTGTTCAGTTTGTGGTAAAACATTTGCACTAAAAGGGCAGCTGAGAGGACACTTGACAGTTCACACAGGAGAGAAACCATTTAGTTGTCCAGTTTGTAGTAAAATATTTGCACAAAATGGAGATCTGAAGTCCAACATGGCAATCCACACAGGAGAGAAACCATTTAGTTGTCAAGTGTGTAGTAAAAGATTTGCATGAAATGAAGATTCAAAGTCCTACATGGCAGTTCACATAGGAGGGAAACCATTTAGTTGTTCAGTTTGTGGTAAAACATATGCACTAAAAGGACAGCTGAGGGGACACTTGGCGGTTCACACAGGAGAGAAACCATTTAATTGTCAAGTGTGTTGTAAAAGATTTGCATGAAATGAAGATTCAAAGTCCTACCTGGCAGTTCACACGGGAGAGAAACCATTTAGTTGTTCAGTTTGTGGTAAAAGATTTCCCTGGAATAGAACTCTGAGGCTCCACTTGGTAGTTCACAAGGGAGAAAAACCATTTAGTTGTTCAGTTTGTGGTAAAACATTTACACTAAAAGGACAGCTGAGAGGACACTTGGCAGTTAACACAGGAGATAAACCATTTAGTTGTCAAGTGTGTAGTAAAAGATTTGCATGAAATGAAGATTCAAAGTCCTACACGGCAGTTCACATAGGAGGGAAACCATTTCGTTGTTCAGTTTGTGGTAAAACATATGCACTAAAAGGACAGCTGAGGGGACACTTGGCAGTTCACACAGGAGAGAAACCATTTAGTTGCCCAGTTTGTAGTAAAATATTTGCACAAAATGGAGATCTGAAGTCCAACATGGCAGTTCACACAGGAGAGAAACCATTTTGTTGTCATGTGTGTTGTAAAAGATTTGCATGAAATGAAGATTCGAAGTCCCACATGGCAGTTCACACAGGAGCGAAACCATTTAGTTGTTCAGTTTGTGGTAAAACATCTGCACTAAAAGGACAGCTGAGGGGACACTTGGCAGTTTACACAGGAGAGAAACCATGTTGTTGTTCAGTTAGTAGTAAAACATTTACATGAAATCGAACTGAGGCTCCACTTGGCAGTTCAGTTTTCAAGTTGTTTTCAAACTGTTTGTTTTGCTTTCTTCATAATAAACACTGTTCGAACGTACAATAAACATTCTTGATTGCAATATTTTTTTGATTGTATTTTGTAAATTGGCAAGTTGTTCATGATATTTACTGACCCACTTACAGAGTGCTTTATGAAACATTTCAACTGTTTAAGAAATCCAACGAGAGCAGAGGTTATGATACCCACAAGCATCCAATAAGGATTGAAGTGTTCTCTGTGCAGTACAGGATTTGCTAAATCAATTGGAGATCTGAGGCGTCCTTTGGCTGTACAGAGAAGAGAGAGACCAGTTAGATGTTCAGTTTGTGGCCAAAGATTTGCACGAGCTGAGACTGACACATTGAGCTTCTGTCTGTCTCTCTCTGTACGTCATTTTCTGCACGTCTCTGAATTTACATCCTCATCATACCATGTATCTTTCAAAGTTCAAAGGTCGAGCATATCATGTTGGCACATAATAAACAATCCAAACAAGCACTAGAGATGCTACTCTGCAATAGAAGTTACGCTACACATGTTTCACATCATCAACACGTCCTTCCTGTGACATCACTGCGCTCCTTATAGGTGTGTGCATGTGTGTGTGTTTCTCACAGAGACAGATCTGGTGCTTGTGTTTTTTCTTTAGACTCTGGCCGTTGTCGTCTTTTAAAGGGATACTTCACCCATATGCATTAAGCGTTGTATCATTAGAAACATGGTAGTATTTTGTAGTAGTTTTTAATGGTTGTGCATCCAGCCTCATTTTGCACTGAGACAGGAAAGCTTCTTATCTCATTGTCTTAAAAGGAGCCTCCAATGACACAAAAAAATCCTCATTTTGCATCATCGGAGGCTGATTTGGTTAGCAGCTGTGAAAAGGCATTGCTAGTTCCTTTAGCAATTTATATCTTTTCATCCAGTTTACTTTGAACAAGCAAAGTGGAACACATTTAAAGGCCCGTCACATAACGACTTACCAGAGCCGGCCCAAACCCACTTGGTGCCCGAGGTGAGATTTGAGCTGCTGCCCCTTGAAGCCTGTTGCTACCAACTCCACCTCCAATCACAATATTCATGCACTTCTAAAAGACTGGCACACAGCTTGACCTTCTACAGCTCAGCTTTATTTCAAGCTGATATTCAATGGTACGGTCAGTGTCACTGTCACACTCGTCTGACTCCTCCCCCACAAAGAGCGGGTAGCGAGCAGCGGTGTTGTGATGCGTCAGCTCGAGCAGGGAGCATGAAAATAAAATCTGTTTTCTTTGCTTCTATTACTGAACGAAAGCGTGAAAATGAGGTTCAATCAAACAACAGGAAGTAAGAGCCCAACTAGCAGGGAACATTCCCACAAGAACATCTGGAATATGTTTAAAGGACATGTTGAAGATGGTCATCATTCAACATCATGTCCCTATAATGTGAACTGTTAAAGGAAGATTAGGTCACATTTGACACAGCAGAAATCCAGGATATGCTCTGAACATATCTGGGAGTCATGACTGTCTACAAGGAGTGACAGGCGAGTTGTCTGTGACGCTGCCTGAGTCGTATCTACGTCATGTTCACGTGGACGCGCTGGCTCCTCCCCTTCCTGTTTAAGTGAGGGAGGAGAGAAAAGAAGAAGAACAGACTGTACTCACTGATTCTCTGAAGCTCATAGAAGCCTTTCGAGATCATTTCCTGCTAGCACAACAATGCAGCCCAGAATACTAAACATGAGAGTGACATTATTTGATATCAATGAAAGTCATTAGTATCACTACATTCTTATCAGTAGTAACAAGAGCTCCATGTTAAGGAAGGAAATCAAGTCTCTGTCCATGTTGCTATGAGGAGCTCTACCTGAAATAAAGAGTGAAGGATCCAAGATTAGCTTGATGTCCACAATGGGACTTCTTTCTTTTTGTACGTGTGTCGTTTATGTGACGGTGGATTTTAATGGCGTGGCTCTGCCGTGGTGAAAATGGACTACTAAGAAACGTTCCCCGGTGCCTTCTTAGCGGTGAAATAATCCGGTCCTACCAAGAGGTTGGAATTGAAATAAAAGGAAAAGAGGCTAGCAGGCTACGAGTAACAACAGTGAATGGTTGTCACATTGAGAACAGTTGCTCTGGCTCACCTTCCTGTCCACTCCAACATCAACATGAATCCACAATAAGTATGATAGTACGACCAATGATGACTTGTTCCTGTTCAGATTCTTCATGTCTAGCCTCGATCCCTGAGCTGAAGGAGCAGCAGAAACAGCTGTGCTGCAGGTGACACAGGTGAATCCACTCCCTCCTATCAGGCCTCTCAGAAGAGGAGGAGAGCTCATTGTTCACTTTGCTCTCCAAATCACACCTGTTTCCTCTTTCTTTGCCCAGCGCGTCCACAAGTGACTCACTGTTGAAGTTCATGAGTTCAGTGATTCACTTTGTTTGTGACGCTCAGGCAGACTTGATTTATTGTTGATGAAAACATCAGCCTGTGTTTAAGGATACATGTGTGCCTGTTTGGATGATTGAACTTTATTTACAAGGATCTTGTGAAGCAGGCAGATGATGAATTGTTCCACTTTATTTCTCCTGAACAGGAACACCACTTGACAAATGAAGGCTGTGGAATCATCATCTCTCTGCCTTCATTCACATGCATCACCTCACCTTTGGATGTCTATGAGCTTCAGCCGTCATCATTTAGGTTCAAACACTTCCATGGATGTAGATATCCATCATGTTTGAGGCATACCCATGTACGACTGCACAAAGCATTCTGAGGTCAATGAAACGTGTTGAAGAAAACATCATCTGCGTCCCTTTTCACTCATCCTTACTTCTTCAACGCTCGGATGGAAACGGACTCGCTGGAAACGTTGCGGCAGCAAGGCATTGTGGGCCGGCATTATGTCGTCTTCTTTGTTAAAAGATGGTCGAATGTTTCCTGTGCTAAGAGGAGCTTATAAAAGAAACATTGATCCACCTTTTCTGAGCTGTTAGAGAATTCAAACGGCTCTAATCATGGCCGCCACTGAAACGCTCCCGGCTCATTTCACTCAGTTAGGAACCGTCCTGAAAAGACAATTCAAACGCACCCTGAGCAACATCCATCGACTTTCATTCTTGACTTCAGGTTATTGTAAATGATTTTTACCCAATCTATAAATGTTGTGTTCAAGCCAAAGTGTAAAAAACTCCAGTTGGCCCGGTCGAATGCTTCTTGGATGTCTAGACTGAGTAACATGCTATTGTGTCTGTTGGTCTTAGTAGCAGATGTTATCAGATTGAATGTTGGCCTGACATTGTGAGCACCTTGTCTAGCAGGAATAAACCCTGTTTGGTCCACTTGAATTCTTTTCTTTATATTCTTCTTCATCCTCTGTGCTCACATGTTTGTTCCTATCTTGAAATCATTACAGAGGAAGCTAACAGGCCGTGAGTTGGCTCCTTCCCCTCCTTATATGTCAGACTGAAATGAT
Source organism: Symphodus melops (assembly GCF_947650265.1). Taxonomy (NCBI): domain Eukaryota; kingdom Metazoa; phylum Chordata; class Actinopteri; order Labriformes; family Labridae; genus Symphodus; species Symphodus melops. Next base: position 1,142,628 of record NC_136694.1, read on the forward strand.
GGCTTCTGACCGTGTTGTTGGAGGCTAACCTGATGATAGAGCCAAATGAAAGACTTTCAACAATACTGCTGTGACTTCAGTCATCAGACATTTATTCAGTTCCTCCAGGAACCCGTCTGTGCCGGGGGATTTATTATTTAGAGCGTCTCATGTTTCTGGACATGAAATTGGCCGTGTCATGTCAGTGGCTTCTTCCTTTGATAAAGTTGGTAGTTGTAGTTTTTGAAGGGAAATATGTGATTTGCCTTGTTATCAGTCTGATTCATGATATAGATTCTCGTCGTGTTGAGAATGCTTCTGCTGTATCAGACGGTTTGAACACAAGTTGCTCGGAGGTGGGGTGAATTATTTTGGAAACTCTTCTATTTGATTGGGTTGAAATGCAAACAGGTGACTGGCTCTATGAGCCATCCCATAATATCTTTTGGCCCCTTCAGCTTTATATGTCAGTAAATCTTCAAGGTCATGTCTAGTTTGTTTCAGTTGAAGTAGTTTAGAGTTGTCTCATCTTCTCTCATGGTTCAACTCTAGTTCTCTTATTTTACAGTCCAACCACATTTGCTTTTCAAGTCTGGCTTTGTTTAGTCCAGATGTTAGTTCTGTTACTTTCCCCCCCTCCCATCAAACTGAAGGCCATCCTTGGCCATTCTCATTGATCTTGGAGTGTTCTTTTAGATTTGACTTCTTTTGACAGCTTCTCATTAGATACAAGAGACGTGTTCAATCTGCAGTATTTCAAAGGTTCACAGTTATTGTAATGGCTGCATCATCACTTATGGTTTTGCTCTCTATGTTTTTACTCTCTGTTTTTATAACAAATCTGTTTCTCTGTCTAGAACTTTGAAACACCTGAGTGAGGCACACGAGCTGGATTTGTCCCCCCTCACTCACACCTTTATCTCCTGATCAGAACCGATGCAACACGGACCGCTCGACACGGTCAGAAGTTCACACTGGTTACACTCGAGATCTGACTCCCCCCTGACCTGGCAGCTGCCCAGAGACTTGTGCATGCACCATTATAAGTTATAGCAATGAAAACTAGACAATTCCAGCAGAAATTGTGAGGGTGGTTGCCGTCTGTGTACGTGTTTCTGAGTTATACTGCAGTAAAACTGTTAGCGGGTCCTCGTTGTACTTCCACATTATGCCGGTGCTGTGATCTTCTTCACTTTATTTAATTAATACACTCTCTAAACTACTGCGGGGAGGTCCTCAGGCGAGACGCCGCACGGGCTCATGCATTATCCTCACTGTATCAACTAGGCTAAGCGCGTTTTACAAACTTATCCTACGGCGGGTCCTCGATGCAGGAAAAAGAATCCCACCGCTGCCACCAATGTAACCGAGCGTGTTTATGACGCCTACACTTAGGAAACTATAAAATAAAGAAGTACGGAGTCCTCCATGAATTGAACATACGTGTGCTCCTTTATTGCTACACACAGCGGACAACACAGCACGCACCCTTAAACACACACTTCCGTTCCTTGAACCTCTTCAAAATAAAAGGTAACTCTCAGAACATAATAAAATACCTTACACTACCTTATATTTTTACCAATAAATATAAAAGAATATACACTTGGTACAGCAGGCTAACATTTCAATGCTAAGGGCTATGCTACATTTATAAAATTGACCCTTTACCTTTGCTCCTATCCTTCTGATAAATGTCTGTATTGAGAGAGATGCCTTAAAGCCTGTGTCAGGGCAAATGGCGTCTGTGAGGAGTAGCGCCCAGGCAACCACCCTAATAATATTAACAATTGTAGTAGTGTGGTTTGCCTTTCAGGCAACCACCCTAATAATTAAGGTATGTATCATATGTGAATAAAAGAAAGAAAAACAAGTTGAACATTATGGTTATATGATATATGGTAAAAGAAACAGAGCCAGGTAAAGTCACAATAAATTCAAGCATTGCTTACTTCTTTCCCATCTTTAAACAACACAAATAAAATACTTGAGAGTGAACATCCTGAAAGTTTTGACTCATTTATATGAACTCGACTTTATTGAAGACACAAATACAGGAGGATGTCAGGAGATGGAATTCCAATATGAAGCTTGGAGTGGAGGATGGAGTCTGTGAGAATGAACATCTTGTCCAGAATCTTCTGTTTGTTTCAGACTCTTCCAATAGAAAGAAGAGAGAAACAGTTCAATGAGTGGGATAGACTAATATCACGGTACATATGGCGAGGGAAAAGACCAAGGAGAAGATTTCAAACTCTTCAACTGCAGAAGAAGAAGGGCGCTCTAAGACATTATGATATGTCTGCACAGTGGAGAACCCTGGTTTGCTGGCGCAGATCTGATTATCAAGCCAGATGGAAAACTATTGAAGAGAAGTTGTCAAAGAGCGTCCCAATCCAGGCATGTTTAGGGGATCAAAGATTGGTTGAAAAGCTCCTGGATAAAGGTAATAGCTGGATGAATTGATCCCTGAAAACATGGTTCAGTATTATCAGCAGGACTGGCCTGTCTGATGAAATAAAGATACTGAGGTGGTGCTGGCATGACCCCGACTTCACCCCCAACAAACTGGATGTTCCTTACAAGTGATGGACCAAACAAGGCCTCTCCTCTTACTCTTCTTTTTTTAACCAGTGTTGTGAAATGTTTCATGTTAAATGATTATTAACACACCTCGTCAGAAAATCAGGCCACCACCTGGCTGACCAGGAACAACTATATTAATTATGGGAATTAATAAAGTTATTAATTATGGATTTTTGATAGTTATTAATTATGAATTAAATCAACCTCATATCTGAATTATGAATTCTGGATCAATCGACGACCTGAAATCACACAAACAAGCTTCTGAGTTTTATGTGCAGAATTTAATGAAAGAAAAGGTGAACAATAACAGAATAATGACATGAATAAAATGTGTTATGAATGTGGAACCAAAATACAGTGACTGATATATTTGATGAAGGTGAACACCAGAAATGATAAATGTTATTATGACGACTTGAGTATGGTATTGTGGTTTAACGTTTGTCTGATAAACATGTTAATTTAGTTCGGGACAAAAAGTGGAGTGAACGGAGGAAAAACTTTAGATTAAAGGATAAACTGAACTGTGGGAAGTAAAAAGGACACGATGTGACACGACCCTCTGCAGGTTTGACCAGCTGTTGAATGCGTCTTACTTTGTTGTAGAATCAACGAATCCGCCTTAGAGGGACCGAAGAATTCTGCGGTCCAGAACTGCTTTGACAATTCAGGTCGGAGTCGGTTCTACTGTGCAATTGGGTCGCGTCCTGAGTGTCCAACGGCCTCCCGGAGAGCTCTGAGATTTATCCAAAAGTATTTCTGTTGATGAACGATCGTTAACTTCCTGCTAACTGAAATGGCCAAATCAGTTAGTTCAGATAACGAGATCGTTTAAGAGTCAATGGTGGGAAAAGGAATAATTCCAAAAATGTCCAAATGAGATGAAAAACTATTTAATTAAAAATGCGCGTGCACGAGCCTTAACGGGAGTTTCTCAAGGCTTAAAGGTGCCGCTGGTCATATTGAAAACTTGAAGCAGAAACGTTGGTTAATAGAATACAATAATTGGATAAAACAAAGTTGAAAAGTTAGCGCGCTAAAGGTTAAAGGTTCCGAATAGGAAACACAAAGACAAACGGGAAAAGGAAACTAACTTCCACATCTGTGAAGAAGCTTTTGGGAAAATACTGGGAGTTTGAGTGGAAGATCACAAGCTCCATCTCATGGAGAACATTGGGTTGGAAGAGTCTGATTAGATACTTTATTAAAGCTGTTCAGAAATCTCATGACACAGACTCTATCTCACTTCTCTTCAGTGCTATCTCCTGGCTCCTGGGCCCAACCCCACATAGTTCTAGACCGGCCGTGTTAAGGATGGTCCCAAAGCTCTTATACTGAAAGAAGGAGAGAGGAGGGAGATCTGAGGAGAGAGCTGACTTTACCCAAGTCTTTTTACTGACAGACAATATCTCTGTGCATCTCTGCTGGGAGGGACTAAGACACAAGTGGAGGACACTTGGACGCAATGAAGGGAACTGAGATGTACCCATAGACTCTTCTAGCTGCTGGAGGAATTGTGGCTCACAGGAAGCAAATCACTACCACCTGTTCTGTCCTAAAAAACACAGCTTCTGCTTTGAGATCCACAGAGAACCAACAGATGTCTTTAAAGTCAGATGTTACCCAGGAATGGGACCAAGTCTTCCTTGCTAACCTGCATTCATCCACTAAACCAAATACTCATTTGGAAGCCTGAGCATTGCTGGCAGAAAGGCCATAACAAAGAAATGTTCCTCCACCAGTGGAAGACTGCTACCATGTAGTTCATGGAATCTATTCCATGACACAGATCACTTGTTCTCTGAAGCTTCACAAAAACTCATTTGAGGATCTCTGGATAAAATGAAAATTCTATATCTCCCCTAAACTCCCATCTTTTCTTTCAACTGCTTTTCCTTTAGTTATGAACCCCTGTATACTTTGTTTGGTTGTTTTTCTTTTCAGTGGGAGATCACCTCATCTCTTACATCGGATTTATTTTGTTCTGTGTTAAAGCACAAAAACATAAAAGGAGGAATCACTCTATTGTTTAAGCACAAATGACTGTACTGTCCAAATGTCTCTGAATATGTGTGATTACAAATACAATTTAACAAAAGAAATATGACTGAAAGGAAGTGTGAGCTGATTCCTCTGTCAGTCCCTGATGGATGAAGCTCTCCTCAGCTTGCAGAGCTTCTCCACACACAAGATGGTGGAGGTTCCTCCTCTGTGGATCATCAGCTGCTCCTCTCTGCTCCACCAGAGTCCTGATCACTCACATTATCACAGAGATCACCACCATCTAATGAGAGAAGAAGAAAGATGACAGAAATCATTTTCATCAGCTGGGAGTCATCAGATTCCCCCACAGCGCTGTAACTAAGCTCCGCCCCCACTCCACCTTTGGACTTTAACACTGAACGGTTTCATGTTGGTGTCTGAGTGTGAGTTTACACTGAGTTATGAGAGCTTCACGTCCACACACACTCAGACACACACAGCGTCGTTCTGTCCGACCAGCTCTGACAGCCGACTGTTCTCCTCTCCACTTTAAAGAGTCAGAGCAACACATTCAGTTCAGAGAAGAAACAGGACTTATTATAGTCAGGTCAAAGGTCAACTAACCATGGGAAGAAAATAGAAGAAGCCGTAGTTTGGACATGAATCCTCTCTGATGTTTCTTTGTTTCTGTCAGTTGTCCTTCCTGCATTTGTTCCTGCAGCTGTGTAACTTTAGTCTTTGAGCCTGTTTGTATTCAACTTCTTCATATTATTCATATTGTTTGTTCACAGTCTGTGAGATATGGTGATAGGTTATATGAAGATAGCTCCGCCCCTTTTATGAAACTCTGGGTTTACTTCTCAGGTTGATAAGCAGCTTCATGTGACTGTTCAGCACCATCTCTTCTGTCAGGGTTAGTGAAGCCAGATCACAGAAAACAAACCCTGAGTATGTTGAACTCTCTTTGTAGCAGAGAACCAAGAAAAGGATTTCTCCAACAACAAACAACAAGAATGTAAATATATGTATGAGCTGATATGTGGAGGCTTTACTAAAGAACACTGAGAGACTGACCTCAGAGTCTCCAGTCCATAGTTTGGATTCTTCTGAAGATCACTCAGCAGCTTCACTCCTGAATCCTGCAGCTTGTTCCTGCTCAGGTCCAGCTCTCTGAGATGGGAGGGGTTGGACTTCAGAGCTGAGGCCAGAGAAGAACAGCTGATCTCTGACAAACTGCAGCTCTCCAATCTGAATAAAGAAAAAAAGAAGTAAATGTAGATGACAGTGAGCTTTATACATGAATGTGTGATGTTGTCCACATGAACACACTGATGTGATCATCATCTGTTCATTCACACATTGAAGGACTTCATAGTGATTCATTCATGTTTTTGTACTTCCTGATCATTCTTAGATTGAAACGTACAATATGTTGAATTTTATTAGAATCTTTACATTTAAATATCTGAATTCATTTCAAATGGACTAAACCCATGTTATATATCCAGTGTTTCATGGTTTACAGCTTTGAGGAGGGAGGACTTAAGTTTGAATTTTGACAATAACAGTCAACAATGAAGTCTTGAAGCATTGTGATGCTAAAGTGCTTGTTCAGCATGCTGGTAACTGTAAGAGTGGACTGAATCTATTTGATATTAATATGAGGCTGTGATAGAGCGGTCACCTTTCTCTCCTCCTTTCTTCTCTGAGGGAGAAACTCTTCATCCTTACATTTGGACTTTAGGAGCTCTCTTAAGGACTGACATGCTTTGTGAATAACCTTGATCTTTACCAGGATCTAGTCTTTAATCTAAGTAGAAATGTAGCTGCAGCGTGTTCCAGCTCCAGCTGTCTGCCACTGTGGCTGAAACTTCTCTTCTCCCTTCTGTTGTCCTCGTGCCCTGCTGTCACTCTCCACTCTTCTCAGGACTGTTTTCATTTCAATCTTGATTTGAACCCGTCTGTTGTCGGGATCTGATGCTTTTAAACCCTTGAACCAAAAGTCTTTTTCGTGACAGAAAGCCTGGGCTAAAATCTGTGTGCCAGTGCACAATTCAAGTGTAGCGAGCGCTCACAGGAGTGACAGCAGTGAAGCTGTCGGGTACGTTGACAACACGTCCAACTTATTAAAGCAGTCAAAAAGATAGCACGCCAACGTGAACATCACTGCAAGCAGGAACAAAGAGAGTGTGGAGCAAAGCCAAGTCTCCTTTGCATTTAAACAGCCTCTTGATAATAATTCTGAACGGGCCAAAGACATAACAAACACCACTGCTGTTTTTATTACAGTGGATTACATGCAGAATGGGACTTTGTGTTTTTACAGCTTCTTATATTGACAGAGGGAAATATGAATAGTTGTGAGATGAAACTGTCCCAGCTTTATTTTGTGCTCTAAAAAGTGCTGACTTCATAAACAGAAAGGTGTCAGTGTTTGTCTCTGTCATTTAAAACACATCTTTTTATATATACTATAGGCTATATGGATGATTTTATTTCATTCATTTCTTTTATTGATTGGAGACTCTTTTGGTTATAAGTATATTTGATTTGATGTTATTTTTGAATGTTTCATTTAAAATGTCATGAAAAAGAAACCTGAGCAGGTGAAGTCTGAACTGTCCATGCTGAACTTAAGACAATGTGTAAAAGGGAAGTTGTAAATGTTCCTGATAAAGAAAAAGAAAGTGTTGCATCAGGTCCCTTACAGGACCCAAAATGTACCCAACCTAATCTTCAGAACTGAGAACCGTACCCAACCCAAATGTTTGTGTAGCGTTACAGCCCGAGTAGAGACACAGCTGATAGTAAAATCATTTCATCAAGTTCTCAACAAATCAAAATGTGAACCATGTTTGAACAGCATCCCCCCCTTTTTAAAAGCAGGAATAAGACGGGGGTCCTTCATGTTGTAGCTCACCTCTTTTTATGTCTGATTATTTGATGTTTCTGTAAAAGTCTGACAGAGTTGACTCAAATCTGGGACACAACTTTAACAGGTCCAAATGTTCCTAAAAACAACATTTTAAAGTGTCGTTGACTATAATAGTATTTTACACCTTTAGTATCAGAAGGTTTTATAGTTTGAAGAGTTTGACTCTTTTTTAAATAGTTAAAAGATTTTAATTGTTTTCTGCCATCGGGCAGGTTTAGACATGAAACAAAGAAATCAGAACCAACATTTGGGATTTCAAATTAGTTTAATCATAAAAATCGTTTAAAGGGATTTTCTTTTAAAAAAGGGATAAGTTCATTTGTAAGAGGTATTTTTAAGTTTGTTTGTCTGGGACATGATGTTTCCCAATTCTCAAGAATGGGTGAAATTCAAACACAGTCAACACAGTTTCTATTATATTCATATCTATATTACTGTCAGTGATCTTACTTCAGAGTCTCCAGTCTGCAGTTTGGACTCTGCAGTCCCTCACACAGCAGCTTCACTCCTGAATCCTGCAGGTTGTCATTTTTAGTCAGGTCCAGCTCTCTGAGATGGGAGGAGTTGGACTTCAGAGCTGAGGCCAGAGAAGAACAGCTGATCTCTGACAACCTGCAGTGCTCCAATCTGAATAAAGAATAAAAGAAGAATAAAAATAATGTGTAATCCAGTCTCATGTGTTCAGCTTGTGATGAGTATCTCAACATCACTTTGTCCGGATGAATCAAGTTTTCTCTAAATGATTAGAGGATCATTTCTGATTGTGTATTCATTAAATCTAAATCCTCCAAATGTCAGCTCAACATTCATCCAGCTGTTCATGTGCACAGATGAAGAACAGGCTGCTGATCTCAGTCAGCTCTGTGATCTTACTACATTTATCAAATCAAACATTATTCAATCACAAGTCTTCATGATTTCACTTCTTAACAGAACCAGAGGAAACCAGAGGCTTCATGTGCACCTTGTTCAACTTTACTTCACAGAGTCACAAAAACATTTTCACATCAAATCTCTAAATTATTCAGAAACTTCAAGAATAATAAATCTCCTAAATCATTAAATATCCAGAGATTTAAATTCAGACAAATACTGAAAATATATAAATCCTGAAATGTGCAACAATGGAGGATGTGGATTGAAATGATTCAAATGAATGACACAGTCAGTGATCTGACCTCAGAGTCTCCAGTCTGCAGTTTGGACTCTGTAGATAATCACACAGCAGCTTCACTCCTGAATCCTGCAGCTTGTTCCAGTTCAGCTCCAGCTCTCTGAGATGGGAGGGGTTGGACTTCAGAGCTGAGGCCAGAGAAGAACAGCTGATCTCTGACAAACTGCAGGCCCTCAATCTGAATAAAGAATAAAAGAAGTAAATGTAGATGACAGTGAGCTTTATACGTGAATGTGTGATGTTGTCCACATGAACACACTGATGTGATCATCATCTATTCATTCACACATTGAAGACTTCATAGTGATTCATTCATGTTTTTGTACTTCCTGATCATTCTTAGATTGAAACGTACAATATGTTGAATTTTATTAGAATCTTTACATTTAAATATCTGAATTCATTTCAAATGGACTAAACCCATGTTATATATCCAGTGTTTCATGGTTTACAGCTTTGAGGAGGGAGGACTTAAGTTTGAATTTTGACAATAACAGTCAACAATGAAGTCTTGAAGCATTGTGATGCTAAAGTGTTTGTTCAGCATGCTGGTAACTGTAAGAGTGGACTGAATCTATTTGATATTAATATGAGGCTGTGATAGAGCTGTCACCTTTCTCTCCTCCTTTCTTCTCTGAGGGAGAAACTCTTCATCCTTACATTTGGACTTTAGGAGCTCTCTTAAGGACTGACATGCTTTGTGAATAACCTTGATCTTTACCAGGATCTAGTCTTTAATCTAAGTAGAAATGTAGCTGCAGCGTGTTCCAGCTCCAGCTGTCTGCCACTGTGGCTGAAACTTCTCTTCTCCCTTCTGTTGTCCTCGTGCCCTGCTGTCACTCTCCACTCTTCTCAGGACTGTTTTCATTTCAATCTTGATTTGAACCCGTCTGTTGTCGGGATCTGATGCTTTTAAACCCGTGAACCAAAAGTATTTTTCATGACAGAAAGCCTGGGCTAAAATCTGTGTGCCAGTGCACAATTCAAGTGTAGCGAGCGCTCACAGGAGTGACAGCAGTGAAGCTGTCGGGTACGTTGACAACACGTCCAACTTATTAAAGCAGTCAAAAAGATAGCACGCCAACGTGAACATCACTGCAAGCAGGAACAAAGAGAGTGTGGAGCAAAGCCAAGTCTCCTTTGCATTTAAACAGCCTCTTGATAATAATTCTGAACGGGCCAAAGACATAACAAACACCACTGCTGTTTTTATTACAGGGGATTACATGCAGAATGGGACTTTGTGTTTTTACAGCTTCTTATATTGACAGAGGGAACTATGAATAGTTGTGAGATGAAACTGTCCCAGCTTTATTTTGTGCTCTAAAAAGTGCTGACTTCATAAACAGAAAGGTGTCAGTGTTTGTCTCTGTCATTTAAAACACATCTTTTTATATACACTATAGGCTATATGGATGATTTTATTTCATTCATTTCTTTTATTGATTGGAGACTCTGTTGGTTATAAGTATATTTGATTTAATGTTATTTTTGAATGTTTCATTTCAAATGTCATGAAAAAGAAACCTGAGCAGGTGAAGTCTGAACTGTCCATGCTGAACTTAAGACAATGTGTAAAAGGGAAGTTGTAAATGTTCCTGATAAAGAAAAAGAAAGTGTTGCATCAGGTCCCTTACTGGACCCAAAATGTACCCAACCCAATCTTCAGAACTGAGAACCGTACCCAACCCAAATGTTTGTGTTGTCACGCCCTCCACCTCTGCCAGTGGTTAGTGGCAGCTCTCTCCCTCTTTCTCTTGTTTCTCTCTTTTTTGCTCTTAGGAGGGCGTGCACTCGGCTGGTGGTGTATGACGATCAGGTGTGGCTATGGCTGATCAGCGGATGAGACGCAGCTGAGCGGAATTAGTGGCTGCAGCAGTTTGCATTTAAGGAGCCTCCAGCCTGCTGTCCAGTGCCGGACCGTGATCAGTTACCGTCAGTATTCCGACCGCTGTGCATGCCTCGTCTCTACACTTTGCTGTTTCTGCTTCTAACACCCTGTTCCTCTGTGCAGTTGGATTCTCTGCAGTCACGGAGGTTTTCAACTCAGCCGTCTCCACTCACAGCCTGCAGCTACTCTACAACACCCTCGGATTCGTCACGACTCGTCAGCGGCAGTTCGGACGCCACCGGCCTTGCTTCCCCCTCCTTTGTTTATCCAAGCTAAGTGTTAGTTGTAGACTTATAACTCGACTCGCGTCTGAGTCCTTTGTGTTGCCTTTGCTTTTGTTTTTAGCATTAGCTACCTCGTGTTAGCACGACGCTTTAATTTTCTCTTTGGCTGTTAGTCGCTCTTTGTTTTGCCCGTTAATAGTTATTACCTCGCCTGTTTTTTATCGGGTTGAGCGTTCTTCGTTGTGGTGTCATTTTGTATTTTTGTAATATGGATTCTGGATTCTTGCTAGGACTTGGTGTTACAATCCCATGATGATCAGTTCAGTCATAATGAAGGAGGTGTTCTCTGAGTGGGGTTGGATTACGAGATTTGGAGCTTGACCGCCTGGTGCCACCAGTCCAACACATCCTCAGTTGTGTACCACAGAGTCTTAGGGCGTTTCGGCCTTTTATCACAAGACGCCCTCCTCCGTGGCTGGCCCGCCACAGGCTGATCAGACCCGGGCGTGTGTCACACTGGGGGCACCCTGCAGTCTTTTAGCAGCCCAAACGGTCTCCTTTCTCTTCATCCTCAACCAATGACTGCTCCTTTCAGCAACACTGGCTAGCTCCTTGATGGCCTTCCGTTGAGTCTGCCCTCTGATGCCGACCTCCTTCAGGAGCCTTGTGGTGGAACTGGCTACAAATCCCCTACAGCCAACCTCTACTGGTCGCACCTTAACGCTCCAGCCCCGATCCTCTGCATCAGCTGCTAAGTTGGCATACCGCAGGCTCTTCCTTTCGTAAGCTTCATCGATGGCCTCCTCCCACGGTACTGTCAATTCAATGATGAAGACTCGTCGACAGGATGTGGACCAGAGGACCAAGTCTGGGCGCAGGTTGGTCATTGCAATTTCCGGTGGGAAAGTGAGCCTCTGGCCTAGGTCAACGCTCATTTCCCAATCCCGGGCTGCATCCAGTGGGCTTGAGTGGTTCAGAGACTTGATCAACTGCTTCTCTCCCTCTCGAACAAAAGCAGTTTTAGAGAAGGTAGTCAGGGGAAGATGTTTCCGGGGCATGGTGTTGGTGGTTACCCTCTTCTTTTCAAGCTCTGCCGCCAGACATTTCAGCACCTGATTGTGGCGCCATCTGCCTTGGTTGAGGCTGGTCTTGCAACCCACCAGAATGTGTTTAAGGGTTGCTGGTGCCGCACACTGGGGACAGGCTGGGTCCTCTCCAAACCAGAGATGTAAATTAGTTGGAGAGGGTAGGGTGTCATATGTTGCTCTTATAATGAAACTGACCCTGTTGGCCTCCATGCTCCACATTTCGCTCCACGTGATTTTCCTCCTTTCCACACCTTCCCATTTCTACTTGACTTGGGAGACTGCGGTTGCACGTCTGGCTGCTTCTTCTTCTTCTTCCTCCTCAACCACCAGCTGCCGACGTTCAGATGGTGTTGCCTTCTGCCATGTGGGTGTTGTTGTTCCTAGTCCTAGGCCCTGTCTTCCTTGTTGGACTTTCCCCACTATGTCTCGGTGTCTTAGAGCCGCTTTCGCCTGTGCCACTGCTGTCACAGGCCTCCATTTCCTACCTGTTGCCAGGGTGATAGTGGCACCTCTGACAAAAGGATCCCTGGAATCTGTGAGCGTCATCTCAAGCCTTGTTTTAGCACATTTGTACTCCTCCACCAAGCTTGAAATTGGCAGTGAGAGGGCTCCATTACCATACAGGCCTATGGTGCTGAGGCATTTGGGTAGTCCCAGCCATTTCCTCACTTGTGCGTTCACCAATTGCTCCAACCGATTCACATGAGAGAGGGTGATCTCGTACATAGATAAAGGCCACATGAGACGAGGCAGCAGTCCAAACTGGAAACACCACAGCTTTAACTTGCCTGGGAGAGCAGTGTTGTTGATTTGCTTGAGGCCACAGATGGTGTCCTGCTTGAGTTGTTCCACTTGGTTGGTATCCTTGAGATTTGCGTTATACCAGCGGCCAAGGCTTTTGATGGGCTTCTCCTGTATCGTTGGTATCGGCTCATCATTGATGTGGAACCTCTCATTGGACAGTTGGCCTTTGACCAAAGAGATACTGCGGGACTTACTGGGTTTAATCTCCATTCGTGCCCATCTGATGTTTGTCTGGAGTTTGTCCAGTAGTCGTCTGGTGCATGCCTTTGTTGTGGTTATGGTCGTCATGTCATCCATATATGCCCTGATTGGAGGAAGTCGCAGCCCACTCTTCAGACGTTCTCCTCCTACCACCCATCGGGATGCTCGAATAATGAGCTCCATGGCCATTGTGAAAGCAAGTGGAGAAATTGTGCAGCCTGCCATTATCCCTACTTCCAGGCGCTGCCAGGTAGTTGTAACAGACTGTGCTGTAACGCAGAACTGGAGGTCCTGGAAATAGGTTCTGACGAGTCTTGTGATGTCCTCTGGGATTTGAAAGAAGTCAAACGCTGCCCACAGCACCTCGTGAGGCACTGACCCGAAAGCATTTGCGAGGTCTAAAAAGACCACATGTAGATCTCTTTTCTCCTTCTTGGCTGTTTGTACCTGGTGCCAGATGGTATTGGCATGCTCCAGACATCCTGAGAAGCCACCTATGCCTGCCTTCTGCACTGAGGTGTCCACAAAATTGTTACGTTGCAGGAATACTGAAAGTCTTTTCGCCACAACACTAAAGAATATCTTTCCTTCCACATTGAGAAGATTGATCTGACGGAATTGGTCTATCGTTGAGGAGTTCTTCTCTTTTGGAATTAGGGTTCCTCCTGCCCGTCGCCAAGCCTTAGGTATGATACATTTTTCCCATGCCACTTTCATTAGCTTCCAGAGGTACTTCCTGACGCCTGGCGTGTTCTTATAAAGCCTATATGGGACGCCGTTGGGCCCGGGGGCCGATGATGTTCTTGCCCGCTTTATTGCACTCTCAACCTCGCTCCATGTAGGGGGCTTCGAGTCCATCTGGTGCATAGGTGGTTGGATTGGTGGCATATCATCAGGAATTATGACAGGTTCATGCCTTTGGTTGTCAGAATAGATCTTCTTCAGGTGCTCCTCTAATTCCCTAACAGGGACTTTGAGGGTCCCGGTTTTCTCCTTGGCAAAGATGTCCTTGACGAACCTGTAGGGATCTCTATAGAAGGCAGTCCTCACTCGCTCCTTCTTCTTGCGTTGCCTTCTCAGGCATTCTGCTCTCCTCAGTGTTGCTAGGCGTTGCTTGATGTCTGCCTGTAACTCCTCCAGCCCATTCCTTTCGGTTCTTGTGGCCTTCTTCCACTGCTTCTTTAGGCCTCTTCTTTCTTTCACCAGCCGCTCAATTTCTTGCTGTCTTCTGGACATGGGCTTGGTTGAGGGTTCTTTCTGTGTGCTGCTTTTAACCCCAAATCTCTCTGCGCCATAGGTATAGATGATCTCTCCCATCTTGTCCAGCTTTCTTTCGACACCACCTTTGAGACCTTCTAGGAGATGGACAAGGTCTATATCGGTGTTTTCCCACTCTTTGTTCTGGCAGGATTTAGGCCACATAATCAGAGGCTTCCGTCCCTCCATCTTCCGTTCTATTGCAAGCTGCGGCTGGGTGGGCTCACTACTCTGCTCAGTACATGATTCCATAAGGGGATTTGTGACCGGCTGTGCTTCCTCTGGGGTTCTGATACCCTGTGGGCTGTGGTGAGCATCCTGCCACTGGGTTTCAATCGACTGATTTGACCTACCTCTAAGGAAGTAATGGTCAATGCGAGGCCCCTTTTGGAGCTGCTTCAGGCACCTTTTCCTCCCCTGATGAATCTTGAGACCCTTTTCTGATGTTATCTTTTTCCAGCCGCAGGTGCAGCTTTGTAGCTTGTGTCCTGCCAGTGCCGTTTCTTCATTAGTTACTGTGCTAGTCATCAGAGTCGTCGTCATTTCCGTTCCGTGGTCTGTTACCGTGTGGTCTACCGATGAGTCATCTTGCGCCCCCGCTCTCGCAGACTCTAGGGGTGTTATTCCTCTTGAGGTTTTTGTAGCCAAAGTAGGGTAGATCCAATTCACTGCATAGCGATTGGTTCCTGCCGACATGGGTAGCTAACCCATGTCAGCCCCGACGGGGTCTATTTCCTCCTGTCAGCTGTCTCTTCAGGCTGTCACCAGGTCTTTCCCCGGTCGTCAGCTGCCCTTTCGCAGCAGTCACTGGCTTGACACCAGATGTTCAGGATTCTTGCTAGGACTTGGTGTTACAATCCCATGATGATCAGTTCAGTCATAATGAAGGAGGTGTTCTCTGAGTGGGGTTGGATTACGAGATTTGGAGCTTGACCGCCTGTTGCCACCAGTCCAACACATCCTCAGTTGTGTACCACAGAGTCTTAGGGCGTTTCGGCCTTTTATCACAACACGCCCTCCTCCGTGGCTGGCCCGCCACAGGCTGATCAGACCCGGGCGTGTGTCACACTGGGGGCACCCTGCAGTCTTTTAGCAGCCCAAACGGTCTCCTTTCTCTTCATCCTCAACCAATGACTGCTCCTTTCAGCAACACTGGCTAGCTCCTTGATGGCCTTCCGTTGAGTCTGCCCTCTGATGCCGACCTCCTTCAGGAGCCTTGTGGTGGAACTGGCTACAAATCCCCTACAGCCAACCTCTACTGGTCGCACCTTAACGCTCCAGCCCCGATCCTCTGCATCAGCTGTTATTATTAATTTTTACTTCGGTCCTCCGAGTCTCTCTGTCTGCACTTGAGCCTCAATACGTCCCGTAACATGTGTAGCGTTACAGCCCGAGTAGAGACACAGCTGATAGTAAAATCATTTCATCAAGTTCTCAACAAATCAAAATGTGAACCATGTTTGAACAGCATCCCCCCCTTTTTTAAAAGCAGGAATAAGACGGGGGTCCTTCATGTTGTAGCTCACCTCTTTTTATGTCTGATTATTTGATGTTTCTGTAAAAGTCTGACAGAGTTGAGTCAAATCTGGGACACAACTTTAACAGGTCCAAATGTTCCTAAAAACAACATTTTAAAGTGTCGATTACTATAATAGTATTTTACACCTTTAGTATCAGAAGGTTTTATAGTTTGAAGAGTTTGACTCTTTTTTTGAATAGTTTAAAGTTTTTAATTGTTTTCTGCCATCGGGCAGGTTTAGACATGAAACGAAGAAATCAGAACCAACATTTGGGATTTCAAATTATTCATCATTTAAATCTTTTAAAGGGATTATCATTAAAAAAGGAATAAGTTGGGGTCGCCGGTGGCGCAGCGGCAGTGCGCGCGACCCCATACATTGAGGCTCAGTCCTCACGCGCGGGCGGCCCGGGTTCGCGTCCGGCCTGTGGCCCATCTCCCGCATGTCTCTCCCCACTCTCCCTCCCTGGTTTCCGACTCTATCCACTGTCCTCCCTCTATCATTAAAGGCAAAAAGGCCCAAAACAAATTAAAAAAAATAATAATAAAAAAAAAGGAATAAGTTCATTTGTAAGTGGTATTTTTAAGTTTGTTTGTCTGGGACATGATGTTTCCCAATTCTCAAGAATGGGTGAAATTCAAACACAGTCAACACAGTTTCTATTATATTCATATCTATATTACAGTCAGTGATCTGACCTCAGAGTCTCCAGTCTGCAGTTTGGACTCTGCAGATAATCACACAGCAGCTTCACTCCTGAATCCTGCAGGTTGTTGTCTCTCAGGTTCAGCTCTCTGAGATGGGAGGGGTTGAACATCAGAGCTGAGGCCAGAGAAGAACAGCTGATCTCTGACAAACTGCAGCTCCACAATCTGAATAAAGAATAAAAGAAGTAAATGTAGATGACAGTGAGCTTTATACATGAATGTGTGATGTTGTCCACATGAACACACTGATGTGATCATCAGCTGTTCATTCCAACATTGAAGGTCTTCACAGTGATTCATTCATGTTTATGTACTTCCTGATCATTCTTAGATTGAAACGTACAATATGTTGAATTTTATTAGAATCTTTACATTTAAATATCTGAATTCATTTCAGTTATATATCTTATTTTTGTTGACTACTTACATCACATCAAATATTTCCAACAGTGATCAGAGTCAGAGAAATATTAGAGATGTAACTGGACATGTCTTGTCTTGGCAGCAGATTAAGGCTGGGAGATATATCCAGTATTTAAGATAGATGGATATATATTCAAACATGATATAAGACAATATCTTTATTAAGGATATAGTTCATGTTGCATTAAAATATGGTTCTACACGTCTTCTGTAGAGCTGACAGTTCATCTCTCTCTCAAAAAAAGAACTCGATGGATAACAAAGCAACAAGTGTTTATTGAGGACAGCCAGAATAGTAGTTATTTAGCTGACTCTTATTCCCAGCATGCTCTGCAACAGCTAACACATAGGTGTGAAGTTTAGGGTGAATAAAAGCAGTCGTCTCCCATTCTTCTCTCTCTTCAAATGCTTCCAGAATCCAGAGACACAAGTCTACTCCTGCTTCACAGCACGCTGCTATTTCTTTCAATGTTTCGGCGTGCAGGCAACCCGAGGCCTCAAGGAATGACAGTGTTCTGAATCCCCAGCTTGCATCATCCATTGAACGCATCTCGATGGAGATTCTCGCAGAGCGTCTTATTCACAGACCGAATTAAAAACGGTATTTAGAGAGTGTAAAGATCACGTCTGGTTCCATCCAGCATTTTGAGTCAACAAAGGTTTGTAGGATATACCATCAACCTGAACACTTTGTGTTCTGCTGCACAAGTAGTTGCTAAACCACATGACAGCTTTTGTTTGTTTGTCTGGGACATGATGTTTCCCAATTCTTGAGAAGGGGTGAAATCCAAACACATTCAACACAGTTTCTATTATATTCATATCTATATTACAGTCAGTGATCTTACATCAGAGTCTCCAGTCTGCAGTTTGGACTCTGCAGTCCCTCACACAGCAGCTTCACTCCTGAATCCTGCAGATTGTTGTAGCTCAGCTCCAGCTCTCTGAGATGGGAGGGGTTGGACTTCAGAGCTGAGGCCACAACGTCACAGTGAGTCTTTGAGAGTCCACAGTCAGAAAGTCTGTAGTGACACATAAAATAGAAAATTAATAGTCATGAAAGAAGCGTTGATATTCACGTCTCACATCTGATGATTGAAGTTTGACAGGTCCTGTTTGGTCTTAACTTTACACATCAGTGGAATCTCTCACTGACACAAAAAGTCTCCTCACTGCTTTTCAAACCTGCACATTCTTCATCTTTCAATCATTTACTAAATGTTACAGATGTGTAACCCTGCTGCTAAAACAGCTTAAAAAGAGTTATTAAAAGAGTCATAAACAACATCATTATTGCTTTAGTTCATCAGTTCATGTTGTATTTATTTGATGTAACACACTCGAGCTGTGATTACTAAGTCGGTGAGTTTATTGTTGCAGTTTTGTACGACTAAAATCAACAGTAGTTTTGCAGTGCAGATTGATGTGCAGCAAAGTAAAAGTCTGTGATGCAGGACGAGAGTTTCTTTTTTTATGAAGCCAGAGTGAGTAAGAGAGGGTCACCATGTTGTCACCATGTTAAATGTAGAAGTTGATAAACAGCAGAACTAAGTGATAAAGATGGACAGAGGATAATTCATCAGTTAGGAGTGAGAAGAGTTCCTGTAGAAGTCATGAAACTGAGTGAAGTGTGTGTCATCTTAAAAAGCTGCACTTCACATGTCTCAGTCAGCCAGCTGCTCACTTCATTGTGCTCGTTTTTCTGCCTGTTAGCAAACAAGTTATGGCTTTGCAAAGTCATTCAAACCAGTTCATGTGATTTAGTGATCCTCGAACTCATAAAGGTAAACATCATTCATGCTCATGATTTCATTTAGAGGTCAAAATCCCTATTTGACTCAAACAAAGCTGCTCCTCCTTAAACTGTGTGTGTGTGTGTGTTTGTGTGTGTGTGTGTGTGTGTGTGTGTGTGTGTGTGTTGTATGGTTACTGTGCTCACGACCTCGCTCCTCCAGAACCTAGAAAGACGTGCATTTATCCAGGAGGGTTACACATGGAAACACATGGAGTTTGATTTAGGATGAGCTCATGTCTATAGTGATCTAAAGTGGGATCTATTCAGAGGACTCTCTCTGCAGTAGAAAACCATTTGAAACTCATTGAACAGTAACTCTGGAGGAGGACCATCTCATTCTCCAGCCGTCTGACTCACTTCTATAAAGGTGAAAATACAGAGACTGCTGCAGAATGATCCAGAAATCAAACAAGTCAGCAAAGAATCAAATGTAGTGAGGTGAAGGATCTCCTGTAAGAACACTTTATCTGTGATCTACCTGCTGACATGTTCAGAGATGATGCTCATGATTGATTAGTAATGCCTGCAGAGGCTGGAAGGGGGCGCTCACAGCATCTGATATCTCTCTTTTCAGGGATTAACACTATCACACATCTCAGTCACTTCTTTGGGAATTCTCTCCTGAATGTGTTCACAAAAAAACTATCAAAAACATTTATGAACTCAGGACAAAAACCTCAAAAACATCACGTATGAAAAAAACTACCACTGACTGTTTCTCCTGAACATGAACAGAGGAACAGTTTTTAGTGACCAGAGAGGATTTACTTTAGTTTATTAAATTATTACATAGGGCTGGGAAATTAATTTAAAATTATTACAAACCGACTTTCAGAACAATTAATCGATGTCATCTCGCCCATGTCAATTATTTCAATTATTTTCAGGACAGAGTCACATGAAGACACGTCCAATCCACAACCTGGAAGTTTGAACACATTTTGTCTTCATGGAAGACGACGTCCAACAAAAACAAGTCAAATGAAAACACTGAAGAAAAAAGTTTCTCTGTTAGAGAAGTTAATTTCTCCTTTCAAACTAAAATGTGTGGTTTTCATTTCAAGAGATGATTTGATTTCAATTCCAAATATTCACTTAATAACCACTCGATAGTTCATCAGATATTCACTCTTTCATTAGACAAATATCCCAGCTTTAATAGTGGAGCACATTTACAATAGAGACCATGTCAGTGAACTATGAGGGAAAAAACTCAAACTAAATCATCTTTTATTGATCTTAACTGAAGTCAAATGTTCAATAAATGGTGATATTGGTTTGAGGTCATATCACCCAGCACTATTAGTACATGACACTGATTTATAATGCTCATCACATCTGGACTTACTTTGCCTTCCTGCAGTTCCTCACAGCTGGAATCAGTCTCTGTCGTCCTTGGACTGATGTTTTGTACTTGATCAGGTCCAACTCATCCAGAACCTCCTCGGACATCTGCAGCATGTAGGCCAGAGCAGAGCAGTGGATCTCAGAGAGTTTCTTCTCTGATCTGTTCTCTGACTTCAGGAACTGTTGGATCTCCTGATGGACTGAGAGGTCCTTCATCTCCGTCAGACAGTGGAAGATGTTGATGCTTCTGTCAGGAGAGATATCATCACTGTTCATCTTCTTCAGGTTGTTGATGACTCTCTGGATCAGTTCTGGACTGTTGTCTGTCTGACCCAGCAGGCCTCCTAAGAGTCTCTGGTTTGACTTCAGAGAAAGACCATGAAGGAAGCGAACAAACAGGTCCAGGTGACCGTTCTTACTTTGAAGGGATTTCTCCATTGCTTCCTTTAGGAGAACATCAAGAGTTGAATCTACATGAGTTTCTCCCAGAAAAGCCTCCAGTACTGTTGTGTTCCTGTTGGTGAAACAGTGGAACATGTAGACTGCAGCCAGAAACTCCTGAACGCTCAGATGAACAAAGCAGTAGACTGTTTTCTGGAAGATCACACACTCTGTTTTGAAGATCTCTGTGCAAACTCCTGAGTACACCGAGGCCTCTGTGACATCCAGACCACACCACTCCAGGTCTTCTTGGTAGAACATGATGTTTCCGTTCTCCAGATGTTCAAACGCCAGCCTCCCCAGCTTCAGAAGAACTTCCCTGTCGGCCTCCGTCAGCTCATGTAGACTCATCTGATGTCCCTCGTACTTGTTCTTCTTCCTCTGTGTCTGAACCAGCAGGAAGTGTGAGTACATGTCAGTCAGGGTCTTGGGCAGCTCTCCTCTCTGCTTTGTGCTCATCATGTGCTCCAGAACTGTGGCAGTGATCCAGCAGAAGACCGGGATCAGACACATGATGTGGAGGCTCCTGGAGGTCTGGATGTGTGAGATGATTCTTCTGGCCAGATCTTCATCACTGAACCTCCTCCTGAAGTACTCCTCCTTCTGGGCGTCAGTGAAGCCTCGTACTTCTGTTACCCTGTCAACACATGAAGGAGGGATCTGATTGGCTGCTGCAGGTCGAGAAGTGATCCAGATGAGAGCTGAGGGGAGCAGATTCCCCTTGATGAGGTTTGTGAACAGTGTGTTTAACGATGACTTCTGTGTGACATCAGACACAACCTCCCTGTTTGTGAAGTCCAATGACAGTCTGCTTTCATCCAGGCCGTCAAAGATGAACAACAGTTTACAGACAGTGAGCGTCTCTGCTGCCAGCTTCTGTAATGTTGGATGGAAAACACGGAGCAGCTCAAGAAGACTGTAGCGCTGATCTCTGACCAAGTTCAGCTCCCTGAATGAAAGCAGGATCAGCAGACTGACGTCTTGGTTCTCTGAGCCCTCGGCCCAGTCCAGAGTGAACTTCTGCACTGAGAAGGTTTTTCCAACACCAGCCACGCCGTTTGTCAGAACCACTCTGATGGGTTTCTGTTGGTCGGGTTGAGCTTCTGTCTTTGGTTCCTGTTGGTCGGGTTGAGCTTCGGTCTTTGGTTCCTGTTGGTCGAGTTGAGCTCCTGTCTTTGGTTCCTGTTGGTCGGGTTGAGCTCCTGTCTTTGGTTCCTGTTGGTCAGGTAAGGCTTTAAAGATGTCCTGGCACTTGATTGGAGTCTCATGGACGGTCTTCTTTTTATAGTCTGTCTCCATCTGTCTCACCTCATGTTGGGTGTTCACCTCTTCACTCTGCCCCTCTGTGATGTGGAGCTCAGTGTAGATCCTTTTGAGGGAGGCTCTACTTCCTGTTTCATCACTTCCTTCAGTCACATGTTCACATCTCGTCTTCAGACTGACCTTATGTTGATGTAAAACCTCCTCTTGCTCTAAACTCACCTCCATGATCTGATCTGAAGTCAGTCTGAGAAGAAACACAGAAACACTCACTGAGAGATCAACACAAGAGAAACAGGAGACATGATCTAACACACACACACACACACACACACACACACACACAAAGACACACCCACAGACACACACGAGCGAACACACACAGTCACACACACACAAACACAAAGACACACACGAACATACAGACATGACCGAACAGACACACACACACACACACAGACACAACTGTACAGACACACACAGTCTCACACACACACACACACACACACACACACACACACACAAAGACACACACGAACATACAGACATGACCGTACACACACACACACACACACACACACAAAGACACACACACACAGACACAAAGACATGCGAACACACACACACACACACACACACACACACACAGCTCATATGAATGTAAGCTGTGACGTCATTAGAAAGTGTCTGTGTTCAGTTGACAGGAGGAAACTGAGAGTACAGAAGTGAAGATATGAAAACTGTGGATAAACACTCACCCTGCTTCACTCTTTACTTCTCTCTTCACTTCTGTCCACAAAATGTCTGAACTCACTGAACACTTTCACTGTCCCGCCTCCTCTCATGAGTCTGGATCACGTGTTGCTCCTCCCTCCTCCACTTACAGGAAATGAGCTGCTGTGTGTGTGTGTGTGTGTGTGTGTGTGTGTGTGTCTGTGTGTGTGTGTGTGTGTGTGTGTGTGTGTGTGTGTGTGAAATATTTCCTCCATAAACCACCGACTCGTTTCTCATCATCTCACCAGTGTTAACTGATAATTATTATTGAAGAGCTTTTTCTAACACACATTTTTACAGCTCCCTTAAAGAGAATTGAATTTGACTGTAAAATAAACAGCAATGATAAAAAACACTCAGCTGAATTGTAGCAGCCCTTTTATTATGAGCAGGCTTCATGCAGCCATAGCAAAGTGCTTTCTCCTTTACAAAGGTTTTTCTCTCATCCAGAGCCTTGGACATGAACTTTGAACAAACATGGAGCTGATGCCTGGAGTCATAGCAGAACAGACATGGGGGGCCTTGTGGATCCTTTGTTTACCTCTTTGCTCTCATTATTTGCAGCTACCTGTGTGCTGACAACATTAGCTCTGTCCCTACTAGCATAACTTTGTTTGTTCACAGTGGGTTCTGGGGGATGAAGGGCATTAAAGGAAGTGATGGGGTTACAAGCTGTTTGGGCTTCCATAGACATGAAGTTAGCAAAATCATGAAAACTGGGGAAATCTTCATGACTGTGCAGAGCTTCAGTAACCTTTCTGTTCCATCGGGAAGCTTCCCAATCTGGCACTTTTTGGACTAGCCGCTGATTCTCCTCGCAGTCATTTAGGATTTGGAGACCCTTCACCTGTGGCATGGCTTCTTGACAAGTGTGAGAGCCATATACAGTAAAACTTTGAATATGATTTTGGTTCAAATTATAGAAATTTCCTGTGTTAAAAGTTGAGGGTAAAATCTAACATTAAAAATCTAAATATTGCTTTAAGGTAAAGTTGAGTTGATAAAACAATTTAAAAACATAAATAGAGATTACAAATGTTTACGTTTGAATTAACACCAAGTAAAAACATGATTTAATTTGGTAAAGGTAAGATCCTCCCTTTATATGGACGCCTGTGACGTTGCTCTGTGGTGTTAGCTACAGGTGTGGGAGCACACAGATTTTCTACCTGTGGACATGGACATGTAATATTCTTCCTTTGTTGCTTGGAATAAAGGACTTAAATGGATGACGTGGTCCTGGTCTTCAGTGTCAGAAACCTTGCACTCCTGTGGTTCAGTGTGACTGTGAAGTGATGTTTAAAACAGCCGCGGGACCGCAGGCAGTCGAAGTGTACAACACCTTTGTGTACAGCGGCAATGACAATAAAGAAAAGTTCAACACCGTTGTGCAGAAATTTGATGAACATTGTTCGCCGAAGAAAAATGAAACTTTTGAGCGGTATGTGTTCCGGTCACGCATGCAGCAGCATGGTGAGAGCTTTGATGCTTTTTTGACTGACCTGAAGCTGAAAGCAAAAACATGCAACTTTGGAGTATTGCAGGAATCCATGGTCCGAGACCAAATTGTGTTTGGAATACAAGACAAAAAGGTGAGGGAGAGATTGAGAGAGACTGAGCTAACCTTACATGGTGCTGTGAAGATGTGTCATGCAAGTGAACTAGCCATGCAGCATGCTAAAACATTCAGTGAGACCGCTGACAAAGATGGTTCAGCAGTAGCCACAGTATCAATGCGGACACACAAGCTGAGAGCAACTGAGGCTAAATGGAAAAACGGCTCAGACACCTTTAACTGCAAACGATGTGTGGCACTATACATGCATCCAGAAATTGCTCTGCCTATGGAAAAGTCTGCAACAAATGTAAAGGAAAAAACCATTATGCAAAACAATGCTTCTCCAAAGTCAAGCCAAGCCAAGGTGAACGTGTACACACGGTTGAAGAAACTGCTCTTTGTGACACATTTTTCGTGGGCATGGTGACAGGAAAAATCTACAGAGACTGTTCAAACTACTGTAAACAGAGTTGAGCATGACAAGTGGATACAACCACTGCATGTAAATGGAGCAGTTGATACCTTCAAACTGGACACAGGAGCAAAGGCTAATTTGGTGAGTGAGCTCGACATAAAGGCAATGAAAGTGAAGCCACACATCCATCCAAATAATAAGCTGCTTAAAGCCTACAATGGACAGCCTAGCAACACTACAGGTAAATGCAGACTGACAGTAAAAGCTAAAGGCAAAGAGCATAACATTGCATTTGTGGTAGTACCTGAGGGTCACGAGTCACTGCTAGGTGATGCAGCATGTGAAAAGCTAGGCTTAGTTAAGAGGATGTACCACATCAACAAGCATGTACAAGATGGTGTGGACTCCATAGTCAACCAGTATTCAGACATCTTTAAAGGCTTTGGTGTCCTACCAATTCACCTACAAGATACAGTTGAAAGATGATGCTAAGCCTGTAATTCATGCACCGCGGCGGGTACCAGCTCCGCTTCGAGACAAGCTCAAACAAGAACTTAACCGAATGTTGTCACTGGGAGTAATAAAGAAAGTGGAGGAGCCCACAGAATGGGTTAACTCGATGGTGTGTGTCAAGAAACCAACTGGTGATCTACGGGTGATCTACTCAGGAACAGCACAATGAAAGACTCCATAAAGTGCTGCAACACATTCAGAAATATGGACTAAAGCTTAACAGAGCAAAATGTCAGTTTGGTGTAACTGAAATCACTTTTCTCGGAGACAAACTGTCTGGAGCAGGTGTCGAGCCAGATAAAGAAAAAGTGAAAGCAATCGTTGAGATGCCAAGGCCTGAGGATAAGAAAGGTGTGTTAAGAGTGCTTGGGATGATTAATTTCATTGGTAAATTCATTCCAAACCTATCCTCAAAGACAGTTCATTTGAGACAGCTGATGCATGATGGTAGTGAGTTTAAGTGGACCGACAGTCATGAAGAGGAGTGGACAAAGCTTAAAGATACTCTTACAACAGAGCCAGTACTAGCTTACTTTGATCCATCCAAACAGACAAAGATTTCCACAGACTCATCAAAAAATGGCATAGGAGCTGTGCTACTGCAAGCTGATGAAGAAGATTGGAGACCAGTTGCTTATGCTTCAAGAACAATGACTGCAGCTGAATGCCGATACGCTCAAATTGAAAAAGAGTGTTTAGGACTTGTTTATGGGTTTAAAAAATTCCATAGTTATGTCTATGGTCTTCCAACGTTTGTGGCTGAGACAGACCACAAGCCATTAATCTCCATCATCAAGAAAAATCTCAGTGAGATGTCACCACGGATTCAAAGACTGATGATAAAGCTTCAGCGCTATGATTTCGACCTGATCTACACACCAGGTAAGCACATTGTGCTTGCTGATGCATTGTCGAGAGCCACAACACTGAGTGAGAGCTCCACAGAGACTGATGTTAATCTCCATGTGAACCTAATTGCTGAATCACTTCCAGTTTCAGACATGAAGTCCAAGCAGATTAAAGCTGAAAGATCCTGAGAAGGAATCGTAGGAACTTGCTTAAAACACAAGAGACACTGCAAGAGCATGCAGATGAAAAAGATCCACAGGTGAAGTATATTTTTTATGTTTTAAACAAAAACATAACAAGCGTCTCCGTGGAAACGGCGCCTGAATCTGAATGGAAACGTAGTGGAGAGGTTCTTAAAACGAAAAAATAATGACAGCAACGGGGGGCAGCGCTACACAAAACAGAATGCTCTTTTTAATTTCAACAAATCTACCTAACTTCATTGAGCACCTAATTTTATTGCTTTTATTGCTAAGTTTATATTGTGTTACTTATTTGACAAACATGCACTTAAACATGGTTTTATATGAGCAAAATTAATTAAATGATCTGTTCTGGAAACATCCTTCATGCTGAAGAAGCACAGGTCACTAAAAACACACTCATGCTGGGTCAAAGTCATTCCTTCCTTTAGGAGTGTTGGCTCAGTGGAGCGTTCATGTCAGAAAGCCTCGGTCACTCTGAGCTACAGTCAGACACGACACACATCTCTGTGTCCTTCTTTCAAACTCTGAATAAGACTGATCCTGTGTTCAGGGGCGGGTCCAGACTCCTTTGACAGGGGGGGCAACTGGTGCTGGTGGCACAGTGGCAGTGTGTGTGTCCCCATGCATCGAGGCTATAGTCCCCACACAGGCGGGTTCCCTCTCTCTCTCCCTGGTTTCTGACTGTATCCACTGTCCAATCCAATAAAGGCTAAAAATCCCCCATAATAAATCTTAAAAAAAAGAAGAACCACCAGCTTGGCTTCATTCGCACTGTTGCACCAACATCCTGTTGTGAAACGACTTCCTGGCATCAACATGAAGAGTCTGGTTTCCTAAGAATCAGCAGAAGTGGGCCAACACATTCTTGACTGATACACAGTAAATGTCAAAGGTGGCTGTTGGAGGGTTGAGCTGCTGGAGTCATATCCTTTGTCATATCTTTCATTTTGATTGACTGCACAGAGTCCTGATAGAACAATCTTTGGGATGAATCAGAGTCAGGCCTTCTGGTCCAACATCAGTGTTTGACCTCACTCATGCTCTTCTGGATGCTCAAGAATTCCCATAAACACTCCTGAACCTGGTGGACAGCGTTCCCAGAAGAGCTGAAGCTGTAGTTGTAGCTGCAAACAGTGGACCCACGTCATATTCAACCCTTTGGATTAACAATCTACTTTAGATGTGAGTCAAGGCAGGCGAGCCGATACTTTGTACTATTGATTGCATGTTATAAAGTTGATGGGACTTTAAATGGAGGTGTGCAGCTCATAAACGCACCTGTCATTCTATTTGATCTGTTTCTAAGGAAGCAGCTGTTCAGACTGACAATCATTAATCCACATCAGACAGTGACACACTTTATCTGCCTCCTTATCTCCTCCCTCCTCTCTCTGAATGAGCTGTGCTGGTTCCTGCTGGGTGAGGAGATGAACGTGTGCAGCACTCTCTGATCTCCATGTGACAGCATGCTGCAGAAACAGGCTTTAAAGGAAGCCAACAGATCCACTGAGACAGATTCATGTGAACAGGAAACCCTGAACAGAAGAGCAGACTGGCCTTTACTTTCATTATTACTCCCACTATTCACCCTGCACACACACACTTACTCTTTGTCTCCTCCAACAACTCCACAGTTTCTACATTTAAATCATCACAGCCAGATTTGATCAGCCTCCTGCTATTAATAATCATTACGTCATCGATCTGATTTTTAATGCTCAGGTCACTCTGCTGCAGGTGTGTGTGCGTGTGTGTGTGTGTGTGTGTGTGCGTGTGTGTTTGGTTTCCTGGTGTGTTGCAGACACCACCATCATTTCCGAGAAACTCTGAGTGAGACTCGACGAGCTGCGTGTTTCTCAGAGTCACTCCTTCTTCTTCTTTTCTTCAATGATTTTTCAGATACAGCAGCTCACACACTCATCAATATTTACATTAAGCTTTATTATGGGCTTTTATTTTGTTACTCAGTTTGACACACCCTTATATACTTACACACACACACACACACACACACACACTTGTTTGTCTGCTCTCTGCGGCCCCCTGAGAGCGTCTGCTGTCTGTCTGTCGTTCATGTGTCCTTAATGTGAAGCGCTCATGATGAAGCCTCCATGAGAAACAAGCTTCTCTCCCTCCATCAATATACACTATTTTACATCTCTTCACTACTGCACATATTTCTTTGAATTCCCCCCCGGGGACAAATTAAGTTTTTTTTATTGAAGTGAAAGAAAACAAACAGGAAGTGAAGCGTGTTGCATTGGTTCAGCACCTCCCCTGGGGGGGGGGGGAGTAGGATGGAGAGACTCAACACATCTTACCCAGAGAGAGAGAGAGAGAGAGGGGGGGGGGTAGAGAATAGAGATAACAGGATGTAGCGGTCGGTTTCTGTTTCTGGAGGTTGTTTGAGGTGAAGAGGTGGGGGCGGGGCTTCCTGTTCCTCCATCATACCAACATCACTCTAAATTTAAATGTTATTAAACTTCATTAAAGACCAAAAAGTGGATGGATTCCCACACGACTCCTGGAGTCAGGACTGAGACATCCTGCAGAGGTTCAGACTTGTCCTCTCTCTCTCTGGCAGCACATTTGAACATTTTCCCATCTAATCTAATCTATGAAAGCAGAATGACCTGTTTGTGTTGTTTGACTTCTGCGGGTGCAGAGATCAAATCTGAAACAGGTCAGAGGTCTCACACTTCAAGTTTACACATTTATGGTTATAGAATAAGACTTGACTTCCTTTACATGAACCTTTCTCTTTAATATTTACCTCAGTGTTTTTAATTTAGTGAAGCTGCCATCAGACTGCACAGCATGTGTAAGTGCTGAGCTGTTGATGTGCTTATAGCTCAGCATGTTTCAGGGGGCACAGCGGGGATTATTCATGGTTCAGGAGGGTCACAGTCAGAGGTCTCCTCCTCTGACCAAACACCTTCATTCACAGTTCACCTTCAAAAATCAGATGTTCTAAAGTTTAAATGTCAAAATACACCTTTCCCCCCCAATATGAACTTGAATAGATTCATGTCAGGGGTTAATATCAGGTCCTAACAGGTGTTTGTCAGGTGTTTGGTGAAATGAAGGGAGGTATCCACTGTTGATTCTTTGAATATTTTGATTTAAAGTCCTCTTTCTTTTTAAGGAAACCCTGAACACAGCACTCGTCTCCTTTCCACTGTTAATCAAAGAAACCATGACAAAAGACAATCAGGTCCCTGAACCTTTTAGTTCAATGAAAAAAAGTCCCTGAACCTTTTAGTTCTGAAGAGAAGTCCCTGAACCTTTTAGTTCCTGAAGAGAAGTCCCTGAACCTTTTAATTCTGAAGAGAAGTCCCTGAACCTTTTAGTTCTATGAAGAGAAGTCCCTGAACCTTTTAGTTCTTTGAAGAGAAGTCCCTGAACCTTTTAGTTCATGAAGAGAAGTCCCTGAACCTTTTAGTTCTGAAGAGAAGTCCCTGAACCTTTTAGTTCTATGAAGAGAAGTCCCTGAACCTTTTAGTTCTTTGAAGAGAAGTCCCTGAACCTTTTAGTTCTGAAGAGAAGTCCCTGAACCTTTTAGTTCTTTGAAGAGAAGTCCCTGAACCTTTTAGTTCTGAAGAGAAGTCCCTGAACCTTTTAGTTCTTAGAAGAGAAGTCCCTGAACCTTTAGTTCTTAAGAGAAGTCCCTGAACCTTTTAGTTCTATGAAGAGAAGTCCCTGAACCTTTTAGTTCTGAAGAGAAGTCCTTGAACCTTTTAGTTCTGAAGAGAAGTCCCTGAACATTTTAGTTCTTTGAAGAGAAGTCCCTGAACCTTTTAGTTCTTAGAAGAGAAGTCCCTGAACCTTTTAGTTCATGAAGAGAAGTCCCTGAACCTTTTAGTTCTTAAGAGAAGTCCCTGAACCTTTTAGTTCTATGAAGAGAAGTCCCTGAACCTTTTAGTTCTGAAGAGAAGTCCTTGAACCTTTTAGTTCTGAAGAGAAGTCCCTGAACATTTTAGTTCTTTGAAGAGAAGTCCCTGAACCTTTTAGTTCTTAGAAGAGAAGTCCCTGAACCTTTTAGTTCATGAAGAGAAGTCCCTGAACCTTTTAGTTCTTAAGAGAAGTCCCTGAACCTTTTAGTTCTATGAAGAGAAGTCCCTGAACCTTTTAGTTCTGAAGAGAAGTCCTTGAACCTTTTAGTTCTGAAGAGAAGTCCCTGAACATTTTAGTTCTTTGAAGAGAAGTCCCTGAACCTTTTAGTTCATGAAGAGAAGTCCCTGAACCTTTTAGTTCTGAAGAGAAGTCCCTGAACCTTTTAGTTCTATGAAGAGAAGTCCCTGAACCTTTTAGTTCTATGAAGAGAAGTCCCTGAACCTTTTAGTTCTATGAAGAGAAGTCCCTGAACCTTTTAGCTCTGAAGAGAAGTCCCTGAACCTTTTAGTTCTGAAGAGAAGTCCCTGAACCTTTTAGTTCTGAAGAGAAGTCCCTGAACCTTTTAGTTTTATGAAGAGAAGTCCCTGAACCTTTTAGTTCTGAAGAGAAGTCCCTGAACCTTTTAGTTCTATGAAGAGAAGTCCCTGAACCTTTTAGTTCATGAAGAGAAGTCCCTGAACCTTTTAGTTCATGAAGAGAAGTCCCTGAACCTTTTAGTTCTTAAGAGAAGTCCCTGAACCTTTTAGTTCTGAAGAGAAGTCCTTGAACCTTTTAGTTCTGAAGAGAAGTCCCTGAACATTTTAGTTCTTTGAAGAGAAGTCCCTGAACCTTTTAGTTCTATGAAGAGAAGTCCCTGAACCTTTTAGTTCTATGAAGAGAAGTCCCTGAACCTTTTAGTTCTGAAGAGAAGTCCCTGAACCTTTTAGTTCTATGAAGAGAAGTCCCTGAACCTTTTAGTTCTATGAAGAGAAGTCCCTGAACCTTTTAGTTCTTAGAAGAGAAGTCCCTGAACCTTTTAGTTCTGAAGAGAAGTCCCTGAACCTTTTAGTTCTATGAAGAGAAGTCCCTGAACCTTTTAGTTCTTAGAAGAGAAGTCCCTGAACCTTTTAGTTCTATGAAGAGAAGTCCCTGAACCTTTTAGTTCTATGAAGAGAAGTCCCTGAACCTTTTAGTTCTGAAGAGAAGTCCCTGAACCTTTTAGTTCTGAAGAGAAGTCCCTGAACCTTTTAGTTCTTTGAAGAGAAGTCCCTGAACCTTTTAGTTCTTAAGAGAAGTCCCTGAACCTTTTAGTTCTATGAAGAAAAGTCCCTGAACCTTTTAGTTCATGAAGAGAAGTCCCTGAACCTTTTAGTTCATGAAGAGAAGTCCCTGAACCTTTTAGTTCTGAAGAGAAGTCCCTGAACCTTTTAGTTCTGAAGAGAAGTCCTTGAACCTTTTAGTTCTGAAGAGAAGTCCCTGAACATTTTAGTTCTTTGAAGAGAAGTCCCTGAACCTTTTAGTTCATGAAGAGAAGTCCCTGAACCTTTTAGTTCTATGAAGAGAAGTCCCTGAACCTTTTAGTTCAATGAAGAGAAGTCCCTGAACCTTTTAGTTCTGAAGAGAAGTCCCTGAACCTTTTAGTTCTATGAAGAGAAGTCCCTGAACCTTTTAGTTCTATGAAGAGAAGTCCCTGAACCTTTTAGTTCTTAGAAGAGAAGTCCCTGAACCTTTTAGTTCTGAAGAGAAGTCCCTGAACCTTTTAGTTCTATGAAGAGAAGTCCCTGAACCTTTTAGTTCTTAGAAGAGAAGTCCCTGAACCTTTTAGTTCTATGAAGAGAAGTCCCTGAACCTTTTAGTTCTATGAAGAGAAGTCCCTGAACCTTTTAGTTCTGAAGAGAAGTCCCTGAACCTTTTAGTTCTGAAGAGAAGTCCCTGAACCTTTTAGTTCTATGAAGAGAAGTCCCTGAACCTTTTAGTTCTGAAGAGAAGTCCCTGAACCTTTTAGTTCTATGAAGAGAAGTCCCTGAACCTTTTAGTTCTTAGAAGAGAAGTCCCTGAACCTTTTAGTTCTTAGAAGAGAAGTCTCTGAACCTTTTAGTTCCTGAAGAGAAGTCCCTGAACCTTTTAGTTCTATGAAGAAAAGTCCCTGAACCTTTTAATTCATGAAGAGAAGTCCCTGAACCTTTTAGTTCATGAAGAGAAGTCCCTGAACCTTTTAGTTCTTAAGAGAAGTCCCTGAACCTTTTAGTTCTGAAGAGAAGTCCTTGAACCTTTTAGTTCTGAAGAGAAGTCCCTGAACATTTTAGTTCTTTGAAGAGAAGTCCCTGAACCTTTTAGTTCTATGAAGAGAAGTCCCAGAACCTTTTAGTTCTATGAAGAGAAGTCCCTGAACCTTTTAGTTCTATGAAGAGAAGTCCCTGAACCTTTTAGTTCTATGAAGAGAAGTCCCTGTGTTAGGTTTAGAATAATGTAGAACCAAAAGCACAAGACAGAAACCGAAAATGAAAACGAAGGAACAATTTATTATACACGAGTGATCAAGAATACAAGAAATATAAGTGACTCTAAAGTGTAACATGAAACTATGTGACTCGAAGAATGTGTACAAGTTATTTAATGTGACAATCAACTGTGTAAGCAAAAACAATGTGACACTCAACTATGTGTGCATGAAATCTAAGTGACTCTAAATGTGCAACAACAAACTATGTGACACGAGGTGTACAAGGCACGCGTGAAGAAGCCAGATCAGACGAACAAGACGACGACGGAGTCAGGGACAGGAACGCAGGATTGGGAACACACAATGGAACAACAATAATCTGGCGCTGGCCTCCTGGCAGAAGCCAGCTTAAGTAACCCGGTTGATTGGATGAGCCACACCTGTGGACACTGATTGATAGTTAGTAGACACAGAGGGAGTGACAGACAGGAAAACAAAACACACACACGTGGGGAAGAGACACAAAACACCCAAACATGACAGTACCCCCCCCTCAACGACTGCCACCTGGCGGTCTACCAGGCTTATCGGGGAACTGTCTATAAAAGTCTCTGATCACCGAGTGATCCAGAATAAGAGCTCTGGATATCCAGCTCCGCTCCTCCGGTCCGTACCCCACCCAGTCCACGAGGAACTGGAACCCCCTTCCTCTGCGTCGAACGTCCATGACTTTGTTGACGGTAAACGCTGGATGACCATCGATGAGCCGGGGGGGTGGAGGGGCGACGGCCGGAGGGCTCAAGACACTCGTGACCACTGGTTTGACCTGGGAAACATGAAAAGTGGGGTGAATTTTCAGAGCCGGGGGAAGTCTGAGACGGACCGAGGAAGGATTTATGACCCTTTCGATCTCGTATGGCCCAATGAACCGAGGAGCCAATTTTCTGGACTCAACACTGAGAGGAATGTCTTTAGCATTTAACCACACTTTCTGTCCCGGCGCATAACTTGGCGCTTGAATTCTGTGTCGGTCGGCCAAACTCCGATTCCGCTCCTTAGTCCTAAGTAAGGCCGACCTGGCCTCCCTCCAAGTCCTGCGAATCCTCCGCAGATGGTTCTGGACGGAGGGAACCGCGATCTCCTCCTCTTGACTAGGAAACAGGGGAGGTACATAACCTAAAGCGCACATGAAAGGTGCCATACCTGTCGCCGAGGATGACAAAGAATTATGTGCGTATTCTACCCACGCCAGATGCTGACTCCAGCTGCGTGGTCTCTGAGCACACACACATCGAAGCATGGCTTCCAAGTCCTGGTTGGCCCGTTCCGTCTGACCATTAGACTGCGGATGATATCCCGATGACAGGCTGACGGTGGCTCCCAAAGCACGAACAAACGCCCTCCACACTTGTGAGGTGAACTGCGGTCCTCTGTCTGAAACTATATCCATAGGAATGCCATGCAACCGAAACACGTGGATGGTTATTAAATCCGCGGTCTCAGCAGCAGAGGGCAGCTTGGGTAACGCCACAAAATGAGCTGATTTGGAGAAGCGATCAACAATAGTCATAACCACAGTGTTACCTTCTGAGTCTGGAAGGCCCGTAACAAAGTCCAGAGCGACATGCGACCAGGGGCGTCCTGGCACAGGAAGGGGATGCAGCAACCCTGCTGGCGGCCGGTGAGACGCCTTGCCCCTCGCACATACTGCACACGCCAACACAAAGTCCTTGATATCCACGCCCATAGTAGGCCACCAGAAGTGTCTTTTTATAAACTCCGTAGTGCGAGCAACTCCGGGGTGGCACACCATTTTGGAGGAATGCCCCCATTGAAGAACCTGGGAACGAACACTATCAGGCACAAATAAACAGTTAGTTGGACCTCCACCGGGGTCCGGGTGATCCCTTTGGGCCTCTCTCACTAGAGACTCCACCTCCCACGTAACAGAAGCTACCAAGCACGAGGAAGGCAAAATAGTGTCAGGTGAACTAGAAATCTCGTTCTCTTTGTTAAACCTTCTAGAGAGAGCGTCTGGCTTAACATTTTTGTTACCTGGTCGATACGTAACTGTGAAACTGAACCGGGTGAAGAACAGCGCCCACCGGGCCTGCCTTGGGTTCAGTCTTTTGGCCGTCTGGATGTAAGAAAGATTCTTATGGTCTGACCAGACCACAAACGGCATTTCCGCTCCCTCCAGCCAATGACGCCACTCCTCCAAAGCCAATTTCACGGCCAACAACTCCTTGTTGCCGACGTCGTAGTTCTTTTCGGCTGGAGAGAGCTTGCGGGAGAAAAAAGCACAGGGATGCACCTTATTATCCTTAGAATCCCTCTGAGACAAAACAGCTCCTACCCCAAGGTCCGAAGCATCCACTTCCACGATGAACTGTCTTGTGGGGTCCGGCTGCACAAGGATCGGGGCTGAAGAAAACCTCTCCTTGAGGTCCACGAATGCCCTTTCCGCCGCCGGTGACCAGGAAAAGGGCACGTTGGAAGAAGTCAACCTGGTGAGTGGTGCTACTACCTGGCTGTAGTTCCGGATAAACCGCCGGTAAAAGTTCGCGAAGCCCAGGAACCTCTGCAGCTGCTTCCTGGTAGTCGGTGTCTCCCACTCCAACACTGCTTCCACCTTCGCCGGGTCCGTCCTGACCCGTCCGCCCTCCAGGATGTAGCCAAGGAAAGTAACTGAGTCAGCGTGAAACACACATTTCTCCGCTTTCACGAAAAGTCTGTTCTCTAAGAGTCTCTGGAGCACCTTCTGCACCATGACGATGTGCTCGTCCAAGTCTTTAGAAAATATCAAAATATCGTCCAGATAAACGAACACAGAACGGTTAAGAAAATCACGGAGAATGTCATTAATCAGAGCCTGGAAAACGGCTGGTGCGTTGGTTAGTCCGAAAGGCATCACTAGATATTCAAAGTGTCCTAGTGGTGTATTGAACGCTGTCTTCCATTCGTCCCCCTCTCGAATGCGAACCAGATGATACGCGTTCCGCAGGTCCAACTTGGTGAACACAGTAGCTCCGTGTAGAGGCTCGAAGGCTGAACTGATTAGGGGTAATGGGTACTTATTTTTAACAGTAATATTGTTCAACCCCCTAAAATCAATGCACGGACGAAGAGACTTGTCTTTTTTCTCTACAAAGAAAAACCCCGCCCCAAGTGGTGAGGACGAAGGCCGAATAATGCCAGAATTCAGTGACTCCGTGATATATTTCTCCATAGAGGACTTTTCGGGACCAGACAGGTTAAACAAACGACTTGACGGTAGGGGGGCACCCGGAAGAAGATCAATGGCGCAGTCATAGGGTCTGTGCGGGGGTAAGGATAAGGCTTTCTCCTTACTGAATACTTCCCTCAGGCTGTGGTAAACTGAAGGTACTGCAGCTAGTTCCGCGGACGATACCGAGGAAACACGAGGAGTTACATCACAGGACGGATTAGCCGCAGTAAGACAGTGCGCGTGACAAAAATTACTCCACCCGGTAATCCGACCCATGGACCAGTCGATATCCGGGTTATGACGTTGAAGCCAAGGTAGACCGAGAACTAAGGGAGCGTTAGACGATGGCATGATATTGAAGGTTATCTCCTCCCTGTGGTTCCCTGCAACGGTCAGCAATAACGGGGAAGTCTCGGACTCTATGCGGGCTATGAGCTGACCACTTAAGGCGTCCACCTTGAGAGGTGTCGAAATGGGCTGGCTCGTGATCTCAGCTTGGTTAACTAATTCCACGTCAATGAAATTAGAGTCCGCTCCCGAATCCACTAAAGCAAGGATAGTAAAGGGTCTTCCTTTAACAAGGAAACTAGCCTCTACGTTGAGGCGTTTCTGAGGGGAATTAATCACTTCGGCCCTGCTCACCAGCACCCCTGCCGTCACTGGTGAGCGTGACAGTTTAACCGAACCGGACAATGAATTAGCTGATGCCCCGCCTCCCCGCAGTAAATGCAAAGTCTCAGAGAAAACCGTCTGTTTCTCTCCGCCGGAGACAAACGATTTCGCCCCAACTGCATGGGCTCCTCACTCTGAGCTGCGGTGTGAGACCTAGTACTGAGAGTACATGACGGTGACTGCTGCCCGACCGCAACGGGTGGACCCAAAAACTCTCTCTGGTCCGCTACCCGAGACACACTCCTGCTTCGCTCCCGTTGCCTCTCCCGGAAGCGGTTGTCGAGGCGGATAGCCATGGTTATTAACTCCTGGAGCGAGTTAACTTCAAGACGCCCCACTAACCCGTCCTTAACTGCCTCACTTAACCCCTTAAGAAAAATCCCCTGTAGCGCCTGGTCGTCCCAACCCAACTCTATGGCTAGAGTTTGAAACTCGATAGAGTACTCTGCAACACTGAGCGCTCCCTGCCGTAGGCTGAGTAGCCGGTTACCGGAATCCTTGTTAGCAACCGGGTGGTCAAACACAGACGTCATAATGTCAGCAAACACTTTAAACTGAACATTATCATTACCAGGGTTATTCCAAAACGCAGTTCCCCATGTCCGTGCTCTGCCCGAGAGCAAACCCAAAACATACGCAATCTTAGCTCTGTCAGCGGCATATGTAAGAGGTTGCGTTTCAAACACGAGAGTGCACTGGAATAAAAAAGACTTACAGTCTCCAAGTTTACCACAAAACCTTTCGGGTGCCGGGACAAAGGGCTCACGAGGCTGAGTGGCGCTGGGGGTAGAAATCACAGGGTTAGAGGGCATAACCGGAGCTGCTTGGGCAGTGAGCAGCTGATTTTCCACGCGATTCAGGCTAGCGTAAATGACGTGGAGTGATTCTGAAAAACCCCGGAGAGTCTGGTCATGATGACCGAGCATAATTCCCTGCGAGGCTATCGTGTGACGCAACGTATTATTTTCAGTCTCTGACTCGGCTGGTTCCATGTTTTGGCCAGATTATTCTGTTAGGTTTAGAATAATGTAGAACCAAAAGCACAAGACAGAAACCGAAAATGAAAACGAAGGAACAATTTATTATACACGAGTGATCAAGAATACAAGAAATATAAGTGACTCTAAAGTGTAACATGAAACTATGTGACTCGAAGAATGTGTACAAGTTATTTAATGTGACAATCAACTGTGTAAGCAAAAACAATGTGACACTCAACTATGTGTGCATGAAATCTAAGTGACTCTAAATGTGCAACAACAAACTATGTGACACGAGGTGTACAAGGCACGCGTGAAGAAGCCAGATCAGACGAACAAGACGACGACGGAGTCAGGGACAGGAACGCAGGATTGGGAACACACAATGGAACAACAATAATCTGGCGCTGGCCTCCTGGCAGAAGCCAGCTTAAGTAACCCGGTTGATTGGATGAGCCACACCTGTGGACACTGATTGATAGTTAGTAGACACAGAGGGAGTGACAGACAGGAAAACAAAACACACACACGTGGGGAAGAGACACAAAACACCCAAACATGACACCCTGAACCTTTTAGTTCTGAAGAGAAGTCCCTGAACCTTTTAGTTCTGAAGAGAAGTCCCTGAACCTTTTAGTTCTATGAAGAGAAGTCCCTGAACCTTTTAGTTCTTAGAAGAGAAGTCCCTGAACCTTTTAGTTCTATGAAGAGAAGTCCCTGAACCTTTTAGTTCGATGAAGAGAAGTCCCTGAACCTTTTAGTTCTATGAAGAGAAGTCCCTGAACCTTTTAGTTCTGAAGAGAAGTCCCTGAACCTTTTACTTCTTTGAAGAGAAGTCCCTGAACCTTTTAGTTCTGAAGAGAAGTCCCTGAACCTTTAGTTGTATGAAGAGAAGTCCCTGAACCTTTTAGTTCTTTGAAGAGAAGTCCCTGAACCGTTTAGTTCTGAAGAGAAGTCCCTGAACCTTTTAGTTCTTTGAAGAGAAGTCCCTGAACCTTTTAGTTCTCAAGAGAAGTCCCTGAACCTTTTAGTTCTTTGAAGAGAAGTCCCTGAACCTTTTAGTTCTGAAGAGAAGTCCCTGAAACTTTTAGTTCTTTGAAGAGAAGTCCCTGAACCTTTTAGTTCTGAAGAGAAGTCCCTGAACCTTTTAGTTCTGAAGAGAAGTCCCTGAACATTTTAGTTCTTTGAAGAGAAGTCCCTGAACCTTTTAGTTCATGAAGAGAAGTCCCTGAACCTTTTAGTTCTTAAGAGAAGTCCCTGAACCTTTTAGTTCTTAAGAGAAGTCCCTGAACCTTTTAGTTCTATGAAGAGAAGTCCCTGAACCTTTTAGTTCTATGAAGAGAAGTCCCTGAACCTTTTAGTTCTGAAGAGAAGTCCTTGAACCTTTTAGTTCTGAAGAGAAGTCCCTGAACATTTTAGTTCTTTGAAGAGAAGTCCCTGAACCTTTTAGTTCATGAAGAGAAGTCCCTGAACATTTTAGTTCTGAAGAGAAGTCCCTGAACCTTTTAGTTCTATGAAGAGAAGTCCCTGAAGCTTTAGTTCTATGAAGAGAAGTCCCTGAACCTTTTACTTCTGAAGAGAAGTCCCTGAACCTTTTAGTTCTGAAGAGAAGTCCCTGAACCTTTTAGTTCTTTGAAGAGAAGTCCCTGAACCTTTTAGTTCTGAAGAGAAGTCCCTGAACCTTTTAGTTCTATGAAGAAAAGTCCCTGAACCTTTTAGTTCATGAAGAGAAGTCCCTGAACCTTTTAGTTCATGAAGAGAAGTCCCTGAACCTTTTAGTTCTGAAGAGAAGTCCCTGAACCTTTTAGTTCTGAAGAGAAGTCCTTGAACCTTTTAGTTCTGAAGAGAAGTCCCTGAACATTTTAGTTCTTTGAAGAGAAGTCCCTGAACCTTTTAGTTCATGAAGAGAAGTCCCTGAACCTTTTAGTTCTGAAGAGAAGTCCCTGAACCTTTTAGTTCTATGAAGAGAAGTCCCTGAACCTTTTAGTTCTATGAAGAGAAGTCCCTGAACCTTTTAGTTCAATGAAGAGAAGTCCCTGAACCTTTCAGTTCTGAAGAGAAGTCCCTGAACCTTTTAGTTCTGAAGAGAAGTCCCTGAACCTTTTAGTTCTGAAGAGAAGTCCCTGAACCTTTTAGTTCTATGAAGAGAAGTCCTTGAACCTTTTAGTTCTATGAAGAAAAGTCCCTGAACCTTTTAGTTCATGAAGAGAAGTCCCTGAACCTTTTAGTTCATGAAGAGAAGTCCCTGAACCGTTTAGTTCTTAAGAGAAGTCCCTGAACCTTTTAGTTCTGAAGAGAAGAGTGAGAGTGTAGACGTGTTTTTCTTGGCTCTCCGCTTTGCGATCTGCTTCACTCCCTTTTTTCTTTTTTTTTTTTTGCTCTTTTTGCTTTTTTGCTTTTTACTCCCACACCTCGATGCTAGTAAACATTTTGACGTTTACATTTTGACGGAATACCTCTGTTGGTGGAGACATTTTTCTTAGCGGACAAATCAGGGGCCTACTGTCAGCTAAAGCTAACCAGTACCGAGATGCCTCCTTTCTCCACAGATGACCTCCACAAACTGCTGCAGCAGGTCGCAGTTTTGGAGAATAAAGTTCAACGTTTAGAAATAAACGCAGAAGTGAATGGACCCTGCGAAAACGACAGCACTCTTCCGTTGATTCAAAACAACAGCCTGGAGAATGCTAACATTCAGCTAATGAGCTCTGATACAGCTCCCATCAAACAGAGGGGCTGTGCAAAAGGTAACAAATCTGCCACTATCAATCCTCCCTGGAATGCTCTCGGGGCAAAACCAAAGAGTACACCAGCTGCCACATGGAGACGTCCAACTGGTAGAACCCAACGCCCAGAGATCTGTGATGCTACAGGCTGGCCCGCGGTATCTGCCTCCTCAACACCGGTGCAGAGGATGACACAGCCGTGGATAAAGGCTAAAGGGAAGATTACCAACAAGGCTCCAATACCAGCGGCTGTGGAGTTACAAAATCAATTTCTTCCTCTAATGCAAGACCCAGGATTTCCAACTGGACACCTGGACAACCCCCTGAACCCACAGAGAAGGGTAAGATCTGACAAGAAGTCAGAAGTTAGAAAGCTACAAGGAAAGCTACTGAATGATGCTGAGACTCTGGTTGTTGGTGATTCTGCTATCAAAGATGTGAGAAGCATGTACAGCAGAAAAACAAGAGTGTTGTGCTTTCCTGATGATACAGTCTCCAACATGACCGACAGAATCCTCAGCATTTGTGAAGAAAGTCCCAATTTGAAACACCTTGTACTGCACACAGGGGCAAATGATATTGGGAAAAGACAATCTGAAGTGCTCAAACGTGACTTAGGTAACCTGCTAAATGCAGTGAGCTCTCTGAAGGTTGAAGTCTTTTTCAGTGGGCCGCTACCACCAGTCAGAGGAGGAGGAGAGAGATTCAGCAGACTGTTGGCAATCAACAGATGGCTTTCAACAGAATGTGAGGTCCACTCAATCCATTTTATTGACAATTTTAACTTTTTCTGGGACAGAAGACATTTTTTCAAAGGAGATTGCCTTTCCCTTAACAAGTCAGGAGTGAGGCTTTTCACCTCCAATCTCTCTTTCTTCCTGCGTCATACTGTTCCCACTGCCAAGGACAAGAGACAAGATGAACCCAAACAAAAGGAGCAAACACCAAAACATGAAGGAGAACCGACTCCCCCCCGCCTATGTGTCCTGGCCATGAGGGGTGCCAGAATGAAAAAGAGGAGGCCTTATGTCCTTCACCAGGAGCCACTGCTGGAGAAGATTCACCTATTCCACCTGCTCGAGAGGATTCACCAACTCCACCTACTCGAGAGAATCCCCCAACTCCACCTGCCCGAGAGGATTCACCAACTCCACCTGCTCGAGAGGATTCACCAACTCCACCTGCTCGAGATAATCCCCAAACTCCACCTGCCCAAACTCCACCCAGTTCATCATCTTCACCGGGTATCCCCTCCCCCTCCTCCCCCATGTTGGAGTTCACTGAACAAATGAACAAACTTGTCAACACTGGTACCAGACTCACTCCCCTCCGACCTGGGTTCCTAACCCCCCTAATTCCCCAACAACAACCCGGCCCCCCTCCACTACCTCCGCGCAGACGAGCCCCACCTGTACCCCTTCCAAAGCTAGATCTGAACCTACACCAGTCTCC
Organism: Symphodus melops; assembly: GCF_947650265.1. Taxonomy (NCBI): domain Eukaryota; kingdom Metazoa; phylum Chordata; class Actinopteri; order Labriformes; family Labridae; genus Symphodus; species Symphodus melops. The sequence continues at coordinate 1,183,936 of NC_136694.1, forward strand.
CAATAAGAGCCCAAAAGAGTGTGTGTACTGATGTGTTCTGGGTCCAGGTTTTAAGGCAAATGCTAAGCCTGACATCTCCAGGGAAAAGCCAGGGCTCTTTGTCCCGGAAGTTTTTAACATACCAGTTATCTCAAATAGCTGGTGGCATGGCGCAAAGTACATCAGTAGATTAAAACGTACGGTCACTCTATCTAACTTGATTCCAGTTGTGCGTCAGCCACAGTGTGAATCTAGCAAAGTTCATAGCATGTTACAATTTGCTCTACTAAATGTTAGATCTCTATCAGCCAAGTCACTTTTAATTAATGATCTCATAATCAAAGAGAATTTGGATTTTATGTTTTTAACTGAAACTTGGTTAAATGAGAACAACAGTGCAGCAGCACTTATTGAAACAGCTCCTCCAAACTTTAATTTTATCAGTGAAGTTAGAGAGCCGAGGAAAGGAGGTGGAGTAGCTGCTCTGTACAACAACAAGTACCAATGCAAACAGCTGTCATATGGGAAATTCTGCTCTTTTGAACACATTGCACTCCAGCTGAGCTCACCCTGTTGTGCAATATTAGTCACTATCTACAGGCCACCAAAGTATAACGCAAACTTCTTTTATGACCTCAACAAACTATTGTCTGCTGTGTGTATTGATTATGACTGTGTCATTATAGTGGGTGATTTCAACATTCATTTAGACAATCCAAGAGATAACAGTGTGAAAGAACTTTTAAACATCTTGGAAAACTTTGATCTTTCCCAGCATGTAACAAATCCAACACATAACAAGGGACACACTCTGGACTTGGTCATTTCAAGAGGTCTAATGGTTTCTGATGTTGTAGTGAATGATGTTGCCATCTCTGATCACTATTGTGTTTCCTTTAAAGCTTCCATCTTGGCTGACTGCAGAGAAGGCAAAACAGAGCTGATCAGAAAACGTTACATTGATGACAACACATGCACACTCTTCACTGAGGCATTCACTAACACACCAGCTCTACACTCAGCTCCTGTCAAAGACCTTGTAGATATGTTCAGCGCTAAAGTTCTAAATATTATTGATGCCGTTGCTCCAGTCAAGGCCAAAGCTGTCTGTGCAAAAAGAAAGCCCCATTGGAGGAATGGGACACTTGTTATAACAAAGAAAAAAGATTGTAGACAAGCTGAGCGCAGGTGGAGAAAAAGTAAACTCCAGGTTCATTATGACATCTTTAAAGAGGCGCTCCGCTTATATAACTTAGAACTCAAAAAGGCCAGACAGTCCTTCTTCTCTGAGATAATCAACAAGCACAGCAACAATGCTCGGACTTTGTTTACTGTCGTGGACAGGCTGACCAACCCCTCAGCATCAGTTCCTGCTGAACTGTTATCTGTAAAGGCATGCAATGACTTTGCATCGCACTTCACCCAAAAGATTGAACAGATTAGACAGACAGTCAGTCAGTCTACTACAGGCCGCCTGACTGTAACTCCTGTACCTCCTAATGAAAACACTTTAGCTAACCTGGCATATTTTCACCTTTTAGATCCTGTAGCATTAACAGACATTGTTCAACACCTCAGGTCCACTACATGCAGTCTTGACATCCTGCCCACAAGCTTTTTAAAAAATGTTTTTAACTGTGTTGCACCAGATGTATTGCAGATAGTTAACAGCTCTCTTCAGACAGGCACTTTTCCTAAGTCGCTAAAGACAGCAGTGATTAAACCCCTCCTAAAAAAGAGTAATCTGGATGCTTTATCAATTAATAACTATAGACCCATATCTAACCTGCCTTTCTTAGGCAAGATAATCGAAAAAGCAGTGTTTGTGCAACTTAACACTTTTATGGTACAAAATAAATACTTCAGTGTTTTTCAGTCTGGATTCAGGTCAAAGCACAGCACTGAGACTTATCAAAGTGCTAAATGATATCTATGTGAACAGTGATGCATCTAAAGTCTCAGTTTTAGTGTTACTGGATCTTAGTGCTGCATTTGATACAGTGGACCATAACATACTGCTGGACAGACTTGAAAACTGGCTTGGAGTTTCTGGAACTGCCTTAAATTGGTTTAAATCTTACTTGCAGGACAGGGTCTACAGCGACAGGGTCTACAGGGACAGGGTCTACACTGTGTCTGTTGGTAATTATGAATCTGAGCATGTGAGGATCACCTGTGGAGTTCCTCAAGGTTCCATCCTTGGGCCGCTTTTATTTAACATCTACATGCTCCCTCTCGTTCAGATCATGGAATATTACAACGTTTCCTATCATAATTATGCAGATGACACACAGCTCTATATATCAGTGTCAACAAATGACCATAGTGCCTTATACTCACTGAGCAAGTGCATCAACGAAATCACTGAGTGGATGTGTCAGAACTTTTTACAACTGAACCCAGAAAAGACTGAGGTGATTGTTTTTGGCCCTAAAGAGGAAAGGTCAGAGGTCAGCACTCGTCTTGAATCCATGTCCTTAAGAACAACAAATCAAGCCAGAAATCTTGGTGTGATTATGGACTCAGACCTCAAATTCAACTACCACATTAAGATGGTAACATAATCAGCTTATTACCATCTGAATAATATTGCTAGAATCAAAAGTTTTCTGACCAAACAGGATTCAGAAAAACTTCTTCATGCTTTTATTTTCAGCAGGCTGGATTATTGTAACGGTGTGTTTACAGGCCTTAGTAAAAAATCTGTCCGACAGCTGCAGCTGATCCAGAACGCAGCAGCCAGAGTCCTCACCAACACAAAGAGGGTGGAGCACATTACACCTGTGCTTCAATCACTGCACTGGCTGCCTGTGTGTCAGAGGATCCACTTTAAAATCTTACTACTGGTCTATAAAGCATTAAATGGTCTTGGCCCTAAGTACATGTCAGATCTACTTGTAGAATATAAAACATCCAGACCGCTCAGGTCCTCAGGAAGAGGTTTACTCAGTGTTCCCAGAGTCAGAACCAAACATGGTGAAGCAGCATTTAGTCACTACGCTCCTCACCTGTGGAACAAACTCCCTGAACACCTGAGGACTGCTGGCACACTCAACTCCTTTAAATCAGCCTTAAAACTTTGTTATTCACTCAGGCTTTCAATTAGAAATATACTGTCTGCCTTACTGCAACACATTCTTCCTTCTTTGATAGTTTTAACAGTTGTTCCTTTATCCAGTATTTTCACTTTCATCCCGTCTTTTAATGATGTATCTTGTATTCTTTCCTTCAGCTCTGTTTTAATGTTTTTCTGTTTCTATGTCTGTAAAGCACTGTGAATTGCCTTGTGTCTGAACAGTGCTATATAAATAAACTTGACTTGACTTGACTTGACTTGAAGAGAAGTCCCTGAACCTTTTAGTTCTATGAAGAAAAGTCCCTGAACCTTTTAGTTCTATGAAGAGAAGTCCCTGAACCTTTTAGTTCTATGAAGAGAAGTCCCTGAACTTTTTAGTTCTGAAGAGAAGTCCCTGAACCTTTTAGTTCAATGAAGAGAAGTCCCTGAACCTTTTAGTTCTGAAGAGAAGTCCCTGAACCTTTTAGTTCTATGAAGAGAAGTCCCTGAACCTTTTAGTTCTTTGAAGAGAAGTCCCTGAACCTTTTAGTTCTTTGAAGAGAAGTCCCTGAACCTTTTAGTTCTTTGAAGAGAAGTCCCTGAACCTTTTAGTTCTATGAAGAGAAGTCCCTGAACCTTTTAGTTCTTTGAAGAGAAGTCCCTGAACCTTTTAGTTCAATGAAGAGAAGTCCCTGAACCTTCACTCACTCTCATGTTTGTGTTTCAGTTAAAGTGAAGGTGAAAGAAGACAGTGATGCTGTGTTACCGTGTTCCCTCAGCACCAAGGAGAACATCCAGACCACGGTCTTTGACTGGAAGAAAGACGGTCTGGATGTGTTTATGTACAAAGATTTTGGTCAAGAGATGTCAAGTCAAAACAAACAGTTTGAAGGTCGAGTGTCACATTTTAACGACAAGTTGAAGAACGGTAATGCCTCCATAAAGATCAGGAAGACGAAGGTGGCCGACAGTGGAAACTACACCTGTATTTTTCCTCGTCTGAAGCCTCCTCAGCAGTTCATCATTGAGCTGGTTGTTGGTGAGTTTTTTTTTTAATAATATTTAAAAACATTTTTAGTAAGATGACGGGTTTAAGAGTCACTGATGAACTTGATTTATTTTCTGCACAAACGAGATGTGACGTGATTCAGGGAGTTTTTAAGGGAACATTCAAATCAAATCAAATGAACTTTATTTATCTGTTAGGAACTTCGTTGCAGGGAAAGCGCCAGTACAGAACACAAGACACAACACACACAACCTTCACACTTTAAAAATTCTGATTGGTCATGAAGTCCCTAATAAATAGCTTGAAAACAATAATAGATGCAATGGTAGATTAAGTGATAAATTAAGTGGTAAAAAGTGATCACAGTCACAGTCAGTCATTTAATAGATGGATGGAGGTGGGGAGGAAGCTGGAGCCGGCCCTCTTTGTCCTCAGTGGGAGCGCCCTGTACCTGAGGGCCCTGAAGGCAGCAGAGTGTAGTGAGGGTGCTGTACCTGAGGGCCCTGAAGGCAGCAGAGTGTAGTGAGGGTGCTGTACCTGAGGGCCCTGAAGGCAGCAGAGTGTAGTGAGGGTGCTGTACCTGAGGGCCCTGAAGGCAGCAGGGTGTAGTGAGGGTGCTGTACCTGAGGGCCCTGAAGGCAGCAGAGTGTAGTGAGGGTGCTGTACCTGAGGGCCCTGAAGGCAGCAGGGTGTAGTGAGGGTGCTGTACCTGAGGGCCCTGAAGGCAGCAGGGTGTAGTGAGGGTGCTGTACCTGAGGGCCCTGAAGGCAGCAGAGTGTAGTGAGGGTGCTGTACCTGAGGGCCCTGAAGGCAGCAGGGTGTAGTGAGGGTGCTGTACCTCAGGGCCCTGAAGGCAGCAGAGTGTAGTGAGGGTGCTGTACCTGAGGGCCCTGAAGGCAGCAGAGTGTAGTGAGGGTGCTGTACCTGAGGGCCCTGAAGGCAGCAGGGTGTAGTGAGGGTGCTGTACCTGAGGGCCCTGAAGGCAGCAGGGTGTAGTGAGGGTGCTGTACCTGAGGGCCCTGAAGGCAGCAGAGTGTAGTGAGGGTGCTGTACCTGAGGGCCCTGAAGGCAGCAGGGTGTAGTGAGGGTGCTGTACCTGAGGGCCCTGAAGGCAGCAGAGTGTAGTGAGGGTGCTGTACCTGAGGGCCCTGAAGGCAGCAGAGTGTAGTGAGGGTGCTGTACCTGAGGGCCCTGAAGGCAGCAGAGTGTAGTGAGGGTGCTGTACCTGAGGGCCCTGAAGGCAGCAGGGTGTAGTGAGGGTGCTGTACCTGAGGGCCCTGAAGGCAGCAGAGTGTAGTGAGGGTGCTGTACCTGAGGGCCCTGAAGGCAGCAGGGTGTAGTGAGGGTGCTGTACCTGAGGGCCCTGAAGGCAGCAGGGTGTAGTGAGGGTGCTGTACCTGAGGGCCCTGAAGGCAGCAGGGTGTAGTGAGGGTGCTGTACCTGAGGGCCCTGAAGGCAGCAGAGTGTAGTGAGGGTGCTGTACCTGAGGGCCCTGAAGGCAGCAGGGTGTAGTGAGGGTGCTGTACCTGAGGGCCCTGAAGGCAGCAGAGTGTAGTGAGGGTGCTGTACCTGAGAGAGAGAGAGAGAGAGATTTTCTTTTTTCTTTCAGAGTGCATCTTAACATGTTGACTTTCTTTACATTAACATAATTTTTTTCCTCTCGATGCAACAACCTGAATCATTTCTTATTTATTCTCTGTTCACAGTTGCATGTCGAATGCCTGATGTCAAGCAACTTAGGTCAACAAATGACGAGGCCGTGCTGCAGTGTGAAGTTAGCCTTCCTCTTGTGTTAGCTTTCTGTTACCATCTCTTTTGTTAACAGGTCGGTTTTGACCCATGTCTTAAATCAGCTGTAAAATACACTAAAAACAATTATCTATCATCCAATTTGTTTCTCATCTCTTGGTTACCTTGTTAGCCTTCCTTATCCATGAAAATATTGGTTTTAATATTTTTGGTGTGGGCCATTGGGCCTTTTTTTGTCAGTATACCCCTCGATTTCAATTAAAAAAAATGGTAAAATGAACCTCAAAGGAATTGTATAAATAAATAAAAGGTTGTTGTGTTACCTGACTATTACTGAGGGGTATTAGAACACATCTCTTAAATTTTGTTTTATTTATTTTTTCATTTTAATAATTTTAACTATAGTAACATCTATGGTGTTACGGGTCAATTTCGACCCATATATATTTGCTATTATTTTTCCATTACTTGGTGGATGTGGGTCCACAACACAAATGCACTATATGCAGATACATCGAGGATGTTGTAAAACACAACACCTATGGCCCTGGGTTGAACATCAGTGGAAGAAGCTGCACTCATGTGTCCCAGACATCCCTGATGGGGGCAAGCTTGTCAGATCTTGCTCTTGTTGTCAAATCTGAGGACTCTTGATATCATATGAAAGGTCTGAAGTGACATTGTTGCCTGGAAAATATTTCTGCCTGTCGATGCATCCCAGAGACTATCAGTGGCCTTATTGCAGGATCTGTACACTCCAGCAAAAAGAAGAACACCAATATAAGCATCCAGGTATTCCTCATCCATGCCTTTCCACATGTCGCCATGGACTTTTTTTCCTTCAAGGTTTGTCATAGCAATGATGACTCTTTTTAGTGACAATGGCATAAATAGCTCAAAACATGTCTTGATGTCAGTGACTCTCGTCACAGCAAACCTTGAGATTCCAGGGGTCATTTTGTTGACATTTGCAGCAGCTGCCCTGCCATGTAAATCATGAGGTAATGAGCTCCAACAGATCTCACCATTTTTGGACTTGAATCTTTCAGCAGGAGTAGCTTCACCACCGGTGACCTCCTCATCAGACTCATCAGATGTGTCTGTGTCTTCTGGAGGATACTCCACATTGTCTTCCTCCTCAGAAACCTGTTCATCCATATCACTATGCTGCTCTGTGTCCTCTCCCTCATTTTCAGCAAACATATGATCCAGAACTTCTCTCACAGTAAATCTTTTTTTCATTTTTGCATGCTGCAAATTGGAGATGTGCACTCTGCAAGTCACCAACTCGATACTGAATTGACCTCACATGTCTGGAAATGCCTGTCGTTGTTTGTTTTATTTTTGTACTGGATAACAAGGTAAAAAGAGAATCCCCTAAAGCTCACATGATTGAGAGAGGAGCTGGCTGTCAGTGTGTGTTCAATTTTGGCTCTTATTATTGCTTTATAATCTTATTTTTATAACTGGGTCGAAACCGACCCTAACAACACCATGGTCATAATTTTAACCAGAGCATTTTATAATTTAGTGAAAACAAAAAAAAATGTTTGATTTTGTTGAAATAGAGGTTCCTGACAAAGTCAAAAAGCCTTTAAGCAAAAAAAAAAGTTATGTGGTTCTTTTATGCATTTAAAAACTAAAACGGGTCGGTGCCGACCCTAACACAAGACGAAGGTTAAACGATGCAAATTAAGTGCAGTAGCCTTCATGGAAGAGAGTAACCACCAAAGTCCAAAGTCTCACAGAGACTTTCATTTTGGGAAAGGTGGCCACAGCGCTAATTCCCATCTTGAAGTTATTAAGTAATTCAAAGGCACTCCCTCTCTCTCTCTCTCTCTCTCTCTCTCTCTCTCTCTCACTTTATTATCTAGTATCTGCATATAGCGTTATATGTTATATTTATACTCTCATTACTTCAGGGTGTATTCACGCCATAGACTGTAAAAATATTGGACGGGACAAGGTCCCCTGTGGAGTGAAGCTTTTATTTTTAGAGCTCCCCCTACTGACTGGCTGCAGTATAGGTCATAAACCCCGCCTCCTCAATGATAACAAACGGGACTTGGGTCAAACTGTTAAGTTAAAATACTCGTCACATAATTTTTTTCCAGACCTAAACTCTGCTGTGATCATTAGATATTATCACCCTACATGGTGTTAAAGTGCTCATTTTTCTGTGAAGTTTGTTTTAAATAAGTTATTTGAGGTTAAAAAACGGGATTTTACGTCACACATGGTGATGATTGACAGCTGCAGATCTTGCGTAGCGCTCTTGGTAAATAAACAGTTACGTCGTGAAGTGAAGCCGAGACGCCATGGAGCTTTACTGTTCAGTTATTTCGTCTTTTTTGAGCTGGTGAAAGCTGTTTTTTTCTGCAGTAAACTAATGTCACGGACCTGTGGACTCTAAGGGAGCTTTGCAGTTTTTACAGTAAGTAATAAAGTTTGATTTATGTGTCATTGCTTAAAGCGCTATGAGCGAGCTAACATATTAGCAGTCTAAGCTAGGTTAGTTATCAGGCATGATTTATCTTTTTATTTTATTTTTTAACATGAGCAAACCTAATAACTGACATGATATGTTTCTTGATATTGTTATATCGTTTTTGTGAGTGGAATTGTATTTAAAACCAAAACATGGTAATTAAAATCAGCTCATAGATGCCGTTCATTGACTGAACAGTTGTTTCAGTAAATAATAAAAAGGTCTGGTAAGGTTTTTAAAAAAGTATCAAGGACAAAAACAAAGCTAAATACTATAAATCTGTCCTGTATCATTACTGATGTGTACATGTTTACAGTCTGTGTAAAGAGTGTGTTATACATTAACATGTCACCATGCAGCCTGATATTTATAATACTGTATAATGAGGGAGAATATTTCTCTAGATATCAGGATCAAACTAAAGTAAGCTCTGATTTAACTTCTGTCTGATTTAAGAGACTGACAGAAACGTGAACACAAACAATCAGCGGTGGTGTAATATAATATTAACCGAGCATCACGCTGCTGTCAAATATTCAGCATGAGTTTACACACACACTACCAATCCAATAATCACAAGTTGATCATGTTGTACATTTAATAACACTTATTAATAAATTGTGTTATAACTTGACAAAACCTGACACAGACTACAAAAACAGGCTGCTTGTTATGGTGGTTAGGAGGAGACAGACAGGCTCAATAAAAGAAGGCATCACGTTTCTCACAAAATTATATATTAATGTTTTTTATTGTGCTTCTATAATCATTAATGAAGATTTTATGTCTTTTAATAGGTATTTCCCTGTTTTCACCAACATATTATACATTAAACTGAGGATTTCCTTTTTCTCATGTTCTCTCTCTCTCTCTCTCTCTCTCTCTCTCTCTCTCTTCCAGCTCGTCCTCGGAGGATTGCAGGACCTGACCACTGCTTCTCTTACCAGGGCGTTTGGTCTGATCTTACACTGGACAGCGGTCTGATGTGAAACAGTGGGCCGAGTGTCGCGCCTGAGCCACAGAGGACGCAGCTCGCACGTCCTGAGCAATGTTTGACTATTCATTCAAAAGATGAACGGAAGAAAACAGAGGCTGTTTAATACCGAGGTTTTTCTTATAAGCCACATTTTGTTTTTGTTATTTTTAGATTAATCTGCTTTAACTTTAACATACTGTGCATTCATTTGCCTCTTTCAAACCTGTATAACCCACAACAACCTTAAATACTACATTCATCTAACTGAACAATCAAGTGAAAGAAAGTAGCTTAAAATACCACACTATGTTTTTAAGCACAATCTGTATTTGTTAAAGTTACAAGACTAGTGTTACATTTCACGTGATTGAATAAAATATAATAATGTAATTGCCTTCTCAGTCGTGTCTGTATCATACCACTCTACTGTCTTTATGTGCATGCTGTCTTTAACACTAACCTGCATTAAATGTTCAGCACTCGAGTGTTGATGTACTTTTAAAGCTATTTGTTTCCCAGCTGTGACTTCTGTCATTGCCCTTCAAGAACATGAGACATTCTATGTTTATACAGCTTAAAACAGGAGAGAAAAGGTTTAAATCAATAAATACTTTTTCATTTGATTTATAACACATAGTGGGAATGATGGTTCAGTTATAAAAGTGAGGAGGTTACTGGTTTGAATCCCTGTCTGACAGGAGTCTCTCTGTGAGTAGTTTGCATGCTCTCTTCCTTCCACAGTCCAAAGGTGTTCACCGAGAGGAGAAGTAAGTAAGGGAGACCATCAGGTGAGCTGGCAGGGGTGTCTGTATCAGCCATCTTTCTTCTTCCTTGTGTCTAAAATGAGGATAATAAAAAAACAATGAGATAAACATCTTAGACAAGGAAAAGAACCAGAGAAAAGGTCCATACAAACAGAAACCTTAATGAAACAGATTCATTTACCAACTCCACAGTTATGCACAGAAACACATAGACTCTGTAAATGTACATAGAACTGAAGTAACTACTGACAGCAGATATAACTTAAGTACTATGTGCATCACTACTTTCTATCATATAACATACTTTCACCAGCATATGTTCGATCTGTACACAGCTTATGTTGCTAACTTAGCTTAAAATAGTTTTAGTTCGTTTTTTGCCAAAAATAAAAGGTTTAATAACCCACAGAGTTAAAGAAGATCGATAGACAGATAGATAGATAGATAGATCGATAGATAGATAGATAGATAGACAGACAGATAGATAGACAGATAGATAGATAGATAGATCCTGAGGGAAATTCAAGGCATCCAGTAACAATAAACAAGACATACAGGACACGAAAAGACGTTTAAATTCAATAATTAATATAAAAAGTGTGATTTTCTTAGTTTCTGAATGAACTACGTTTAGATATTTGACTTGAAATATATGTTGGTTTTGTACTCACGTTTATGGTCGGTAGATGAATTTCTCTCCGTAAAGATTCTTAAGCTCTTGGCGTAGCTGGGCTGCGTAAGCTATCAGAGCGGTACGCAAAGTGGGCGGGGCGTGTTGCCAGGGCTCCTCCCGCCAGACCCTACTGCGCAGACTGGTTGCAAAATTCCAAGATGACAGCGCCCATGAGGGCCGTAAAAAAGCTTCACGAACGATGAACGGAAACAGCTACAGTCCACACCCACTGGTAGATACAGATGGCTGGAAAATGCTCCTCACTTAGATCCTCTTGTTCCTCTTTACACACTTGTCGGCAGGTTTCCAGACTTTGTGCGATATGCCTTCGTTCTCTCTCTTGAAGTATTTGACCTTGACCTTGTGGCTCATCTGTGCTTGGCAGGAAGCGTACATGTCATGGACACAATCTTTAACCATACTCAGCGGGATGTCTTGGTTTTTCTCTCGGAGAGGGAAGTTGAAACGGATCTGAGGGGAGACAAAGACAATCATGAAGGGCAAAGGTCATTCAAGGTCATTGAACCACATGAAGCTAGCTGGTACAAAGAGTTCCTCTGAGTGACAGAATACAGACATGCAGATGATATTCACTGGGATCAGGAACGATGGTTCAAACCAGGTGAAGTTCAGTGTATCCATGCAAAAATCCAACATGCAAAAAGCAGACTAACTGCTGTGTTTGACCTCACACATTTATTTATCAATGATGTGGATGATTATCTAAGTATGGTAGAATGGTCCGATCTAAAGCGGACCTTTGCTCCCAACATTAGTTGTTAAAGTGATGTGTGGTCGACTTGTTGTTGAATGATTGTGTGAGGAACAGGAAGTGTAAAAGACTGCAGGCAGCATCCAGCCGCAGAGTCAGAACAGGGACATGAAGGTCAGCATGTTTGTCTGCAGCGCTGCAATCAGGACAACTCAGGAATCTACAAACACACAAAAACAACAAGTTCACTTCAGTGTGCAGTGTTGATTCAATGTCTGTCATGATGGAGCTTTAAAGAAAAGTCTGCTAGTCCAAAGTGAGAGCTAGCAGTCTGCAGAAAGAGCTGATGCTGCAAACGTTGGGAGCTCTTTGAATGAGATGAGCGGTCCTCAGCACAGGTCCAGGACCTGCCGCTCTCTCTTTATATATCTTTGTGTCCAGACGTGTCCAACGTCCTCTGACACACATGAACACTTTTAGATTTCCACATGATGAAGGAGGAGCTCCTGTGAAAGTGTGAAGGTGCGAGTGTGGTAGGAAATGACTGTGGTCATGTCTTTGTTTGCTGCCAGCTGCAACAAAACAAACACACAGACAACTTTCCAACATGTTTGAACAGAATAAAATGCACGCTACATCTTGTTTTCATTTCTACATTTTTTAAAGTTAGCTTCTTCCTCCTTCTTTTTGAACATGCAGCAACCTTTAATTTCTTTATTTTCTGTTTAAAAAATGGTGAAATATGCTTTTATTACTGATGCTCATTTTCAAAAGTAAATATTCTAAATTATATTTGAAAGATGCAAAAGCGTTCCCCTATTTCCTAAATGATCGGCAGGTGTGTAAATTGTCAATCAGAACAGAAAAATATATAAAAAGAAAAAAACAAAAGATCTGTAAAATATTGGAACCCCTTATTTGGTTGAAAATGTAATTTAAAAAAAAGAAAGGTGTGAAATGTTGAAGCTGAGAAATGTCACTGTTCTGGGAAAGAAAGAAAAAAACAAAATGGCGGCAACATGTTTGAAAGAAGATGAAACAGAGACAACATAAAGGCGAGTAGAGAAGGAGTCATGGAACAGCTGACCATGTGATTATCTGACAACAGGTTGAGGTAACATGATGGGCTCGGCAGTAGCTGGGTCCAGTGTAGTGTTGCTAGTTGACTTCCTGAGCACTGCCGAGGACACCTTGAGCAACACATTGTACCTTCTCAGGAGCGCTCGCTGTGTGCAGCCCTCTCACTCTGACATCTGTCCGTTAGCTCATGTTGACATGGATCCTGTGTGTGCACACGCGTGTGCTGACCATCAGACCATTAAAGGGAGATTTCACTCATCTGCATGAAGCTGTGTATCTTTAGAAACCTGCTCCTGCTTTCTGCCCTGATTTTCCCCGCAGACGGGAAAGCTCCAGATTTCTTTTCTGAGGAGGAAAAAATCCTCATTTCATCGGAGGCTGTTTTAGTTCGAGGGGGTGAAACTACATCGTGCTTTTGACCCTCTGAAGCTACAAACCTGTTGAAGGTCAGTGGGCGGGGCCTCACTGTCACAATCTAAAATCTGATATGGATGACGAGGATTTAGGAATCGGAAGTTTTTCTACCAGCCGCAATATAGCGGCGAGCAGTTGAGGCTGATGGAGGAACGGGGGGCGGCGCTGAAGACGAGGAGCCCGGGCCGGCTCGAGTTGAGGCGGGCTGGTGCTGTCGGTGGTTTGTCTTTGGACACAGGCAGAGAATCTGTTTGAATTCCTAAAATGCCGATTCCTTCTGAAATGTGGGAAACGGCCGAGGGAAACGTGCGGATGTGTTGTAGAACGTAAACAGAGCGCTTTAGCTTCAGTGGGAGTGGCCTGCAGTGCATTCTGGGAGCACAGCTGGCAGCGACTCTAACATTTATTTCACATGTCTCCTACACGTATGACCAAAGGTCAAGGTTCATGTTTCCACGGGTGAAGTGTCCTTTAAGAAAATAAAAAAACACTTTTTGTTTTTCCTTCTGTGAAGCTGTTGGAGCTGTTCTTCTGTTTTTGTTCGCTCTGTGGTTCATGAAGGAGGATGTGATGATCGACTGGATCAAAGGCGGCTGTAAGATCCAGAAGGATGAGAAGTGATGGGGTACCGGTGTCTGCTGCCATCAGAAGGTCCTTAGTGACCCGGACCAAAGCAGTTCCTGTTCTATGGCCAGGACAGAAACCAGACTGGAGTTTTTCAAACACATTATTGTGAGTGAGCTGATCTTGAAGTTGTGCTGCAACAGTTTTCTCCAGAGCCTTGGAAAGAAACGGGAGATTGGAGATGGGCCTGTAGTTGAACAGAACTTGTGGATCCAGGGGGGGTTTTTCCAGTAGTGGTCTGATGACAGCAGGTTTGAATGCAGGTGGGATATGGGCAGCCAGGAGGGAGAGGTTTCTGATGGTAGTGATGAGTGTAGAGATGGCAGACATGTTGGACTTCAGTAGGGCTGAGGGGAAAGGCTCCAGTGCACAGGTGGATGGCTTCAGTTCTCTGACCATGGCCTCCACCTCTTCCTGTGGGACACTGCAGAAGGAGCAGAGGGGCTGGACAGTCTCAGGGAGTGGGTGGACACTTTGATGGGTTGATGCAGGAGTGGTGGACAGGTGTGAACGGATGTTGTCTCACGTGCATGTTGCACCTGTCCTCTGTGTCCTCAGAGTGGCAGGGTGAAGGGGCTTTGAGAAGATGGTTTATTGTTTCAAAGAGTTGTTTGGAGTCACCGGGGCTGTTATTGATGATGCTGGACTGGAACCTGGACCCAGCATCCATCAGAGCTTAAGCCCTCTTGTGGTCCCTGTATGCCTGTTTGTGAACAGTCAGTCCAGAGGTCTTGATCCGCCGCTCCAGGGCCCGCCCAGCTGCCTTCATCATCCGCAGCTCGCCGTTGTACCGTGGTGCAGTGCGTGAAAAGGAGACTGATCTGGATGTTAAGGGGGCGTGGAGGTCTAGGAGACTGCTCAGGGACTGGTGGTAAAAATCCACTGAGTCAGTGACAGAGAGGCAGTTTGCAGAGCTCGAGGAGAGAAGTTGAAGATCCATCTGTGTCCATGTTTTTGATGTTTCTGAAATGAATGTGCAGCTTTGGTTTGGTGTCGGGGGAGGGGAAGGGCAGCTCCACTGAAACAACCCCGACATCATAGACCTGTAGCTTCCTGATGAGCAGGTCGAGTGTGTGTGGGGACATCAACATGTTGTTGGAGGGTGAGGGAGTCCAGGAGCTGGAGGACATGAGGGGGTGTGGACATGAATCTTGAAATGTCCCAGGATTCTGGTGTTTGTAGATGTTGGACAGAGCGTTGGAAGGAGAGCAGATATTTCCAGCATGAAAGCTGAGTTGGGTTTTGGGGGCCGCTCGATGAGAAGCACAGTCATGGGATGAGTTTACATTTAAATGCAAGACAGTGGCAGGAGGAAGTTGTAGGTAGTAGGATGGGGGACGAGTCCAGGTCCTGTGGGTGGATGATAGCGAGGCCACCACCACGGCCAGTGCTGCAGGCTGCCTCTAAGTAACTGTAGCCAGGGGGACAGGCTTCATTTAGGGCAGAGTCAACCTCTGGCTGCTGCCAACTTCCTGTCACACACATGAAGTCCACTTTTCTTTCTCTCATGTCTCTTCAGTCAGCCTGGATTTATTCTTGATGGATTGAGTGTTGAGGAGTCTGTGGGCTAAATCTCTGTAGAGGTCGCAGGGCAGTCAAATCCAGTCCGCTCCACCAAATGTGTCCAGCCCAGAGTGCCGAGGTCTCTCCTTGTTGTCCGGGCTGGAGTGTGGAGGTCTGGCTGCATTTCCTGTGCAGATGTTTGCTGGAGAAACGGCGTTCCGATGACGGATGACCATAGAGACGGGATGTTTGTAGCAGAGCGGCTATGAGGTTTATGGAGGGTTAATTTTGGGCCGGAGCCTCGATGGATGTAACGAGGACGGAGGAAAAGTCCAAGCTGGCTGATGATTGGCTGTTTAAATCCAAGAGTGGCTGCAGGGTTTAGTTGGTGGAGTTGCGAGCTGGAGGATGGAAACGCCATCATGCTGGCCAAGGAGGGAAAGCTGTGGAGCCTCGCTGACTGTTGGCCAGATGTTTGCTCCAGGTGTTGGAAGCGGTGGAAGGGAGGACAGTTTTCCGTCAGGGTGGTCAGAACCAGAGGGCCCGTTTCCCCGTGGGTCCAAGTTTGAAGAGTGTTAAGGCGAGACACTACAGGTGAATAGGGTAAAAAAAATTAACTCACAGATATCAACATGAAACTTCTACAGTTGATTACTTATGTTAAGACAAATATTTTTAATATTACAACTTTTCTGAAATATTATGTTTAAATATGCAAATAAGGCATTATTTAATGAAATAAGCACTAATTTGCATACATTGGGGGGATATAAATCTGAACATTGGAAATGGCCAGGTTCAAAATTATTTTTTCATTTAGTTAACATATTAGATATAAAGTGATTTACAGAGGGGATTTTAGATATCTCTTTTTATCACTTCATTAATCAGAAAATACTATCAACAGACCTAAAACATGTCCACACAGAACTCAAAGTTCACCTGAGTGTTTACAGGTGATAGTTGTACTTTCCTTCTCCATGTAGGCTGTTTGTATCCTCACTTCAATGTCCTGGAAACAGACTCATGATCAGGTTCATGTTCTTGGTTTTTGCCACCAAATAGAAAATCTGTAAAAGTAAAACTGACCAACAATAATTGAGATGGAGCTTTATTCTATTTTTATAAATCCATCTTTATTCCATCCATAAAAAACAAACAGGCTCCTGTTATTACAGAGCTGTAATATGTTACACAGAGTTTCTCACAGAATGACGCGTGAAGGACGAGCGCAGCTCGCAGCTGGACATTTATTGCACTCAAAGTCATTCTAACCATATTTTTGACTTTATTTCATTTGTTGTATGAAAATGTTGAATATATGTTTGTAAGTCATTTAAAATGATGCTCTAATGTGCACAATGCAGAGTGAGTTAGGGTGCGTGTTTGTGTGAAACGAAGAGAGACTATCAGGCTGTGTGTGACACACTGTCCCCTGAGAGTATGAAATATAAACTCTGCAGCATGTTTAGACCCTGATCTCACACAATTCAGACAAATAATCAAATAAACAAAGCAGCTTCTATTATTATTATTTTAGCAGTTTCTAGTATCAACTGTGCATACATAAACGAGCAGCCACGGCTGTGTGGCGTGCGCGTCACTTTGACATTTTTCTTTTTCTTGATGGTAGTTTGAAAGATTAAATGTTCACGGACTGAATGAGCCCAAAATCTCAAAAATGATCAGTGCATAAAAAATGGGTGTTTTTGTTTTAAAGACCAAAATAATGTCCCACTAAATGATAAATGATCTTCACACAGACGACTGGTAGAAGAGAAAACTTTGTGCAGATGTTTGTGACATTCTTCATCTGTGTGTGAACATCTGTCTGAACACTGAAGCAGATTTCAAACAGACAGAAAAAGGACTCAGAGATGAGCGTCTAATCTGGTGTAGAGACTTTTAATAGCTCTCCTTCCATCTTTGTACAGCGCTGTGACCAATAAAGCCGTTTACACTGCTGACACACGTCCCGTCATTACTGCGGGTGCAGACGCCGTCACACGCTGCCTGTCACCTGACAGGAATGAAAACACATCCACATGGATTGTGTATTGAAAGCTGAGTGCACGCTGTGCTGGGAGAGACAGCCACACAGACCAGAGCAGGTCACAATGATGCATTCACTGAAAACAGGGATTTCTGGTTCCCTCAGTGAACCTTGTGGAGTTGTGCTCTGACTGAAAGAGTGTGATATTAAAGTGAAGGGGGGCTCGGCTGGCGTTGTTACTGTGATTGATTATTGTAAAGTGTGGATGTGAACCATGACAGCTTTGAATCTGCCTCACATGGATCTTTCCATCCCTCAGCTGATGCTGCACATATGAAACAGGAGACTTTGAGATGTGTGCAGGATCAGGATGTGACTTTAAAGCTCAATGTGTTCTTCAGCTCTGAATGAACCTGTCAGACTACATGATCCTCTGTTCAGCAGTCAGTAGCTGACAGCCTCATGATTCATAGAGAGCTGCTTACTCGAGCTGGGTTTCCATTCAGGAGATTTCAGTCACAGAACCAATTTGACTTGAATAATTGTAACTCTAACTTGGTGCATTATTAAAGATATTATTGTTGAATGAAGCCCAAAGCAGTGCCATTAATCATGTACTTTTTATTAAACATGACCAAAACAAACATGTAATAATTTAAATCACAAGGCAGGCAGTGTAAACAAGGTGGCTACAAACACATAGTAAACTGAGGACATTCACTCTGCTGCCTGTGACTGTCTCACTAAGGTTTTGTGCAGTATGACACATCGGTTCCAAAAAACATCTAACAACTGAATCAGAAGAGAAACAACCAAAAGAGACAAACAATCATACAAATGAATCAATAATGAATCAATCAAAGTAAACAAGCAGACATGTAAAAGGTTCTGAGTTGTCGTATAGTGCAATAAGTCAGGTTGTCAGGTATGAATCTGTTGCTCTGGATGTCCAACAGTCACAAGTTAGTGCGACTCTCTCTGCTAACTTCAGCCATGTTGGGATGTTTCACGTCTGCATACATGTTTGGGACTGTCACTTCACTGAACTGTTAGCATGTTGCTATAACGTAGCGTGGCTCCAGAGTCTTTATAAGGAAACCATCATTTTCAACAACGCTGTGTGGTCGTATGTCCTTGTATATAAATGTTGCGACAGGTTATTTTCTGCTCTCGCAGAGAGTTTGCTGCTAACCTTCATACAAATGTCTTCTCCAGCTGCTTCGGGTCCGACGTCTTTGCAGACTGCGTTTCCGGGTGGTGTCTCCATAAATGATTTCAGACACAATATTTCACCTCCACGCTGCAGATCTTGTAGATAGTTTTGCTCTTGTCCAGTTCATTGCTGCCTTCGTGTTTTTTAAATCCAAAACAGTTTGTTGGTAGTGCCTTCAGTGCTCCCGCCATGTTTAACAACGCTCGCGCTCCTCACCTAGTGACGAGATCTCGCGAGATCTCTGGCTGTCCACGCGAGACTACTCAGCTTTAAACTGCAGGCTGCATTACACACAGGAGGAGACTATTAAATAATCGATTTTAGGATTTTATGAATCGATATCGGGCCATTCAAAGGAAAATCAATTTGAATCGATTAATCGAGTTTTTTTAACCCAGCCCTACTGCTTACAGTGATGTCACTTTAAATATACTGTGTTTGTACTGATGCTTTTAAACAGATCACTGTGTGACACTGCTGATCATCCTGTTACCTTCATGTGCATTTCCCCTCTGTGTCCACAGGAGCTGCTTCAGAGCCCGTTATTAAAATCCTCGAGGAATCACAGGAGCAGGCCGTGCTGCAGTGTTTAGTCAGAGGAGCGTCTCCTGAAGCTACAGTGGAGTGGAGGGACAGTTCTGGAAACATCCTTCATGCTGAAAGAGGAGGCAGCTCCGACATCATCCTCCAAACCACTGTGACCAAGAGCGACACCTACAGCTGTGTGGTCACACAGGACGCCATCAAACAGCGGGCTGAGGCTGACACCTACGTTCACATCAGTGGTGAGAGAATATTACAGTGTGCAATTCTTTTCACTGTGTGAGAGATTGAAAGAAAGAAAGGATTCAAAGTGAGCGATGAAAAAGCATTCTTCAGACTGAAGACATCAATCTGTCTTTAGAGGACGGACGTCCCAGTTTTAGTGGGATCTGAGATTCTTTCTAATCTGTGAGCTCTCAGTTAGTTGAAGCAGGGAGTGATGGGTCAGACTGACGAAGCCTCTTTAATCCACAAAACACCAAATGAACATGAAACTTGAGCTTTTCATTTCTCCACATTTATCTGGACGACTGCTGAAAGAAGCAAAGACAGAGAAAGTGGAGGTGTTGAGCTGAAAGTGGAGAAGACACGGAGCAGAGCATGTGAAAAGTGAAAAGATGAAAAGCAACACAAAGTGGTGCAGAAGTGAACGCCTCCGAATGGAAAGCACATTGAGAGTCAGATTGAAGGCAAAGAAAGCACACGGCCTCCATGACAAACTCTGATTCAGGACTCAGCAGCAGGAAGGACAGCTGTTTGGTTTCTCTGCTTTCAACTGCACAAATACCCATGATGCAACGCTGCCCTCTGCTGGTGAAAAGCTGGAAGCACAATGAGAGGGTTTCTCTGCATGTTTTCACATCTGTGGAGTTTTAGATGAAGAAAAAAGTTTTTGAATATTTTCAGTTTTCTAAACAAAGAGCAGAAAAAAGATGAGTAAAAATAAGGAAGAAAGAGCAGAGTGAGAATAAATCCAAACAACAAGAAAGACTGGCTCTGATTGGATATCATCAGTACAGGAAGTGGAAGAGAGAAGCAGCTGAACAGGTGAGCTGGAGTGCTGTCAGCTGATTGGTTGTTTGGACAGGTTGCAGAAACACAGCACAGCAGTTTGGGGGTTTGGTGCCTTGCTCAAGGGTCTGAGCTGTTAAAGCGGTGCAGAAAGGTGGGGGGTGATGTCATAGTGATGTCATGGAGCTGACACAGACAGGCTCTTACGGGAGATCCAGTCCTCAGGTAAAGTCTGGCTTCACTCTGATCCTGGTCTGATCAGGTCCCAGAGAGAGTCCTGGAGGATCCACATGTGCTGCTCTCTTCTCTGCATCACAAACTCAACTCACTTTAAAGCACATTTGAACTTGAACACAGACTTTCCATGAAAACAGACTGTGTGTCCACTAGAGGGCGCTGTCAGCATGCAGTCACACACACACACACACACACACACACACACAGGTGAAGCTTGTTGATCCTTTAAGGAGCTAAAGTGTCACTTTCAGTGGTCTCTGAGAACACTTTAAAAAGTCTCCCTAAATGATCCTTCCAGAATAAAAACCCTCTGAGACAGCTCCAACTCCTGATTTCAAAGTCCTGCAGGTCAAAGTGTCAAATAAACGTCAAGTCCTTTAAAGCATCATCGAGCTGGAAACAGACAAACTGCACTCTCAACCGTTCACACACTTTCTCTCTTTCAGGGTCATCGACTGGATTGATCGCTGCTGCTGTCGTGTTTGGCCTCCTTTTCTTTGGTGCTGTTTGTGTCATCTGGTGTCAATGTCGTAAAAAAGGTGAGATTGAATAATGAGCATCAACATGATAACAAACAGCTCTTTGTCCTCTGTCAGAGTGGTGTCAGTAGTTGTCTGTCCTCAGTGCTCTTCACTCTGTTTTCTCCTCTCAGTCTGATCACTCCTGATTTAAGGTGAACCAATCAGAGAGCGCGCTGAATCAGTTTAAACTTTTGATCTCTGTGAGAGACCTTTAAGAACAGAGTGTGACTTCTATCTGACTCCACCTGTATCCACTCATTATTTCTGTAGCTGTGACACAGAGCAGCTATCTGCTCACTTCTCCATCCATCCATGATGTCTCCAGCTGAAACCATTCCTCCAATAACTCCATCCATCCATTATGTCTCCAGCTGAAACCATTCCTCCAATAACTCCATCCATCCATTATGTCTCCAGCTGAAACCATTCCTCCAATAACTCCATCCATCCATTATGTCTCCAGCTGAAACCATTCCTCCAATAACTCCATCCATCCATTATGTCTCCAGCTGAAACCATTCCTCCAATAACTCCATCCATCCATTATGTCTCCAGCTGAAACCATTCCTCCAATAACTCCAATAATCGATTACAAAAATTCATCGAGGAATTTTGGCTGCCTCGAGGCCTCGTTTAGTTTTTTCATCAAAACTTTGCTATGAGTATAAAAGATGTTTAATGTAGCTGCAGCTACCTGCTCCTCTCTCTGACACACACACACACACACACACACACACGAGCGCATGAGTCCATCCATAAACCAGATTTAACTGTAATCCATTGTTTTTCTTCTTTATTGTCATTTTGTCTTTTTTTAACTTACAGAACAGACCACACACCAAGCTGCCTCATCGTCAGAGGAAAAAAAAAATCTGAGTCCATGAGCCAGCCTGCTGATCCTGTTTGTGTGTGTGAGGAGGTTTAAAGCTTCCTGTGGGACGATGAGGACGTCTTTGAGTTCAAGTCGCTGGTTCAGATCCCAGACTCTCCTGTCCACCATGTTAAAGTGCCCTTGAGCAACACTCTGAACCCTGCATGAAGAAGTGCTTTCTAACTGCTGGAATCCAAAACAAAGTGCTTGAAGCTGTGAAAGGTTCAGACTGCAGTGATGCTGTCCTCAACATGCTGTCCTCAACATCCACTTAGCTAAACATGCTGTCCTCAACATCCACTTAGCTCAACATGCTGTCCTCAACATCCACTTAGCTCAACATGCTGTCCTCAACATCCACTTAGCTCAACATGCTGTCCTCAACATCCACTTAGCTAAACACGCTGTCCTCAACATCCATTTAGCTAAACACGCTGTCCTCAACATCCACTTAGCTAAACATGCTGTCCTCAACATCCACTTAGCTCAACATGCTGTCCTCAACATCCACTTAGCTAAACATGCTGTCCTCAACATCCACTTAGCTAAACATGCTGTCCTCAACATCCACTTAGCTAAACACGCTGTCCTCAACATCCATTTAGCTAAACACGCTGTCCTCAACATCCACTTAGCTAAACATGCTGTCCTCAACATCCACTTAGCTAAACATGCTGTCCTCAACATCCACTTAGCTCAACATGCTGTCCTCAACATCCACTTAGCTAAACATGCTGTCCTCAACATCCACTTAGCTAAACATGCTGTCCTCAACATCCACTTAGCTAAACATGCTGTCCTCAACATCCACTTAGCTAAACATGCTGTCCCACGTTGTCATCAGCTCATCGCTCAGTTTGGATCAACAGAGCTGAACACCTCCACATCTGGAAACATCAGACAGTAAAAAAAAAGAACCGAGGCTGAGAGTCCTTCAGAGAAATTCATTTCAATGATTTAGCTTTCCTCTCCCAGCAGAGCGCGTTAGCATGTTTAGCTAAGTGGATGTTGCCTTCCTACATCTCAAATGTTTTTCATTCATACGTCGCTGACGAAGCAGTGGGAGCAACTTGTGCTTACGTGTTTTAGCCAAAGACAAATCAAACGTGTGGCTGCAGGAGCTGGGGATCGAACCCCCAACCTCCCTGTAAAGAGACGACTGACTACCACTGAGCCACAGCCGCCCCTGTATGTACAGCTTATGTAAAAATGTCATTTGAAGTCGTCCCCATGAATCTGTGTTTTTATTTTTTATTGCTCTGTCTTTCTGCTCCATGTGTCTGTGAATTCCCCCCGAGGTCAATAAAGTTTTTTGATTTGAATTTGAATGAGATTGAAATGATTTGAAAAGAATAAATGAGTGGATCCATGTTGTTCAGAATAAACCTGTGAATGTTGTAAGAAGGAGGCCGTGCTGTCCGGCTGCACGTCGTCCACAGACGAGTCAGATCTGAAGAGAGAAACCAGCAACCAGCTCAACAAGTCTTAAAGAAGCCACTCGGCACTTTGAAGGCCACGTTGTGTCATAGAGAGGCCACCTGATCACAGCATCTACATCTCATTTATTGATGCATCTGTCAATCATACACTTGAACATATATGATGTCATAATGTTGTGATGCTTCATGTCAGAAAGCCTCGGTCACTCTGAGCTACAGTCAGACACGACACACATCTCTGTGTCCTTCTTTCAAACTCTGAATCAGACTGATCCTGTGTTCAGGGGCGGGTCCAGACTCCTTTGACCTGGGGGGGGGGCAGCTGGTGCTGGTGGCACAGTGGCAGTGTGTGTGTCCATGCATCGAGGCTATAGTCCTCACACAGGCAGGTTCCCTCTCTCTCTCCCTGGTTTCTGACTGTATCCACTGTCCAATCCAATAAAGGCTAAAAATCCCCCAAAATAAATCTTAAAAAGAAGAACCAGCAGCTTGGCTTCATTCTCACTGCTGCACCAACATCCTGTTGTGAAACGACTTCCAGGTATCATCATGAAGAGTCTGGTTTCCTGAGAATCAGCAGAAGTGGGCCAACACATTCCTGACTGATACAAGGCAAGTTTATTTATAGAGCTTTTGTGACGGGGCGGGCGTGGGCATTTTTGGGATTTTCTGTAAAACAATAAAATAAGCCACCTGGGGACTTGCACCCAGGAGATACACAAATATTGGAACCAAAACAGGAAAATTAAAGACACATAAGTTTGAAACAAACTGAAGAGGCAGAGTCGTTTTACCAAAATATAAAAAAAAGGTATTTATTATAGTCAATCAAAAGGAAACAAAATGTAGGTTGAACTGAAGCTGTAGGGAGGGAAAACTAAACACAAGGACCAAATACTAAGTGAATTAAAATAGTTTATTTTAATACAAACGAAAATAGTCAAAATCAAATTTACTAAATATATTAAAACACTAATCAAAAAAAAGGAATAGAATAAAAGTGAAAATACTGGATAAAGGAACAACTGTTAAAACTATCAAAGAAGGAAGAATGTGTTGCAGTAAGGCAGACAGTATATTTCTAATGTTCAGCCTGAGTGAATAACAAAGTTTTAAGGCTGATTTAAAGGAGTTGAGTGTGCCGGCAGTCCTCAGGTGTTCAGGGAGTTTGTTCCACAGGTGAGGAGCGTAGTGACTAAACGCTGCTTCACCTTGTTTGGTTCTGACTCTGGGAACACTGAGTAAACCTCTTCCTGAGGACCTGAGCGGTCTGGATGTTTTATATTCTACAAGTAGATCTGACATGTACTTAGGGCCAAGACCATTTAATGCTTTATAGACCAGTAGTCAGATTTTAAAGTGGATCCTCTGACACAGCCAGTGCAGTGATTGAAGCACAGGTGTAATGTGCTCCACCCTCTTTGTGTTGGTGAGGACTCTGGCTGCTGCGTTCTGGATCAGCTGCAGCTGTCGGACAGATTTTTTACTAAGGCCTGTAAACACACCGTTACAATAATCCAGCCTGCTGAAAATAAAAGCATGAACAAGTTTCTCTGAATCTTGTTTGGTCAGAAAACTTTTGATTCTTGCAATATTTTTCAGATGGTAATAAACTGATTTTGTTACCATCTTAATGTGGTTGTTGAATTTGAGGTCTTGTGTTGAGTTGTTTGAAACATGTCAGGAGACATTGAACACAACTTTTAAACCATGTATTGTTTCATGATAATCCAGATGTGGATTTATTCTGTGCTTCAATGTAAAGCAGACAAAACAACAAATCTATAAATGCAGTTACACAATTAATTCAAGTTTGTAAATAAATATAATCCGCTGAATGGAGAATGAGCAGCTGTTGTCCTGCGTCGCTCATTTCCTTGTAATATTTCCAATATTTCCAGGACTCCTTTCCCAGGATTATCTATATATCTGCCAGCAGAGACCCAGCCGGGACCCGCTACATAAACAGCTGTTGACCTGATAACTGCTCTCATATCTGACAAACCCAGGGGCGTCCAAAACGGCCTTCAAAGCCCCGCCTACCTTCTCTGGTCCAATCAGATCCAGAGCATTCAGGAGCAGAATCTAAAGTATTCTCTGATCATCTGAATCACAGGGTCGCTGGTTCAGATCCCAGACTCTGCTGTCCACCATGTTAAAGTGCCCTTGAGCAACACTCTGAACCCTGCATGAAGAAGTGCTTTCTAACTGCTGGAATCCAAAACAAAGTGCTTGAAGCTGTGAAAGGTTCAGACTAACCAACATGAATAAAAGCTGCTGACTGAAGAGAAGTGAGTGAATGTTTTGCAGCTGAAGTCAAATCTAATGTTTTCTTTAGTCTTCCTGATATTGATCATGATGTGTCTCCTTTTGATGATGTCATCAGTTTATCCGTCACAGCGAGCTCAAACAAATCCAACAGTGATGCTCCCGAGTGTTCACCTTCATCTGTGTGTTTAATGTGAAGAGAGGACGGCTGATAGAGGGAGACGAGCCACACATTCAAACCTGCAGCACTGACATGTTGTTTTGTTTGTCCTCATGTTTTAGTTGTTGACGAGCCACAGACAGTTTTCCACATGCTGAGAAATCAAAGTGTCCTCTGTTTGAGGACTGTTGATTCAGACTGCTTCACTTTGATCCAGGTGTCAACTGGACTCTGTTTCCTGTTGTTGACTTCATCAGCGTTCATGTCTGTTGACGCTGTACACTGATGCTGATGATCTTCACTCACAGCTTCTTCATTTCTCTACAAACGTTTGAATCAAAGATGAAACGTGTCAAAGTGTGTCTTCTGACTGTCCAACACTGAAGGACACAAAGCAGCTTCACTTCTGTCCTCTGACTTGATCTGATAACAAGAGGAAACTTTACACACTGAATCATGTGACCAGTGTGAAGAAATAGGACACGCTGAAGGCTTTCATGTAAATGTTAGGAAGGCTTCTTATTTATTGGCTGTCTATCACCATGGGCCTCAGGTCAGCATGTATGAACTTCACTTCTGCTTTATTTCTTCACATTCAAGTCAAAGGCTCATAAAGGAGGAAACAGAGCTAAACACACATGGGAGAGTTCAAAGTTCAGTGTGAAGGTGAAGAGGAGCGAGTGCACTCTTTAAATGAGCACACTTTATTAACTCACTTTAATCATATTATTTATTTATATTCATAATTAATGTTCATTTTCTTTTTAAAGCCGAGGAAGAGGAGTGACTCCTGTTCCAGAGAGGGAGTCTGTAAACCTAACCTGGCTCTCATTTAGAATTGTTTCATACACACAAAACAGAACCTGAAACTGGTGGACTCTTTACATTTCCCACGCAAACTTTATGTTCAACTGTTCAGCACACTCTGACCCAGGCGTACGCACATTTAGGGGCAAAGAGGGCAAAAAAACCCGACCAATCAGAGGGGAAGGAGAAACCAGGAAGTGACCTGAGGCAGATGAAGAGGAGAAGTGAGATATAAATGGGGAATAGCGCCATCTGCTGGTGCACAAACAACAATACGGGTTGTTCCCTCCACCTCCCTTTAGCAACAGTGCAATGCTGCCATCTGGTGTTGAAAAGGTGGAATGACATTAAGAGGGTTTCTCTGGATTTTTCACATATTTGGAGTTCAAGATCAAGCAACAAAAAAATTAAAATGATTGATCTTTTAATGAACAGATGACTTTGTTCATGTGTTGTTGTTTTATTTCCCTTTATTTATCGACAGTATGATCTGAAAACCTTTTTCAAATGACTGAAGCAGTTTTTTTAAAGCCTGATCAGGAGGACTCCCAGAGGATCCAAAAACCCTCCACAACAACTCCACCGTCACGCTCCATACTCTTCTTCTAAACTGCACGAGGCTTTAACATGTTTGTTTTTAATGTGTGATTTAACAGTGAGGTCTTTTACTGTGTGAAGCTGTCGGATAAAGCTGGATCTGTAAAGTGTGATCTGATGTTATTTCATTCAAACCATCTTTTGTGTGTCAGTGATTGTCCTGACTGTCGACCTAATCTGTGCTAAGACTTGTGTATATAGGACTCTAATAAAGAGATGAACACAACACATGCAGAAAGTGATAAATACAGAAAAGGATGAGGAATTTGTTTGTAGAGAAAGTTCAGTCAGGAAGACTATATTTTGCATGTTTTATTGTTTGTTATCATTCTTTCCTGTATGACAGCAGCTGTTGAAGCCATGACTTTGATTTATGTTCCTTCAATGATTTCAGTCTATAAGCATCAGGACTGACTCTGGAACCTCTGAAGAGAATCTAGAGTTCATTTCCTGACACATGAAGCACATGGTCTGTGTTGGATCAGCAGCAGCTGTAGATCAGAGAAGATGTGATGAAGCCTGGATTACATTCATGAAGTCATCCTGCATTAAAGCTGCAGAGAGGAAACGTCACAGCTCCAAGGATGTGGAATGAACATGCTCCTCAGCTCGCTCCAAAGTCCAGGCGCTTTCTTTTTTTTCTCTCTGTGTGTCTTTAATCTAAAATCCAACAGCATTACCTTCAAATGCAATGGCTTCCTTGAGGTGAACCTCTGAAGTCTGGCTGGTTTGAACTTGTCTTTGGGACAGAGGGAGCAGTGGACCTGACTGCAGCATGTCGTGCAGCGTTCCACTGCAGGCTTTCCACCTCACTGAATGATCCAATGATGCATCTAAAGAGGATATAAAATGCATTCTGTTACATGAACTTCAATTCAAATGAATGTATACAGCCTGCAGACGTAGATTGTCTTTCCTTACAGGTCAAATGGACACTTGCAGCAGGTAGTGTACATGAGGCCTTACGTATGTAGAAGAAGAAATAATGACTATGACACTACGGGTTCAAGTCCGGCATTCAAAAACATAGTGAAGTGAAAGTGGCTGAAAGAAGACACTTGAGTCATTTAGTATGTTATGTTAGAAAGAGCATTGACTAGTATCAACAATAAAAGTAGTGATGGTGCAGAAGCCTGCTGTTTCTCTGTCATTTCACTTCCTATTCCTTTTGTTTATATGCTTTAGTACACAACAGAGGTGGACAAATACACATTTCAATTGTGCCATAAAGTCCTGACACCTTGTGATCCCACTTGTGCACTTCAACAGGTGACATCATGAATGAGCTGGTCGACCTCTGGGAAAACATCATGGTGTGCTGCTGCTGTTACATAACACAATCCAGCTGTGTTTCAGAGCAGGCTGTGTGCGGCCAGGAGAAATACAGACCAATAAACAATCAGCTGTTTAAACACAGCCGGGATTTTTAATGCTGCTGTCTTACGGGACCAATCAACAGACTGCAGTGTTTAGCTCCACCTTTAACCCCGGCTGTAGTGTCGATGGACACGCCTCTCTCTCTCTCTTTCTCTTTACTGTACCCTTTAAAACGAGTTTAATTCTTTCAAAAAAAAAAAGATTTGATTGAATCTTTCTTGAACCAATCAAGGAATCGATGTGGAGTGATGGATCGTTGAACTCCGAGGTCTCCTCATTACAGAAAAGACGGCACTTTTCATCTGATTTAAAGCCAGATACTGCTTCCTGACAGTGACTCCGCCCACTGACACATCTCCTGCACACCCTCTGTAAAGTAGTGCTCTCAGTGGTTCAATTCAGCTTTCAATAACTTTATGTCTTTCAAGCAGCAGGAACTGAGCCATCGACTGGAGGAGTTTGATATCAGCATGTTAAACATTCAAACTTCTCCCTGTGAAGACGGAAGAAGAAGAAGAGAAATCTCAGTCCTCACAGCTTCATGAAAACCAAACTGAAGAGAGCAGAGACACACATCATATAAAAACAGAAGCTGATGGAGAGGACTGTGGAGGAGCAGAACCAGACAGAGACTTTAATCAAGACAGTCATTTACAGCCACAAACTTTTCACTTGCCAATAATTCAGCTGTTCAGTGTGTAAAATAAGTTGTTCTTCTCGAGCAGCTGTTGTGGTACACATGAGGACCCACACGAGAGAAACCCTTCAACTGTTCAATTAGTGGTAAAACAATTGTATCGAAATAGAGATCTGAAGTCCCACAGGGCAGTTCACACAAGAGAGAAACCATTTAGTTTTTCAAGTGTGTCGTAAAAGTTTTGCATGAAATGAAGATCCAAAGTCCCACACAGCAGTTCACATGGGAGAGAAACCATTTAGTTGTTCAGTTTGTGGTAAAACATATGCACTAAAAGGACAGCTTAGGGGACACTTGGCAGTTCACACAGGAGAGAAACCATTTAGTTGTCCAGTTTTTTAGTCAAAGATTTGCACAAAACGGAGATCTGAAGTCCCCATGGCGGTTCACACAGGAGAGAAACTGTTTTGTTGTTCAGTTTGTGGTAAAAGATTTGCATGTAATGGAACTCTGAGGCTCAGGCCCGCCCCTCCCTAAACACAGAACACGCGCTGTGCGTAGGGCCCCGCGATCCATGGGGGGCCCCATTTTGCGCAAGTGAATTGAATTTCCCTCAGGATGAATAAAGGATGATCAATCTCTGCAAATGCACAAAGGGTGCGTGTGAATTTTGCAGAGTTGCGCGTAGAGCACCGCCACCAAGTCAGCCCAAGGCAAGAGAGAGAGAGAAAAAAAGAGACGCAATGATTGAAAGCCCATCTGACCAATCAGCGGTCAGATGGGCCGGCAGGCAGTTTTTTGCAGGCAGAGAGTAGAGAGAGAGAGAGAGATGGCTTCCAAATGTCAATATGATTTGGGAGCTAGCAAAAGAAAGAAAAAGTCCAAGCAAGAAGAGGCTCGTGCTTCACTTGAAGGTGGGTATGTTGTTGTCGCATATAAACATAAAATGCTGGCATGTCTGCTCGTGCTAATCATGAGACAGAAGAGGTGATAATTGTGTCTAGATGTGGACTGGAGATCACATTTTCAAGTGGCCCTGATGACCATTTACTAAAGGTCTTGTTGTCCAGTTTGTAGTAAAATATTAGCACAAAATGGAGATCTGAAGTCCAACATGGCAGTTCACACAGGAGAGAAACCATTTAGTTGTCAAGTGTGTAGTAAAAGATTTGCATGAAATGAAGATTTAAAGTCCTACATGGCAGTTCGCATAGGAGGGAAACCATTTAGTTGTTCAGTTTGTGGTAAAACATATGCACTAAAAGGACAGCTGAGGGGACACTTGGCAGTTCACACAGGAGAGAAACCATTTAGTTGTCAAGTGTGTTGTAAAAGATTTGCATGAAATGAAGATTCAAAGTCCTACCTGGCAGTTAACACAGGAGAGAAACCATTTAGTTGTCCAGTTTGTCGGAAAATATTTGCACAAATGGAGATCTGAAGTCCAACATGGCAGTTCACACAGGAGAGAAACCATTTAATTGTCAAGTGTATGGTAAAAGATTTGCATGAAATGGAGATTCAAAGTCCTACCTGGCAGTTCACACAGGAGAGAAACCATTTAGTTGTTCAGTTTGTGGTAAATGATTTCCCTGGAATAGAACTCTGAGGCTCCACTTGGTAGTTCACACGGGAGCAAAACCATTTAGTTGTTCAGTTTGTGGTAAAACATATGCACTAAAAGGACAGCTGAGGGGACACTTGGCAGTTCACACAGGAGAGAAACCATTTAGTTGTCCAGTTTGTAGTAAAATATTTGCACAAATGGAGATCTGAAGTCCAACATGGCAGTTCACACAGGAGAGAAACCATTTAATTGTCAAGTGTATGGTAAAAGATTTGCATGAAATGGAGATTCAAAGTCCTACCTGGCAGTTCACACAGGAGAGAAACCATTTAGTTGTTCAGTTTGTGGTAAAAGATTTCCCTGGAATAGAACTCTGAGGCTCCACTTGGTAGTTCACACGGGAGCAAAACCATTTAGTTGTTCAGTTTGTGGTAAAACATTTACACTAAAAGGACAGCTGAGAGGACACTTGGCTGTTCACACAGGAGAGTAACCATGTTGTTGTTCAGTTTGTGGCAAAACATTTGCACTAAAAGGGCAGCTGAGAGGACACTTGACAGTTCACACAGGAGATAAACCATTTAGTTGTCCAGTTTGTAGTAAAAGATTTGCATGAAATGAAGATTCAAAGTCCTACATGGCAGTTCACATAGGAGGGAAACCATTTAGTTTGTGGTAAAACATATGCACTAAAAGGACAGCTGAGGGGACACTTGGCGGTTCACACAGGAGAGAAACCATTTAATTGTCAAGTGTGTTGTAAAAGATTTGCATGAAATGAAGATTCAAAGTCCTACCTGGCAGTTCACACGGGAGAGAAACCATTTAGTTGTTCAGTTTGTGGTAAAAGATTTCCCTGGAATAGAACTCTGAGGCTCCACTTGGTAGTTCACAAGGGAGAAAAACCATTTAGTTGTTCAGTTTGTGGTAAAACATTTACACTAAAAGGACAGCTGAGAGGACACTTGGCAGTTAACACAGGAGATAAACCATTTAGTTGTCAAGTGTGTAGTAAAAGATTTGCATGAAATGAAGATTCAAAGTCCTACATTGCAGTTCAAATAGGAGGGAAACCATTTCGTTGTTCAGTTTGTGGTAAAACATATGCACTAAAAGGACAGCTGAGGGGACACTTGGCAGTTCACACAGGAGAGAAACCATTTAATTGCCCAGTTTGTAGTAAAATATTTGCACAAAATGGAGATCTGAAGTCCAACATGGCAGTTCACACAGGAGAGAAACCATTTTGTTGTCATGTGTGTTGTAAAAAGATTTGCATGAAATGAAGATTCAAAGTCCTACCTGGCAGTTCACATAGGAGGGAAACCATTTAGTTGTTCAGTTTGTGGTAAAAGATTTGCATGAAATGGAGATTCAAAGTCCTACCTGGCAGTTCACACAGGAGAGAAACCATTTAGTTGTTCAGTTTGTGGTAAAAGATTTGCCTGGAATGGAACTCTGAGGCTCCACTTGGTAGTTCACACGGGAGACATGAAGATCCGAATGACATGACATGAAGATCCGAAGTCCCACATGGCAGTTCACACAGGAGCGAAACCATTTAGTTGTTCAGTTTGTGGTAAAAGATTTCCCTGGAATAGAACTCTGAGGCTCCACTTGGTAGTTCACACGGGAGCAAAACCATTTAGTTGTCAAGTGTGTTGTAAAAGATTTGCATGAAATGAAGATTCAAAGTCCTACCTGGCAGTTCACACAGGAGAGAAACCATTTAGTTGTCCAGTTTGTAGTAAAATATTTGCACAAAATGGAGATCTGAAGTCCAACATGGCAGTTCACACAGGAGAGAAACCATTTAGTTGTTCAGTTTGTGGTAAAAGATTTCCCTGGAATAGAACTCTGAGGCTCCACTTGGTAGTTCACACGGGAGCAAAACCATTTAGTTGTTCAGTTTGTGGTAAAACATTTACACTAAAAGGACAGCTGAGAGGACACTTGGCAGTTCACACAGGAGATAAACCATTTAGTTGTCCAGTTTGTAGTAAAAGATTTGCATGAAATGAAGATTCAAAGTCCTACATGGCAGTTCACATAGGAGGGAAACCATTTAGTTTGTGGTAAAACATATGCACTAAAAGGACAGCTGAGGGGACACTTGGCAGTTCACACAGGAGAGAAACCATTTA
Source organism: Symphodus melops (assembly GCF_947650265.1). Lineage (NCBI taxonomy): Eukaryota > Metazoa > Chordata > Actinopteri > Labriformes > Labridae > Symphodus > Symphodus melops. Next base: position 1,216,347 of record NC_136694.1, read on the forward strand.
ATTGCCCAGTTTGTAGTAAAATATTTGCACAAAATGGAGATCTGAAGTCCAACATGGCAGTTCACACAGGAGAGAAACCATTTTGTTGTCATGTGTGTTGTAAAAGATTTGCATGAAATGAAGATTCAAAGTCCTACCTGGCAGTTCACACAGGAGAGAAACCATTTAGTTGTTCAATTTGTGGTAAAAGATTTGCCTGGAATGGAACTCTGAGGCTCCACTTGGTAGTTCACACGGGAGACATGAAGATCCGAATGACATGACATGAAGATCCGAAGCCCCACATGGCAGTTCACACAGGAGCGAAACCATTTAGTTGTTCAGTTTGTGGTAAAAGATTTGCATGAAATGGAGATTCAAAGTCCTACCTGGCAGTTCACACAGGAGAGAAACCATTAGTTGTCCAGTTTGTAGTAAAATATTTGCACAAATGGAGATCTGAAGTCCAACATGGCAGTTCACACAGGAGAGAAACCATTTAATTGTCAAGTGTATGGTAAAAGATTTGCATGAAATGGAGATTCAAAGTCCTACCTGGCAGTTCACACAGGAGAGAAACCATTTAGTTGTTCAGTTTGTGGTAAAAGATTTCCCTGGAATAGAACTCTGAGGCTCCACTTGGTAGTTCACACGGGAGCAAAACCATTTAGTTGTTCAGTTTGTGGTAAAACATTTACACTAAAAGGACAGCTGAGAGGACACTTGGCAGTTCACACAGGAGATAAACCATTTAGTTGTCCAGTTTGTAGTAAAATATTTGCACAAATGGAGATCTGAAGTCCTACATGGCAGTTCACATAGGAGATAAACCATTTAGTTGTTCAGTTTGTGGTAAAAGATTTGCCTGGAATGGAACTCTGAGGCTCCACTTGGTAGTTCAAAAGGGAGACATGAAGATCCGAATGACATGACATGAAGATCCGAAGTACCACATGGCAGTTCACACGGGAGCAAAACCATTTAGCTGTTCAGTTTGTGGTAAATCGTCTGCGCTAAAAGGACAGCCGAGGGGACACTTGGCTGTTCACACAGGAGAGTAACCATGTTGTTGTTCAGTTTGTGGTAAAACATTTGCACTAAAAGGGCAGCTGAGAGGACACTTGACAGTTCACACAGGAGAGAAACCATTTAGTTGTTCAGTTTGTGGTAAAAGATTTGCCTGGAATGGAACTCTGAGGCTCCACTTGGTAGTTCAAAAGGGAGACATGAAGATCCGAATGACATGACATGAAGATCCGAAGTACCACATGGCAGTTCACACGGGAGCAAAACCATTTAGCTGTTCAGTTTGTGGTAAATCGTCTGCGCTAAAAGGACAGCCGAAGGGACACTTGGCTGTTCACACAGGAGAGTAACCATGTTGTTGTTCAGTTTGTAGTAAAATATTTGCACAAAATGGAGATCTGAAGTCCAACATGGCAGTCCACACAGGAGAGAAACCATTTAGTTGTCAAGTGTGTAGTAAAACATTTGCATGCAATGAAGATTCAAAGTCCTACATGGCAGTTCACATAGGAGGGAAACCATTTAGTTGTTCAGTTTGTGGTAAAACATATGCACTAAAAGGACAGCTGAGGGGACACTTGGCGGTTCACACAGGAGAGAAACCATTTAATTGTCAAGTTTGTTGTAAAAGATTTGCATGAAATGAAGATTCAAAGTCCTACCTGGCAGTTCACACGGGAGAGAAACCATTTAGTTGTTCAGTTTGTGGTAAAAGATTTCCCTGGAATAGAACTCTGAGGCTCCACTTGGTAGTTCACAAGGGAGAAAAACCATTTAGTTGTTCAGTTTGTGGTAAAACATATGCACTAAAAGGACAGCTGAGGGGACACTTGGCAGTTCACACAGGAGAGAAACCATTTAATTGCCCAGTTTGTTGTAAAATATTTGCACAAAATGGAGATCTGAAGTCCAACATGGCAGTTCACACAGGAGAGAAACCATTTTGTTATCATGTGTGTTGTAAAAGATTTGCATGAAATGAAGATTCAAAGTCCTACCTGGCAGTTCACACGGGAGAGAAACCATTTAGTTGTTCAGTTTGTGGTAAAAGATTTCCCTGGAATAGAACTCTGAGGCTCCACTTGGTAGTTCACAAGGGAGAAAAACCATTTAGTTGTTCAGTTTGTGGTAAAACATTTACACTAAAAGGACAGCTGAGAGGACACTTGGCAGTTAACACAGGAGATAAACCATTTAGTTGTCAAGTGTGTAGTAAAAGATTTGCATGAAATGAAGATTCAAAGTCCTACATGGCAGTTCAAATAGGAGGGAAACCATTTCGTTGTTCAGTTTGTGGTAAAACATATGCACTAAAAGGACAGCTGAGGGGACACTTGGCAGTTCACACAGGAGAGAAACCATTTAGTTGCCCAGTTTGTAGTAAAATATTTGCACAAAATGGAGATCTGAAGTCCAACATGGCAGTTCACACAGGAGAGAAACCATTTAATTGTCAAGTGTATGGTAAAAGATTTGCATGAAATGGAGATTCAAAGTCCTACCTGGCTGTTCACATAGGAGGGAAACCATTTAGTTGTTCAGTTTGTGGTAAAACATCTGCACTAAAAGGACAGCTGAGGGGACACTTGGCAGTTCACACAGGAGAGAAACCATTTAGTTGTTCAGTTTGTGGTAAAAGATTTGCCTGGAATGGAACTCTGAGGCTCCACTTGGTAGTTCACACGGGAGACATGAAGATCCGAATGACATGACATGAAGATCCGAAGTCCCACATGGCTGTTCACACAGGAGCGAAACCATTTAGTTGTTCAGTTTGTGGTAAAAGATTTGCATGAAATGGAGATTCAAAGTCCTACCTGGCAGTTCACACAGGAGAGAAACCATTTAGTTGTTCAGTTTGTGGTAAAAGATTTCCCTGGAATAGAACTCTGAGGCTCCACTTGGTAGTTCACACGGGAGCAAAACCATTTAGTTGTCAAGTGTGTTGTAAAAGATTTGCATGAAATGAAGATTCAAAGTCCTACCTGGCAGTTCACACAGGAGAGAAACCATTTAGTTGTCCAGTTTGTAGTAAAATATTTGCACAAAATGGAGGTCTGAAGTCCAACATGGCAGTTCACACAGGAGAGAAACCATTTAATTGTCAAGTGTATGGTAAAAGATTTGCATGAAATGGAGATTCAAAGTCCTACCTGGCAGTTCACATAGGAGGGAAACCATTTAGTTGTTCAGTTTGTGGTAAAACATCTGCACTAAAAGGACAGCTGAGGGGACACTTGGCAGTTCACAAAGGAGAGAAACCATTTAGTTGCCCAGTTTGTAGTAAAATATTTGCACAAAATGGAGATCTGAAGTCCAACATGGCAGTTCACACAGGAGAGAAACCATTTAATTGTCAAGTGTATGGTAAAAGATTTGCATGAAATGGAGATTCAAAGTCCTACCTGGCAGTTCACATAGGAGGGAAACCATTTAGTTGTTCAGTTTGTGGTAAGACATCTGCACTAAAAGGACAGCTGAGGGGACAATTGGCAGTTCACACAGGAGAGAAACCATTTAGTTGTTCAGTTTGTGGTAAAAGATTTGCCTGGAATGGAACTCTGAGGCTCCACTTGGTAGTTCACACGGGAGACATGAAGATCCGAATGACATGACATGAAGATCCGAAGTCCCACATGGCAGTTCACACAGGAGCAAAACCATTTAGTTGTTCAGTTTGTGGTAAAAGATTTCCCTGGAATAGAACTCTGAGGCTCCACTTGGTAGTTCACAAGGGAGAAAAACCATTTAGTTGTTCAGTTTGTGGTAAAACATTTACACTAAAAGGACAGCTGAGAGGACACTTGGCAGTTAACACAGGAGATAAACCATTTAGTTGTCAAGTGTGTAGTAAAAGATTTGCATGAAATGAAGATTCAAAGTCCTACATGGCAGTTCAAATAGGAGGGAAACCATTTCGTTGTTCAGTTTGTGGTAAAACATATGCACTAAAAGGACAGCTGAGGGGACACTTGGCAGTTCACACAGGAGAGAAACCATTTAGTTGTTCAGTTTGTGGTAAAAGATTTGCCTGGAATGGAACTCTGAGGCTCCACTTGGTAGTTCACACGGGAGACATGAAGATCCGAATGACATGACATGAAGATCCGAAGTCCCACATGGCAGTTCACACAGGAGCGAAACCATTTAGTTGTTCAGTTTGTGGTAAAAGATTTGCATGAAATGGAGATTCAAAGTCCTACCTGGCAGTTCACACAGGAGAGAAACCATTTAGTTGTTCAGTTTGTGGTAAAAGATTTCCCTGGAATAGAACTCTGAGGCTCCACTTGGTAGTTCACACGGGAGCAAAACCATTTAGTTGTCAAGTGTGTTGTAAAAGATTTGCATGAAATGAAGATTCAAAGTCCTACCTGGCAGTTCACACAGGAGAGAAACCATTTAGTTGTCCAGTTTGTAGTAAAATATTTGCACAAAATGGAGGTCTGAAGTCCAACATGGCAGTTCACACAGGAGAGAAACCATTTAATTGTCAAGTGTATGGTAAAAGATTTGCATGAAATGGAGATTCAAAGTCCTACCTGGCAGTTCACATAGGAGGGAAACCATTTAGTTGTTCAGTTTGTGGTAAAACATCTGCACTAAAAGGACAGCTGAGGGGACACTTGGCAGTTCACAAAGGAGAGAAACCATTTAGTTGCCCAGTTTGTAGTAAAATATTTGCACAAAATGGAGATCTGAAGTCCAACATGGCAGTTCACACAGGAGAGAAACCATTTAATTGTCAAGTGTATGGTAAAAGATTTGCATGAAATGGAGATTCAAAGTCCTACCTGGCAGTTCACATAGGAGGGAAACCATTTAGTTGTTCAGTTTGTGGTAAGACATCTGCACTAAAAGGACAGCTGAGGGGACAATTGGCAGTTCACACAGGAGAGAAACCATTTAGTTGTTCAGTTTGTGGTAAAAGATTTGCCTGGAATGGAACTCTGAGGCTCCACTTGGTAGTTCACACGGGAGACATGAAGATCCGAATGACATGACATGAAGATCCGAAGTCCCACATGGCAGTTCACACAGGAGCAAAACCATTTAGTTGTTCAGTTTGTGGTAAAAGATTTCCCTGGAATAGAACTCTGAGGCTCCACTTGGTAGTTCACACGGGAGCAAAACCATTTAGTTGTCAAGTGTGTTGTAAAAGATTTGCATGAAATGAAGATTCAAAGTCCTACCTGGCAGTTCACACAGGAGAGAAACCATTTAGTTGTCCAGTTTGTAGTAAAATATTTGCACAAATGGAGATCTGAAGTCCAACATGGCAGTTCACACAGGAGAGAAACCATTTAATTGTCAAGTGTATGGTAAAAGATTTGCATGAAATGGAGATTCAAAGTCCTACCTGGCAGTTCACACAGGAGAGAAACCATTTAGTTGTTCAGTTTGTGGTAAAAGATTTCCCTGGAATAGAACTCTGAGGCTCCACTTGGTAGTTCACACGGGAGCAAAACCATTTAGTTGTTCAGTTTGTGGTAAAACATTTACACTAAAAGGACAGCTGAGAGGACACTTGGCAGTTCACACAGGAGATAAACCATTTAGTTGTCCAGTTTGTAGTAAAATATTTGCACAAATGGAGATCTGAAGTCCTACATGGCAGTTCACATAGGAGATAAACCATTTAGTTGTTCAGTTTGTGGTAAAAGATTTGCCTGGAATGGAACTCTGAGGCTCCACTTGGTAGTTCAAAAGGGAGACATGAAGATCCGAATGACATGACATGAAGATCCGAAGTACCACATGGCAGTTCACACGGGAGCAAAACCATTTAGCTGTTCAGTTTGTGGTAAATCGTCTGCGCTAAAAGGACAGCCGAGGGGACACTTGGCTGTTCACACAGGAGAGTAACCATGTTGTTGTTCAGTTTGTGGTAAAACATTTGCACTAAAAGGGCAGCTGAGAGGACACTTGACAGTTCACACAGGAGAGAAACCATTTAGTTGTCCAGTTTGTAGTAAAATATTTGCACAAAATGGAGATCTGAAGTCCAACATGGCAGTCCACACAGGAGAGAAACCATTTAGTTGTCAAGTGTGTAGTAAAAGATTTGCATGAAATGAAGATTCAAAGTCCTACATGGCAGTTCACATAGGAGGGAAACCATTTAGTTGTTCAGTTTGTGGTAAAACATATGCACTAAAAGGACAGCTGAGGGGACACTTGGCGGTTCACACAGGAGAGAAACCATTTAATTGTCAAGCGTGTTGTAAAAGATTTGCATGAAATGAAGATTCAAAGTCCTACCTGGCAGTTCACACGGGAGAGAAACCATTTAGTTGTTCAGTTTGTGGTAAAAGATTTCCCTGGAATAGAACTCTGAGACTCCACTTGGTAGTTCACAAGGGAGAAAAACCATTTAGTTGTTCAGTTTGTGGTAAAACATTTACACTAAAAGGACAGCTGAGAGGACACTTGGCAGTTAACACAGGAGATAAACCATTTAGTTGTCAAGTGTGTAGTAAAAGATTTGCATGAAATGAAGATTCAAAGTCCTACATGGCAGTTCAAATAGGAGGGAAACCATTTCGTTGTTCAGTTTGTGGTAAAACATATGCACTAAAAGGACAGCTGAAGGGACACTTGGCAGTTCACACAGGAGAGAAACCATTTAGTTGCCCAGTTTGTAGTAAAATATTTGCACAAAATGGAGATCTGAAGTCCAACATGGCAGTTCACACAGGAGGGAAACCATTTAGTTGTTCAGTTTGTGGTAAAAGACTTGCCTGGAATGGAACTCTGAGGCTCCACTTGGTAGTTCACACGGGAGACATGAAGATCCGAATGACATGACATGAAGATCCGAAGTCCCACATGGCAGTTCACACAGGAGCGAAACCATTTAGTTGTTCAGTTTGTGGTAAAAGATTTGCATGAAATGGAGATTCAAAGTCCTACCTGGCAGTTCACACAGGAGAGAAACCATTCAGTTGTTCAGTTTGTGGTAAAAGATTTCCCTGGAATAGAACTCTGAGGCTCCACTTGGTAGTTCACACGGGAGCAAAACTATTTAGTTGTCAAGTGTGTTGTAAAAGATTTGCATGAAATGAAGATTCAAAGTCCTACCTGGCAGTTCACATAGGAGGGAAACCATTTAGTTGTTCAGTTTGTGGTAAAACATCTGCACTAAAAGGACAGCTGAGGGGACACTTGGCAGTTCACACAGGAGAGAAACCATTTAGTTGTCCAGTTTGTAGTAAAATATTTGCACAAAATGGAGATCTGAAGTCCAACATGGCAGTTCACACAGGAGAGAAACCATTTAATTGTCAAGTGTATGGTAAAAGAGTTGCATGAAATGGAGATTCAAAGTCCTACCTGGCAGTTCACATAGGAGGGAAACCATTTAGTTGTTCAGTTTGTGGTAAAACATCTGCACTAAAAGGACAGCTGAGGGGACACTTGGCAGTTCACACAGGAGAGAAACCATTTAGTTGTTCAGTTTGTGGTAAAAGATTTGCATGAAATGGAGATTCAAAGTCCTACCTGGCAGTTCACACAGGAGAGAAACCATTTAGTTGTTCAGTTTGTGGTAAAAGATTTCCCTGGAATAGAACTCTGAGGCTCCACTTGGTAGTTCACACGGGAGCAAAACCATTTAGTTGTCAAGTGTGTTGTAAAAGATTTGCATGAAATGAAGATTCAAAGTCCTACCTGGCAGTTCACACAGGAGAGAAACCATTTAGTTGTCCAGTTTGTAGTAAAATATTTGCACAAATGGAGATCTGAAGTCCAACATGGCAGTTCACACAGGAGAGAAACCATTTAATTGTCAAGTGTATGGTAAAAGATTTGCATGAAATGGAGATTCAAAGTCCTACCTGGCAGGTCACACAGGAGAGAAACCATTTAGTTGTCCAGTTTGTAGTAAAATATTTGCACAAATGGAGATCTGAAGTCCAACATGGCAGTTCACACAGGAGAGAAACCATTTAATTGTCAAGTGTATGGTAAAAGATTTGCATGAAATGGAGATTCAAAGTCCTACCTGGCAGTTCACACAGGAGAGAAACCATTTAGTTGTTCAGTTTGTGGTAAAAGATTTCACTGGAACAGAACTCTGAGGCTCCACTTGGTAGTTCACACGGGAGCAAAACCATTTAGTTGTCCAGTTTGTAGTAAAATATTTGCACAAAATGGAGATCTGAAGTCCAACATGGCAGTCCACACAGGAGAGAAACCATTTAGTTGTCAAGTGTGTAGTAAAAGATTTGCATGAAATGAAGATTCAAAGTCCTACATGGCAGTTCACATAGGAGGGAAACCATTTAGTTGTTCAGTTTGTGGTAAAACATATGCACTAAAAGGACAGCTGAGGGGACACTTGGCGGTTCACACAGGAGAGAAACCATTTAATTGTCAAGTGTGTTGTAAAAGATTTGCATGAAATGAAGATTCAAAGTCCTACCTGACAGTTCACACGGGAGAGAAACCATTTAGTTGTTCAGTTTGTTGTAAAAGATTTCCCTGGAATAGAACTCTGAGGCTCCACTTGGTAGTTCACAAGGGAGAAAAACCATTTAGTTGTTCAGTTTGTGGTAAAACATTTACACTAAAAGGACAGCTGAGAGGACACTTGGCAGTTAACACAGGAGATAAACCATTTAGTTGTCAAGTGTGTAGTAAAAGATTTGCATGAAATGAAGATTCAAAGTCCTACATGGCAGTTCACATAGGAGGGAAACCATTTCGTTGTTCAGTTTGTGGTAAAACATATGCACTAAAAGGACAGCTGAAGGGACACTTGGCAGTTCACACAGGAGAGAAACCATTTAGTTGCCCAGTTTGTAGTAAAATATTTGCACAAAATGGAGATCTGAAGTCCAACATGGCAGTTCACACAGGAGAGAAACCATTTTGTTGTCATGTGTGTTGTAAAAGATTTGCATGAAATGAAGATTCAAAGTCCTACCTGGCAGTTCACATAGGAGGGAAACCATTTAGTTGTTCAGTTTGTGGTAAAACATCTGCACTAAAAGGACAGCTGAGGGGACACTTGGCAGTTCACACAGGAGAGAAACCATTTAGTTGTTCAGTTTGTGGTAAAAGATTTGCCTGGAATGGAACTCTGAGGCTCCACTTGGTAGTTCACACGGGAGCCATGAAGATCCGAATGACATGACATGAAGATCCGAAGTCCCACATGGCAGTTCACACGGGAGCGAAACCATTTAGTTGTTCAGTTTGTGGTAAAACATCTGCACTAAAAGGACAGCTGAGGGGACACTTGGCAGTTTACACAGGAGAGAAACCATGTTGTTGTTCAGTTAGTAGTAAAACATTTACATGAAATCGAACTGAGGCTCCACTTGGCAGTTCAGTTTTCAAGTTGTTTTCAAACTGTTTGTTTTGCTTTCTTCATAATAAACACTGTTCGAACGTACAATAAACATTCTTGATTGCAATATTTTTTTGATTGTATTTTGTAAATTGGCAAGTTGTTCATGATATTTACTGACCCACTTACAGAGTGCTTTATGAAACATTTCAACTGTTTTAGAAATCCAACGAGAGCAGAGGTTATGATACCCACAAGCATCCAATAAGGATTGAAGTGTTCTCTGTGCAGTACAGGATTTGCTAAATCAATTGGAGATCTGAGGCGTCCTTTGGCTGTACAGAGAAGAGAGAGACCAGTTAGATGTTCAGTTTGTGGCCAAAGATTTGCACGAGCTGAGACTGACACATTGAGCTTCTGTCTGTCTCTCTCTGTACGTCATTTTCTGCACGTCTCTGAATTTACATCCTCATCATACCATGTATCTTTCAAAGTTCAAAGGTCGAGCATATCATGTTGGCACATAATAAACAATCCAAACAAGCACTAGAGATGCTACTCTGCATTAGAAGTTATGCTACACATGTTTCACATCATCAACACGTCCTTCCTGTGACATCACTGCGCTCCTTATAGGTGTGTGCATGTGTGTGTGTTTCTCACAGAGACAGATCTGGTGCTTGTGTTTTTTCTTTAGACTCTGGCCGTTGTCGTCTTTTAAAGGGATACTTCACCCATATGCATTAAGCGTTGTATCATTAGAAACATGGTAGTATTTTGTAGTAGTTTTTAATGGTTGTGCATCCAGCCTCATTTTGCACTGAGACAGGAAAGCTTCTTATCTCATTGTCTTAAAAGGAGCCTCCAATGACACAAAAAAATCCTCATTTTGCATCATCGGAGGCTGATTTGGTTAGCAGGTGTGAAAAGGCATTGCTAGTTCCTTTAGCAATTTATATCTTTTCATCCAGTTTACTTTGAACAAGCAAAGTGGAACACATTTAAAGGCCCGTCACATAACGACTTACCAGAGCCAGCCCAAACCCACTTGGTGCCCGAGGTGAGATTTGAGCTGCTGCCCCTTGAAGCCTGTTGCTACCAACTCCACCTCCAATCACAATATTCATGCACTTCTAAAAGACTGGCACACAGCTTGACCTTCTACAGCTCAGCTTTATTTCAAGCTGATATTCAATGGTACGGTCAGTGTCACTGTCACACTCGTCTGACTCCTCCCCCACAAAGAGCGGGTAGCGAGCAGCGGTGTTGTGATGCGTCAGCTCGAGCAGGGAGCATGAAAATAAAATCTGTTTTCTTTGCTTCTATTACTGAACGAAAGCGTGAAAATGAGGTTCAATCAAACAACAGGAAGTAAGAGCCCAACTAGCAGGGAACATTCCCACAAGAACATCTGGAATATGTTTAAAGGACATGTTGAAGATGGTCATCATTCAACATCATGTCCCTATAATGTGAACTGTTAAAGGAAGATTAGGTCACATTTGACACAGCAGAAATCCAGGATATGCTCTGAACATATCTGGGAGTCATGACTGTCTACAAGGAGTGACAGGCGAGTTGTCTGTGACGCTGCCTGAGTCGTATCTACGTCATGTTCACGTGGACGTGCTGGCTCCTCCCCTTCCTGTTTAAGTGAGGGAGGAGAGAAAAGAAGAAGAACAGACTGTACTCACTGATTATCTGAAGCTCATAGAAGCCTTTTGAGATCATTTCTTGCTAGCACAACAATGTAGCCCAGAATACTAAACATGAGAGTGACCTTCTTATTTGATATCAATGAAAGTCATTAGTATCACTACATTCTTATCAGTAGTAACAAGAGCTCCATGTTAAGGAAGGAAATCAAGTCTCTGTCCATGTTGCTATGAGGAGCTCTACCTGAAATAAAGAGTGAAGGATCCAAGATTAGCTTGATGTCCACAATGGGACTTCTTTCTTTTTGTACGCGTGTCGTTTATGTGACGGTGGATTTTAATGGTGTGGCTCTGCCGTGGTGAAAATGGACTACTAAGAAACGTTCCCCGGTGCCTTCTTAGCGGTGAAATAATCCGGTCCTACCAAGAGGTTGGAATTGAAATAAAAGGAAAAGAGGCTAGCAGGCTAGGAGTAACAACAGTGAATGGTTGTCACATTGAGAACAGTTGCTCTGGCTCACCTTCCTGTCCACTCCAACATCAACATGAATCCACAATAAGTATGATAGTACGACCAATGGTGACTTGTTCCTGTTCAGATTCTTCATGTCTAGCCTCCATCCCTGAGCTGAAGGAGCAGCAGAAACAGCTGTGCTGCAGGTGACACAGGTGAATCCACTCCCTCCTATCAGGCCTCTCAGAAGAGGAGGAGAGCTCATTGTTCACTTTGCTCTCCAAATCACACCTGTTTCCTCTTTCTTTGCCCAGCGCGTCCACAAGTGACTCACTGTTGAAGTTCATGAGTTCAGTGATTCACTTTGTTTGTGATGCTCAGGCAGACTTGATTTATTGTTGATGAAAACATCAGCCTGTGTTTAAGGATACATGTGTGCCTGTTTGGATGATTGAACTTTATTTACAAGGATCTTGTGAAGCAGGCAGATGATGAATTGTTCCACTTTATTTCTCCTGAACAGGAACACCACTTGACAAATGAAGGCTGTGGAATCATCATCTCTCTGCCTTCATTCACATGCATCAGCTCACCTTTGGATGTCTATGAGCTTCAGCCGTCATCATTTAGGTTCAAACACTTCCATGGATGTAGATATCCATCATGTTTGAGGCATACCCATGTACGACTGCACAAAGCATTCTGAGGTCAATGAAACGTGTTGAAGAAAACATCATCTGCGTCCCTTTTCACTCATCCTTACTTCTTCAACGGTCGCATGGAAACGGACTCGCTGGAAACGTTGCGGCAGCAAGGCATTGTGGGCCGGCATTATGTTGTCTTCTTTGTTAAAAGATGGTTGAATGTTTCCTGTGCTAAGAGGAACTTATAAAAGAAGCATTGATCCACCTTTTCTGAGCTGTTAGAGAATTCAAACGGCTCTAATCATGGCCGCCACTGAAACGCTCCCGGCTCATTTCACTCAGTTAGGAACCGTCCTGAAAAGACAATTCAAACGCACCCTGAGCAACATCCATCGACTTTCATTCTTGACTTCAGGTTATTGTAAATGATTTTTACCCAATCTATAAATGTTGTGTTCAAGCCAAAGTGTCAAAAACTCCAGTTGGCCCGGTCGAATGCTTCTTGGATGTCTAGACTGAGTAACATGGTATTGTGTCTGTTGGTCTTAGTAGCAGATGTTATCAGATTGAATGTTGGCCTGACATTGTGAGCACCTTGTCTAGCAGGAATAAACCCTGTTTGGTCCACTTGAATTCTTTTCTTTATATTCTTCTTCATCCTCTGTGCTCACATGTTTGTTCCTATCTTTAAATCATTACAGAGGAAGCTAACAGGCCGTGAGTTGGCTCCTTCCCCTCCTTATATGTCAGACTGAAATGATGGCTTCTGACTGTGTTGTTGGAGGCTAACCTGATGATAGAGCCAAATGAAAGACTTTCAACAATACTGCTGTGACTTCAGTCATCAGACATTTATTCAGTTCCTCCAGGAACCCGTCTGTGCCGGGGGATTTATTATTTAGAGCGTCTCATGTTTCTTGACATGAAATTGGCCGTGTCATGTCAGTGGCTTCTTCCTTTGATAAAGTTGGTAGTTGTAGTTTTTGAAGGGAAATATGTGATTTGCCTTGTTATCAGTCTGATTCATGGTTTAGCTGTATAGCTCTTCTTCCAATAGAAAGAAGAGAGAAACAGTTCAATGAGTGGGATAGACTAATATCACGGTACATATGGCGAGGGAAAAGACCAAGGAGAAGATTTCAAACTCTTCAACTGCAGAAGAAGAAGGGCGCTCTAACACATTATGATATATCTGCACAGTGGAGAACCCTGGTTTGCTGGTGCAGATCTGATTATCAAGCCAGATGGAAAACTATTGAAGAGAAGTTGTCAAAGAGCGTCCCAATCCAGGCATGTTTAGGGGATCAACGATTGGTTGAAAAGCTCCTGGATAAAGGGAATAGCTGGATGAATTGATCCCTGAAAACATGGTTCAGTATTATCAGCAGGACTGGCCTGTCTGATGAAATAAAGATACTGAGGTGGTGCTGGCATGACCCCGACTTCACCCCCAACAAACTGGATGTTCCTTACAAGTGATGGACCAAACAAGGCCTCTCCTCTTACTCTTCTTTTTTTAACCAGTGTTGTGAAATGTTTAATGTTAAATGATTATTAACACACCTCGTAAGAAAAACAGGGCACCACCTGGCTGACCAGGAACAACTGTATTAATTATGAGAATTAATAAAGTTATTAATTCTGAATTTTTGAAAGTTATTAATTCTGAATTAAATCAACCTCATATCTGAATTATGAATTCTGGATCAATCGACTACCTGAAATCACACGAACAAGCTTCTGAGTTTTATGTGCAGAATTTAATGAAAGAAAAGGTGAACAATAACAGAATAATGACATGAATTAAATGTGTTATGAATGTGGAACCAAAATACAGTGACTGATATATTTGATGAAGGTGAACACCAGAAATGATAAATGTTATGATGACGACTTGAGTATGGTATTGTGGTTTAACGTTTGTCTGATAAACATGTTAATTTAGTTGGGGACAAAAAGTGGAGTGAACGGAGGGAAAACTTGAGATTAAAGGATAAACTGAACTGTGGGAAGTAAAAAGGACACGATGTGACACGACCCTCTGCAGGTTTGACCAGCTGTTGAATGCGTCTTACTTTGTTGTAGAATCAACGAATCCGCCTTAGAGGGACCGAAGAATTCTGCGGTCCAGAACTGCTTTGACAATTCAGGTCGGAGTCGGTTCTACTGTGCAATTGGGTCGCGTCCTGAGTGTCCAACGGCCTCCCGGAGAGCTCTGAGATTTATCCAAAAGTATTTCTGTCGATGAACGATCGTTAACTTCCTGCTAACTGAAATGGCCAATTCAGTTAGTTCAGATAACGAGATCGTTTAAGAGTCAATGGTGGGAAAAGAAATAATTCCAAAAATGATGAAAAACGATTTAATTAGCGATTTAATTATCCTAAAACGGTTTCTGATTAGAAGATGCGTATTGAAAATCTTGGAAGGTGTTTTTCCTGCGTCTTCGACCCCCTTGGAGATCAGTTTGGCGTCAGAGTCATTAACATTGGAATGTCTGTAGGAGGTGTAGAGTCAGAGGGAGAGGGGGAGAGAGAGGCCCTCTGATGAATCTGATTAGATAGATATATTCTACAACACCAGCAAACATTTCCAAACACTGAAAAGACTCTTTGCTTCAAGATTTCTTCAAATACGCCACCATTTAAACAGTTTGATGACAGAGACTGAAAAAGTCTTTGACAATAATCTCATACAAGTTTTCATAGCTGCCTATAGAGGGCACTCTGGGATTCAAATCATTTGCAGGTTGTATAGAGGGCTACAAGAGGAACACAGAGAACATACCACCTACATCAAACACAAATGGGAAAAGGAAACTAACTTACACATCTGTGAAGAAGCTTTTGGGAAAACACTGGGAGTTTGAGTGGAAGATCACAAACTCCATCTCATGGAGAACATTGGGTTGGAAGAGTCTGATTAGATACTTTATTAAAGCTGTTCAGAAATCTCATGACACAGACTCTATCTCACTTCTCTTCAGTGCTATCTCCTGGCTCCTGGGCCCAACCCCACATAGTTCTAGACCGGCCGTGTTAAGGATGGTCCCAAAGCTCTTATACTGAAAGAAGGAGAGAGGAGGGAGATCTGAGGAGAGAGCTGACTTTACCCAAGTCTTTTTACTGACAGACAATATCTCTGTGCATCTCTGCTGGGAGGGACTAAGACACAAGTGGAGGACACTTGGATGCAATGAAGGGAACTGAGATGTACCCATAGACTCTTCTAGCTGCTGGAGGAATTGTGGCTCACAGGAAGCAAATCACTACCACCTGTTCTGTCCTAAAAAACACAGCTTCTGATTTGAGATCCACAGAGAACCAACAGATGTCTTTAAAGTCAGATGTTACCCAGGAATGGGAACAAGTCTTCCTTGCTAACCTGCATTCATCCACTAAACCAAATACTCATTTGGAAGCCTGAACATTGCTGGCAGAAAGGCCATAACAAAGAAATGTTCCTCCACCAGTGGAAGACTGCTACCATGTAGTTCATGGAATCTATTCAATGACACAGATCACTTGTTCTCTGAAGCTTCACAAAAACTCATTTGAGGATCTCTGGATAAAATGAAAATCCTATATCTCCCCTAAACTCCCATCTTTTCTTTCAACTGCTTTTCCTTTAGTTATGAACCCCTGTATACTTTGTTTTGTTGTTTTTCTTTTCAGTGGGATATCACCTCATCTCTTACATCGGATTTATTTTGTTCTGTGTAAAAGCACAAAAACATAAAAGGAGGAATCACTCTGTTGTTGAAGCACAAATGACTGTACTGTACAAATGTCTCTGAATATGTGTGATTACAAATACAATTGAAAAAAAGAAATATGACTGAAAGGAAGTGTAAGCTGATTCCTCTGTCAGTCCCTGATGGATGAAGCTCTCCTCAGCTTGCAGAGCTTCTCCTCACACAAGATGGTGGAGGTTCCTCCTCTGTGGATCATCACCTGCTCCTCTCTGCTCCACCAGTCCTGATCACTCACATTATCACAGAGATCATCTCCAGCTAATGAGAGAAGAAGAGAGATGACAGAAATCATTTTCATCAGCTGTGAGTCATCAGATTCCCCCACAGCGCTGTAACTAAGCTCCGCCCCCACTCCACCTTTGGACTTTAACACTGAACGGTTTCATGTTGGTGTCTGAGTGTGAGTTTACACTGAGTTATGAGAGCTTCACGTCCACACACACTCAGACACACACAGCGTCGTTCTGTCCTACCAGCTCTGACAGCCGACTGTTCTCCTCTCCACTTTAAAGAGTCAGAGCAACACATTCAGTTCAGAGAAGAAACAGGACTTATTATAGTCAGGTCAAAGGTCAACTAACCATGGGAAGAAAATAGAAGAAGCCGTAGTTTGGACATGAATCCTCTCTGATGTTTCTTTCTTTCTGTCAGTTGTCCTTCCTGCATTTGTTCCTGCAGCTGTGTAACTTTAGTCTTTGAGACTGTTTGTCTTCAACTTCTTCATATTATTCATATCGTTTGTTCACAGTCTGTGAGATATGGTGATAGGTTATATGAAGATAGCTCCGCCCCTTTTAAGAAACTCTGGGTTTACTTCTCAGGTTGATAAGCAGCTTCATGTGACTGTTCAGCACCATCTCTTCTGTCAGGGTTAGTGAAGCCAGATCACAGAAAACAAACCCTGAGTATGTTGAACTCTCTTTGTAGTAGAGAACCAAGAAAAGGATTTCTCCAACAACAAACAACAGGAATGTAAATATATGTATGAGCTGATATGTGGAGGCTTTACTAAAGAACACTGAGAGACTGACCTCAGAGTCTTCAGTCCATAGTTTGGATTCTTCTGAAGATCACTCAGCAGCTTCACTCCTGAATCCTGCAGCTTGTTCTGACTCAGTTCCAGCTCTCTGAGATGGGAGGGGTTGGACTTCAGAGCTGAGGCCAGAGAAGAACAGCTGATCTCTGACAAACTGCAGCCCCTCAATCTGAATAAAGAATAAAAGAAGTAAATGTAGATGACAGTGAGCTTTATACATGAATGTGTGATGTTGTCCACATGAACACACTAATGTGATCAAAAATAATGTGTAATCCAGTCACATGTGTTCAGGTTGTGATGAGTATCTCAACATCAGTTTGTCCTGATAAATCAAGTTTTCTCTAAATGATTAGAGGATCATTTCTGATTGTGTATTCACTAAATCTAAATCCTCCAAATGTCAGCTCAACATTCATCCAGCTGTTCATGTGCACAGATGAAGAACAGGCTGCTGATCTCAGTCAGCTCTGTGATGTTACTACATTTATCAAATCACACATTACATTCAATCACAAGTCTTCATGATTTCACTTCATAACAGAACCAGAGGAAACCAGAGGCTTCATGTGCACCTTGTTCAACTTTACTTCACAGAGTCACAGAAACATTTTCACATCAAATCTCTAAATTATTCAGAAACTTCAAGAATAAGAAATCTCCTAAATCATTAAATATCCACAGATTTAAATTCAGACAAATACTGAAAATATATAAATCCTGACATGTGCAATAATGGAGGATGTGGATTGAAATGATTCAAATGAATGACACAGTCAGTGATCTTACATCAGAGTCTCCAGTCTGCAGTTTGGACTCTGCAGTCCCTCACACAGCAGCTTCACTCCTGAATCCTGCAGCTCGTTGTTCCAGCTCAGCTCCAGCTCTCTGAGATGGGAGGGGTTGGACTTCAGAGCTGAGGCCAGAGAAGAACAGCTGATCTCTGACAAACTGCAGAGCTCCAATCTGAATAAAGAATAACAGAAGTAAATGTAGATGACAGTGAGCTTTATACATGAATGTGTGATGTTGTCCACATGAACACACTGATGTGATCATCATCTGTTCATTCACACATTGAAGGACATCAAAGTGATTCATTCATGTTTTTGTACTTCCTGATCATTCTTAGATTGAAACGTACAATATGTTGAATTTTATTAGAATCTTTACATTTAAATATCTGAATTCATTTCAAATGGACTAAACCCATGTTATATATCCAGTGTTTCATGGTTTACAGCTTTGAGGAGGGAGGACTTAAGTTTGAATTTTGACAATAACAGTCAACAATGAATTCTTGAAGCATTGTGATGCTAAAGTGTTTGTTCAGCATGCTGGTAACTGTAAGAGTGGACTGAATCTATTTGATATTAATATGAGGCTGTGATAGAGCTGTCACCTTTCTCTCCTCCTTTCTTCTCTGAGGGAGAAACTCTTCATCCTTACATTTGGACTTTAGGAGCTCTCTTAAGGACTGACATGCTTTGTGAATAACCTTGATCTTTACCAGGATCTAGTCTTTAATCTAAGTAGAAATGTAGCTGCAGCGTGTTCCAGCTCCAGCTGTCTGCCACTGTGGCTGAAACTTCTCTTCTCCCTTCTGTTGTCCTCGTGCCCTGCTGTCACTCTCCACTCTTCTCAGGACTTTTTTCATTTCAATCTTGATTTGAACCCGTCTGTTGTCGGGATCTGATGCTTTTAAACCCTTGAACCAAAAGTCTTTTTCATGACAGAAAGCCTGGGCTAAAATCTGTGTGCCAGTGCACAATTCAAGTGTAGCGAGCGCTCACAGGAGTGACAGCAGTGAAGCTGTCGGGTACGTTGACAACACGTCCAACTTATTAAAGCAGTCAAAAAGATAGCACGCCAACGTGAACATCACTGCAAGCAGGAACAAAGAGAGTGTGGAGCAAAGCCAAGTCTCCTTTGCATTTAAACAGCCTCTTGATAATAATTCTGAACGGGCCAAAGACATAACAAACACCACTGCTGTTTTTATTACAGTGGATTACATGCAGAATGGGACTTTGTGTTTTTACAGCTTCTTATATTGACAGAGGGAAATATGAATAGTTGTGAGATGAAACTGTCCCAGCTTTATTTTGTGCTCTAAAAAGTGCTGACTTCATAAACAGAAAGGTGTCAGTGTTTGTCTCTGTCATTTAAAACACATCTTTTTATATATACTACAGGCTATATGGATGATTTTATTTTATTCATTTCTTTTATTGATTGGAGACTCTTTTGGTTATAAGTATATTTGATTTGATGTTATTTTTGAATGTTTCATTTAAAATGTCATGAAAAAGAAACCTGAGCAGGTGAAGTCTGAACTGTCCATGCTGAACTTAAGACAATGTGTAAAAGGGAAGTTGTAAATGTTCCTGATAAAGAAAAAGAAAGTGTTGCATCAGGTCCCTTACTGGACCCAAAATGTACCCAACCCAATCTTCAGAACTGAGAACCGTACCCAACCCAAATGTTTGTGTAGCGTTACAGCCCGAGTAGAGACACAGCTGATAGTAAAATCATTTCATCAAGTTCTCAACAAATCAAAATGTGAACCATGTTTGAACAGCATCCCCCCCTTTTTAAAAGCAGGAATAAGACTGGGGTCCTTCATGTTGTAGCTCACCTCTTTTTATGTCTGATTATTTGATGTTTCTGTAAAAGTCTGACAGAGTTGACTCAAATCTGGGACACAACTTTAACAGGTCCAAATGTTCCTACAAACAACATTTTAAAGTGTCGATGACTATAATAGTATTTTACACCTTTGGTATCAGAAGGTTTTATAGTTTGAAGAGTTTGACTCTTTTTTAAATCGTTTCAAGTTTTAAATTGTTTTCTGCCATCGGGCAGGTTTAGACATGAAACAAAGAAATCAGAACCAACATTTGGGATTTCAAAATAGTTTCATCATAAAAATCTTTTAAAGGGATTTTCATTAAAAAGGAATAAGTTCATTTGTAAGTGGTATTTTTAAGTTTGTTTGTCTGGGACAGGATGTTTCCCAATTCTCAAGAATGGGTGAAATTCAAACAGTCAACGGTTTCTATTATATTCATATCTATATTACAGTCAGTGATCTGACCTCAGAGACTCCAGTCTGCAGTTTGGACTCTGCAGATAATCACACAGCAGCTTCACTCCTGAATCCTGCAGGTTGTTGTAGCTCAGGTTCAGCTCTCTGAGATGGGAGGGGTTGGACTTCAGAGCTGAGGCCAGAGAAGAACAGCTGATCTCTGACAAACTGCAGCTCCTCAATCTGAATAAAGAATAAAAGAAGTAAATGTAAGTGACAGTGAGCGTTATACATGAATGTGTGATGTTGTCCACATGAACACACTGATGTGATCATCATCTGTTCATTCACACATTGAAGGACTTCATAGTGATTCATTCATGTTTTTGTACTTCCTGATCATTCTTACATTGAAACGTACAATATGTTGGATTTTATCAGAATCTTAACATTTAAATATCTGAATTCATTTCAAATGGACTAAACCCATGTTATATATCTTTTTATTGTTGAGTACTTACATCACATCAAATATTTCCAACAGTGATCAGAGTCAGAGAAATATTAGAGATGTAACTGGACGTGTCTTGTCTTGGCGGCAGATTAGGGCTGGGAGATATATCCAGTATTTAAGATAGATGGATATATATTCAAACATGATATACGACAATATCTTTAATATGGATATAGTTCATGTTGCATTAAAATATGGTTCTACACGTCTTCTGTAGAGCTGACAGTTCAGCTATTTGTCATCTCACTGTGTCTCCCTCTTCACCCTGCTCCTCTCTCTCTCTCTCTCTCTCTCTCTCTCTCTCTCTCTCTCTGAGCCTAATTCTAAAAACTCAATGGATAACAAAGCACTGTGTTTATTGAGGACAGCCAGAATAGTAGTTATTTAGCTGACTCTTACTCCCAGCATGCTCTGCAACAGCTAACACATAGGTGTGAAGTTTAGGGTGAATAAAAGCAGTCGTCTCCCATTCTTCTCTCTCTTCAAATGCTTCCAGCATCCAGAGACACAAGTCTACTCCTGCTTCACAGCACGCTGCTCTTTCTTTCAATGTTTTGGCGTGCAGGCAACCCGAGGCCTCAAGGAATGACAGTGTTCTGAATCCCCAGCTTGCATCATCCATTGAATGCATCTCGACGGAGATTCTCGGAGAGCGTCTTATTCACAGAGCGAATTAAAAACAGTATTAATTGTTTCAATTAAGGTTTAATTGTTTCAATTAAGGTTTGTAGGATATACCATCAACCTGAACACTTTGTGTTCTGCTGCACAAGTAGTTGCTAAACCACATGACAGCTTTTGTTTGTTTGTCTGGGACAGGATGTTTCCCAATTCTCAAGAATGGGTGAAATTCAAACACAGTCAACACAGTTTCTATTATATTCATATCTATATTACAGTCAGTGATCTGACCTCAGAGTCTCCAGTCTGCAGTTTGGACTCTGCAGATAATCACACAGCAGCTTCACTCCTGAATCCTGCAGCTTGTTGGCACTCAGGTCCAGCTCTCTGAGATGGGAGGGGTTGGACTTCAGAGCTGAGGCCAGAGAAGAACAGCTGATCTCTGACAAACTGCAGCCCATCAATCTGAATAAAGAATAAAAGAAGTAAATGTAGATGACAGTGAGCTTTATACATGAATGTGTGATGTTGTCCACATGAACACACTGATGTGATCATCATCTGTTCATTCACACATTGAAGGACTTCATAGTGATTCATTCATGTTTTTGTACTTCCTGATCATTCTTAGATTGAAACGTACAATATGTTGAATTTTATTAGAATCTTTACATTTAAATATCTGAATTCATTTCAAATGGACTAAACCCATGTTATATATCCAGTGTTTCATGGTTTACAGCTTTGAGGAGGGAGGACTCAAGTTTGAATTTTTACAATAACAGTCAACAATGAAGTCTTGAAGCATTGTGATGCTAAAGTGTTTGTTCAGCATGCTGGTAACTGTAAGAGTGGACTGAATCTATTTGATATTAATATGAGGCTGTGATAGAGCTGTCACCTTTCTCTCCTCCTTTCTTCTCTGAGGGAGAAACTCTTCATCCTTACATTTGGACTTTAGGAGCTCTCTTAAGGACTGACATGCTTTGTGAATAACCTTGATCTTTAGCAGGATCTAGTCTTTAATCTAAGTAGAAATGTAGCTGCAGTGTGTTCCAGCTCCAGCTGTCTGCCACTGTGGCTGAAACTTCTCTTCTCCCTTCTGTTGTCCTCGTGCCCTGCTGTCACTCTCCACTCTTCTCAGGACTTTTGTCATTTCAATCTTGATTTGATGTCATGATTCCATCATGGCAGGTCCCTCCTTCCCCTTTGTGTGGTTTGTATTCCCTGTCTGTGATCCTCATGTTTCTTTCTCCTGTTAGTCTCTGTGTATTGGCTGTAGGCGTGGCTACCTGGGTGCTGGCTGCACCAGGTGTACCTAATCTCTTCATCAACACCTGGCTGTATTTAAACCTGGGATTCCTCTGCCTCGGTGCCAGATCGTTGCGTCTACCAGTGTGGTAGTAGCGTTCTTGTGGATCACGGCCTTTTGTGCATATTTATCTGGCTTGGTTAAGCTGGGAACTAACTCCTCTGTGCTTCCTCACTTTAGATCGTTGTGTTTTTGGATTCGTGTGTGTTCGTCACTACCTGCTCACTGCCTGCTGATCTTCTCAGAAGGAACTGCACTACGGGACTGGAGACTCACTTCACACTCGGACCGAGTGTTCACCTCACAATTGGGATTCCTGGAAACATCACCCCCTCCCCATCACTGTCACTTGTTTATTAAATTGGATACTGGCTTGAACTTGTTTGACGAGTGGTGCTTTTGGGTCCGATCCAGTCGGAGATCGTAACATTTGAACCCGTCTGTTGTCGGGATCTGATGCTTTTAAACCCTTGAACCAAAAGTCTTTTTCATGACAGAAAGCCTGGGCTAAAATCTGTGTGCCAGTGCACAATTCAAGTGTAGCGAGCGCTCACAGGAGTGACAGCAGTGAAGCTGTCGGGTACGTTGACAACACGTCCAACTTATTAAAGCAGTCAAAAAGATAGCACGCCAACGTGAACATCACTGCAAGCAGGAACAAAGAGAGTGTGGAGCAAAGCCAAGTCTCCTTTGCATTTAAACAGCCTCTTGATAATAATTCTGAACGGGCCAAAGACATAACAAACACCACTGCTGTTTTTATTACAGTGGATTACATGCAGAATGGGACTTTGTGTTTTTACAGCTTCTTATATTGACAGAGGGAAATATGAATAGTTGTGAGATGAAACTGTCCCAGCTTTATTTTGTGCTCTAAAAAGTGCTGACTTCATAAACAGAAAGGTGTCAGTGTTTGTCTCTGTCATTTAAAACACATCTTTTTATATATACTATAGGCTATATGGATGATTTTATTTCATTCATTTCTTTTATTGATTGGAGACTCTTTTGGTTATAAGTATATTTGATTTGATGTTATTTTTGAATGTTTCATTTAAAATGTCATGAAAAAGAAACCTGAGCAGGTGAAGTCTGAACTGTCCATGATGAACTTAAGACAATGTGTAAAAGGGAAGTTGTAAATGTTCCTGATAAAGAAAAAGAAAGTGTTGCATCAGGTCCCTTACTGGACCCAAAATGTACCCAACCCAATCTTCAGAACTGAGAACCGTACCCAACCCAAATGTTTGTGTAGCGTTACAGGCCGAGTAGAGACACAGCTGATAGTAAAATCATTTCATCAAGTTCTCAACAAATCAAAATGTGAACCATGTTTGAACAGCATCCCCCCCTTTTTAAAAGCAGGAATAAGACTGGGGTCCTTCATGTTGTAGCTCACCTCTTTTTATGTCTGATTATTTGATGTTTGTGTAAAAGTCTGACAGAGTTGACTCAAATCTGGGACACAACGTTAACAGGTCCAAATGTTCCTACAAACAACATTTTAAAGTGTCGATGACTATAATAGTATTTTACACCTTTAGAATCAGACGGTTTTATACTTTGAAGAGTTTGACTCTTTTTTAAATCGTTTAAAGTTTTTAATTGTTTTCTGCCATCGGGCAGGTTTAGACATGAAACAAAGAAATCAGAACCAACATTTGGGATTTCAAATTAGTTTCATCATAAAAATCTTTTAAAGGGATTTTCATTAAAAAAGGAAAAAGTTCATTTGTAAGTGGTATTTTTAAGTTTGTTTGTCTGGGACAGGATGTTTCCCAATTCTCAAGAATGGGTGAAAGTCAAACACAGTCAACACAGTTTCTATTATATTCATATCTATATTACAGTCAGTGATCTGACCTCAGAGACTCCAGTCTGCAGTTTGGACTCTGCAGTCCCTCACACAGCAGCTTCACTCCTGAATCCTGCAGCTTGTTGGAGCTCAGGTCCAGCTTTCTGAGATGGGAGGGGTTGGACTTCAGAGCTGAGGCCAGAGAAGAACAGCTGATCTCTGACAACCTGCAGTCACTCAATCTGAATAAAGAATAAAAGAAGTAAATGTTGATGACAGTGAGCTTTATACATGAATGTGTGATGTTGTCCACATGAACACACTGATGTGATCATCATCTGTTCATTCACACATTGAAGGACTTCATAGTGATTCATTCATGTTTTTGTAATTCCTGATCATTCTTACATTGAAACGTACAATATGTTGAATTTTATTAGAATCTTTACATTTAAATATCTGAATTCATTTCAAATGGACTAAACCCATGTTATATATCTTTTTATTGTTGAGTACTTACGTCACATCAAATATTTCCAACAGTGATCAGAGTCAGAGAAATATTAGAGATGTAACTGGACGTGTCTTGTCTTGGCGGCAGATTAGGGCTGGGAGATATATCCAGTGTTTAAGATAGATGGATATATATTCAAACATGATATAAGACAATATCTTTAATATGGATATAGTTCATGTTGCATTAAAATATGGTTCTACACCTCTTCTGTAGAGCTGACAGTTCAGCTATTTCTCATGTCACTGTGTCTCCCTCTTCACCCTTCTCTCTTTCTCTCTCTCTCTCTGAGCCAAACTCTAAAAACTCAATGGATATTAAAGCACTGTGTTTATTGAGGACAGCCAGAATAGTAGTTATTTTGCTGACTCTTACTCCCAGCATGCTCTGCAACAGCTAACACATAGGTGTGAAGTTTAGGGTGAATAAAAGCAGTCGTCTCCCATTCTTCTCTCTCTTCAAATGCTTCCAGCATCCAGAGACACAAGTCTACTCCTGCTTCACAGCACGCTGCTCTTTCTTTCAATGTTTTGGCGTGCAGGCAACCCGAGGCCTCAAGGAATGACAGTGTTCTGAATCCCCAGCTTGCATCATCCATTGAACGCATCTCGACGGAGATTCTCGGAGAGCGTCTTATTCACAGAGCGAATTAAAAACAGTATTAATTGTTTCAATTAAGGTTTAATTGTTTCAATTAAGGTTTGTAGGATATACCATCAACCTGAACACTTTGTGTTCTGCTGCACAAGTAGTTGCTAAACCACATGACAGCTTTTGTTTGTTTGTCTGGGACATGATGTTTCCAAATTCTCAAGAATGGGTGAAATTCAAACACAGTCAACAAAGTTTCTATTATATTCATATCTATATTACAGTCAGTGATCTGACCTCAGAGTCTCCAGTCTGCAGTTTGGACTCTGCAGATAATCACACAGCAGCTTCACTCCTGAATCCTGCAGCTTGTTGATACTCAGGTCCAGCTTTCTGAGATGGGAGGGGTTGGACTTCAGAGCTGAGGCCAGAGAAGAACAGCTGATCTCTGACAACCAGCAGCTCTCCAATCTGAATAAAGAATAAAAGAAGTAAATGTAGATGACAGTGAGCTTTATACATGAATGTGTGATGTTGTCCACATGAACACACTGATGTGATCATCATCTGTTCATTCACACATTGAAGGACTTCATAGTGATTCATTCATGTTTTTGTACTTCCTGATCATTCTTAGATTGAAATGTACAATTTTGAGTACCATTTTGAGTCAACAAAGGTTTGTAGGATATACCATCCACCTGAATACTTTGTGTTCTGCTGCACAAGCGGCTGCTAAACCACATGACAGATTTTGTTTGTTTGTCTGGGACATGATGTTTCCCAATTTTCAAAAATGGGTGAAAATCAAACACAGTCAACACAGTTTCTATTATATTCATATCTATATTACAGTCAGTGATCTTACATCAGAGTCTCCAGTCTGCAGTTTGGACTCTGCAGTCCCTCACACAGCAGCTTCACTCCTGAATCCTGCAGCTTGTTGTTGTAGCTCAGGTGCAGCTCTCTGAGGTGGGAGGGGTTGGACTTCAGAGCTGAGGCCACGACGTCACAGTGAGTCTTTGAGAGTTCACAGTTAGAAAGTCTGTAGTGACACAATATAAAATTAATAGTCATGAAAGAAGCGTTGATATTCACGTCTCACATCTGATGATTGAAGTTTGACAGGTCCTGTTTGGTCTTAACTTTACACATCAGTGGAATCTCTCACTGACACAAAAAGTCTCCTCACTGCTTTTCAAACCTGCACATTCTTCATCTTTCAATCATTTACTAAATGTTACAGATGTGTAACCCTGCTGCTAAAACAGCTTAAAAAGAGTTATTAAAAGAGTCATAAACAACATCATTATTGGTTTAGTTCATCAGTTCATGTTGTATTTATTTGATGTAACACACTCGAGCTGTGATTACTAAGTCAGTGAGTTTATTGTTGCAGTTTTGTACGACTAAAATCAACAGTAGTTTTGCAGTGCAG
Organism: Symphodus melops; assembly: GCF_947650265.1. Lineage (NCBI taxonomy): Eukaryota > Metazoa > Chordata > Actinopteri > Labriformes > Labridae > Symphodus > Symphodus melops. The sequence continues at coordinate 1,242,998 of NC_136694.1, forward strand.
ATTGATGTGCAGCAAAGTAAAAGTCTGCGATGCAGGACAAGAGTTTCTTTTTTTATGAAGCCAGAGTGAGTAAGAGATGGTCACCATGTTGTCACCATGTTAACTGTAGAAGTTGATAAACAGCAGAACTAAGTGATAAAGATGGACAGAGGATAATTCATCAGTTAGGAGTGAGAAGAGTTCCTGTAGAAGTCATGAAACTGAGTGAAGTGTGTGTCATTTTAAAAAGCTGCACTTCACATGTCTCAGTCAGCCAGCTGCTCACTTCATTGTGCTCGTTTTTCTGCCTGTTAGCAAACAAGTTATGGCTTTGCAAAGTCATTCCAACCAGTTCATGTGATTTAGTGATCCTCGAACTCATAAAGGTAAACATCATTCATGCTCATGATTTCATTTAGAGGTCAAAATCCTGATTTGACTCAAACAAAGCTGCTCCTCCTTAAACTATGTGTGTGTGTGTGTGTTTGTGTGTGTGTGTGTGTGTGTGTGTGTGTGTGTGTGTGTGTGTGTGTGTGTGTGTGTGTGTGTGTGTGTGTGTATGTGTGTGTGTTGTATGGTTACTGTGCTCACGACCTCGCTCCTCCAGAACCTAGAAAGACGTGCATTTATCCAGGAGGGTTACACATGGAAACACATGGAGTTTGATTTAGGATGAGCTCATGTCTATAGGGATCTAAAGTGGGATCTATTCAGAGGACTCTCTCTGCAGTAGAAAACCATTTGAAAGTCATTGAACAGTAACTCTGGAGGAGGACCATCTCATTCTCCAGCCGTCTGACTCACTTCTATAAAGGTGAAAATACAGAGACTGCTGCAGAATGATCCAGAAATCAAACAAGTCAGCCAAGAATCAAATGTAGTGAGGTGAAGGATCTCCTGTAAGAACAGTTTATCTATGATCTACCTGCTGACATGTTGAGAGATGATGCTCATGATTGATTAGTAATGCCTGCAGAGGCTGGAAGGGGGCGCTCACAGCATCTGATATCTCTCTTTTCAGGGATTAACACTATCACACATCTCAGTCACTTCTTTGGGAATTCTCTCCTGAATGTGTTCACAAAAAAACTGTCAAAAACATTTATGAACTCAGGACAAAAACCTCAAAAACATCACGTCTGAAAAAAATCAAGAAATCAAAAAATCAATCAATCGTCAAGTCAAATGAAAACACCGAAGAAAAAAGTTTCTCTGTTAGAGAAGTTAATTTCTCCTTTAAAACTAAAATGTGTGGTTTTCATTTCAAGAGATGATTTGATTTCAATTCCAAATATTCACTTAATAACCACTCGATAGTTCATCAGATATTCACTCTTTCTTTAGACAAATATCCCAGCTTTAATAGTGGAGCACATTTACAGTAGAGACCATGTCAGTGAACTATGAGGGAAAAAACTAAAACTAAATCATCTTTTATTAATCTTAACTGAAGTCAAATGTTCAATAAATGGTGATACTGATTTGATGTCATATCACCCAGCACTATTAGTACATGACACTGATTTATAATGATCATCACATCTGGACTTACTTTGCCTTCCTGCAGTTCCTCACAGCTGGAATCAGTCTCAGTCCTCCCTGGTCTGATATGTAGTACTTATTCAGGTCAAACTCATCCAGAACCTCCTCGGACATCTGCAGCATGTAGGCCAGAGCAGAGCACTGGATCACAGAGAGTTTCTTCTCTGATCTGTTCTCTGACTTGAGGAACTCTTGGATCTCCTGATGGACTGAGAGGTCCTTCATCTCTGTCAGACAGTGGAATATGTTGATGCTTCTGTCAGGAGAGATATCTTTACTGTTCATCTTCTTCAGGTTTTTGAGGACTCTCTGGATAATTTCTGGACTGTTGTCTGTCTGACCCAGCAGGCCTCCCAAGAGTCTCTGGTTTGACTCCAGAGAAAGACCATGAAGGAAGCGAACAAACAGGTCCAGGTGACCGTTCTTACTTTTCAGGGATTTCTCCATGGCACCTCTCAAGAAGCCATTTAAACAAGTGTCGTCTACGTCGCCACTGTCATCATCATCACTGTCATCATCACTGTCATCGTCGCTGTCGTCGGAATCGTCTTGTTCACTGTTGGCCTGCTCCAGAAAAGTCCTCAGTACTGTTGTGTTCCTGTTGGTGAAACAGTGAAACATGTAGACTGCAGCCAGAAACTCTTGAACGCTCAGATGAACAAAGCAGTAGACTGTTTTCTGGAAGATCACACACTCTGTTTTGAAGATCTCTGTACAAACTCCTGAGTACACCGAGGCCTCTGTGACATCCAGACCACACCGCTCCAGGTCTTCTTGGTAGAACATGATGTTTCCGTCCTCCAGATGTTCAAACGCCAGCCTCCCCAGCTTCAGAAGAACTTCCCTGTCGGCCTCTGTCAGCTCATGTGGACTCACCTGATGTCCCTCACCATACTTGTTCTTCTTCCTCTGTGTCTGAACCAGCAGGAAGTGTGAGTACATGTCAGTCAGGGTCTTGGGCAGCTCTCCTCTCTGCTCTGTGCTCATCATGTGCTCCAGAACTGTGGCAGTGATCCAGCAGAAGACCGGGATCAGACACATGATGTGGAGGCTCCTGGATGTCTGGATGTGTGAGATGATTCTGCTGGACAGATTTTCATCACTGAACCTCCTCCTGAAGTACTCCTCCTTCTGGGCGTCAGTGAAGCCTCGTACTTCTGTTACCCTGTCAACACATGAAGGAGGGATCTGATTGGCTGCTGCAGGTCGAGAAGTGATCCAGATGATAGCTGAGGGGAGCAGATTCCCCTTGATGAGGTTTGTGAACAGTGTGTTTAACGATGACTTCTGTGTGACATCACACACCACCTCCCTGTTTGTGAAGTCCAATGACAGTCTGCTTTCATCCAGGCCGTCAAAGATGAACAACAGTTTACAGACAGCGAGCGTCTCTGCTGCCACCTTCTGTAATGTTGGATGGAAAACACGGAGCAGCTCAAGAAGACTGTAGCGCTGATCTCTGATCAAGTTCAGCTCCCTGAATGAAAGCAGGATCAGCAGACTGACGTCTTGGTTCTCTGAGCCCTCGGCCCAGTCCAGAGTGAACTTCTGCACTGAGAAGGTTTTTCCAACACCAGCCACGCCGTTTGTCAGAACCACTCTGATGGGTTTCTGTTGGTCGGGTTGAGCTCCTGTCTTTGGTTCCTGTTGGTCGGGTTGAGCTCCTGTCTTTGGTTCCTGTTGGTCGGGTTGAGCTCCTGTCTTTGGTTCCTGTTGGTCGGGTTGAGCTCCTGTCTTTGGTTCCTGTTGGTCGGGTTGAGCTCCTGTCTTTGGTTCCTGTTGGTCGGGTAAGGCTTTAAAGATGTCCTGGCACTTGATTGGAGTCTCATGGAGGGTCTTCTTTTTAGAGTCTGTCTCCATCTGTCTCACCTCATGTTGGGTGTTCACCTCTTCTTTCTGCCCCTCTGTGATGTGGAGCTCAGTGTAGATCCTTTTGAGGGGGGCTCTACTTCCTGTTTCATCACTTCCTTCAGTCACATGTTCACATCTCGTCCTCAGACTGACCTTATGTTGATCTAAAACCTCCTGCTGATCTACTGAAAGAGAGAAAGATAGAATCTGATTATTGTTTTCAGATGTTTTTGTAAAAGAAGTAAAAAGAGTTTTAATTTCTAGACTTTTGACATTGACCAATAAAAGTCGTGTTTGAGGAGATCACAGAAGCACAAAGGTGTACAGTCTTACTTTGTTCAGTGCTGCTCTGACTGACTGTCTGCAGTCCAGCTCCTGGTCTTGATCCATACTGAGGACAGGACATCTCCTCCTCTCTAACATGAGTCCTCTTCGTCCCCCTGTGAAGACATGTCTTTAGAACTAAACTGATGGTTGACTGATAGAAAATATGAAGATTAACTTCCGGTTATGGCATCTACCTGAACGGCAGCGAGATTCAGAGCTCCGGCCTATTGGACCCATTTTTGCTTTTCCATTTCAACATGGAGTCACTCAGTTGCCCACGCTTGCCCCAGTACCGAGTATATTACAACTTTCTCTACAAAAACGCCAAACGCACGTAAATATAAACCGTAAAAAGTGGGTGAAGTCGATGACGTTAACGGCGCTAGCAAAGATCGCACCTCGCTGGATAGAGAAGATGAGGACAATGCTAATGCTAGCACTAGCGGCCAGGTAGACGACGAGACTAACACTTTAGTTAGTGATCAATTGAAGGACTTCTTGGAGGATAATAATGTCCTTTCTAAATATCAGTCAGGCTTGAGAAAAAAACATAGCACTGCTACAGCTGCATTTAAGGTTTGAAATGACATTTTTGAAGCCATTGAAAAATGTTGTGTAGCTCTATTTATTGACCTTTCAAAGGCATTTGATACTGTTGATTACAGATTATTGATCAACATCTTCATCAAATTGGCCTGTCAAAGCAAGCAGCACAATGGTTTGACAACTATCGGCAGGATCCACTTTGTCCTTTTTAGAAATCTCAAAGGGGGTCCCCCAGGGTTCGATATTAGGACCCATTTTATTTTCCATTCATATTAACAATCTGTGTGAAAATGTGTTGAATGCCATGTATCACTTTGATGCTGATGATACTATCATCTATTGTTGCTCAACATCTGTTGCACAAGCTTTTGAGTTTATGCAATCAGCATTTAATGTTGTCCAGTCTCGGCTGAGGGAACTAAAGTTGGTCATAAACTATGATGAAACAAAGCTCATGTTGTTTTCACATTTACGTGAAGTACCAACAAATGTACCCTTGAATTTTACGTCCCAAGGAAATACAATCGAGCTTGCAAAAGCAACAAGTACCTGGGTTTCCTTCTGGACTGTGAACTATCATTTAAAGCACATATCACCAAACTCGTCTCCAAACTCAAAGTGAAGCTGAGATTTTATTATAGAAATAAATCCTGCTTTTCACTCAGGGCGAGGAAACTTCTTGTTTCTTCTACCTTCCTTCCTTTGTTGGATTATGGCGATGTGCTGTACATGGGCGCCTCTGCTAAATGTTTACTGTCATTGGATTTGTGACAGGTTGTAGACGCCTTACTCATCACTGTGACCTGTACATGAAATCTGATTGGCCACCCTTAAAGGTGCGCAGGTATTTACACTGGCTAAATCTTCTTTATAAAGCTCTTCTTGGTTTGGTGCCGTCATATTTATGTGAACACCTTCAAAGAACCAGAAGCCAACACGCCTTGTGTTCCTGTGATGTTTTAAAACTGTCTGTTCCTCGTGTCCGCACTGAGCTCGGAAAAAGGGCGTTCAGTTTTGCTGCTCCCTCTACCTGGAACTTTCTCCAAAATGACTTGAAAATGGCCGACCTCATTTCACTTGAAGCCTTTGGCTCCATCTTAAAGGACAAAAAACGTGAGGCAATCGGACAGTGTCTGTGTGTCTGAATTGTAACCTGTCATCACAACTCTGCACTTCATCTGTAAACTGATCTGTTCATTGGAATTGTTGTTTTTTTCTTAACTTATTGTCTGTAAACTGTTTTAATCATGACGTGTGCTGCTGCCCTCTTGGCCAGGTCGCCCTTGTGAAAGAGATCTTGATCTCAATGGGTTAATTACCTGCTTAAATAAAGATGAAATTAAAAAAGAAAGAAAGAAATTCTTCTGTTTGGATTCAGCTCATAGTCTGCAGGGAGATGATTGTTTCTTGTGTTTTAACCCTCCTAAAACATCTGAAGAGACAAAGAGTTAGTAAGAAGACTTACTTTGTGTCCGAGGGTCCACCTTCATTTCTGAAGTTTATAACTTCAGAAATAAACTCTGCTCCGTCCTCCTCTTCCTCTAAACTCACCTCCATGATCTGATCTGAAGTCAGTCTGAGAGGAAACACAGAAACACTCACTGAGAGATCAACACAAGAGAAACAGGAGACATGATCTAACACACACACACACACACACACAGACACACACAGACACACACAGACACGACCATACAAACACACACACACACACACACACACACGACCATACAAACACACACAAACACACACACACACACACACAGCTCATATGAATGTAAGCTGTGACGTCATTAGAAAGTGTCTGTGTTCAGTTGACAGGAGGAAACTGAGAGTACAGAAGTGAAGATATAAAAACTGTGGATAAACACTCACCCTGCTTCACTCTTTACTTCTCTCTTCACTTCTGTCCACAAAATGTCTGAACTCACTGAACACTTTCACTTTCACTGTCCCGCCTCCTCTCATGAGTCTGGATCACGTGTTGCTCCTCCCTCCTCCAGTTACAGGAAATGAGCTGCTGTGTGTGTGTGTGTGTGTGTGTGTGTGTGTGTGTGTGTGTGTGTGTGTGTGTGTGTGTGAAATCTTTCCTCCATCATAAACCACCGACTCGTTTCTCATCATCTCACCAGTGTTAACTGATAATTATTATTGAAGAGCTTTTTCTAACACAGATTTTTACAGCTCCCTTAAAGAGAATTGAATTTGACTGTAAAATAAACAGCAATGATAAAAAACACTCAGCTGATAGAATTGTAGCAGACCCGGCTGGAACAATGGATGACTCTCTGCTTGACTGATGGTTTATGATCACTTTTATTTCATAGATCAATGCAATCATCACAAACACACCGTAAGAGCTGTGGAAAGAAAACTCTAATAGGAAACAACCATTAAACATAAACCACGTACCAAATATACAAATAGAACACATAGCATACCCATTTACAATAAAATCACATGTCAACAAACTATGAAATAAACTAAGAATTCATCAAGTTATTTTAAAGTTAACATTTTGTCACATACATGTGTTAAAAACAAGAGTGAAATTCAAAACTCATGACTGAAGCCAAAGTTACAACCTAAATCAAAGGCATGCGTCGGAGGCCATTAAACAGCTGATGGTGGAAAAACAGCTGCTTGACCAACCCGAACTGCTCCAACCTGACGACTAAGCTCCACCGGAGCACGGACACACACAAACGTCACCAACAAATCAAACACGCTGGATAAAGAATTAGACAGAGCAGGATCGGACCTTTCCAGCTGCTTGCTATTTAACATTGAATGGACGACTGAGATTTTCCCTCTGCGTCACGTTTGTGCCCATCTGTCGGCATTCCTCTATTATATCCTGTTAGGTAGCAAACTCTGCCTTCAAAATAAAAGCCCCAAAGCATAAACAAAAACAAAACAATATATAAAACTCACAACAATAATTGAAGTACAAAGGTGAACATTCTACATCTCCCTTTAATGTTTTTTTTCTCTTCACATGGTCATTTACAAGAATGATGAAACAGAAGTTCACTCCAGCTCACAGGGACTGTGTTTATGCTCTTTCATTTATGACCTGTCCCTGTGTATTCTTTATTAGCATTAAAAACATACATGAACGGTAAACTGCTGGGACTTCATCTCCACCCGGAAACGGACAAACATGAATTGATCTGCATGCACATGTTCTCTCACCGAACGCAGCAAATGATTATCCTGTAATGATGTGATCTGTCAAACTGTTTTAGCTGTTTTTATGTTTGTTTTGTTGATGTTGTCCAAATGTGTACTTGATGTGGACCTACTGTGCTGCTTTCTTAGGCCAGGACCCCCTTGAAAAACAGATTCTGAATCTCAATTCAGAATGGTTCAATAAAGGTTAATAAAATCAAAGAAATAAAATCAAATCTGTCAAAAACGAACGCCGTCAGGGTTGCTAGGAGACCAAACGCGTCCTCATCGTGGACGGGCTTGATCGCTTGTGGAATCGCCTTAAAAACTGTTGAATATTGTTTAGTTGTATATTCAATGTTGTATTTTACCATTAAATCATTGTAATCAAGCAAATTCCCCCCTGAATCCATTAAATGTAAAATAGACCAAATACCTCTCTCCACCCACTCATGACCATATAAGGACTTACGTTTAAACAAGATGCATCTATTGTTCCATATTGGACAGCTGTGTGGGGTCAAATTGTGTTTATAGGCCAATTTTCAGTAAAGGAGGACTTGCTGATGAAAAGATGAAGTTTAGATACAAGAAAGTCACATCTCAAGAGAAATTCTACACCACCACATGTTTCAAATATTTTAGAAGGAATATTAAACCAGAAAGTTTTGCTGTTGCGTATGAATTATTGTAGCCATTTAAGCTTTATCATACCATTCATTGATTCAAAGTCAATTACATTTAAACCCCCTTCCTCGATAGATTTTACCACATCACTATTTCTAATATAGTGATGTTTATTTCTGCAGATAAAGTTAAAGATGGACTGGTTAACTGATCTAATTGAGTTGTTAGAAATATCTACAGAAAAGGCAGGGTACATTATCCCAGAGAGTATTTCACTTTTAGTGATCAGAATCCGTCCAAAGATTGACAAGTCTCTTTGCTACCAGGAGTTGAGAATAGTTTTACTTTTCTTTATAATTGTCTCCACATTGTGTTCTTCTCTAGTTTTGATGTGTTTTGTAATAACCACACCTAAATATTTCACTCTCTCTTTAACTGGGATTTCATATAAGTCTACCATGGGGTGATCATGTATAGAGACTAATTCACATTTCTTTAAATTCAAGTAAAGTCCAGATGCTTTGGAAAATGTCTTCATGTTCTTGAGAATCAGAGGAATCTGTTCGGACCTTTTAACAAAGATTGTTGTATCATCAGCCAGCTGAGTAACAGACACATTACTACCCAGCACATTTAAGGGCTCTATGTCACGGCTGCATTTAAGAGAAACAGTCAACAGTTCTGCAGCTAAGATAAATAAAAGGGGAGAACAAGGGCACCTTTGTCTTATACCTCGACTGACCTCAAATCCTTTAGTGGCACCTTGAGGGAGGGAGACAGAACTATTGATCTCACTATAGAGCAGAGAGATCACTTTGATACAACAGGAGCCAAAACCAAAGTACTGTCAAGTTTTCAATATAAATGGATGTTCGACTGAATCAAAGGCTTTATAAAAATCTACAAATAAAACAAAACCTTTTGTCATTAATCAAATAATTATAATCCAGAAGGTCAAGAACCAACCTAATGTTGTTGTGTATAGACCTGTCTTTAAGAAATCCAGATTGAGTTTCACTGATTATTTGATCCATCCCTAATTTCAATCTGTGAGCAAGAACAAGAGAGAATCATTTGTAATCTACATTCAATAAAGTTATTGATCTCAAGTTATCAATGTGCCTTTTGTCCTTACCAGGTTTAGGTAACAAGGTGATGACTCCTTGTTTCATAGGAGACATAAGAGCATTATTTTCCACACATTCTTTTAGAGCATTAAAAAGTAAATCTCTAATATTCTCCCAGAAAAATGTCTAAAAGTTTGAAGTGAGTCCATCCTGGCCTGGAGCCTTGTTTATTGATATTTGTTTTAAAGACGTCTCTAATTCCTTGATGTCTCTGAGTCACAGATTTCCTTCAAATCTAAATCAACTTGAGGAATATGAAGTTTAATACTTTCAAGAAAAGAAACAGAGTCCCCAGCCAAATAAGATGAAGAGAATAGTTTTGAATAAAAATGATGAATTTCCTCTGAAATGATTTTAGAATCAGAACATTCTTTATTATTTACCATTAAAACATCGATACTATTACGTTCCTGTCTTCTTCTTTCAAACCCAAAAAATCAGAAGTATTCTTTTCCCCTTGTTCTATCCACTTAGCTCTCGATCTAACATTCGCACCGTGTGCTTTTATAATAACTCATCTAAACTATCCTGCAGACTCAACATCTGAGCTGTTTCTTCATCTGACAAATCAACCTTCTGCCAATAACTGTTGATATCATGAACCAGCTCATGTTCCTTCTCTCTTTGTTGTTTACATCTGGACTTACTAAATTCAATGGATAAACTTCTGACCTTGTATTTAAAATATTCCCACTTTCTACAGTAAGAATCAATTTCTGAATTATTCAGAATTTCATCTAATAAAGATTTAACTTTCTCCACATATTCTTCTGACTTTAATAGTTCTGCATTAAATTTCCAATAACTTTTCCTATTTTTAGGGTGATTTTGTGTCCTTAACGTTAAATCGATCACACTGTGATCAGTTAAAGGAGCAGCTGATATTGAAACATTGGAAACTAAACCCAAGGTTTCTGCATGAGTCACCCAAAGATCAATTCTAGATGTTAATCTTCCATTGGGTTTCATCCAGGAGAATTGTCTGGAAGACGGGTTTTTCTCTCTCCATACATCCATTAAGGAGTTTCTATAAAATCCTTCATCACAGTGTTGTGGTGGTAATCATTATGCTTAGATGGACATCTATCTAGCCTCTCATCTGGCACCATATTAAAATCTCCACCTATTAAAGTCAAACCTATGGCACACTTCTGTTTATATTCAACAATTATTTCTGTAAGAGATTCTAATATTTGTTTTGAGCAACATTGTTGTAACCATAAATATTGATCCAGATTGCCAGTGAACCTTCTGAATGTACAGTTATAGTGCGATCTAGTGACCATTAGTATCACATCTCGATGTTCCTACCTGACCAGGAAACCTGTTCAAACATATAGCAACACCTCCGGATCGATTGCTGCCATGAGAAAAGACCATGTCGTCTCCCCACTGATTCTTCCAAAATGTAGAATCCTCTTCACATGAATGAGTCTCTTGTAGAAATATGCTCTGCTTTTTCACTCCTTTACAAAAGACATTTGGACATTTTGTCAGCGTCATAAAGAGTTTAATTAACTTCTTTCTGTCACTTTGGAGGAGTTTTAGAGAGCTCTGTGGACACCTGCTGGACAAACTCTGTACTGCACGTTGTCAAATATCTCTGAGCCTGTTCAGTGTGTCAACATGAAACTTCACACACACATTAAAGACAAGTGGAAGGACAAGTCATGTGACTTTCAGCCTGATGGACAGAATGATGACGGAGTTTTCTGGATCTGGAAGATGAAATGAAATGAAAGAAAACAAAGAAAATGTTCATTAGTGTCTGTTTAATTCTTCATCTGTTCAACTCTTTAATGAGCTTAATGAACACGGACACACCTGATGACACCTCAGAGTGTTTGCTTTACCGTCATATAAAGAACACGTATCAGCTCCTCGTCTTTTCAGAATAAAAGCCTTTAAAATGTGGAGGAAACACAAGAATAAAAGACTGTGAACAAGCATCAAACACCAAGAGGTGAAGATGGCACCTGGAAGGACAAAGACATCAGATGTTAGAGGGACAGATGATTTAGTTTAGTTTATTTCCAACATGTAAAAATAAAAGAAAAAAGAGAGAAGAAAGTAAAATGTAAATAAAGTAACATGAACAATGAATGAGATGATCCAAAGCTGTGAAACTACGTTCTATATAACTGTAAACGTCTGAAAAGGAGTGGGAAGAAGTCTGAACTTATTTAATCCACCTCTTCTCCCTTAATTCATCTTTTATTTATTCATCTAAGTTTTTAACAAATCTATGTTTTTATATGAAATATAAAGTTTACACTATGGTTGTAATGTATTCCTACAAACATACAGTATATACAAGAAACAAACCCTTAAACAACTATATATAAATATTAAATGTGAACACATTGTTATTTAGAGAAGAAAAAAATAACACGTTTTAAAATAAATCAATATATAAACAATAATCCGTGTAAACACCTGATTGATTTTCAAAGCCCTTCTTCATCCCTGGTGAAAATCCTATTTGGACTTTTTTAAAACATGTCTGGACATGATGTTTCACACTCAGACTGTTCCACAGCTTCACTCCACTTATTGACCTACTGAAGCTTTTAGTGGTTGTCTGTACACTGAGTGTTTGGAAGTTCACTTCACACCTTAGATTCAAAAAGAAAGGTTCCTGAATAATTTCACAATGACGGTTATTGAATTCTGATTTGTACAAGTTACTATAAAATGAAAACACAGAATCAGCTGTTCATTTTGGATCCGTACATTTACTACCATTAATATTAAGCCCACTTAGTGACTTTCTTTGACCATTTCTTTTCTCTAAAGCTAAAACATAGTTGGAGTTTGTTTCCCCCTCTTCCAGCCACTTAGCTCTAGATCTCACATGTGCACCCTTGGCTAACTCAATATAAATCTGATCTATCTTTAATTGTATCTCCCTCACTTCTAACTCCTCTTCAGCAGATAAACTGGGTTTAGATAAGAGGAGACCAATTCTGTTCAGTAATTCAGCTTCTGTTTGATGTTTGAGGGCTTTTAACTCTTTACCTCTCTTTACAGCAATACTTCTCCTCTTAAACTTCAAGTACTCCCATTTTTGTGTATATTCATTGTCTGCAATTTTATCAAACATTTCACTTGCTAGATTTTTTAAACTATCATTAAAGCAATTATCTTCAAGCAGGGCATTATTACATTTCCTGTATCCTCGTAGTTTAGTCGTATAGTCTGCGAGCTCCCTAATTCCAGAGTGATTTTCTTCTGGTCTGACAATGGAGCAAAAGACTGAGGGACATTTTTCACATCGTGAAGTGCTGAGGAAGAAACTAAAAAAAGATCAATCCTAGATCTAGATGAGAGGTCACCCTTAGACCATGTCACATCTTGTATATCTGGGTTCAAAAAACGCCACGTATCGTCCAGGGAGAGATCTGAGCAAAGTTTGGAAACAAGATTGTTGTGAAGATAAGATCGACACATTCTTGGGGGGAATCGATCCATTGCATCATCAGGACACTCATTGAAGTCACCACCTACAATTACATATGAGTGAGGATATTTGTGTAGTAGCTCCTTTACTTTTGAAGTTATTCGACTAAAAAGTTTCTTATTGGACGAGTGAGAATTATGCCCATACATGTTACATATTATAAAGCTTGAATTATCTTGCTTCAAAATGATGAAAATCCATCGACCATCATGTGAAGACACCATCTCTAAGATCTGCCCTTTAAATTTATGCAAACAAAAGGAAACTCCAGCAGAGCGGTTAGTGCCATGACTCCAGTAAATCTTATTTCCAAAACAGAACATCTGACTCACTTGAGTGTTTCTTGTAAAGATATGAAGTCAGCCTCACTATTCTTACAGAACAGAAAAGTGGCTTTTCTTTTCAATAAATGGCGTATACCTCTGACATTCAACGACATAAAGGTTCGAGAATCAAACTTAAAATCCATCCAAATAAAAGAACAGAACAAAGAAACAGCTCTCTCAAATAGATAACACCAACTTTGAAATGTGTTGTTTAGATTCACAGAACGAGGAAGTGACAGACAGGCAAAATCATTTGTGACTTTAGAAAACATAATGTTGGTACCATAAACAATCCAGTTTAATGGAGCTAATCTATAAGAGTGTAACACGTTGGGTTAACCCCAGCTTATTGTTTTCCAAACAGAACACCTTTTCCATCTGTCAGTCATTTTAAATTATATCAACTAAAGATGATTCATGTTGTTCAAAAACACTATTGCTCTAATAGTTAAGCAACCTTGCTGTGTAAGCTATGAGCAAAAGATGAATTAGTATAAGTGAGAAAAAGAAAGAAGAAAGCTGTTTGACCATATATATCTATAGAGTCACTTACCTCCCGGACCCCTTGGACTAAATATCATGTGTATTAAATTGTATAGGGGTATGGGACTGATCCAAAGAATGCAACTGCTGCTGTCTTCTACAATACCAGGTGGCCCTTAATATCAACAGTTTGGAAACATGGAGATCTTCATCTGTCAACACTGCAAGTTCCCTGCTTCACATTTCACTGGAGCAGAATTGTTTGGACACAGCCTTCTTCATCAGTGTTCACCGAAGGTTAGTAGTTCATAGGCAGTAAGTCTGTAGTTGATTTTAAATACCAGGGGACATGCAGTATGTAGGAAACATATCAAACTATCTGACTCTTCATGTGTCTGCAGAAAAGGCTTTAATCAATGTCTAAATGGTCAATCTTCTTCCCTTCTATCAGGGCGGAAGGTCCTAGGAACCACGCCTTCTTACCTTCCTTCCTTGATGCCTTTTCCACGAGGGCCCAGAGTTTTTCTCTGGCCATTCGATCCTCCGGGGAAAGTGCCTCGGTGAGTCGTAGCTTGTTGTCCCGCAGAAACTTGCAGCCACTCTTCCAAACAGCATCTGGGATACGGCGCAGTGTGAAGAGGATGATGAGGGACCGCTGGGATCCGTCCTTTCTCTTTGGACCCAGGCGATGTGCCACGTCAACACCCTCCTGTAGATATTCATGAAGTCCAAGGATGTTAATCACCACTGCTCTGACGTCTTCGTCCATCTCCTCTCTGACTCTGTGTAGTTTCACTGCCCATCTGTAACTGTAGCGTTTGTTTTCCTGCCCTCAGAATTCAGTTCTCTTTTTTCAGTTGATCAATTTCTAACTCCGTCCGTTTCAAAATGTCTTTGTGGTGATTAATGTCCACTACCAGCTGCTCAACTGTAGAAGACAGCCTTTCAATGTGTTGAGACGTTGTTTCAGAAATGTTGGGGAACGTCTCGTCATGTTTATTGGAGAGCTCCTGGATAGCTGACAAAATGTCCGCGCTGACATTTACACCGTCATCGTTACCGTCAGAGTCCCGTTTTTTTCCGCTTGTTCACATTTTCCACTTGGAAGTTTCAGGACTGGGCTGAAAATGTGTCCATTGTCTCTTCAGGAGTAGTTGTTATGCTTTCCTCACTTGGTACATTCACTTCTGCTGTTTTTTTCAGAGTCACTCTTGTGAGCATTTGAAGTCATCTTCTTGGTTTGTTCGCTAGTTTGTGTTCAAACTTTTACCGTCTCGGTTTTCCCTGTTTCCTTTTCCACAGAATAATAGTCCTGGAACATAAATAGTTTTGTGTCAAAGCCACTATTTTATCATTTGAACCTGAACCTTTCATCATATTCTGCCTGCCAATACACGTATCCTCAAATAGTTTGACGTCCAGCATCCTACGCCACCGCCATCTTGGCCCCCAAGATAAAGAACTTCAACTTCATAGTTGTTGACCTGAACATCCAACGCCACTGTGACGTCACTGACGGGCAGATCAAACACCGCTGTTGGCTGCGCGAGCTGCACTTCACACACACCAACGCGGCACTTTAGATCTCTGAGCTTCCGGTCATCCTCCTTCACAATAAAAACACTCCAGTAGAATGATGACGGGATAGAACTGTGGATTATTCAGCTCATTAACTTCTCTGAAAGTATTTTTATTCACTCTGTTTAAGTTCTGAACAATAAATATAAACATGGAAACATCAACTAAATACACCAATAACTCAATAAAGGGTCACGTCCGGTGTTTTCCATCATATTTGGTATTTAAAGATCAATATCTTCTGAATTAATTTGTTTTGTTCAATGTTTAAGGTTGTGATCATACCGTCTTCAAGATCACCATGAGCATCTCTGTCCAGCTCAGGGGGGACAGAGGACCCTTGAAATGTGATTGGCCACCCCAGTTTCCACCGATAATCTTTTAAACTCCGGGCTGTTGAGACTTGTTTTAGATGGAATAAGATCCAGACAACAGGCTAAGTAGAGATATAGCCGACAACAGATGTGCTAAATAATAAAGTAAAGAGTTCATTTAAATATTTTATTCTGTCAGCTTTAAACCATACAACCATGTAGTGTTGAACAGGATTTTATATGGTGAATCAAATCCAAAACAATCCATGAACCAATAACACGTCTCGACCGCACTTCATGTTTTTAACCACTAGATGTCCTACTCGAGCTATGTGTCAGTGGAGCCTCCAGTCATGAACCATTTGTTGAATCAAGCGTGGAAGCTTCAACTTTATTCTGATTATTCAATTAAATTCAAGAAACTTTATTGATCCCTGTGAGGCAACAGAAGCACCAACCATGTTTACCACATGTCATCATTCTTGTTCCAGTCGTTCAAATGAGAGAACAGCGACTAACTTCAGGCCTGTAGCTCTGACTGATGAAGACAGTGGGAAAGACTGTCAAGAATTAATGCAGGTTAAAGAGGTTTGTGTAGCAGAGTGGGGATTTTGATTTTAGGGGAAAATAAACTAATGTTAAACAATAACTGACGACGCCACCTTGGGAATTGCACCCCAGGAAATACACAAGTATTCTTAAAAAATAAATATACACAATAATAAAAGAAACGTTTGAAAACTTAAGAGCCTTAATAGCCTCTAAACATAGTGGCTCAGTGGCTGAAAGAAAAGCACAACTCATTAAACCAAACAAAGTAAGGACAGGCAAATTCAGTTGGTGGAAAAACTAGAGCAAACAGCAGCAGTTAAAGACACCTAAAAACTGGAAACAGGCCATTAATAAAAACTCTGGTTAAACTATCAATTCAAACTAAGCCACCCTGCTCATCAGCGCAGGGAACTAGAAGGTGTTGAGAGCCAGACAACAACAAGCCACTGCAGCACAAAGAATGAGTGTGTGTTAAAACAAACCAGTTCAACCTGCCATGCCAGCTCTACTCACCAAGAGACACCAAACAAATGTCAGCCACCCAGGTGGTTTCAATAGGCTGATCAGTGTGTGTCTGATTCATGAGCAGAGGGGGGAGGGGACAGGTGAGAGCTGCGTTCAAGTGCTACATGCTTGGATTCTACCACATGTGCATAGCTGGCAGGGAGGGCGAGGGATGACGTCAACACATTTGCATATCAGCATCGAGAAGAACTCCTGATTTAAATCTAAACTTCATCTTAAGATGGACTTTTTGAAACAATGGACAGTGTGTGTGGAACTGCTGGTCAAAAAAAGCTCCACGAATCATTCTGATGTCCACCATAGTTTTAATCTTCGCAGAAGATAGTGACACCGTGAAAACTACAAGGATGAAAAAATAAAAGTTTTAACCATGACAACGTATTTAACGTATGACAGCAAACAATTCAATAAAAGCATTGTTTAAAAATATGAAACAATATTCAGCGTGTTCGCCTGCTGACCAACAGAAAACTAAATAAAACCACATCTCTTAGGAGCACCCGCTGTTTCTCTCTCTGGGAAGTAGCGGAGCTCTCCAGTCACGTGACATTCAAAAAAAACTTTAATAACAGGACGAACACAGACAAAAATCAGGCCTCCAACCCATTAACCTAAACAGCTACTGTGTGTGTGTGTGTGTGTGTGTGTGTGTGTGTGTGTGTGTGTGTGTGTGTGTGTGTGTGTGTGTGTGTGTGTGTGTGTGTGTGTGTATCCCTTTTGAAAAGATAACTGTAAAATGGGTCCGCCGTGTCTCCATGACAACCGTTTATTGACAAAGACCGCCGTGTAGCTGTCACTGCTCCGTTCAAAGTCTGAGACATCCTGGAGGGACTGCTGAGGTTTGGTCCTTTATTTCCCCTCATTTGTTTTTAGCGCTTTTATTTTGAAGGCAGAGTTTTCTCTCTACTGGCTTAAAACAGTGTGAGATATTTGATACGTCAGGTAGGGACAGGTGACAGGGAGGGACAGGTGACAGGGAGGGACAGGTATGCAGAGATACAGGAAATCGCCGTCGTCCACGCCCTTCCCAAATCATCGACTGGACGGAAAGGTGAACAAGGTTTGATGTTTTTAATTTTAATTCTTTATCCAGCGTGCTTTATTTGATTTATTTGAGCCTTTTTGTTTGTGAGTGTGTGGAGCTTACACCTTGTGGTTTGTGCGTGTTTGGAGCCACCAGCTGATTGACACCTTCAACGCACAGTGTTTGATTGAAAGTTATGGGTTGTATTTTTGAGGTTCATTATGAATGATGGAGTTCACTGTTTGTTCTTATCAGCTATATTTGACACAGTTTCTCAACTTTGTAAATTCACCTCCTGAATGATCACACATGGGATGTTCTCAGCTGTAGAGCAACTGAACACATATCAGAAGTGAACAGAAGTTCAAAGCAGACAGATTCAGTGGATCCTGCTGAGAGGTGAACACACACACAAAGTGGATCATGTGTGTTTTGTGTGTCACATTAACTTCGTCTGCAGCTCACAAACTGTTCAAAAGAGAAGCTGAACTACCTGTGGAGGGTTTACAGTCCTGTCACCAGCTGGATCTGGGTTTGTTCTTGACAATAGATTAGCAGAGGTTATGTGCTCCCTCACACATACTGTTTCTAAAGTCTCTAAATGATGCAGTCTATTCTATAAGATGCATTTGTGGCAAGGCGAGCATACGATAAAGTGTAGAACAAAAAACAAGTTTAACTGGGCTGACAACGCCACCTGGGGAGTTTCATCCCCGGAAATACAAGAATGATGCTTTCTCAGCTTCTTGACTCACTCGGTTTGACTTCATGGCCTTTAGATCCACTTCTTTTCCATCCATTTCTTCCTTTGAGTCAGTTTCTCCTGCCGATCCCACTTTATTGCGTTCCTCGGCCATTGTGCGTAAATTGTGCGAATCCTCTTCTTTAAACACAACTTGATCCAAAACGCAGTCTTGGCTTTGGCTCCGCGCAGCAGAAGATCCAAAGCTTGATTCCAGCGTGGTGTAATTGGAAGCATCCTTGTCCACGCCACTATTGTTCTTTAGCATCTATGGCTACACAGGCTTCAGGTCCCAGTCTGGAGTGAAGATTTTCTACTAATGTAGCGGCTGTTTTAAACATCACTGCACAGTCGCTCTGAACCACAGGAGTGCAAGGTTTCTGACACTGAAGACCAGGACCACGTCATCCATTTAAGTCCTTTATTCCAAGCAACAAAGGAAGAATATTACATGTCCATGTCCACAGGTAGAAAATCTGTGTGCTCCCACACCTGTAGCTCAACACCACAGAGCAACGTCACAGGCGTCCATATAAAGGGAGGATCTTACCTTTACCAAATTAAATCATGTTTTTACTTGGTGTTAATTCAAACGTAAACATTTGTAATCTCTAGTTATGTTTTTAAATTGTTTTATCAACTCAACTTTACCTTAAAGCAATATTTAGATTTTTAACTTTAGATTTTACCCTCAACTTTTAACACAGGAAATTTCTATAATTTGAACCAAAATAATATTCAAAGTTTTCCTGTATATGGCTCTCACACTTGTCAAGAAGCCATGCCACAGGTGAAGGGTCTCCAAATCCTAAATGACTGCGAGGAGAATCAGCGGCTAGTCCAAAAAGTGCCAGATTGGGAAGCTTCACGATGGAACAGAAAGGTTACTGAAGCTCTGCACAGTCATGAAGATTTCCCCAGTTTTCATGATTTTCCTAACTTCATGTCTATGGAAGCCCAAATAGCTTGTAACCCCATCACTTCCTTTAATGCCCTTCATCCCCCAGAACCCACTGTGAACAAACAAAGTTATGTTTGTAGGGACAGAGCTAATGTTGTCAGCACACAGGTAGCTGCAAATAATGAGAGCAAAGAGGTAAACAAAGGAAACACAAGGCCCCCATGTCTGTTCTGCTATGACTCCAGGCATCAGCTCCATGTTTGTTCAAAGTTCATGTCCAAGGCTCTGGATGAGAGAAAAACCTTTGCAAAAGAGAAAGCACTTTGCTATGGCTGTATGAAGCCTGCTCATAATAAAAGGGCTGCTACAATTCAGCTGAGTGTTTTTTATCATTGCTGTTTATTTTACAGTCAAATTCAGTTCTCTTTAAGGGAGCTGTAAAAATGTGTGTTAGAAAAAGCTCTTCAATAATAATTATCAGTTAACACTGGTGAGATGATGAGAAACGAATCGGTGGTTTATGATGGAGGAAAGATTTCACACACACACACACACAAACACACACACACACACACATACACATGACAGAAGTGAAGAGAGAAGTAAAGAGTGAAGCAGGGTGAGTGTTTATCCACAGTTTTTATATCTTCACTTCTGTACTCTCAGTTTCCTCCTGTCAACTGAACACAGACAATTTCTAATGACGTCACAGCTTCCATTCATATGAGCTCTGTGTGTGTGTGTGTGTGTGTGTGTGTGTGTGTGTTTGTGTGTGTGTTCGCATGTCTTTGTGTGTGTGTGTGTGTGTGTGTGTGTGAGACTGTGTGTGTGTGTGTGTCTGTACAGTCGTGTCTGTGGGTTCGTGTGTGTCTGTGGGTGTGTCTTTGTGTGTGTGTGTGTGTGTGTGTGTGTGTGTGTTAGATCAAACTGGTTTCTCCTGTTTGTCTTGTTTTGTTTTCTGGCCGACACCTTGGTGTGAACCTAGTGACAAACACAGAACGAGCGCCCAGCCTGAGCTATTGTTATTATCTCTACTACAGTGTATGTGTGTGTGTGTGTGTGTGTGTGTACTGTCGTGTCTGTGTGTTTGTGTGTGTTCGCTTGTGTGTGTGTGTGTGTCTGTTTGTGTTTGTACAGTCGTGTCTGTGTGTTCGTGTGTGTGTAACTGTGTGTGTTTGTGTGCGTTTGCTCGCGTGTGTGTGTGTCTGTACAGTCGTGTCTGTGTGTGTGTGTGTGTGTGTGTGTGTGTGTGTGTGTGTGTGTGTTAGATCATGTCTCCTGTTTCTCTTGTGTTGATCTCTCAGTGAGTGTTTCTGTGTTTCCTCTCAGACTGACTTCAGATCAGATCATGGATGTGAGTTTAGAGGAAGAGGAGGACGGAGCAGAGTCTCCTGTACCCAGCTGTCTGTCTCTGAAGAGTGATCGGTCCATTGGTCGTCTCTTAGACTTCAGTAAAGGAGCTGGACCCTCGGACACAAAGTAAGTCTTCTTAGCAAAGAAACAAACCATGAAAGCTTCTCATCATCCACAGCTGTAGCCCTTTTTATATTTACAGCTTCTTTTATAGTTTTGTCCTCAGAGAGTTTATTAAAGATTCATATCATAAAAATATCAAATGTGTTGTTTTTGTACAGAGTTCAGAGGAGCAGACAGAGAGCAGAGTCTCCTGTACCCAGCTGTCAGTCTCTGAAGAGTGATCGCTCCAAAGGTCATCCTTATAACCTCAGAACTAAAGGTGGACCCTCGGACACAAAGTAAGTCTTCTTACTAACTCTTTGTCTCTTCAGATGTTTTAGGAGGGTTAAAACACAAGAAACAATCATCTCCCTGCAGACTATGAGCTGAATCCAAACAGAAGAATTTCTTTCTTTCTTTTTTAATTTCATCTTTATTTATTATATTTCTTTGTATTTCTTTGTTTTATCATAGTTTATGACCAACTTTAGTTCCCTCAGCCGAGACTGGACAACATTAAATGCTGATTGCATTAACTCAAAAGCTTGTGCAACAGATGTTGAGCAACAATAGATGATAGTATCATCATCATCAAAGTGATACATGGAATTCAACACATTTTCACACAGATTGTTAATATGAATGGAAAATAAAATGGGTCCTAATATTGAACCCTGTGGGACCTCCTTTTGAGATTTCTAAAAAGGACAAAGTGGATCCTGCCGATAGTTGTCAAACCATTGTGCTGCTTGCTTTGACAGGCCAATTTGATGTAAGATGTTGATCAATAATCTGTAATCAACAGTATCAAATGCCTTTTGAAGGTCAATAAATAGAGCTACACAACATTTTTTGCAATCAATGGCTTCAAAAATGTCATTTCAAACCTTAAATGCATCTGTAACAGTGCTATGTTGTTTTCTCAAGCCTGACTGATATTTAGAAAGGACATTATTATCCTCCAAGAAGTCCTTCAATTGATCACTAACTATTTTCTCAAACACCTTGGCCAGAATGCAAAGTTTTGAAATTGGCCTGTAATTATTTACAACGGAAGTGTCACTTCCTTTTAACAGGGGAAGATCAAAGGCAGATTTCCAAACCTTTGGGATTTCATTACTGATGAAACTCAAGTTAAAGATACGTGAAAGAGGTTCAGCTATGAAATCAGCAGCCAATTTAAGAAAGAATTGCTCGAGTTTATCAGGACCTGCTGATTTTCTGGAGTCCAGTTACTTTAGTGCACTCTGCACCTCAGTGGCAGACACTGACATACATTGAAAAGACAGATTGGCTTGACTGTCAACCTGAGGGGACACTGAAGCATTTTCATTATTTGTGTCAGACTTTCACAATTCGTGGTGCAAAGAGTCAAATAAAAAGCCAGCTGAAATGGAAGGAAGTGAAGTGGGCGGCGTTGAGCGAGATGGTGGAGTACATCACCATCACACAACAGGAATGTCATCACAGAGCCCATCTACCCAGAGGTGGTGCACATGTTTGCAGGACATTGTCCTGAACATGACGGTGTTACCTGCTCTCTATCATCTGAGTGTTTAGATTGTGTTTGATAAATCTTCATATTTTCTTTTTTTTTTAATTAAATGATTTTAATGATTTTTTCCCCCATTATTTATAATGACAGCAACAAACATAAAAAAGAACATGTAAGGTTTATGGTAGTGGCAAAAATCTCAAAAATCCTGAGGATCAACAGCTTAGGGCCTAGAGGAACCCTCACACCTGTGACACATGAACGGCTGTGTAACACTTCCAACCACAAAGTCTGAACACTTCAGCAGTCCCAAGGACAGTGAAGCAAAGTACCTTTCATTTCACATTTAACATACATCAGGGGTGTTGGGCTCAAATGTATTTAGCCAGATTGGTGTTATATAGGTTCTCATTAACCACTTGAATTAAATGAATTAGAAGTGGGTGTTTGTGGATTGTGTTTGGGCTTTTAAGCAGACTCCTTGCCATTCTTCCACTGAAATGTCAGTGTTTAGGTCCACACTCCACGCCCCCCTTTTATTAAATGAGAAGAGTTGCCTCTTTCCAATTTCCTTTCAAATTGCCTCCGTTGTTTTTGTACCTCCGTGGACAGGTCCGGGAAAAATACAACGTGTTGATCGTGGTACATCACTTTTCCTCTTTGTCGCGCCGCCTTCATCACCTTCACCATGTCCTGATAGTTGAGAAAATTCATGATGATGGTATGGGGGGGGACCGTTCAGAACTTTTCGACCCGGTAATCTGTGGGCCCGTTCTAAGACAGTTGGACTTGGTGGTGCATACTTACCCAAAACTTCTGGCAGCCAGGTTTGAATGAATGACACTGTATCTCCCCCTTCGGTTCCCTCAGGCAGACCGATCAGCCTCAGATTGGCTCGTCGATGTCTGTTTTCCATATCATCCAGTTTCATAGAAAGATCACAAACCTTTTTTGAAGGGACGACTCATTGCTAGTTAGCGAAGAGATGTCGTCTTCAGCTTTACTGATACGGGGTCAGCCCCTCGGAGAAAACAGCTATTGCCTCTCTTATTTCGTGGTTGGAAGTTAGGACTTCTCGCGTTTGAGTAGAGATGGCCACTCTCAATAAACATATGGCCGCTAAAGTGTTAGTCTCGTCGTCTACCTGGCTGCTAGCGCTAACATTAGCATTGTCCTCATCTTCTCTATCCAGCGAGGTGCGATCTTTGCTAGCGTCGTTGACGTCATCGACTTCACCCACTTTTTACGGTTTATATTTACGTGTGTTTGGCATTTTTGTAGAGAAAATTGTAATATACTCGGTACTGGTGCAAGCGTGGACAACTGAGTGACTCCATGTTGAAATGGAAAAGCAAAATTGGGTCCAATAGGTCGGAGCTCTGAATCTTGCTGCCTTTCAGGTAGATGCCATAACCGGAAGTTAATCTTCATATTTTCTATCAGTCAACCATCAGTTTAGTTCTAAAGACATGTCTTCACAGGGGGACGAAGAGGACTCATGTTAGAGAGGAGGAGACGTCCTGTCCTCAGTTTGGAAAAAGATCCAGACCAGGAGCTGGACTGCAGACAGTCAGTCAGAGCAGCACTGAACAAAGTAAGACTGTACACCTTTGTGCTTCTGTGATCTCCTCCTAAAACACGACTGATATTGGTCAATATCAAAAGTCTAGAAATTAAAACTCTTTTTACTTATTTTACAAAAACATCTGAAAACAATAATCAGATTGTGTCATTCTCTCTTTCAGTAGATAGAGGTCAGCAGGAGGTTTTAGATCAACATAAGGTCAGTCTGAGGACGAGATGTGAACATGTGACTGAAGGAAGTGATGAAACAGGAAGTAGAGCCCCCCTCAACAGGATCTACACTGAGCTCTACATCACAGAGGGGCAGAGTGAAGAGGTGAACACCCAACATGAGGTGAGACAGATGGAGACAGACTCTCAAAAGAAGAAGACCCTCCATGAGACTCCAATCAAGTGCCAGGACCTCTTTAAAGCCTTACCCGACCAACAGGAACCAAAGACAGGAGCTCAACCTGACCAACAGGAACCAAAGACAGGAGCTCAACCCGACCAACAGAAACCCATCAGAGTGGTTCTGACAAACGGCGTGGCTGGTGTTGGAAAAACCTTCTCAGTGCAGAAGTTCACTCTGGACTGGGCCGAGGGCTCAGAGAACCAAGACGTCAGTCTGCTGATCCTGCTTTCATTCAGGGAGCTGAACTTGGTCAGAGATCAGCGCTACAGTCTTCTTGAGCTGCTCCGTGTTTTCCATCCAACATTACAGAAGCTGGCAGCAGAGACGCTCACTGTCTGTAAACTGTTGTTCATCTTTGACGGCCTGGATGAAAGCAGACTGTCATTGGACTTCACAAACAGGGAGGTTGTGTCTGATGTCACACAGAAGTCATCGTTAAACACACTGTTCACAAACCTCATCAAGGGGAATCTGCTCCCCTCAGCTCTCATCTGGATCACTTCTCGACCTGCAGCAGCCAATCAGATCCCTCCTTCATATGTTGACAGGGTAACAGAAGTACGAGGCTTCACTGACGCCCAGAAGGAGGAGTACTTCAGGAGGAGGTTCAGTGATGAAGATCTGTCCAGCAGAATCATCTCACACATCCAGACATCCAGGAGCCTCCACATCATGTGTCTGATCCCGGTCTTCTGCTGGATCACTGCCACAGTTCTGGAGCACATGATGAGCACAGAGCAGAGAGGAGAGCTGCCCAAGACCCTGACTGACATGTACTCACACTTCCTGCTGGTTCAGACACAGAGGAAGAAGAACAAGTATGGTGAAGGATATCAGGTGAGTCCACATGAGCTGACGGAGGCCGACAGGGAAGTTCTTCTGAAGCTGGGGAGGCTGGCGTTTGAACATCTGGAGGACGGAAACATCATGTTCTACCAAGAAGACCTGGAGCGGTGTGGTCTGGATGTCACAGAGGCCTCGGTGTACTCAGGAGTTTGTACAGAGATCTTCAAAACAGAGTGTGTGATCTTCCAGAAAACAGTCTACTGCTTTGTTCATCTGAGCGTTCAGGAGTTTCTGGCTGCAGTCTACATGTTCCACTGTTTCACCAACAGGAAGAGAACAGTACTGAGGACCTTTCTGGGAGAAACACATGTAGATTCAACTCTTGATGTTCTTCTAAAGGAAGCAATGAAGAAATCCCTGGAAAGTCAGAACGGTCACCTGGACCTGTTTGTTCGCTTCCTTCATGGTCTTTCTCTGGAGTCAAACCAGAGACTCTTAGGAGGCCTGCTGGGTCAGACAGACAACAGTCCAGAAATGATCCAGAGAGTCATCAACAACCTGAAGGAGATGAACAGTGATTATTTCTCTCCTGACAGAAGCATCAACATCTTCCACTGTCTGACGGAGATGAAGGACCTCTCAGTCCATCAGGAGATCCAAGAGTTCCTGAAGTCAGGGAACAGATCAGAGAAGGAACTCTCTGAGATCCACTGCTCTGCTCTGGCCTACATGCTGCAGATGTCCGAGGAGGTTCTGGATGAGTTTGACCTGTGGAAGTACATCACATCAGACCAGGGACGACTGAGACTGATTCCAGCTGTGAGGAACTGCAGGAAGGCAAAGTAAGTCCAGATGTGATGAGCATTATAAATCAGTGTCGTGTACTAATAGTGCTGGGTGATATGACCTCAAAATTATCTTCTCTAACAGAGAAACGTTTTTCTTCAGTGTTTTCATTTGACCTGTTTTGTTCGTCTTCCATCAAGACAAAATGTGTTCAAACTTCCAGGTCGTGGATTGGACGTGTCTTCACGTGACTCTGTCCTGAAAATAATTGAAATAATTGACATGGGCGAGATGACATCGATTAATTGTTCTGAAAGTCGGTTTGTAATCATTTTAAATTAATTTCCCAGCCCTATGTAATAATTTAATAAACTAAAGTAAATCCTCTCTGGTCACTAAAAACTGTTCCTCTGTTAATGTTCAGGAGAAACAGTCAGTGGTAGTTTTTTTCATACGTGATGTTTTTGAGGTTTTTGTCCTGAGTTCATAAATGTTTTTGATAGTTTTTTTGTGAACACATTCAGGAGAGAATTCCCAAAGAAGTGACTGAGATGTGTGATAGTGTTAATCCCTGAAAAGAGAGATATCAGATGCTGTGAGCGCCCCCTTCCAGCCTCTGCAGGCATTACTAATCAATCATGAGCATCATCTCTGAACATGTCAGCAGGTAGATCACAGATAAAGTGTTCTTACAGGAGATCCTTCACCTCACTACATTTGATTCTTTGCTGACTTGTTTGATTTCTGGATCATTCTGCAGCAGTCTCTGTATTTTCACCTTTATAGAAGTGAGTCAGACGGCTGGAGAATGAGATGGTCCTCCTCCAGAGTTACTGTTCAATGACTTTCAAATGGTTTTCTACTGCAGAGAGAGTCCTCTGAATAGATCCCACTTTAGATCACTATAGACATGAGCTCATCCTAAATCAAACTCCATGTGTTTCCATGTGTAACCCTCCTGGATAAATGCACGTCTTTCTAGGTTCTGGAGGAGCGAGGTCATGAGCACAGTTACCATACACCACACACACACACACACACACACACACACACACACACACACACACACACACACACACACACACACACACACACACACACACACACACACACACACACACACACACACACACACACACACACACACACACACACACACACACACACACACACACACACACACACACACACACACACACACACACACACACACACACACACACACACACACACACACACACACACACACACACACACACACACACACACACACACACACACACACACACACACACACACACACACACACACACACACACACACACACACACACACACACACACACACACACACACACACACACACACACACACACACACACACACACACACACACACACACACACACACACACACACACACACACACACACACACACACACACACACACACACACACACACACACACACACACACACACACACACACACACACACACACACACACACACACACACACACACACACACACACACACACACACACACACACACACACACACACACACACACACACACACACATAGTTTAAGGAGGAGCAGCTTTGTTTGAGTCAAATCAGGATTTTGACCTCTAAATGAAATCATGAGCATGAATGATGTTTACCTTTATGAGTTCGAGGATCACTAAATCACATGAACTGGTTTGAATGACTTTGCAAAGCCATAACTTGTTTGCTAACAGGCAGAAAAAGGAGCACAATGAAGTGAGCAGCTGGCTGACTGAGACATGTGAAGTGCAGCTTTTTAAGATGACACACACTTCACTCAGTTTCATGACTTCTACAGGAACTCTTCTCACTCCTAACTGATGAATTATCCTCTGTCCATCTTTATCACTTAGTTCTGCTGTTTATCAACTTCTACATTTAACATGGTGACAACATGGTGACCATCTCTTACTCACTCTGGCTTCATAAAAAAAGAAACTCTCATCCTGCATCGCAGACTTTTACTTTGCTGCACATCAATCTGCACTGCAAAACTACTGTTGATTTTAGTCGTACAAAACTGCAACAATAAACTCACTGACTTAGTAATCACAGCTCGAGTGTGTTACATCAAATAAATACATGAACTGATGTTACGATCTCCGACTGGATCAGACCCAAAAGCAACACTCGTAAAACAGATTCAAACAATTTAATAAACAATTAAGTGACAGTGAGGGGGAGGGGGGGATGCATCCAGCCTGCACCCAGGTAGCCACGTCTACAGCCACACAGACTAACTGGGGAAAGAAACATGAGGATCACGGACAGGGAATACAAACAACACACAACAGGAAAGGAAGGATGATGATAGGGATCATGACAACTGATGAACTAAACCAATAATGATGTTGTTTATGACTCTTTTAATAAGTCTTTTTAGGCTGTTTTAGCAGCAGGGTTACACATCTGTAACATTTAGTAAATGATTGAAAGATGAAGAATGTGCAGGTTTGAAAAGCAGTGAGGAGACTTTTTGTGTCAGTGAGAGATTCCACTGATGTGTAAAGTTAAGACCAAACAGGACCTGTCAAACTTCAATCATCAGATGTGAGACGTGAATATCAACGCTTCTTTCATGACTATTAATTTTCTATTACATGTGTCACTACAGACTTTCTGCCTGTGAACTCTCAGAGACTCACTGGGACGTTGTGGCCTCAGCTCTGAAGTCCAACCCCTCCCATCTCAGAGAGCTGGACCTGAGCATCAACAACAATCTGCAGGATTCAGGAGTGAAGCTGCTGTGTGAGGGACTGCAGAGTCCAAACTGCAAGCTGGAGACTCTGAGGTCAGATCACTGACTATAGTATAGATATGAATATAATAGAAACTGTGTTGACTGTGTTTGAATTTCACCCATTCTTGAGAATTGGGAAACATCATGTCCCAGACAAACAAACAAAAGCTGTCATGTGGTTTAGCAACTACTTGTGCAGCAGAACACAAAGTGTTCAGGTTGATGGTATATCCTACAAACCTTTGTTTACTCAAAATGGTGTATAATGAAGTTGAACACTAGAAGCCAGAGGCTGAATTTGTGTTAGCCAGTGTTTACACTGCTCTTCCTGAACATGAAGATATTACCTGGATATAACGCTAGAGTTCACAGAGAAACACACACGGGACGCAGCGGACAAAGAGTTTTTAAACTAGTCAAACCAGAGACGCAGTGGTCAGATAAGAAGCAAATATTATCTTCACAACTTCACATGAATGACTCAGTTATTAAACACACTCTCTAAAGCTCACTGCTCAGACCTGATTCAGCCTCACTTGTAAAGGTTTTGTCTGCGGTTGAGGAGGGGAAAGGTCCCACCATGAAATCAGATCTCCAGTCTGTTTCCGTGCAGATGAGATGTGATGGCGGCGGTTCCCAGAGGATGAACAGGAACGGTGTGTTCTCTGTCGAGCGAGGCGATCTCATGTTCATTGCAGGATGGAACCAGACGTGATCTTTACACTCTCTAAATACCGTTTTTAATTCGCTCTATGAATAAGACGCTCTGCGAGAATCTCCGTCCAGATGCGTTCAAGGTTCAAGGTTCAAGGTTCAAGGTTGTTTATTTCTCAAATATGCTCCATGTTAAACATACAGCACAGATGAAATTGCAATCCCCCCAACCCCCAGTGCAAACCTGCAGTGCATAAAAAGAGCACTAAGAAAACTAGCAATAAAAAACGATACTATAAAACAGATAACTTAACTAAAGACATTTGGACAACAAATAACAAACGACAGACAATCGACAGACAAGGGCACTGGTGAGTATTTCACCATGGAGGTAGTATGTGGATAAATAATAGAACGGTCACCTGGACCTGTTTGTTCGCTTCTTTCATGGTCTTTCTCTGGAGTCAAACCAGAGACTCTTAGGAGGCCTGCTGGGTCATATAATAATATAAACAATATAAACAGAGTGCAGATTAAGTTAAAAAGTGAGGTAGTGCGTTGTAGAGTAGCAAATAGCATAAACAATAAACGGCTGTGCAGAGTTTTTTAGAGTGCGTGAATTAGTGGAGCACGTGAGAGGTGGAGGGGGGTGATGTCAGATGTTGTAGGGGCAGACTGTGGCAGGAGGCAGAGGGGGGAAGGGGGGCAGAGGGGGGAAGGAGGCAGCGGGGAAGAAGGCAGAGGGGACGAGTGGGGAGGAGAGAAGGGAGGGAGTTGAGTCTCCTGACTGCCTGGTGGAATAAACTGTTCTTGAGCCTGCTGGTTCGAGCACGGAGACTCTGCAGTCTCCTCCCAGACGGCAGCAGGCTGAAGAGGCTGTAGGACGGGTGGGTGGGGTCACCTGCAATCCTGGTGGCTTTGCGGGTGAGACGTGTGTTGTAAATGTCCAGAAGGGGGGGAAGAGAGACACCAATGATCTTCTCAGCTGCTCTCACGATGCGCTGCAGAGTCTTACGGCAGGACACGGTGCAGGCGCCGTACCACACGGTGATGCAGCTGGACAGGATGCTCTCAATGGTGCCTCTGTAGAATGTGTGCATGGAGGATGGGGCTCTCGCTCTCCTCAGTTTGCGGAGGAAGTAAAGGCACTGATTAGCTTTTTTGGCCAGTGATGCAGAGTTGAGGCTCCAGGACAGGTCTTCGAAGATGTGCACACCCAGGAACTTGGTGCTGCTGACCCTCTCCACTGCAGCACCGTCGATGGTCAGAGGAGCATGCTGGGTGTGCGTTCTCCTGAAGACCACCACAAACTCCTTTGTCTTCTCCACGTTCAGATGGAGATTATTGTCCTTGCACCACAAGGCCAGCCTGCTCACCTCACTCCTGTAGATTGTCTCATCGTTGTTGTTGATGAGACCCACCACAGTCGTGTCGTCTGCAAACTTAACGAAAAGGTTGGAGCTGGAAGATGGGGCGTAGTCATGGGTCAGCAGAGTGAAGAGGAGGGGGCTCAGCACACATCCTTGGGGGGCCCCTGTGTTCATCATGATGGTGCTGGAGGTGTTGCTGCCGACCCGAACTGCCTGTGGTCTCCCTGTCAGGAAGTCCAGCAGCCAGTTGCACATGGAGGTGTTTAGGCCCAGGTTGTCCAGTTTGTGGATGAGCTGCTGCGGGATGATAGTGTTGAATGCTGAGCTGAGTGGAGGGCAGTGGAGATGGCGTCGTCGGTCAATCGGTTAGGCCAATATGCAAACTGGTTGGGGTCCAGGGTGGAAGGGAGGGCAGACTTGATGTGCTGCATGACTAGCCGCTCGAAGCACTTCATGAGGATGGGGGTTAGTGCGACCGGGCGGTAGTCATTGTAGGAGGATGGAGACGACTTCTTGGGGACCGGGATGATGGTGGTGGCTTTGAAGCATGTGGGGACAACAGCTTGGCTCAGAGAAGTGTTGAAGATGTCGGTGAGGACATCTGTGAGCTCCTCAGCACAGTCTCTCAGGACACGACCTGGGATGTTGTCAGGACCTGATGCTTTCCGTGCATTTGTCCTCTTGAGGGATCGCTTCACGCTATCCCGGGAAAGCGTCAGTACCTTGTCGCCAGGAGAAGGTGGCGTCTTCTGTGCTGGAGTGCTGTTGTCTGCCTCAAAACGAGCAAAGAAATTGTTGAGGTTGTTTAGCAGAGAGGTGGAGCTGTCACAGGTCTGCGGAGGGGGCTTGTAGTCCGTGATGGTCTGGACCCCCCGCCACAGGTTCCTGGTGTTTCTGCTGTCGGTGAAATGGTCTGAGATCCTCCTGGAGTATTGCCTCTTGGCCAATCTGATGCCTCGTGACAGGTTGGCCCTGGCAGTCCTTAGGCCTACCGCGTCCCCAGCTCTGAAGGCAGTGTTCCTGGCCTTCAGGAGCCTGTGGACTTCACCTGTCAGCCATGGCTTCTGATTGGCCCGAATGGTGAAGGTCTTAGTGACCGTGACATCGTCCATGCACTTTTCCATGTAGGACGTGACGGTCTCAGTGTACTCCTGGAGGTCGGTGATGTTGTTGTTGGTGGCTGCTTGTTTAAACATGTTCCAGTCAGTGGTGGAGAAGCAGTCCTGGAGTGCTTCTGTGGACCCCTCAGGCCACACCCGTACCTGCTTCCTAACTGGTTTGGTGACTTTAACCAGTGGCCTGTATGCCGGCATTAGCATAACAGTGGTGTGGTCTGAGGCCCCGAGGTGGGGGACGGCTTTGTAGGCCCCTTTGTTTACAGTGTAAACATTGTCCAGAATGTTGTTGCCTCTAGTGGGAAACTTGATGTGGCCATGAAGTTGTGGAAGCACACTCTTGGGGTTCGCGTGGTTGAAATCCCCAGCCAGGATGAGAAAGGCATCAGGGTGTGCTGTCTGCTGCTCACTGATGTGCTTGTGGAGTTCATACAGAGCCTCACTCCTGCTGTTGGTGGAGCCAGGGGGATGTATATTGCTACCAGCAATATGGCACTAAATTCCCTCGGCAGGTAGAATGGCCGGCATTTAATAACCATAAACTCCACAAGTGGTGAGCAGTGCTTACATACTACCACCGCGTCTCGGCACCAGGCATCACTGATGTAAACACACAGTCCCCCGCCGCGGGTCTTACCCCCCTCGACGAGCTCTCTGTCTGCCCGGTAGCACGTTAGCCCGGCTAGCTGAATGGCATGGTCTTGAACGCTGTCGTGAAGCCATGTCTCCACAAAAACAAAGACACAACACTCACTCACAGTCCTGGAAGTTGTGCGGAGTAAGCGAATGTGGTCCAGTTTATTGTCCAGCGAGAGCACGTTGGCCAGAGTGATGGTCGGGATAGCCGGCCGGTGAGGGCTAGCCGCTAGCCTAGCCCGGATACCTCCGCGCTTCCCCCTCTTCTGCTTCCTTGTATTCCGACAATGGCGCTTCCACTGTGGGCTGGTTGCAGGAGTGGGGGTCGGTGATCGAGCAGGCCTCCGGAGCAGACCGCAGTCCCGTAGCTCTTCCGCTACCACTGGATTTATCTTCGTATTTGTGGTTTTTCCAATGTCGAGCAGAACCTCACGGGTGAATGTGCGCCTTGGGGTTAGTGGACGCGACGAAGGCGGACAAATACACACAGATACACAACACAAAACACATAAAAACGCAGGTTTGCAGGGAGAGAGAGGAGCCAACGCGTACAACCGCGGCGCCATCTTGGATTGAACATCTTGGATGTTCAATGGATGATGCAAGTTGGGGATTCAGAACACTGTCATTCCTTGAGGCCTCGGGTTGCCTGCACGCCAAAACATTGAAAGAAAGAGCAGCGTGCTGTGAAGCAGGAGTAGACTTGTGTCTCTGGATGCTGGAAGCATTTGAAGAGAGAGAACAATGGGAGACGACTGCTTTTATTCACCCTAAACTTCACACCTATGTGTTAGCTGTTGCAGAGCATGCTGGGAGTAAGAGTCAGCTAAATAACTACTATTCTGGCTGTCCTCAATAAACACAGTGCTTTGTTATCCATTGAGTTTTTAGAGTTAGGCTCAGAGAGAGAGAGAGAGAGAGAGAGAGAGAGAGAGAGAGAGAGAGAGACACAGTGAGATGAGAAATAGCTGAACAGTCAGCTCTACAGAAGACGTGTAGAACCATATTTTAATGCAACATGAACTATATCCATATTAAAGATATTGTCTTATATCATGTTTCAATATATATATCCATCTATCTTAAATACTGGATATATCTCCCAGCCTTAATCTGCTGCCAAGACAAGACACGCCCAGTTACATCTCTAATATTTCTCTGACTCTGATCACTGTTGGAAATATTTGATGTGATGTAGGTACTCAACAATAAAAAGATATATAAAAAGGGTTTAGTCCATTTGAATTGAATTCAGATATTTAAATGTAAAGATTCTAATTAAATTCAACATATTGTACGTTTCAATCTAAGAATGATCAGGAAGTACAAAAACATGAATGAATCACTATAAAGTCCTTCAATGTGTGAATGAACAGATGATGATCACATCAGTGTATTCATGTGGACAACATCACACATTCATGTATAAAGCTCACTGTCATCTACATTTACTTCTTTTATTGTTTATTCAGATTGTGGGGCTGCAGGTTGTCAGAGAACAGCTGTTCTTCTCTGGCCTCAGCTCTGAAGTCCAACCCCTCCCATCTCAGAGAGCTGCAGCTGAGTGACAACGAGCTGCAGGATTCAGCAGTGAAGCTCCTGTGTGATTATCTGCAGAGTCCAAACTGCAGACTGGAGACTCTGAGGTCAGATCACTGACTGTGTCATTCATTTGAATCATTTCAATCCACATCCTCCATTGTTGCACATTTCAGGATTTATATATTTTCAGTATTTGTCTGAATTTAAATCTCTGGATATTTAATGATTTAGGAGATTTCTTATTCTTGAAGTTTCTGAATAATTTAGAGATTTGATGTGAAAATGTTTTTGTGACTCTGTGAAGTAAAGTTGAACAAGGTGCACATGAAGCCTCTGGTTTCCTCTGGTTCTGTTAAGAAGTGAAATCATGAAGACTTGTGATTGAATAATGTGCGATTTGATAAATGTAGTAACATCACAGAGCTGACTGAGATCAGCAGCCTGTTCTTCATCTGTGCACATGAACAGCTGGATGAATGTTGAGCTGACATTTGGAGGATTTAGATTTAGTGAATACACAATCAGAAATGATCCTCTAATCATTTAGAGAAAACTTGATTCATCAGGACAAAGTGATGTTGAGATACTCATCACAAGCTGGGCACATGTGACTGGATTACACATTATTTTTATTCTTCTTTTATTCTTTATTCAGATTGTGGGGCTGCAGTTTGTCAGAGATCAGCTGTTCTTCTCTGGCCTCAGCTCTGAAGTCAAACCCCTCCCATCTCAGAGAGCTGAACCTGAGTGACAACGAGCTGCAGGATTCAGGAGTGAAGCTGCTGTGTGATTATCTGCAGAGTCCAAACTGCAGACTGGAGACTCTGAGGTCAGATCACAGACTGTAGTATAGATATGAATATAATAGAAACGATGTTGACTGTGTTTGAATTTCACCCATTCTTGAGAATTGGGAAACATCATGTCCCAGTCAAACAAATTTAAAAATACCATTTACAAATGAACTTATTCCTTTTTAATGAAAATCCCTTTAAAAGATTTTAATGATGAAACTAATTTGAAATCCCAAATGTTGGTTCTGATTTCTTTGTTTCATGTCTTAACCTGCCCGATGGCAGAAAACAATTAAAAACTTTAAACTATTTAAAAAAGAGTCAAACTCTTCAAACTATAAAACCTTCTGATACTAAAGGTGTAAAATACTATTATAGTCATCGACACTTTAAAATGTTGTTTTTAGGAACATTTGGACCTGTTAAAGTTGTGTCCCAGATTTGAGTCAACTCTGTCAGACTTTTACAGAAACATCAAATAATCAGACATAAAAAGAGGTGAGCTACAACATCAAGGACCCCCGTCTTATTCCTGCTTTTAAAAAGGGGGGGGATGCTGTTCAAACATGGTTCACATTTTGATTTGTTGAGAACTTGATGAAATGATTTTACTATCAGCTGTGTCTCTACTCGGGCTGTAACGCTACACAAACATTTGGGTTGGGTACGGTTCTCAGTTCTGAAGATTGGGTTGGGTACATTTTGGGTCCAGTAAGGGACCTGATGCAACACTTTCTTTTTCTTTATCAGGAACATTTACAACTTCCCTTTTACACATTGTCTTAAGTTCAGCATGGACAGTTCAGACTTCACCTGCTCAGGTTTCTTTTTCATGACATTTTAAATGAAACATTCAAAAATAACATCAAATCAAATATACTTATAACCAAAAGAGTCTCCAATCAATAAAAGAAATGAATGAAATAAAATCATCCATATAGCCTATAGTCTATATAAAAAGATGTGTTTTAAATGACAGACACAAACACTGACACCTTTCTGTTTATGAAGTCAGCACTTTTCAGAGCACAAAATAAAGCTGGGACAGTTTCATCCCACAACTATTCATATTTCCCTCTGTCAATATAAGAAGCTGTAAAAACACAAAGTCCCATTCTGCATGTAATCCACTGTAATAAAAACAGCAGTGGTGTTTGTTATGTCTTTGGCCCGTTCAGAATTATTATCAAGAGGCTGTTTAAATGCAAAGGAGACTTGGCTTTGCTCCACACTCTCTTTGTTCCTGCTTGCAGTGATGTTCACGTTGGCGTGCTATCTTTTTGACTGCTTTAATAAGTTGGATGTGTTGTCAACGTACCCGACAGCTTCACTGCTGTCACTCCTGTGAGCGCTCGCTACACTTGAATTGTGCACTGGCACACAGATTTTAGCCCAGGCTTTCTGTCATGAAAAAGACTTTTGGTTCAAGGGTTTAAAAGCATCAGATCCCGACAACAGACGGGTTCAAATCCAGATTGAAATGAAAAAAGTCCTGAGAAGAGTGGAGAGTGACAGCAGGGCACGAGGACAACAGAAGGGAGAAGAGAAGTTTCAGCCACAGTGGCAGACAGCTGGAGCTGGAACACGCTGCAGCTACATTTCTACTTAGATTAAAGACTAGATCCTGGTAAAGATCAAGGTTATTCACAAAGCATGTCAGTCCTTAAGAGAGCTCCTAAAGTCCAAATGTAAGGATGAAGAGTTTCTCCCTCAGAGAAGAAAGGAGGAGAGAAAGGTGACAGCTCTATCACAGCCTCATATTAATATCAAATAGATTCAGTCCACTCTTACAGTTACCAGCATGCTGAACAAACACTTTAGCATCACAATGCTTCAAGACTTCATTGTTGACTGTTATTGTCAAAAATTCAAACTTAAGTCCTCCCTCCTCAAAGCTGTAAACCATGAAACACTGGATATATAACATGGGTTTAGTCCATTTGAAATGAATTCAGATATTTAAATGTAAAGATTCTAATAAAATTCAACATATTGTACGTTTCAATCTAAGAATGATCAGGAAGTACAAAAACATGAATGAATCACTTTGATGTCCTTCAATGTGTGAATGAACAGATGATGATCACATCAGTGTGTTCATGTGGACAACATCACACATTCATGTATAAAGCTCACTGTCATCTACATTTACGTCTTTTATTCTTTATCTAGATTGAGGGCCTGCAGTTTGTCAGAAATCAGCTATTCTTCTCTGGCCTCAGCTCTGATGTCCAACCCCTCCCATCTCAGAGAGCTGGAGCTGAGCTACAACAAGCTGCAGGATTCAGGAGTGAAGCTGCTGTGTGATTATCTGCAGAGTCCAAACTGCAGACTGGAGACTCTGAGGTCAGATCACTGACTGTGTCATTCATTTGAATCATTTCAATCCACATCCTCCATTGTTTCACATTTCAGGATTTATATATTTTCAGTATTCAGTATATTTAATGATTTAGGAGATTTCTTATTCTTGAAGTTTCTGAATAATTTAGAGATTTAATGTGAAAATGTTTTTGTGACTCTGTGAAGTAAAGTTGAACAAGGTGCACATGAAGCCTCTGGTTTCCTCTGGTTCTGTTAAGAAGTGAAATCATGAAGACTTGTGATTGAATAATGTGTGATTTGATAAATGTAGTAACATCACAGAGCTGACTGAGATCAGCAGCCTGTTCTTCATCTGTGCACATGAACAGCTGGATGAATGTTGAGCTGACATTTGGAGGATTTAGATTTAGTGAATACACAATCAGAAATGATCCTCTAATCATTTAGAGAAAACTTGATTCATCAGGACAAAGTGATGTTGAGATACTCATCACAAGCTGAACACATGTGACTGGATTACACATTATTTTTATTCTTCTTTTATTCTTTATTCAGATTGAGGGGCTGCAGTTTGTCAGAGATCAGCTGTTCTTCTCTGGCCTCAGCTCTGAAGTCCAACCCCTCCCATCTCAGAGAGCTGGACCTGAGTGACAACGAGCTGCAGGATTCAGGAGTGAAGCTGCTGAGTGATCTTCAGAAGAATCCAAACTATGGACTGGAGACTCTGAGGTCAGTCTCTCAGTGTTCTTTAGTAAAGCCTCCACATATCAGCTCATACATATATTTACATTCTTGTTGTTTGTTGTTGGAGAAATCCTTTTCTTGGTTCTCTACTACAAAGAGAGTTCAACATACTCAGGGTTTGTTTTCTGTGATCTGGCTTCACTAACCCTGACAGAAGAGATGGTGCTGAACAGTCACATGAAGCTGCTTATCAACCTGAGAAGTAAACCCAGAGTTTCTTAAAAGGGGCGGAGCTATCTTCATATAACCTATCACAATATCTCACAGACTGTGAACAAACAATATGAATAATATGAAGAAGTTGAAGACAAACAGGCTCAAAGACTAAAGTTACACAGCTGCAGGAACAAATGCAGGAAGGACAACTGACAGAAACAAAGAAACATCAGAGAGGATTCATGTCCAAACTACGGCTTCTTCTATTTTCTTCCCATGGTTAGTTGACCTTTGACCTGACTATAATAAGTCCTGTTTCTTCTCTGAACTGAATGTGTTGCTCTGACTCTTTAAAGTGGAGAGGAGAACAGTCGGCTGTCAGAGCTGGTAGGACAGAACGACGCTGTGTGTGTGTCTGAGTGTGTGTGGACGTGAAGCTCTCATAACTCAGTGTAAACTCACACTCAGACACCAACATGAAACCGCTCAGTGTTAAAGTCCAAAGGTGGAGTGGGGGCGGAGCTTAGTTACAGCGCTGTGGGGGAATCTGATGACTCCCAGCTGATGAAAATGATTTCTGTCATCTCTCTTCTTCTCTCATTAGCTGGAGATGATCTCTGTGATAATGTGAGTGATCAGGACTCTGGTGGAGCAGAGAGGAGCAGCTGATGATCCACAGAGGAGGAACCTCCACCATCTTGTGTGTGGAGAAGCTCTGCAAGCTGAGGAGAGCTTCATCCATCAGGGACTGACAGAGGAATCAGCTCACACTTCCTTTCAGTCATATTTCTGTTTTTTAAATTGTATTTATAATCACACATATTCAGAGACATTTGTACAGTACAGTCATTTGTGCTTAAACAATAGAGTGATTCCTCCTTTTATGTTTTTGTGCTTTAACACATAACAAAATAAATCCGATGTAAGAGATGAGGTGATCTCCCACTGAAAAGAAAAACAACAAAACAAAGTATACAGGGGTTCATAACTAAAGGAAAAGCAGTTGAAAGAAAAGATGGGAGTTTAGGGGAGATATAGGATTTTCATTTTATCCAGAGATCCTCAAATGAGTTTTTGTGAAGCTTCAGAGAACAAGTGATCTGTGTCATTGAATAGATTCCATGAACTACATGGTAGCAGTCTTCCACTGGTGGAGGAACATTTCTTTGTTATGGCCTTTCTGCCAGCAATGCTCAGGCTTCCAAATGAGTATTTGGTTTAGTGGATGAATGCAGGTTAGCAAGGAAGACTTGTTCCCATTCCTGGGTAACATCTGACTTTAAAGACATCTGTTGGTTCTCTGTGGATCTCAAAGCAGAAGCTGTGTTCTTTAGGACAGAACAGGTGGTAGTGATTTGCTTCCTGTGAGCCACAATTCCTCCAGCAGCTAGAAGAGTCTATGGGTACATCTCAGTTCCCTTCATTGCGTCCAAGTGTCCTCCACTTGTGTCTTAGTCCCTCCCAGCAGAGATGCACAGAGATATTGTCTGTCAGTAAAAAGACTTGGGTAAAGTCAGCTCTCTCCTCAGATCTCCCTCCTCTCTCCTTCTTTCAGTATAAGAGCTTTGGGACCATCCTTAACACGGCCGGTCTAGAACTATGTGGGGTTGGGCCCAGGAGCCAGGAGATAGCACTGAAGAGAAGTGAGATAGAGTCTGTGTCATGAGATTTCTGAACAGCTTTAATAAAGTATCTAATCAGACTCTTCCAACCCTATGTTCTCCATGAGATGGAGCTTGTGATCTTCCACTCAAACTCCCAGTATTTTCCCAAAAGCTTCTTCACAGATGTGGAAGTTAGTTTCCTTTTCCCATTTGTGTTTGATGTAGGTGGTATGTTCTCTGTGTTCCTCTTGTAGCCCTCTATACAACCTGCAAATGATTTGAATCCCAGAGTCCCCTCTATAGGCAGCTATGAAAACTTGTATGAGATGATTGTCAAAGACTTTTCAGTCTCTGTCATCAAACTGTTTCAATGGTGGCGTATTTGAAGAAATCTTGAAGCAAAGAGTCTTTTCAGTGTTTGGAAATGTTTGCTGGTGTTGTAGAATATATCTATCTAATCAGATTCATCAGAGGGCCTCTCTCTCCCCCTCTCCCTCTGACTCTACACCCCCTACAGACATTCCAATGTTAATGACTCTGACGCCAAACTGATCTCCAAGGGGGTCGAAGACGCAGGAAAAACACCTTCCAACAATTTCAATACGCATCTTCTAATCAGAAACCGTTTTAGGACATTGAGACTAACATTTTCATCCAACCAGGATTCAGATACAACAATGTACCGCGAAGATGTAAAAAAATCAAACTGTCATCAAATGGTCCCTGCTCTTGTTTAAAACTTACACGGAGCACTACTGCCCCCCAGAGGTTGAAACGTAGAAGGTACTTTAAGTACCTCACATGGTTAGTTATTCTCAATAATTA
This sequence comes from Symphodus melops, assembly GCF_947650265.1. Classification (NCBI taxonomy): domain Eukaryota; kingdom Metazoa; phylum Chordata; class Actinopteri; order Labriformes; family Labridae; genus Symphodus; species Symphodus melops. The sequence goes on from NC_136694.1 coordinate 1,283,124, forward strand.
GATTATAATCTGAAATTATATATCTAGATATTACTTTTTCTTTATCCATTTTCTAAAAATCCATCTGTGTTTGATGTCATGTGTCGTTTTTGACTGAAGCTATCAGAGTAAAGCTGGCGTTCCACATAAAGCTGGAATTCAATAATGATTCATGTTTGGTTTTTATTAAAAGGTTATCACAATGCATTGTTACTTCAGTATAAGAGTTTGATTACATTTTGAGTATGGTGTAGTGCGATACGTTTTAAATAAGATTATTCTTTTATTCATCAGTAGAAAGTTGATCCGATCGTTTTTCATCATTTTTGGACATTTTTGGAATTATTCCTTTTCCCACCATTGACTCTTAAACGATCTCGTTATCTGAACTAACTGAATTGGCCATTTCAGTTAGCAGGAAGTTAACGATCGTTCATCAATAGAAATGCTTTTGGATAAATCTCAGAGCTCTCCGGGAGGCCGTTGGACACTCAGGACGCGACCCAATTGCACAGCAGAACCGACTCCGACCTGAATTGTCAAAGCAGTTCTGGACCGCAGAATTCTTCGGTCCCTCTAAGGCGGATTCGTTGATTCTACAACAAAGTAAGACGCATTCAACAGCTGGTCAAACCTGCAGAGGGTCGTGTCACATCGTGTCCTTTTTACTTCCCACAGTTCAGTTTATCCTTTAATCTAAAGTTTTTCCTCCGTTCACTCCGCTTTTTGTCCCCAACTAAATTAACATGTTTATCAGACAAACGTTAAACCACAATACCATACTCAAGTCGTCATAATAACATTTATCATTTCTGGTGTTCACCTTCATCAAATATATCAGTCACTCTATTTTGGTTCCACATTCATAACACATTTTATTCATGTTATTATTCTGTTATTGTTCACCTTTTCTTTCATTAAATTCTGCACATAAAACTCAGGAGCTTGTTCGTGTGATTTCAGGTAGTCGATTGATCCAGAATTCATAATTCAGATATGAGGTTGATTTAATTCATAATTAATAACTTTATCAAAAATTCCTAATTAATAACTTTATTAATTCCCATAATTAATGCAGTTGTTCCTGGTCAGCCAGGTGGTGCCCTGTTTTTCTTACGAGGTGTGTTAATAATCATTTAACATTAAACATTTCACAACACTGGTTAAAAAAAGAAGAGTAAGAGGAGAGGCCTTGTTTGGTCCATCACTTGTAAGGAACATCCAGTTTGTTGGGGGTGAAGTCGGGGTCATGCAAGCACCACCTCAGTATCTTTATTTCATCAGACAGGCCAGTCCTGCTGATAATACTGAACCATGTTTTCAGGGATCAATTCATCCAGCTATTCCCTTTATCCAGGAGCTTTTCAACCAATCGTTGATCCCCTAAACATGCCTGGATTGGGACGCTCTCTGACAACTTCTCTTCAATAGTTTTCCATCTGGCTTGATAATCAGATCTGCACCAACAAACCAGGGTTCTCCACTGTGCAGATACATCATAATGTGTTAGAGCGCCCTTCTTCTTCTGCAGTTGAAGAGTTTGAACTCTTCTCCTTGGTCTTTTCCCTCGCCATATGTACCGTGATATTAGTCTATCCCACTCATTGAACTGTTTCTCTCTTCTTTCTATTGGAAGAGTCTGAAACAAACAGAAGATTCTGGACAAGATGTTCATTCTCACAGACTCCATCCTTCACTCCAAGCTTCATATTTTCCATCTCCTGATATCCTCCTGTATTTGTGTCTTCAATAAAGTCGAGTTCATATAAATGAGTCAAAACTTTCAGGATGTTCACTCTCAAGTATTTTATTTGTGTTTTTTAAAGATGGGAAAGAAGTAAGCAATGCTTGAATTTATTGTTGCTTTATCTGGCTCTGTTTCTTTTACCATATATCATATAACCATAATGTTCAACTTGTTTTTCTTTTATTCACATATAATCCGTACCTTAATTTTCATTGGTATAACTTATAATGGTGCATGCACAAGTCTCTGGGCAGCTGCCAGGTCAGGGGGGAGTCAGATCTCGAGTGTAACCACAAATGAACTTCTGACCGTGTCGAGCGGTCCGTGTTGCATCGGTTCTGATCAGGAGATAAAGGTGTGAGTGAGGGGGGACAAATCCAGCTCGTGTGCCTCACTCAGGTGTTTCAAGGTTCTAGACAGAGAAACAGATTTGTTCTAAAAACAGAGAGTAAAAACATAGAGAGCATAACCATAAGTGATGATGCAGCCATTACAATAACTGTGAACCTTTGAAATACTGCAGATTGAACACGTCTCTTGTATCTCTGATGAGAAGCTGTCAAAAGAAGTCAAACAACATCTAAAAGAACACTCCAAGATCAATGAGAATGGAGAACTAACAACTGGACTAAACAAAGCCAGACTGGAAAAGCAAATGTGGTTGGACTGTAAAATAAGAGAACTAGAGTTGAATCATGAGAGAAGATTAGACAACTCTAAACTACTTCAACTGAAACAAACTAGACATGACCTTGAAGATTTACTGACATATAAAGCTGAAGGGGCCAAAAGATATTATGGGATGGCTCATAGAGCCAGTCACCTGTTTGCATTTCAACCCAATCAAATAGAAGAGTTTCCAAAATAATTCACCCCACCTCCAGGCAACTTGTGTTCAAACCGTCTGATACAGCAGAAGCATTCTCAACACGACGAGAATCTATACCATGAATCAGACTGATAACAAGGCAAGTCACATATTTCCCTTCAAAAACTACAACTACCAACTTTATCAAAGGAAGAAGCCACTGACATGACACGGCCAATTTCATGTCCAGAAACATCAAACGCTCTAAATAATAAATCCCCCGGCACAGACGGGTTCCTGGAGGAACTGAATAAATGTCTGATGACTGAAGTCACAGCAGTATTGTTGAAAGTCTTTCATTTGGCTCTATCATCAGGTTAGCCTCCAACAACACGGTCAGAAGCCATCATTTCAGTCTGACATATAAGGAGGGGAAGGAGCCAACTCACGGCCTGTTAGCTTCCTCTGTAATGATTTCAAGATAGGAACAAACATGTGAGCACAGAGGATGAAGAAGAATATAAAGAAAAGAATTCAAGTGGACCAAACAGGGTTTATTCCTGCTAGACAAGGTGCTCACAATGTCAGGCCAACATTCAATCTGATAACATCTGCTACTAAGACCAACAGACACAACACCATGTTACTCAGTCTAGACATCCAAGAAGCATTCGACCGGGCCAACTGGAGTTTTTTACACTTTGGCTTGAACACAACATTTATAGATTGGCTAAAAATCATTTACAATAACCTGAAGTCAAGAATGAAAGTCGATGGATGTTGCTCAGGGTGCGTTTGAATTGTCTTTTCAGGACGCTTCCTAACTGAGTGAAATGAGCCGGGAGCGTTTCAGTGGCGGCCATGATTAGAGCTGTTTGAATTCTCTAACAGCTCAGAAAAGGTGGATCAATGCTTCTTTTATAAGCTCCTCTCAGCACAGGAAACATTCGGCCATCTTTTAACAAAGAAGACGACATAATGCCGGCCCACAATGCCTTGCTGCCGCAACGTTTCCAGCGAGTCCGTTTCCATCCGACCGTTGAAGAAGTAAGGATGAGTGAAAAGGGACGCAGATGATGTTTTCTTCAACACGTTTCATTGACCTCAGAATGCTTTGTGCAGTCGTACATGGGTATGCCTCAAACATGATGGATATCTACATCCATGGAAGTGTTTGAACCTAAATGATGACGGCTGAAGCTCATAGACATCCAAAGGTGAGCTGATGCATGTGAATGAAGGCAGAGAGTTGATGATTCCACAGCCTTCATTTGTCAAGTGGTGTTCCTGTTCAGGAGAAATAAAGTGGAACAATTCATTATCTGCCTGCTTCACAAGATCCTTGTAAATAAAGTTCAATCATCCAAACAGGCACACATGTATCCTTAAACACAGGCTGATGTTTTCATCAACAATAAATCAAGTCTGCCTGAGCGTCACAAACAAAGTGAATCACTGAACTCATGAACTTCAACAGTGAGTCACTTGTGGACGCGCTGGGCAAAGAAAGAGGAAACAGGTGTGATTTGGAGAGCAAAGTGAACAATGAGCTCTCCTCCTCTTCTGAGAGGCCTGATAGGAGGGAGTGGATTCACCTGTGTCACCTGCAGCACAGCTGTTTCTGCTGCTCCTTCAGCTCAGGGATCGAGGCTAGACATGAAGAATCTGAACAGGAACAAGTCATCATTGGTCGTACTATCATACTTATTGTGGATTCATGTTGATGTTGGAGTGGACAGGAAGGTGAGCCAGAGCAACCGTTCTCAATGTGACAACCATTCACTGTTGTTACTCGTAGCCTGCTAGCCTCTTTTCCTTTTATTTCAATTCCAACCTCTTGGTAGGACCGGATTATTTCACCGCTAAGAAGGCACCGGGGAACGTTTCTTAGTAGTCCATTTTCACCACGGCAGAGCCACGCCATTAAAATCCACCGTCACATAAACGACACACGTACAAAAAGAAAGAAGTCCCATTGTGGACATCAAGCTAATCTTGGATCCTTCACTCTGTATTTCAGGTAGAGCTCCTCATAGCAACATGGACAGAGACTTGATTTCCTTCCTTAACATGGAGCTCTTGTTACTACTGATAAGAATGTAGTGATACTAATGACTTTCATTGATATCAAATAATAAGGTCACTCTCATGTTTAGTATTCTGGGCTGCATTGTTGTGCTAGCAGGAAATGATCTCAAAAGGCTTCTATGAGCTTCAGATAATCAGTGAGTACAGTCTGTTCTTCTTCTTTTCTCTCCTCCCTCACTTAAACAGGAAGGGGAGGAGCCAGCACGTCCACGTGAACATGACGTAGATACGACTCAGGCAGCGTCACAGACAACTCGCCTGTCACTCCTTGTAGACAGTCATGACTCCCAGATATGTTCAGAGCATATCCTGGATTTCTGCTGTGTCAAATGTGACCTAATCTTCCTTTAACAGTTCACATTATAGGGACATGATGTTGAATGATGACCATCTTCAACATGTCCTTTAAACATATTCCAGATGTTCTTGTGGGAATGTTCCCTGCTAGTTGGGCTCTTACTTCCTGTTGTTTGATTGAACCTCATTTTCACGCTTTCGTTCAGTAATAGAAGCAAAGAAAACAGATTTTATTTTCATGCTCCCTGCTCGAGCTGACGCATCACAACACCGCTGCTCGCTACCCGCTCTTTGTGGGGGAGGAGTCAGACGAGTGTGACAGTGACACTGACCGGACCATTGAATATCAGCTTGAAATAAAGCTGAGCTGTAGAAGGTCAAGCTGTGTGCCAGTCTTTTAGAAGTGCATGAATATTGTGATTGGAGGTGGAGTTGGTAGCAACAGGCTTCAAGTGGCAGCAGCTCAAATCTCACCTCGGGCACCAAGTGGGTTTGGGCCGGCTCTGGTAAGTCGTTATGTGACGGGCCTTTAAATGTGTTCCACTTTGCTTGTTCAAAGTAAACTGGATGAAAAGATATAAATTGCTAAAGGAACTAGCAATGCCTTTTCACATCTGCTAACCAAATCAGCCTCCGGTGATGCAAAATGAGGATTTTCTTGTGTCATTGGAGGCTCCTTTTAAGACAAAGAGATAAGAAGCTTTCCCGTCTCAGTGCAAAATGAGGCTGGATGCACAACCATTAAAAACTACTACAAAATACAACCATGTTTCTAATGATACAAGGCTTAATGCATATGGGTGAAGTATCCCTTTAAAAGATGACAACGGCCAGAGTCTAAAGAAAAAACACAAGCACCAGATCTGTCTCTGTGAGAAACACACACACACACACACACACACACACACACACACACACACACCTATAAGGAGCACAGTGATGTCACAGGAAGCAGAGATGTTTGAGTGACAGGAGAAGAGAGGACGTGTTGATGATGTGAAACATGTGTAGCATAACTTCTAATGCAGAGTAGCATCTCTAGTGCTTGTTTGGATTGTTTATAATGTGCCAACATGACATGCTCGACCTTTGAACTTTGAAAGATACATGGTTTGATTAGGATGTAAATTCAGAGACGTGCAGAAAATGACGTACAGAGAGAGAGAGACAGAAGCTCAGTGTGTCAGTCTCAGCTCAGGCAAATTTTTGGCCACAAACTGAACATCTAACTGGTCTCTCTCTTCTCTGTACAGCCAAAGGGCGCCTCAGATCTCCAATTGATTTTTCAAATCCTGTACTGCACAGAGAACACTTCAATCCTTATTGGATGTATGTGGGTATCATAACCTCTGCTCTCGTTGGATTTCTTTAACAGTTGAAATCTTTCATAAAGCCCTCTGTAAGCAGGTCAGTAAATATGATGAACAACTTGCCATTTTACAAAATAATATCAAAAAATGTTTGCGATCAAGAATGTTTCTTGTTTGTTAGAACAGTGTTTTTTATGAATAAAGCAAAACAAACAGTTTGAAAACAACTTGAAAACTGAACTGCCAAGTGGAGCCTCAGTTCGATTTCGTGTAAATGTTTTACCACAAACTGAACAACTGAATGGTTTCTCTCCTGTGTGAACCGCCAACTGTCCCCTCAGCTGTCCTTTTAGTGCAGATGTTTTACCACAAACTGAACAACTAAATGTTTCCGCTCCTGTGTGAAGTGCCATGTGGGACTTCGGATCATCATGTCATGCAAATCTTTTACTGAAACTGAACAACAAAATGGTTTTTCTCCTGTGTGAACTACCAAGTGGAGCCTCAGAGTTCCATTCCAGGGAAATCTTTTACCACAAACTGAACAACTAAATGGTTTCTCTTCTGTGTGAACTGCCAAGTGTCCTCTCAGCTGTCTTTTTAGCAAAGATGTTTTACCACAAACTGAACAACTAAATGGTGTCCCTCCTATGTGAACTGCCATGTAGGACTTTGAATCTTCATTTCATGCAAATCTTTTACTACACACTTGACAATTAAATGGTTTCTCTCCTGTGTGAACTGCCATGTTGGACTTCACATCTCCATTTTGTGCAAATATTTTACTACAAACTGGACAACTAAATGATTTCTCTCCTGTGTGAACTGCCAAGTGTCCCCTCAGCTGTCCTTTTAGCGCAGATGTTTTACCACAAACTGAACAACTACATGTTTTCGCTCCTGTGTGAAGTGCCATGTGGGACTTCGGATCTTCATGTCATGCAAATCTTTGACTACAAACTGAACAACTAAATGGTTTCTCTCCCGTGTGAACTACCAAGTGGAGCCTCAGAGTTCCATTCCACGGAAATCTTTCACCACAAACTGAACAACTAAATGGTTTCTCTCCTATGTGAACTGCCATGATGGACTTCACATCTCCATGTTGTGCAAATATTTCACGACAAACTTGACAATTAAATAGTTTCTCTCCTGTGTGAACCGCCAAGTGTCCCCTCAGCTGTACTTGTAGTGCAGATGTTTTACCACAAACTGAACAACTAAATGGTTTCTCTGCTGTGTGAACTGCCAAGTGTCCCCTCAGCTGTACTTGTAGTGCAGATGTTTTACCACAAACTGAACAACTAAATGGTTTCCCTCCTATGTGAACTGCCATGTAGGACTTTGAATCTTCATTTCATGCAAATCTTTTACTACACACTTTACAACAAAATGGTTTCTCTCCTGTGTGAACTGCCATGTTGGACTTCACATCTCCATTTTGTGCAAATATTTTACAACAAACTGGACAACTAAATGGTTTCTCTCCTGTATGACCCGCCAAGTGTCCTCTCAGCTGTCCTTTTAGCGCATATGTTTTACCACAAACTGAACAACTAAATGTTTTCGCTCCTGTGTGAAGTGCCATGTGGGACTTCGGATCTTCATGTCATACAAATCTTTTACTACAAACTGAACAACTAAATGGTTTCTCTCCTGTATGAACTACCAAGTGGAGCCTCAGAGTTCCATTCCAGGGAAATCATTTCCCACAAACAAAACAACTAAATGGTTTCTCTCACGTGTGAACTGCCAAGTGTCCTCGCAGCTGTCCTTTTAGTGCAGATGTTTTACCACAAACTGAACAACTAAATGGTTTCCCTCCTATGTGAACTGCCATGTAGGACATTGAATCTTCATTTCATGCAAATGTTTTACGACACACTTGACAACTATATGGTTTCTCTCCTGTGTGAACTACCATGTTGGACTTAAGATCTCCTTTTTGTGTAAATGTTTTACTACTAACTGAACACCAACATGGTTTCTCTCCTGTGTGAACTTCCAAGTGTCCTCTCGGCTGTCCTTTTAGCGCAGATATTTTACCACAAACTGAACAACTAAATGTTTTCGCTCCTGTGTGAACTGCCATGTGGGACTTCGGCTCTTCATGTCATGCAAATCTTTTACTACAAACTGAACAACAAAATGGTTTTTCTCCCGTGTGAACTACCAAGTGGAGCCTCAGAGTTCCATTCCAGGGAAATCTTTTACCACAAACTGAACAACAACATGGTTTTTCTCCCATGTGAACTGCCAAGTGGAGCCTCAGCAGGGCCGCCCCATGCCAAGTGGGGGCCCTAAGCAGGATTTTATTTTGGGGCCCCCCCTTCCAATAACATAATAATAATAATAAATTACAATTACTAACGATTCAAATGAAGAGTCTCTATCCACAGTGGAACAAGAACTTTATAGATTTGTTTTTGGTTTTAATGGTAAACTACACACTGAAATTATTTTGAATACTAACCTCACAAAATTGAATTGCAATCAATGCAAATATGATTACAACTAATAATAATATGATTGAATTTGATGATATTTCTACATTCAAATATTGTATGTACTTATTTTCACATGTTGTACTTAGATTCTACATTTCTACACTATTATACTTCTATTAAAAACATAGATTGATAGGCTATAAACCTGAGCCAACATATGACCACCAACTGGTCAATTAAAAACTCCTTTTTTTTCAATAAAGCTGAATATATTCAGTTAACAAGACATTTACGAAATGGTCATCAGGGCCGCTTGAAAATGTAATCTCCAGTCCACATCTAGACACAATTATCATCTCTTCTGTCTCATGATTAGCACGAGCAGACATGCCAGCAGTTTATGTTTATATGCGACTAAGTTTTTTTCTTTTTTATTTCAACAACATACCCACCTTCAAGTGAAGCACAAGCCTCTTCTTGTTTGGACTTTTTCTTTCTTTTGCTAGCTCCCGAATCGTATTGACATTTGGAAGCCATCTCTCTCTCTCTCTCTACTCTCTGCCTGCAAGAAACTGCCTGCCGGCCCATCTGACCGCTGATTGGTCAGATGGGCTTTCAATCATTGCATCTCTTTTTTGCTCTCTCTCTTTTGCCTCGGGCTGACTTGGTGGCGGTGCTCTACGCGCGCCTCTCAGCAAAATTCACGTACACCCTTTGCGCATTTGCAGAGAATGATCATACTTTATTGATCCTGAGGGAAATTCAAGGGGCCCTACGCACAGCGCGTGTTCTGCGTTTAGGAAGGGGCGGGCCTGAGCCTCAGAGTTCCATTACATACAAATCTTTTACCACAAACTGAACAACAAAAAGGTTTCTCTCCTGTGGGAACCGCCATAGGGACTTCTGATCTCCATTCTGTGCAAATCTTTTACCGCAAACTGAACAACTACATGGTTTCTCTCCCATGTGAACTGCCATGTGGGACTTCAGATCTCCATTTTGTGCAAATGTTATACCACAAATTAAACAATTGAAGGGTTTCTCTCGTGTGGGTCCTCATGTGTACCACAACAGCTGCTTGAGAAGAACAACTTATTTTACACACTGAACAGCTGTGAAAAGTGTAAAACAGTAGTAAACAGGCAAGTGAAAAGTTTGTGGCTGTAAATGACTGTCTGGATGAAAGTCTCTGTCTGGTTCTGCTCCTCCACAGTCCTCTCCATCAGCTTCTGTTTTTACATGCTGTGTGTCTCTGCTCTCTTCAGTTTGGTTTTCATGAAGCTGTGAGGACTGAGGTTTCTCTTCTTCTTCTTCTTCCGTCTTCAGAGGGAGAAGTTTGAATGTTTAACATGCTGATATCAAACTCCTCCAGTCGATGGCTCAGTTCCTGAGAACTGAGAGCACTACTTTACAGAGGGTGTGCAGGAGATGTCTCAGTGGGCGGAGTCACTGTCAGGAAGCAGTATCTGGCTTTTCTGTAATGAGGAGACCTCGGAGTTCAACGATCCATCACTCCACATCGATTCCTTGATTGGTTCAAGAAAGATTCAATCAAATCTTTTTCTTTTTTTTAAAGAATTAAACTTTTTATAAAGGGTACAGTAGAGAGAGAGAGAGAGAGAATGCTTTGAAAATATTTTGAAATATTATTATAAAAATAGTGTCCTTACCCGACACCCTGAGGTGATTTCTGCCACCGTTTTTTTGGATCCTTTTATTACCTCTCATGCAGAAGCCATTGCATTTGAAGGTAATGCTGTTGGATTTTAGATTAAAGACACACAGAGAAAAAAAAGAAAGCGCCTGGACTTTGGAGCGAGCTGAGGAGCATGTTCATTCCACATCCTTGGAGCTGTGACGTTTCCTCTCTGCAGCTTTAATGCAGGATGACTTCATGAATGTAATCCAGGCTTCATCACATCTTCTCTGATCTTCAGCTGCTGCTGATCCAACACAGACCATGTACTTCATGTGTCAGGAAATGAACTCTAGATTCTCCTCAGAGGTTACAGAGACAGTCCTGATGGTTATAGACTGAAATCATTGAAGGAACATAAATCAAAGTCATGGCTTCAACAGCTGCTGTCATACAGGAAAGAATGAGAACAAACAATAAAACATGCAAAATATCGTCTTCCTGACTGAACTTTCTCTACAAACAAATTCCTCCTCCTTTTCTGTATTGATCACTTTCTGCATGTGTTGTGTTCATCTCTTTATTAGAGTCCTATATACACAAGTCTTAGCACAGATTAGGTCGACAGTCAGGACAATCACTGACACACAAAAGATGGTTTGAATGAAATAACATCAGATCACACTTTACAGATCCAGCTTTATCCGACAGCTTCACACAGTAAAAGACCTCACTGTTAAATCACACATTAAAAACAAACATGTTAAAGCCTCGTGCAGTTTAGAAGAAGAGTGTGGAGCGTGACGGTGGAGTTGTTGTGGAGGGTTTTTGGATCCTCTGGGAGTCCTCCTGATCAGGCTTTAAAAAAACTGCTTCAGTCATTTGAAAAACGTTTTCAGATCATACTGTCGATAAATAAAGGGAAATAAAACAACAACACATGAACAAAGTCATCTGTTCATTAAAAGATCAATAATTTACATTTTTTTATTGCTTGATCTTGAACTCCAAATATGTGAAATATCCAGAGAAACCCTCTTAATGTCATTCCACCTTTTCAACAGCAGATGGCAGCATTGCACTGTTGCTAAAGGGAGGTGGAGGGAACAACCCGTATTGTTGTTTGTGCACCAGCAGATGGCGCTATTCCCCATTTATATCTCACTTCTCCTCTTCATCTGCCTCAGGTCACTTCCTGGTTTCTCCTTCCCCTCTGATTGGTCCGTTTTTTTGACCAAATGTCTTAAATGTGCGTACGCCTGGGTCAGAGTTTGCTGAACAGTTGAACATAAAGTTTGCGTGGGAAATGTAAAGAGTCCACCAGTTTCAGGTTCTGTTTTGTGTGTATGAAACAATTCTAAATGAGAGCCAGGTTAGGTTTACAGACTCCCTCTCTGGAACAGGAGTCACTCCTCTTCCTCGGCTTTAAAAAGAAAATGAACATTAATTATGAATATAAATAAATAATATGATTAAAGTGAGTTAATAAAGTGTGCTCATTTAAAGAGTGCACTCGCTCCTCTTCACCTTCACACTGAACTTTGAACTCTCCCATGTGTGTTTAGCTCTGTTTCCTCCTTTATGAGCCTTTGACTTGAATGTGAAGAAATAAAGCAGAAGTGAAGTTCATACATGCTGACCCGAGGCCCATGGTGATAGACAGACAATAAATAAGAAGCCTTCCTAACATTTACATGAAAGCCTTCAGCGGGTCCTATTTCTTCACACTGGTCACATGATTCAGTGTGTAAAGTTTCCTCTTGTTATCAGATCAAGTCAGAGGACAGAAGTGAAGCTGCTTTGTGTCCTTCAGTGTTGGACAGTCAGAAGACACACTTTGACACGTTTCATCTTTGATTCAAACGTTTGTAGAGAAATGAAGAAGCTGTGAGTGAAGATCATCACCATCAGTGTACAGCGTCAACAGACATGAACGCTGATGAAGTCAACAACAGGAAACAGAGTCCAGTTTACACCTGGATCAAAGTGAAGCAGTCTGAATCAACAGTCCTCAAACAGAGGACACTTTGATTTCTCTTCAAGCTTTAATCTGGGAGTGCAGGGATCAGAGGTGTGGCTGCTTCATCAATCCTCATGTTGTCATGTTCACTTGGAGCTCAGTCAGTGACAGAAATGTGTGGGACTAAAGAAGAAGAAAAGGTGTCAGTAAGGGACAGCTCAGTTCATCAGCAGCTCAAACACTGAACATGAGAAGCTTGATGAAGGTTTACACTTCATAACATCCCTGTTGTTTCAGGCTGCTGTCTTAGTTTGAGCTCACTGTGACTCTGGACTTCACAAGCTAAATACTATTCAGCCCCTCCGGGATTTCACGGACTTTTTGGGGGATTGTTGAGGCCTAAAATGCCAGATTTCGTGACAGGATTTCCAAAAAAGATGGTAAAGAATGTTTTTAGCTGTTTTTTGATACTAAATTGCAGCAGGAAACAAAAATTGCAAAATAGTTGTGATCTTTTTTTCATGTTGTAATAACTCCGAAAGTGTAAGAGAAACAAGTTATATGCTGGTCCACTAGGTGGCAGCAATTCAATGTTGTTACGGTTGGGGGTCCTCTGGCCCGTGTGAAGAAGTTGATGTTAATGTTGTGCCTGGCACGCACGGTAAAGTTACTGCACACCGTTTCACCAGGAAAGAAATAAAGTCCTTCTATGTGCAAGGAGAAGTCTCCCGTGAGTTTCTACACATGACAACTTTCTTACACACACTTTGATATTTTAACCTGAGCAGAGCGATTTACTGTGTGAAGCATATTCATCTGCCTCACTCACAAACACACACACACACACACACACACACACACACACTCTCACACACACACACACACACACACACACACACACACACACACACACACCTTTATTCATAAAGTGTGTGTATCTTTAAATGATGTTTGGGGTTACTGCATGTTTATTATTTGAGATGGAGCATCGACGATCTGAGGACAAGATACGATCTGTAAAGATATAAAATACAGGGAATGTCAGTCACGTGTGTGTGTGTGTGTGTGTGTGTGTGTGTGTGTCACTGAGAGAGGCAGATGAATTAATTTCACTAAGTAAATAGCTGGCCGCCCCGAGCTCTTTCCTCCTTTCTGAAAGGCGTTGTCTCTGTTTCAGATCCTCCTCTCCACCTTGTGTTAGCCCCCCCCCCCCTCCCCCCCTCCATTAGCTGTGTCTCGTTGCTCCATGTGTCTCCTCCCTCATGTCTCCAGCAGTGTTTCTGTGTTCTCTCGTCCTAGTGTTCCTTGTCTCTGACCTTGTGTTTGACCCCTGCCTGTTCTTGGTCACAGATCTTTGCCTGCTCCTCTGGATGTGTTTGCTCACCCGTGTACCCAACCGGATTGTAATAAAGGACTGATTATTGAACTTCCCTCTGGGTCTGCACTGTAAAAAAGGACCGTGACATTTACATAAAAACTATGTAAAATCCCTACAGAAAAATATTGTAAACCCAAAAACATATATTTTTTGTTTAAATCACAGTGAACTTTTGTAAACTATTAAACAGAATGTTTTTGTTATAATTACAACAACAATATGTGATTATAATCAAATTTATTTGTTAAAACTACAAATATTGGTAACAAAAACAGAGAAATACTGTAATACTCATAACAAAACAGTTTTGTTAATTTGAGGTGCAAATACTGTAAAAACTATAGTTTTAGTCAGTTGTTTTTAAAAATACAAAAATTATATGTAAATTACTTTACGAGTTTATGCTGTAGGCATACTTTTAACATGATTGATGAAACGATGCAAATTGAGGTAGGCCTATAAGGTTTTCACAAAGAAATTCATTGTGAACCTGAGAGGTTGCCTATCTATTTATATAAAATATAGAATTATAATAACATTGTTTTTATAATTTAGGTTATTTGTAGCATATTGAGTGTGTATGAGAAATTTAAGTTATTGATAGGCTATATTTAAAGTAACATTTCTGTTTAGTCCTAATACGTGCATGCTTTATGTTTCTTTTAGTCTTTAAAATTCAATGTTTTAATGTGCCTCCTCTAACCACAGACGTGAACTAGTACTCTCTCATTGTGCACTGAGTCCGCCTAACTTTGATTTGAATTTTAAACGTAAAAGTGCGCCGCTGAAGCTCCTCTCTGATTGGATAATGACGTGATCGCGGAAGGAGCGGGAGAAGCTCCTCGTTCACGGCTGCAGCCGACGTCACTAACGAGCGAGCCGGAGCAGCGCGGTCGGGTCTGCGGAGCGGAGAACACGGAGCAGCGCGGAAATCTTCGGACGTTTTTAAAAGTTTTTAGGAGAAATCTGCAATTTCAAGACGTGTTTTGGTTGAAGTTTGTGGCTGTTCCATCGGGAATCTGAACGTTTGCACGGTAAGCTTCACATTTAGGCTACTTTTTCTAAACGAAAATGTTTGCTGAAAGTACACGGGTGTAAGCTAGCAGTAGATCAGTGCATGATGAAATAGTTCAGCCGAAAAGCTCAGAAATCACTTAAAATCCTAAAAATGATCACCTGCGTCTTTTGTAGAAAGGAATTGGCTACATTAAGAGGATATGTACTACATTGCAGAGTGCATAGAAATGAGCCTCGTTGTCTTTTTAAATGTGTTGGCGCCAACTGTGGTAAAACATTTACCACTTACGCAGCATTCAAGGGCCATTTTTATCGTGTGCACAATGCACCTGCATTGCAAGCTGCTCCTAAAGCTGTTGTTGCAGATTTAAAATGCGCGATTTCTGTATGTGTCCGCCATTTTCACACGGTAAAAGAGCTAGTGTCTCACTTAAATGATCATATTGGAGAGGGCAGGTCCGTGTCATGCCCGGTAAGTGGCTGTAAGTACGTTTTTACAAAAAAGTCATCATTTACTTCTCACATGTGTAGGAAGCATAATGCATGCTCCCCCGATGGTATTGATGTCATGTACAGGGAAGCTCTCCCTCAGCCCCCAAATGTCATTGCCAGTACAGATGAATCTGAAAACACACATGAAGCCATGCCAACAGCTAGTGCAGCCAGTGATATGCCAGAGAATGAAAGTCACTCTTATCTCAGAAACATGTGTCTCTTTTACCTTAAACTGCAAGGACAGCTGCTTATTCCTGCCTCTACTATACAGACTATTGTTGAGGAAATGCAAAATGTGCACGAGTTAGGCCAAGCCTACACAATAAATAAAGTAAGTTCTTTATTAAAAAATGATATGGGCCTGGCAGATGAAGCAGTCACTAAAATCTGTGACTGCATTAAAGAGTCAGATTTGTTCTCTGCCTGTCATCAGGGACAATTAAGAACAACATACACCAGAAATCAGACATTCGCAAAAATGTTTAAATACACGGAACCGCAAGAAGTGGCATTGGGAATGGATGAAAACATGACACAAAAATGTGCTTACTACATACCAGTGGCAGAAACTCTGAAGAGCTTTTTACAGTCAGATCTATGGAGGAATACACAGTCACAACAGTTTGGAGATCCTGATGTAGAGGTTTTTACAGATTTATATGATGGACAAAATTTCAAATGTCACCAGTTCTTTAATGAAAACCCCGAAAGCCTAAAACTGATTTTATACCAAGATTCATTTGAAGTTGTGAATCCCTTGTGTTCTGCTAAAAAGACGCACAAAGTTCTTGCAGTCTATCTTTCATTAGCAAATTTACCCATTCATTTGCGTTCAAATACTGATAATATGTTTTTAGTCTTGTTGTGTACTGAGAAGGACTTTAAGCATTTAATGTATATCCAAAAAACAAAAACTCAAAGCGTCATCTCAACGTGAACCCTCGTGTCCTCACCCTGATACACGATCTCTCTGATTATGAGTGGCGTCAAACCTAAATATGGACTTTTTCTGTGGACTCTGCTTGTTTGAGAAGAGGTACTTTTAGTTTTCACTTTGTTAAATCTACAATGTGTATTATCATAATTAAGGCACAATATACACTTTTTGTTTTAAAGTCTTAAAGGTGCACATGTAACTTGTTCTGGTAAAGAAGGGGTGGGGAATCCTGGTCCTCAAGGGCCACTATCCAGCAAGTTCTGCAGAAGCCTGATAATGATCCTGATCATTTGAATCAGGTGTGTTGGAAGAGGGACACATCTAAAACATGCTGGATAGGGGCCCTCGAGGACCAGGATTCCCCACCCCTGTGGTAGAGGGTCAGCCACCTGCTTGTTTCATGAAGATGTTCTTGCTTTGCAAGAATGTACCACAGTATGGTATAAAACGTATCCGTCTTGCATTTATTCAATTAGAACTGTTTTTATTGCAGAAAATACGTTAACAAACGTGCATTCTTAGTGTGAGGGGGCTGGCCGCTCCACAGATCTGACCTGTAACCTGGCCTGTTGGCATCACCTCATTATCTCCATGGAGATAAGTAAGTTTTATGCCATACTGTGGAACGTTCCAGACAAAGCAATAACATTTATATGTAACTTGTCTACATATAGATGTTGTTGCTTTGGAACAAAGGGCAGACCCACCAGCTGAAAATTGACATGGTGTACCTTAAGATAATATCTAAGCATGTAAACAAAATTGATTGAATTGGGTTGTTGTTGTGTACCTGGCACTTAAGTTTTGTTAAAGTGACAGAAAAATGTCCAGATTTAAAGAGACTAATCTTCTGGAATATTTCAACTTGGATTCAGTTATAGTTAATAGAACCATTACATGTAGCTTCTTTGCATGTTGTATATGTTGAAAAAAATCCATCCAATTGTTAAATAAATTTACCAAAAGTGATATTTTCTCCTCGTCTTTTCTCAAGGTGTATTTTTGCATGATTTTGTGTATGTGTAGTAGTAGTCATTTTGCAGGTTTATAAGTAAATTTTACATTATAACTTGATCATTAAAACATAAAAATACAGCAAATTATATGTAGATTTTATGTATAATATACAGAACAGCTCCATTTAAAATACAAAGTTTTACTGTTCTTCTACCAGTTTGAATTAGTTTTTTATTTGGTATTTCCCTGTTAATATTATCATTTATTGATGCACAATAAACCATTATTGCATGTAAAATATACAGGAAATGGTTTATTTATATACAACACCTTCATGCAAAATTAACAGGGTTTTTTGTAGACTTAACAGTTTTTTAATGGTAATTCAGCTGTGATTTCCATCCATCCATCCATCCATTTTCTACCGCTTATCCGGGGCCGGGTCGCGGGGGCAGCAGTCTAAGCAGAGACACCCAGACTTCCCTCACCCCAGACACCTCCTCCAGCTCTTCCGGTGGGACCCCAAGGCGTTCCCAGGCCAGCCGAGAGACATAGTCTCTCCAGCGTGTCCTGGGTCTACCCCGAGGCCTCCTCCCGGAGGGACATGCCCGGAATACCTCCCTAGGGAGGCGTCCAGGGGGCATCCGGACCAGATGCCCGAACCACCTCAACTGACTGAACCACCTCAACCCTGGTGACCGAGCTCCTCACCCTATCTCTAAGGGTGCGCCCAGCCACCCTACGGAGGAAGCCCATTTCGGCCACTTGTATCCGAGATCTCGTTCTTTCGGTCATGACCCAAAGCTCATGACCATAGGTGAGGGTAGGAACGAAGATCGACCGGTAAATCGAGAGCTTCGCCTTTCGGCTTAGCTCCTTCTTCACCACGACGGACCGATACAGCGACCGCATGACTGCAGACGCCGCACCGATCCGTCTGTCGATCTCACACTCCATCTTCCCCCCACTCGTGAACAAGACCCCGAGATACTTAAACTCCTCCACCTGGGGCAAGGACTCCCCACCGACCCGAAGGGGGCAAACCACCTTTTTCCGAGAACCATGGCCTCAGATTTAGAGGTGCTGATCCTCATCCCAGCCGCCTCACACTCGGTAGCGAACCGCCCCAGTGCGCACTGAAGGTCCGGGTTCGATGGAGCCAACAAGACCACATCATCCGCAAAAAGCAGAGACGAGATCCTGTGGTCCCCGAACCGGACCCCCTCCGGCCCCTGACCGCGCCTAGAAATTCTGTCCATAAAAGTAATGAACAGAACCGGTGACAAAGGGCAGCCCTGCCGGAGGCCAACGCGCACCGGGAACAGGTCCGACTTAATACCGGCAATGCGAACCATACTCCTGCTCCGGTCGTACAAGGACCGGACCGCCCTTAGCAAAGGGCCCCGAACCCCATACTCACGGAGCACCCCCCAGAGGGCGCCGCGAGGGACACGGTCGAATGCCTTCTCCAAATCCACAAAGCACATGTGGACTGGTTGGGCAAACTCCCATGAACCCTCGAGCACCCGCCGGAGAGTGTAGAGCTGGTCCAGTGTTCCTCGGCCAGGACGAAAACCGCATTGTTCCTCTTGAATCTGAGGTTCGACTAACAGCCGGAACCTCCTCTCCAGAACCCTGGAATAGACTTTCCCAGGGAGGCTGAGGAGTGTGATTCCCCGGTAGTTGGAACACACCCTCCGGTCCCCCTTCTTGAAAAGAGGGACCACCACCCCGGTCTGCCAGTCCAGAGGCACTGTCCCCGACCTCCACGCGATATTACAGAGGCGTGTCAACCATGACAGCCCCTGCAAATCCAGAGACTTCAGATACTCAGGGCGAATCTCATCCACCCCTGGTGCCTTGCCACCAAGGAGCTTGCCAACTACCTCGGTGACTTCGGCTTGGGTGATGGACGAATCCACCTCTGAGCACTCAGCCTCTGCTTCCTCAGTGGAAGACGTAAAGGTGGGATTGAGGAGATCCTCGAAGTATTCCTTCCACCGTATAACAATCCCCTTAATATTTTTAAGGTCACCGTTACATAATTAAATCAAAACCTACTGTAACTCAAAAGTGTCACTGGGTTAGGACCTTACTTTCCCCAAAATAAATCAAAAGAGCACTGGAGGAAATTAAATACAGGCTTTACTCCGTTTTTAACAAAAAACAAACCAAACGTCGTTGCCACAGAAAAGCAAATAATGTCCTCCTTTAACAGTCAAGGAAAAAAATGTTCAAGTCCACTGAAAAAGGATCCGGAAGGGGAAAAAAGTATATTCCACAAAAAAAAAAGGAAACAAAAAAAACCATTCGTTTGGCACTCACCGGTCTGGCGGCCTACTTCCTTTCAGAGATTGTCCAGGGTTGAATCAGGTCTCTTTTTGTGACGTCCGGTCCTCCCAACTCCAACAAAAAAACCCTGTCCAGGAGGAAACACCGCGACTTCCAAAAACCCCTATTCCCTCATCTTCATCCAGTAAAAAAAACCATCTCTCTTCAGCCACACCGTTCCTCTGCTCACTCCTCACCAAAACAAACAAAATCCTCCTCAAACATTTCCCCCTCTCCCTTTGTTCACCTCTGCTCCGCCCCTTTCACACACCTGTGTATCCTTAGCTAATGAGGTCCTCACTCCAGGCACACAGGCAGGGAGATCACACACACACCTACACACAGCCCCACACACACAGGGACCTCCCTCACAGTAGTGGCCATGTCACAGACCCCCCCCCCCCTGCCAGCGGCACCAGGGGAGAAGCCCCAAAGAAGGGTTTAACATTGACAACATTAATAGTGTCCTGTCTGCACTTGTCGGCCGGCCAGTGAATCCTATAATTTACTGGCCCTAGCCTTTTCACTACCTGAGCGGGGCCTGACCATCGGGGGGCTAGCTTTGATGAAAAGTGCACCGAAGCATTGGACAGGGGGTGAGCCCTGACCCAGACCAGGTCTCCCTCCGAATACTGTGTATCTCTCCTTTGGGCATTGTAATACCTGGCTTGTCTGCTTTGGGCCTCCCCTAATCTTTTCCTCACCTCTTCCTTCATCTTATGCTGTCTTTCCAGAAACGGGTACTGGGAGTGTGCTGGGTTAGGGGCTTGGATTAACCTCTCCAGGGGTCCTTTAAGTGTCCTTCCCATCACAAGTTCAGAGGGGGTGTGTCCTGTGGATTCGTGCTTGGCATTGTTGATGGCAAATCTAAATTCTGGCAACCACTTGTCCCAGTCTCTGTGGTTGTCTTCGACATATGAAGCCATCATGGTCTTTAAAGTCCTGTTAACCCTTTCAGTAAGATTGGTTTGAGGATGGTAGCTGGTTGTCAGTCTTTGAACTACTCCCCATTTCTTACAGATATCAGAGAGTAACTGGCTGGTGAATTGTGGCCCTCGATCAGACACCATGTACTTTGGCACCCCCCACCTGGTGAAAATCTCATCTTTTAAAATCTGGCAGATTTTGGGGGTCTTACTGTCCTTCAAAGGAAATACCTCCACCCATTTGGTGAAGTAGTCCACAATCACCAGTAAATAGGCATGGCCCTTTTTGCTCCTCGGAAAAGGTCCCATGAGGTCCAATCCAATCATTACTCCAGCATCCTCCACCACTGTAGACTGGAGGTACCCTGCTGGCTTTGTGTTCCCAGGCTTGTATCGCTGGCAAGTACTACACAGCTTAACATGCTGCCACACATCTTTTCTAACAGATGGCCACCATGCCACCTCCAACACTTTCAAAAGGGTCTTCAGTCGTCCTAGATGAGCCCCGATGGGGCTGTCATGGAAATACTGAAGGAAATCATTGACCAGCGTTTTTGGCACAACCAACTGATACTTTTTCCCATCAGCCTGTGTGGGAATCGTTCTGTATAGAACACCCTGCTGAATCTCCCATCCTATCCTGTCAGCCTGCTTCGGACGTGGTACACTGTGGTTTTTTAGAGCTTGCACCCAGTCGTCAAGCTCTTGGGCCTGACCAATTTCAGCCAGTGTAATAGGGAGCTCAGTGGCAGATTTTGTTGCCATGCATGCCATCATTACCATCTTTCCTGTTGGTTGGGCCGCTCTGGAGAGGGCATCCGGCACCAAATTCATGCACCCCTTCCGGTAACAGACCCGGAACTGAAATCTTTGAAGCCTCAGGGTCCATCGTGTTAACCTTGAGGTGGTCTTGGGAGTGTTGAAAGCCCAGGTCAAAGCCGCATGATCAGTATACACCACAAATGGCACACCTTCCAAATAGTGATCCCATTTCTCTACCGCCCACACCACGGCCAAACACTCCTTCTCCGAAGTGGAGTAATTGTACTCTGCACCTCTAAGACCTCGGGACGCGTAAGCAATCACTTTCTCTCCTTCTGGAGTGGACTGACTCAACACCGCCCCTAAACCCACTGCACTAGCATCTGTTAGGACCTGGAAAGGTAGAGAAAGGTTTGGTTGAGCTAATATGGGGGGACTCTCCAGGGCTGCTTTAAGCTTTTCCATGGCCAACTGACATTCTGTAGTCCATTCCCAGTGTTGCCCTTTACGCTGTAAGCGGTTCAGAGGGGCTGCCAAGTCTGCAAAGTGGGGTATGAACTTATGATACCAGCCTACCAATCCTAGAAATCTTTTCAATGATGGAATGTTGGTAGGAACTGGGTAGTCTGTTACTGCGGCCGTTTTGGCCGGATCGATCTCCACTCCTTCTTTTGAGACCACGTGTCCCAGAAACTTGAGTTGAGATTTGAAGAAGTGGCATTTCTTCAGGTTTAAGGTGAGGTTAGCTTGATGTAATTTGCTAAAAACAGCGTCCAGGTCTTTGAGATGTTGCTGTTGGCTGGGTGAATATACGATGATGTCATCAATGTACACGAAACAGATTACTCCCCGAAGGTCCCCCAGAACCCTCTCCATCAGCCTCTGGAAGGTCGCTCCTGCATTCTTAAGGCCGAAGGGCATCACTTTGAACCGAAACAGCCCAAAAGGAGTGATGACGGCTGTCTTGTCTCTGCTGTCTTCTTCCATGTCCACCTGCCAATACCCAGACTTGAGGTCCAAGGTGCTGAAACACTCCGCTCCATGCAGAGACTCCAGAATATCATGGATCAGAGGCATGGGATAAGCATCCTGAGGAGTTTTGGAGTTTAGACCCCGGAAGTCCACACAGAACCTTGGAGACCCGTCAGCTTTAGCCGTTAGTACAACTGGAGCGCCCCAGGAAGAGTGACATGGTTCAATTATGTTGTCCTTTAACATCCTCTCCACATGCTCCCTAATAATCTCCTTTTTCTGTGGGGACCCTCGGTAAGCTCTGGACCGCACCGGAACATTATCGATTGTGGGGATAGAGTGTTTAATGACTGTGGTGCGCCCCATCTGGTCTGAACAGACAGAGGTCCACTTCTGGACCAGAGGTTTCACCTCCTCAGGCAGACTTTCCATCAAGTCACAAAGCGTAGAGAGTTGCTTGGGGGGAGCTACAGCTTTAGAGAGGGAAGGCATAGCAACATACAGATTAACGCTGGAAGGCCTTGCAGTCCAGGTCTGCTGGCCTAACACCCGATTAAGGAACGGAAAGTATGTCCATTTTCCTTGGACCTTCAATCCATACTTGTGTTCCCTCACATTAATTTGAACCCCAGTTCTCCGCATGAAGTTCAAACCAAGGATCAATGGAAAGGCTAAATGGCGGTCGTCCATGATGTAAGTCTCCACCGTCCAGACAGAATTGTGCCAAACGTATGACAGCTTTATCGATCCTAGAGCTACATGGGCTTTTCCATCAGCTAAAACGAAGGGTGGTGAATTCCCTATGTCCATTTTTTCTCCTGGTCGGGCAAAGGTCTGCCATAGACTATGCTGTATTAAGGTGTAGGTGCTACCCGAGTCCACCACAGCCTCACCGGAGTATCCACGAATTTCTATGGGCACCACCAAAAGGTGGGGGGGTTCTACCTCAGCTATGGCCATGTGAATTGAGGGGTGAGATGAAATTGGGTCTTGACCCTCTCTAAGTCTCTGGTTACTCTTTCTAGTTTTTGTTTTTTCTGGGGCTTTCTGGTTGTTCACTTTCGCCCAATATTCTTTTCTGGCTGCCCAGTCTCTTTCTACCATGGACCCAACTCTGACCAATTGCTCCACCGTGTGACAGGTACCCCGCAAACTGCTAACCAACGAGGGGTTACAGTTATTCATGATCCTTCTGACCATCTCAGCCTCTGCCATGTCTGGTTTCCACTTCAGGCATAGTGCCCTATAATCATAAGCAAAGTCCCTCAAACATTGGTCGGGAGCTTGGACCACACACCTTAATTTCTCCTCCACTTCAGTCAGATAGTCGGTTGGTAGAAAGGCAGTCTGAAAAGCTATCTTAAAGTCTCTCCAGTTTTTCACTCTGGCCCTCTCTGCCATCCACCAACTCCTAGCTGGACCAGTAAGTACTGCGGTCATCGAAGCCACTAGCTCTGCATCAGAAAGAGGCCTCAGTGACAAAAAGTTTTCACACTGCTCAACAAAGTTGAAAACATCTGTTGCATCCCTATCCTCACCAAAGGTTGGAATAACAATCTGGACAGGAGGCTTTCCATAGGCTGAGTGGTGCCCAGAGGAAGCCCCCAGGGGAATCTCACTTACATCGAGTGACCATCTTGGAACTGCATGCCGGGCTTGGGGAGTACTGGTAGTCTTAAGCTTACTCAGCTCCCTCCTCCATTTTTCATCCCTCCTTTGCATGCAGTCAACAACTGCCTTTTCCAGCTGCCCGATGGTTCGATTCATGGTTTCCTCCAAGGCTTCAAACCTTTGGTCCACATATCCTCTGAGGCTCTCCTCTCTACTGATGACGCTTTCACTGAATGCTTTGCAGTCGTCCTCTAACTCTCCAACCTTGTTTTGTAGGATTCGCATGGTGTTGGTAATTTCCTCAGTATCCAAGGCAGTCACTGTGAGGTCCATACTCCCATCCTCCTCATCTTCTTTATCTTCTCGTCCTTCTTCCGCCAAGTACATATCACTTAGCAGGGAAGAGATTTCTGCGACTGGCTCTCTAAAAGTGACAAAAGGACCCGGCAGCAAGGAGGGAGGGGACCTTTCCTGTCTAGACTGAACCTGAACCAACTCCTCTGATCTGTCCTCTAACTCCACCTCTTCAACGCCAGCCATCCCAATGTCTTCTATTCTCAACCCCAAATAAAATCTAATATCAAACACAAATGTCTGTCCCTAACTCAGTTACAGTAGGCCCCCCATACTGGCCACCATCTATAACAATCCCCTTAATATTTTTAAGGTCACCGTTACATAATTAAATCAAAACCTACTGTAACTCAAAAGTGTCACTGGGTTAGGACCTTACTTTCCCCAAAATAAATCAAAAGAGCACTGGAGGAAATTAAATACAGGCTTTACTCCGTTTTTAACAAAAAACAAACCAAACGTCGTTGCCACAGAAAAGCAAATAATGTCCTCCTTTAACAGTCAAGGAAAAAAATGTTCAAGTCCACTGAAAAAGGATCCGGAAGGGGAAAAAAGTATATTCCACAAAAAAAAAAGGAAACAAAAAAAACCATTCGTTTGGCACTCACCGGTCTGGCGGCCTACTTCCTTTCAGAGATTGTCCAGGGTTGAATCAGGTCTCTTTTTGTGACGTCCGGTCCTCCCAACTCCAACAAAAAAACCCTGTCCAGGAGGAAACACCGCGACTTCCAAAAACCCCTATTCCCTCATCTTCATCCAGTAAAAAAAACCATCTCTCTTCAGCCACACCGTTCCTCTGCTCACTCCTCACCAAAACAAACAAAATCCTCCTCAAACATTTCCCCCTCTCCCTTTGTTCACCTCTGCTCCGCCCCTTTCACACACCTGTGTATCCTTAGCTAATGAGGTCCTCACTCCAGGCACACAGGCAGGGAGATCACACACACACCTACACACAGCCCCACACACACAGGGACCTCCCTCACAGTAGTGGCCATGTCACAACCGTCCGACTACATCCCCAGTTGAGGTCAGCAGCTCCCCACCTCCACTGTAAACAGTGTTGGTGAAGCACTGCTTCCCCCTCCTGAGGCGACGGATGGTTTGCCAGAATTTCCTCGAGGCCGACCGGAAGTCCTCCTCCATGGCCTCCCCGAACTCCTCCCAGGCCCGAGTTTTTGCCTCCACGACCGCCCGGGCTGCAGAACGCCTGGCCTGCCGGTACCCGTCAGCTGCCTCAGGAGTCCTATGCGCTAGCAACGCCCGATAGGACTCCTTCTTCAGCTTGACGGCCTCCCTTACTTCCGGTGTCCACCACCGGGTTCGGGGATTGCCGCCACGACAGGCACCAGAGACCCTGCGACCACAGCTCAGAGCAGCTGCTTTGACAATGGAGGTGGAGAACATGGTCCACTCGGACTCAATGCACCCAGCCTCCCCCGGGATCTGTGAAAAGCTCGTCCGGAGGTGGGAGTTGAAGACCTCGCTAACAGAGGGTTCAGCCAGACGTTCCCAGCAGACCCTCACTACACGTTTGGGCCTGCCGAGTCTGACCGGCTTCCTCCCCTGCCAGCGCATCCAACTCACCACCAGGTGGTGATCAGTTGACAGCTCAGCCCCTCTCTTCACCCGAGTGTCCGAGACACACGGCCGGAGGTCAGATGACACGACCACAAAGTCTATCATCGACCTCCGGCCTAGGGAGTCCTGGTGCCACGTGCACTTATGAACATCCCTGTGCTCGAACATGGTGTTCGTTATGGACAAACTGTGACTAGCACAGAAGTCCAATAACAGAACACCACTCTGGTTCAGATCAGGGAGGCCGTTCCTCCCAATCACCCCACTCCAGATCTCACTGTCGCTGCCCACGTGAGCATTGAAGTCCCCCAGTAGAACAATGGAGTCCCCAGTCAGAGCACTGTCCAGCACCCCTCCCAGGGACTCCAAGAAGGCCGGGTACTCCACACTGCCGTTCGGGCCGTAGGCCGAAACGACTGTTAGAGACCTGTCCCCTACCCGAAGGCGCAGGGACACGACCCTCTCGTTCACCGGGGTGAACTCCAACACCTGGCGGCTGAGCTGTGGGGCTATGAGCAAGCCCACACCAGCCCGCCGCCTCTCACCGCGGGCAACTCCAGAGAAGTAGAGAGTCCAGCCCCTCTCAAGGAGCTGGGTTCCAGAGCCCAAGCAGTGCGTGGAGGTGAGCCCGACTATATCTAGCCGGTACCTCTCAACCTCCTGCACAAGCTAAGGCTCCTTCCCCCCCAGTGAGGTGACGTTCCACGTCCCAAACGCCAGAAGCTGCGTCCGGGGATCGGGTCGCCGAGGCCTCCGCCTTCGACTGCCGCCCGATCCACACTGCACCCGACCCCTACGGCTTCCTCTGTGGATGGTGGGTCCACAGGAGGACGGGCCTGCGTCGTCCTTTCGGGCTGAACCCGGCCGGGCCCCACGGGCAAAGTCCCGGCCACCAGGCGCTCTCCTGCGGGCCCCAACCCCAGGCCTGGCTCCAGGGTGGGGCCCCGGCTCCGCCATGCCGGGCGACGTCACGGTCCTTGATCTTCTTCCTGTCATAGGGGTTTTGTGAACTGCTTTTGGTCTGACCCGTCACCTAGGACCTGTTTGCCTTGGGTGACCCTGCTGGGGGCTCAAAGCCCCCGACAACATAGCTCCTAGGGTCATTCGGGTGCTCAAACTCCCCCACCACGATAAGGTAGCAGTTCAGGGGGGAGAGCTGTGATTTACAGGGAATGAAATCACACAAGCTGTGATTTCATTCCCTGTAAATCAATTTACATATTTTGTCTGTGAAGTTATCTACAGTGCTGCTGTATATTTTACAGGAATTCTCTGGTAACCACAGCTGCCAGCGTTTACCTGTAAAAACAACAGTTTTTTTTTACAGTGTGATTCATGAGCAGAGTGGGGAGGGGACAGGTGAGAGCTGCGTTCAAGTGCTACATGCTTGGATTCTACCACATTTGCATAGCTGGCAGGGAGAGTGAGGGATGACGTCAACACATTTGCATATCAGCATCAAGAAGAACTCCTGATTTAAATCTAAACTTCATCTTAAGATGGACTTTTTGAAACAATGGACAGTGTGTGTGTGGAACTGCTGGTCAAAAAAAGGTCCACGAATCATTCTGATGTCCACCATAGTTTTAATCTTCACAGAAGATAGTGACACCGTGAAAACTACAAGGATGAAAAAATAAAAGTTTTAACCATGACAACGAATTTAACGTATGACAGCAAACAATTAAATAAAAGCATTATTTAAAAATATGAAACAATATTCACTGTGTTCGCCTGCTGACCAACAAAAAACAACAGAACACTAGGACGAGAGAACACAGAGACAACGCCTTTCAGAAAGGAGGAAAGAGCTCGGGGCGATTTACTTTGTGATGCAAATTTTCATCTACCTCTCTAAGTGAACACACACACACACACACACACACACTGGAGCTGCTCCGTATGCAGAGATACAGGAAATCGCCGTCGTCCACGCCCTTCCCAAATCATCGACTGGACGGAAAGGTGAACAAGGTTTGATGTTTTTAATTTAAATTCTTTATCCAGCGTGCTTTATTTGATTTATTTGTGCCTTTTTGTTTGTGAGTGTGTGGAGCTTACACCTTGTGGTTTGTGCGTGTTTGGAGCCACCAGCTGATTGACACCTTCAACGCACAGTGTTTGATTGAAAGTTATGGGTTGTATTTTTGAGGTTTATTATGAATGATGGAGTTCACTGTTTGTTCTTATCAGCTATATTTGACACAGTTTCTCAACTTTGTAAATTCACCTCATGAATTATCACACATGGGATGTTCTCAGCTGTAGAGCAACTGAACACATGTCAGAAGTGAACAGAAGTTCAAAGCAGACAGATTGAGTGGATCCTGCTGAGAGGTGAACACACACACAAAGTGGATCATGTGTGTTTTGTGTGTCACATTAACTTCGTCTGCAGCTCACAAACTGTTCAAAAGAGAAGCTGAACTACCTGTGGAGGGTTTACAGTCCTGTCTCCAGCTGGATCT
Organism: Symphodus melops; assembly: GCF_947650265.1. Taxonomy (NCBI): domain Eukaryota; kingdom Metazoa; phylum Chordata; class Actinopteri; order Labriformes; family Labridae; genus Symphodus; species Symphodus melops. The sequence continues at coordinate 1,311,185 of NC_136694.1, forward strand.
GGGTTTGTTCTTGACAATAGATTAGCAGAGGTTATGTGCTCCCTCACACATACTGTTTCTAAAGTCTCTAAATGATGCAGTCTATTCTATAAGATGCATTTGTGGCAAGGCGAGCATACGATAAAGTGTAGAACAAAAAACAAGTTTAACTGGGCTGACAACGCCACCTGGGGAGTTTCATCCCCGGAAATACAAGAATGATGCTTTCTCAGCTTCTTGACTCACTCGGTTTGACTCCATGGCCTTTAGATCCACTTCTTTTCCATCCATTTGTTCCTTTGAGTCAGTTTCTCCTGCCGATCCCACTTTATTGCGTTCCTCGGCCATTGTGCGTAAATTGTGCGAATCCTCTTCTTTAAACACAACTTGATCCAAAACGCAGTCTTGGCTTTGGCTCCGTGCAGCAGAAGATCCAAAGCTTGATTCCAGCGTGGTGTAATTGGAAGCATCCTTGTCCACGCCACTATTGTTCTTTAGCATCTATGGCTACACAGGCTTCAGGTCCGAGTCTGGAGTGAAGATTTTCAAGCCCAAATAGCCCAAATAGCTTGTAACCCCATCACTCATCACATAAAAGTATTCAGAGTATTAAATATACAGATTAAGGTGCAGAGAAAATTAATATACTAATGTACAGATAATATACAGAATATTTACATATTATACAGATCAATAACTTACAGTGGTGATATGGACATACTAAAATACAATAATGTGTGTGGGGGGGGGAGTCAGGAGGGGGCAGAGTTCGAGAGAGGGGCGGAGTTTGAGAGAGAGACAGAGTTCAGAGTTTGGGGGGTAGAGTTCAGTAGGGAGACAGCTCTGGGGAAAAAGCTGTTCCTCAGTCTGCTGGTTCTGGTCCGGAGGCTTCTGAAGCGCCTACCGGAGGGCAGGAGGGTAAACAGTCTGTGGGCAGGGTGGGAGGAGTCTTTAAGGATGCCGTGAGCTCGCCGCAGACAGCGTTTCCTCTGGACATCCTCGATGGCAGGAAGTGGACACCTTGTGATGCGCTGGGCTGTTTTAACCACCCGCTGTAGCGCCTTACGGTCCGTGACAGAGCAGTTTCCGTACCAGACTGTGACACTGCTGGTTAGGATGCTCTCAATCACACAGCGGTAGAAGTTCCTCAGTACAGCTGAAGACAGGTGGTGTCTCTTCAGTGTCCTCAGGAAAAAGAGGCGTTGATGAGCCTTCTTCACCAGACTGGAGGTGTTAGTGGACCAGGATAGGTCCTCTGTGATGTGGGTCCCCAGGAACTTGAAGCTGGAGACACGTTCAACAGCCATCCCGTTGATGTGCACTATACTTGTATATGTGTAATGACAATAAAGTTGAATCTCATCTCATCTCATCTCATCCCCCAGAACCCACTGTGAACAAACAAAGTTATGTTAGTAGGGACAGAGCTAATGTTGTCAGCACACAGGTAGCTGCAAATAATGAGAGCAAAGAGGTAAACAAAGGAAACACAAGGCCCCCATGTCTGTTCTGCTATGACTCCAGGCATCAGCTCCATGTTTGTTCAAAGTTCATGTCCAAGGCTCTGGATGAGAGAAAAACCTTTGCAAAAGAGAAAGCACTTTGCTATGGCTGCATGAAGCCTGCTCATAATAAAAGGGCTGCTACAATTCAGCTGAGTGTTTTTTATCATTGCTGTTTATTTTACAGTCAAATTCAATTCTCTTTAAGGGAGCTGTAAAAATGTGTGAGATGATGAGAAACGAGTCAGTGGTTTATGATGGAGAAAAGATTTCACACACACACACACACACACACACACACACACACACACACACACACACACACACACACACACACACACACACACACACACACACACACACACACACACACACAGCTCATTTCCTGTAACTGGAGGAGGGAGGAGCAACACCTGATCCAGACTCATGAGAGGAGGCGGGACAGTGACAGTGAAAGTGTTCAGTGAGTTCAGACATTTTGTGGACAGAAGTGAAGAGAGAAGTAAAGAGTGAAGCAGGGTGAGTGTTTATCCACAGTTTTTATATCTTCACTTCTGTACTCTCAGTTTCCTCCTGTCAACTGAACACAGACAGTTTCTAATGACGTCACAGTTCACATTCATATGAGCTGTGTGTGTGTGTTTGTGTGTGTGTGTGTGTGTGTGTTAGATCATGTTTCCTGTTTCTCTTGTGTTGATCTCTCAGTGAGTGTTTCTCTGTTTCCTCTCAGACTGACTTCAGATCAGATCATGGATGTGATTTTAGAGCAAGAGGAGGTTTTAGATCAACATAAGATCAGTCTGAGGACGAGATGTGAACATGTGACTGAAGGAAGTGATGAAACAGGAAGTAGAGCCCCCCTCAAAAGGATCTACACTGAGCTCCACATCACAGAGGGGCAGAGTGAAGAGGTGAACACCCAACATGAGGTGAGACAGATGGAGACAGACTCTAAAAAGAAGACCGTCCCTGAGACTCCAATCAAGTGCCAGGACATCTTTAAAGCCTTACCCGACCAACAGGAACCAAAGACAGGAGCTCAACCCGACCAACAGGAACCAATGACAGGAGCTCAACCTGACCAACAGGAACCAAAGACAGGAGCTCAACCCGACCAACAGGAACCAAAGACAGGAGCTCAACCCGACCAACAGGAACCCATCAGAGTGGTTCTGACAAACGGCGTGGCTGGTGTTGGAAAAACCTTCTCAGTGCAGAAGTTCACTCTGGATTGGGCCGAGGGCTCAGAGAACCAAGACGTCAGTCTGCTGATCCTGCTTTCATTCAGGGAGCTGAACATGATCAGAGATCAGCGCTACAGTCTTCTTGAGCTGCTCCGTGTTTTCCATCCAACATTACAGAAGGTGGCAGCAGAGACGCTCGCTGTCTGTAAACTGTTGTTCATCTTTGATGGCCTGGATGAAAGCAGACTGTCATGGGACTTCACAAACATGGAGGTTCTGTCTTCTGTCACACAGAAGTCATCGTTAAACACACTGTTCACAAACCTCATCAAGGGGAATCTGCTCCCCTCAGCTCTCATCTGGATCACTTCTCGACCTGCAGCAGCCAATCAGATCCCTCCTTCATGTGTTGACAGGGTAACCGAAGTACGAGGCTTCACTGACGCCCAGAAGGAGGAGTACTTCAGGAGGAGGTTCAGTGATGAAGATCTGTCCAGCAGAATCATCTCACACATCCAGACCTCCAGGAGCCTCCACATCATGTGTCTGATCCCGGTCTTCTGCTGGATCACTGCCACAGTTCTGGAGCACATGATGAGCACAGAGCAGAGAGGAGAGCTGCCCAAGACCCTGACTGACATGTACTCACACTTCCTGCTGGTTCAGACACAGAGGAAGAAGAACAAGTATGGTGAGGGACATCAGATGAGTCCAGATGAGCTGACGGAGGCCGACAGGGAACTTCTTCTGAAGCTGGGGAGGCTGGCGTTTGAACATCTGGAGGACGGAAACATCCTGTTCTACCAAGAAGACCTGGAGTGGTGTGGTCTGGATGTCACAGAGGCCTCGGTCTACTCAGGAGTTTGTACAGAGATCTTCAAAACAGAGTGTGTGATCTTCCAGAAAACAGTCTACTGCTTTGTTCATCTGAGCGTTCAGGAGTTTCTGGCTGCAGTCTACAAGTTCCACTGTTTCACCAACAGGAACACAACAGTACTGAGGACTTTTCTGGGACAACCACATGTAAATTCAACTCTTGATGTTCTCCTAGAGGAAGCAATGAAGAATTCCCTTCAAAGTAAGAACGGTCACCTGGACCTGTTTGTTCGCTTCCTTCATGGTCTTTCTCTCGAGTCAAACCAGAGACTCTTACGAGGCCTGCTGGGTCAGACAGACAACAGTCCAGAAATGATCCAGAGAATCATCAACAACCTGAAGAAGATGAACAGTTATGATGAGTCTCCTGACAGAAGCATCAACATCTTCCACTGTCTGACGGAGATGAAGGACCTCTCAGTCCATCAGGAGATCCAAGAGTTCCTGAAGTCAGAGAACAGATCAAAGAAGGAACTCTCTGAGATCCACTGCTCTGCTCTGGCCTACATGCTGCAGATGTCCGAGGAGGTTCTGGATGAGTTGGACCTGAACAAGTACAAGACATCAAACCTGGGACGACAGAGACTGATTCCAGCTGTGAGGAACTGCAGGAAGGCAAAGTAAGTCCAGATGTGATGAGCATTATAAATCAGTGTCATGTACTAATAGTGCTGTGTGATATGACCTCAAACCAATATCACCATTTATTAAACATTTGACTTCAGTTAAGATTAATAAAAGATGATTTAGTTTTAGTTTTTTTCCATCATAGTTCACTTACATGGTCTCTACTGTAAATGTGCTCCACTATTAAAGCTGGGATATTTGTCTAATGAAAGAGTGAATATCTGATGAACTATCGAGTGGTTATTAAGTGAATATTTGGAATTGAAATCAAATCATCTCTTGAAATGAAAACCACACATTTTAGTTTTAAAGGAGAAATTAACTTCTCTAAAAGAGAAACTTTTTTCTTCAGTGTTTTCATTTGACTTGTTTTTGTTGGACGTCGTCTTCCATGAAGACAAAATGTGTTCAAACTTCCAGGTCGTGGATTGGACGTGTCTTCACGTGACTCTGTCCTGAAATAATTGAAATAATTGACATGGATGAGATGACATCGATTAATTGTTCTGAAAGTCGGTTTGTAATAATTTTAAATTAGTTTCCCAGCCCTATGTAATAATTTAATAAACTAAAGTAAATCCTCTCTGGTCACTAAAAACTGTTCCTCTGTTAATGTTCAGGAGAAACAGTCAGTGGTAGTTTTTTTCATACGTGATGTCACCAAATGAACTGGTTTGAATGACTTTGCAAAGCCATAACTTGTTTGCTAACAGGCAGAAAAAGGAGCACAATGAAGTGAGCAGCTGGCTGACTGAGACATGTGAAGTGCAGCTTTTTAAGATGACACACACTTCACTCAGTTTCATGACTTCTACAGGAACTCTTCTCACTCATAACTGATGAATTATCCTCTGTCCATCTTTATCACTTAGTTCTGCTGTTTATCAACTTCTACATTTAACATGGTGACAACATGGTGACCATCTCTTACTCACTCTGGCTTCATAAAAAAGAGGCTCTCGTCCTGCAGACTTTTACTTTGCTGCACATCAATCTGCACTGCAAAACTACTGTTGATTTTAGTCGTACAAAACTGCAACAATAAACTCACTGACTTAGTAATCCCAGCTCGAGTGTGTTACATCAAATAAATACAACATGAACTGATGAACTAAACCAATAATGATGTTGTTTATGACTCTTTTAATAACTCTTTTTAAGCTGTTTTAGCAGCAGGGTTACACATCTGTAACATTTAGTAAACGATTGAAAGATGAAGAATGTGCAGGTTTGAAAAGCAGTGAGGAGACTTTTTGTGTCAGTGAGAGATTCCACTGATGTGTAAAGTTAAGACCTGTCAAACTTCAATCATCAGATGTGAGACGTGAATATCAACGATTCTTTCATGACTATTAATTTTCTATTTTATGTGTCACTACAGACTTTCTGACTGTGGACTCTCAAAGACTCACTGTGACGTTGTGGCCTCAGCTCTGAAGTCCAACCCCTCCCATCTCAGAGAGCTGGACCTGAGCATCATCAACGATCTGAAGGATTCAGCAGTGAAGCTGCTGTGTGAGGGACTGCAGAGTCCAAACTGCAGACTGGAGACTCTGAGGTCAGATCACTGACTGTAACATAGATATGAATATAATAGAAACTGTGTTGACTGTGTTTGAATTTCACCCATTCTTGAGAATTGGGAAACATCATGTCCCAGACAAACAAACAAAAGCTGTCATGTGGTTTAGCAAGTACTTGTGCAGCAGAACACAAAGTGTTCAGGTTGATGGTATATCCTACAAACCTTTGTGGACTCAAAATGGTGCCCCCTCCCACCGGGGTCCATATTGGGTCCCATTTTATTTACTAATTATTTAAATGTTTTGTGTCAAAATGTCATGATGCCAAATTTCCCTTTTATGCAGATGACACTATTTTGTACTGTTCTGCTTCATCATTAACAGGTGCCATACAAAAGCTACAATCTGCTTTTGATGCCATTCAGATAAATCTTAATCAATTAAGACGTGTGCTAAATTCTGGCAAAACTAAATTGATGTGCTTTTGAAAATCAAGGACATACCCCTTCACAATTAATAATATTCAGCTCATGCACGCTTACTTACTACTGTGTGTGTGTGTGTGTGTGTGTGTGTGTGTGTGTGGGTGTGGGTGTGGTCTGAAGAGGCTGGATCACAGTCTGAAACTCGTGCACAACTTGTGAATAATGAAGTTGAACACTAGAAGCCAGAGGCTGAATTTGTGTTAGCCAGTGTTTACACTGGTCTTCCTGAACATGAAGATATTACCAGGATATAACGCTAGAGTTCACAGAGAAACACACACGGGACGCAGCGGACAAAGAGCTTTTAAACTCGTCAAACCAGAGACGCAGTGGTCAGATAGGAAGCAAATATTATCTTCACAACTTCACATGAATGACTCAGTTATTAAACACACTCTCTAAAGCTCACTGCTCAGACCTGATTCAGCCTCACTTGTAAAGCGTTTGTCTGCGGTTGAGGAGGGGAAAGGTCCCACCATGAAATCAGATCTCCAGTCTGTTTCCGTGCAGATGAGTTGTGATGGCGGCGGCGGTTCCCAGAGAATGAGCAGGATCGGTGTGTTCTCTGTCGAGCGAGGCGATCTCCGTGGTTGTCCTGTTCATTGCAGGATGGAACCAGACGTGATCTTTACACTCTCTAAATACCGTTTTTAATTCGCTCTGTGAATAAGACGCTCTCAGAGAATCTCCGTCGAGATGCGTTCAATGGATGATGCAAGCTGGGGATTCAGAACACTGTCATTCATTGAGGCCTCGGGTTGCCTGCACGCCAAAACATTGAAAGAAAGAGCAGCGTGCTGTGAAGCAGGAGTAGACTTGTGTCTCTGGATGCTGGAAGCATTTGAAGAGAGAGAAGAATGGGAGACGACTGCTTTTATTCACCCTAAACTTCACACCTATGTGTTAGCTGTTGCAATGCATGCTGGGAGTAAGAGTCAGCTAAATACCTACTATTCTGGCTGTCCTCAATAAACACAGTGCTTTGTTATCCATTGAGTTTTTAGAGTTAGGCTCAGAGAGAGAGAGAGAGAGAGAGAGAGAGAGAGAAAGAGAGACACAGTGAGATGAGAAATAGCTGAACTGTCAGCTCTACAGAAGACGTGTAGAACCATATTTTAATGCAACATGAACTATATCCATATTAAAGATATTGTCTTGTATCATGTTTGAATATATATCCATCTATCTTAAAAACTGGATATATCTCCCAGCTCTAATCTGCCGCCAAGACAAGACACGTCCAGTTACATCTCTAATATTTCTCTGACTCTGATGACTGTTGGAAATATTTGACGTGATGTAAGTAATCAACAATAAAAAGATATCTAACATGGGTTTAGTTCATTTGAAATGAATTCAGATATTTAAATGTAAAGATTCTAATAAAATTCAACATATTGTACGTTTCAATCTAAGAATGATCAGGAAGAACAGTTTATTCCACCAGGCTGTCAGGAGACTCAACTCCCTCCCTGCTCGCCCCCATTCGTCCACTCATCCCCTTTCCTGCCCCTGCCTCCATCCCCCCTCCGCCTCCTTCCACCCTCTGCCCTCAGTTCTCTGCCCTCCATCCCCCCCCTTCATCCTGCCACAGTCTGACCTGGCATCACCCCCCTCCACCTCCACCCCCCGCGTGCTCCACTAATTCACGCACCCTAAAAACTCTGCACAGCCGTTTATTGTATTGTTTATTGTATTGTTTATGCTATTTGCACTATTTGCACACTACCTCACTTTTTAACTTCGTAATTTAATCTGCACTCTGTTTATATTGTTAATACTGTAATTTATCCACATACTACCTCATAGTGAAACACTCACAAGTGCCCTTGTCTGTCGATTGTCTGTTGTTCGTTATTTGTTGTCCAAATGTCTTTAGTTAAGTTATTTGTTTTATAGTATTGCTAGTTTTTTTAGTGCTCTTTTATGCACTGCAGGTTTGCACGGGGGGGGGGGGGGGGGGGGGGGGGGATTGCAATTTCATCTGTGCTGTATGTTTAACATGGAGCATATTTGACAATAAAGAACCTTGGACCTTGAACCTTGAAGTACAAAAACATGAATGAATCACTATGAAGTCCTTCAATGTGTGAATGAACAGATGATGATCACATCAGTGTGTTCATGTGGACAACATCACACATTCATGTATAAAGCTCACTGTCATCTACATTTACTTCTTTTATTCTTTATTCAGATTGAGGGGCTGCAGTTTGTCAGAGATCAGCTGTTCTTCTCTGGCCTCAGCTCTGAAGTCCAACCCCTCCCATCTCAGAGAGCTGCAGCTGAGAGACAACAAGCTGCAGGATTCAGGAGTGAAGCTGCTGTGTGATTATCTGCAGAGTCCAAACTGCAGACTGGAGACTCTGAGGTCAGATCACTGACTGTAATATAGATATGTCTCGGGTTCGTGTTTTAAAAATGAAAAGATGATGGCTCAGTCAGGAAAACTTCCGTTGGTGGATTTTTATTCACCAAACAAAAATATATACAACCATGTAAAATGTGTGCCCAAATCCCGGACAGTGAACAAACCAAAGGAAAAACAAAGTATTTAGAAGAATGTACAGAAAAACAGCAACACGACAACTTCAGCTTCAGCATTAACCTCCACTTTCAACTCCTACTCCAGAGCAGAAGTGCTCTGCTTTTATACCCCATGGCCCCTCCTTCGTGCAGACCAACATTAATTGAATGGGGCGTCTTTCCTAAAGCACAGGTTTACTCCATATAACCACAAAAATTAATAAAACATAATTATATAAATCCAACAGACCCAAACTACCCCACATTTGGCCTCTTAATGGTTACAACCCACAAGAAAACACTTAATAAATTTAACCCTCAACCCCAAATGATTTGTTCCGTGTCACCTGGTGGCCACAAGTGTCATTAAAAGCTATTTAATTCATCAACCGGAACACCTCGGTTTGGCCTTGCGGGGGACCGGCAGCAGAATCCTGTGGGTGAGTCATTGTGTGTGTGTGTGTGTGGTCTTTACCTAACCCCGTTTATATCGCCCCGTAGGCATCAAGTGTGCACCCCTGATGCACTTACAGGACCAGAGTCTTTGACTGGGGAACACAGTTTGTATTTGGGGAAATGTTTGAGCAGAACCACGTAAGTGTGGACCTGCCGGGGAAACAATGAGAGCGCCGTGCATGCGCTCCCGCTGCTACTTCTCTCCTGGCCGAGGAGAGAGGTGCGCGCAGCGAGAGAGGGAGATGGAGCAGTCTAGCACTCCGTCACAATATGAATATAATAGAAACTGTGTTGACTGTGTTTGAATTTCACCCATTCTTGAGAATTGGGAAACATCATGTCCCAGACAAACAAACTTAAAAATACCACTTACAAATGAACTTATTCCTTTTTAATGAAAATCCCTTTAAAAGATTTTTATAATGAAACTAATTTGAAATCCCAAATGTTGGTTCTGATTCCTTTGTTTCATGTCTAAACCTGCCCGATGGCAGAAAAACATTTAAAACTTTAAACTATTTAAAAAAGAGTCAAACTCTTCAAACTATAAAACCTTCTGATACTAAAGGTGTAAAATACTATTATAGTCATCGACACTTTAAAATGTTGTTTTTAGGAACATTTGGACCTGTTAAAGTTGTGTCCCAGATTTGAGTCAACTCTGTCAGACTTTTACAGAAACATCAAATAATCAGACATAAAAAGAGGTGAGCTACAACATGAAGGACCCCCGTCTTATTCCTGCTTTTAAAAAGGGGGGGGATGCTGTTCAAACATGGTTCACATTTTGATTTGTTGAGAACTTGATGAAATGATTTTACTATCAGCTGTGTCTCTACTCGGCCTGTAACGCTACACAAACATATGGGTTGGGTACGGTTCTCAGTTCTGAAGATTGGGTTGGGTACATTTTGGGTCCAGTAAGGGACCTGATGCAACACTTTCTTTTTCTTTATCAGGAACATTTACAACTTCCCTTTTACACATTGTCTTAAGTTCAGCATGGACAGTTCAGACTTCACCTGCTCAGGTTTCTTTTTCATGACATTTTAAATGAAACATTCAAAAATAACATCAAATCAAATATACTTATAACCAAAAGAGTCTCCAATCAATAAAAGAAATGAATGAAATAAAATCATCCATATAGCCTATAGTATATATAAAAAGATGTGTTTTAAATGACAGAGACAAACACTGACACCTTTCTGTTTATGAAGTCAGCACTTTTTAGAGCACAAAATCAAGCTGGGACAGTTTCATCTCACAACTATTCATATTTCCCTCTGTCAATATAAGAAACTGTAAAAACACAAAGTCCCATTCTGCATGTAATCCACTGTAATAAAAACAGCAGTGGTGTTTGTTATGTCTTTGGCCCGTTCAGAATTATTATCAAGAGGCTGTTTAAATGCAAAGGAGACTTGGCTTTGCTCCACACTCTCTTTGTTCCTGCTTGCAGTGATGTTCACGTTGGCGTGCTATCTTTTTGACTGCTTTAATAAGTTGGACGTGTTGTCAACGTACCCGACAGCTTCACTGCTGTCACTCCTGTGAGCGCTCGCTACACTTGAATTGTGCACTGGCACACAGATTTTAGCCCAGGCTTTCTGTCATGAAAAAGACTTTTGGTTCAAGGGTTTGAAACAGTGGTGTCCAAACTTATTTTCTTGCGGGCCAAAATTGTCGCGTTAGAATCGGTCACGGGCCACAGGGTTTTTTTGTTTGTTTTTTATAAATATTGGAAGGAACTTTTTGTATTTTTACCTCTTCAAAGAAATATGTAAATACACAATAACTAGTTGCAGTGGGAAACTGTTGTGTTCTAATTTTTTGGAAAGAATTGTCAGGCTTTTAGAAGTCTCCCTCGCTAACATGAAAAAGAAAAAAAGAACGAAATGTGCCATCTGATGAGGCCTGCGGCCAAAATCTTCTGATTCTTCGATTTGAAGTCAAGGGCCACAAAAAATCCACTCAAGGGCAACAAATGGCCCCCGGGCCGCACTTTGGACACCCCTGGTTTAAAAGCATCAGATCCCGACAACAGACGGGTTAAAATCCAGATTGAAATGAAAAAAGTCCTGAGAAGAGTGGAGAGTGACAGCAGGGCACGAGGACAACAGAAGGGAGAAGAGAAGTTTCAGCCACAGTGGCAGACAGCTGGAGCTGGAACACGCTGCAGCTACATTTCTACTTAGATTAAAGACTAGATCCTGGTAAAGATCAAGGTTATTCACAAAGCATGTCAATCCTTAAGAGAGCTCCTACAGTCCAAATGTAAGGATGAAGAGTTTCTCCCTCAGAGAAGAAAGGAGGAGAGAAAGGTGACAGCTCTATCACAGCCTCATATTAATATCAAATAGATTCAGTCCACTCTTACAGTTACCAGCATGCTGAACAAACACTTTAGCATCACAATGCTTCAAGACTTCATTGTTGACTGTTATTGTCAAAATTCAAACTTAAGTCCTCCCTCCTCAAAGCTGTAAACCATGAAACACTGGATATATAACATGGGTTTAGTCCATTTGAAATGAATTCAGATATTTAAATGTAAAGATTCTAATAAAATTCAACATATTGTACGTTTCAATCTAAGAATGACCAGGAAGTACAAAAACATGAATGAATCACTATGAAGTCCTTCAATGTTGGAACGAACAGATGATGATAACATCAGTGTGTTCATGTGGACAACATCACACATTCATGTATAAAGCTCACTGTCATCTACATTTTCTTCTTTTATTTTTTATTCAGATTGTGGGGCTGCAGTTTGTCAGAGATCAGCTGTTCTTCTCTGGCCTCAGCTCTGAAGTTCAACCCCTCTCATCTCAGACAGCTGGACCTGAGTGACAACAAGCTGCAGGATTCAGGAGTGGAGCTGCTGTGTGATTATCTGCAGAGTCCAAACTGCAGACTGGAGACTCTGAGGTCAGATCACTGACTGTGTCATTCATTTGAATCATTTCAATCCACATCCTCCATTGTTGCACATTTCAGGATTTATATATTTTCAGTATTTGTCTGAATTTAAATCTCTGGATATTTAATGATTTAGGAGATTTCTTATTCTTGAAGTTTCTGAATAATTTAGAGATTTGATGTGAAAATGTTTGTGTGACTCTGTGAAGTAAAGTTGAACAAGGTGCACATGAAGCCTCTGGTTTCCTCTGGTTCTGTTAAGAAGTGAAATCATGAAGACTTGTGATTGAATAATGTGTGATTTGATAAATGTAGTAACATCACAGAGCTGACTGAGATCAGCAGCCTGTTCTTCATCTGTGCACATGAACAGCTGGATGAATGTTGAGCTGACATTTGGAGGATTTAGATTTAGTGAATACACAATCAGAAATGATCCTCTAATCATTTAGAGAAAACTTGATTCATCCGGACAAAGTGATGTTGAGATACTCATCACAAGCTGAACACACGTGACTGGATTACACATTATATTTATTCTTCTTTTATTCTTTATTCAGATTGGAGAGCTGCAGGTTGACAGAGATCAGCTGTTCTTCTCTGGTCTCAGCTCTGAAGTCCAACCCCTCCCATCTCAGAGAGCTGGACCTGACTCACAACAAGAACCTGCAGGATTCAGGAGTGAAGCTGCTGAGTGATTATCTGCAGAGTCCAAACTGCAGACTGGAGACTCTGAGGTCAGATCACTGACTGTAATATAGATATGAATATAATAGAAACTGTGTTGACTGTGTTTGAATTTCACCCATTCTTGAGAATTGGGAAACATCATGTCTCAGACAAACAAACTTAAAAATACCACTTACAAATGAACTCATTCCTTTTTTAATGAAAATCCCTTTAAAAGATTTTTTTAATGAAACCAATTTGAAATCCCAAATGTTGGTTCTGATTTCTTTGTTTCATGTCTAAACCTGCCCGATGGCAGAAAACCATTTAAACCTTTAAACTATTGAAAAAAGAGTCAAACACTTCAAACTATAAAACCTTCTGATACTAAAGGTGTAAAATACTATTATAGTCATCGACACTTTAAAATGTTGTTTTTAGGAACATTTGGACCTGTTAAAGAGCATATTGCAGGTTAAAGACAAAACTTAACTAATCATAGGAAAATACGTTAACAATACTGTTTTAAAAGAAATTCAGAAATTAATAACCCACAGGGTCTCCTGGAGACGTTTTAGTCTTTGCTTTTTACTTCCGCATTCGGCTGTGACGTAACATAAGGGAGTCCTGCTGAATCTCCATCTGTTTAACATTGATAAACATGGATCCGAGTGTCACTCCCATCAATAAAGAGGAAGAAAACATGTATTCCTTTACTTATAATGATCTGCTGGCTTATTATTATGAACCTGTTAGATGTGATAGAGAGCAGAAACAGGCAGGATTAGAGGAATAACGGCCTCAGGAGAGAAGCTGTGGTGTGAGGAGAGACCCGGAGCAGGCGTCCTGCTGAGTGACAGGTGTCAGCTCGCCATATATGGGCGAGTGCTGTGTTCACATCAGCATATGTAAAGTTTGTAATCACATTCAATCAATTAAAAAACAATTTGTAGAAGGTGCAAGTGCCGATCATTCACCTTTACATTGTATGGGAGCTGCTCGTAAAAACGGCAAATCTGTACAACGTATTACGGTGCCGTGCTGTGCGTGAGAGAGAGAGAGAGAGAGACATGGAACTCGATTACACGGCCTGTGCTAATGCAGCACTTTGTCTTTATTGTTTAATCCTGATGCAGCCCAGTGCTCACGTTGTTATAGAAAATACAGTGTATGGTGCAGGATTCTCCTGACGTGAGTTCACAGCGCACGTAATCCACACAAACATGCACAACAGCGCACACACTCCACAGTTTAATGCGTGCACATATATTAGGGTACTACAAAAAGTTCATAATATTTGATGTTAAACACCAGAGATTTAAATCATTAATAAGGAAACGCGTTTGTGTCTGATGTCCGAAATATTCAACGTGTCTGTTCGATCGTTTCTGAGGTTGTGGGAATAATTCACCAAAACACACTATGAATAATCAAGCCACTTACACTGTGCACCTGAATGTGCGCCACGCAAATTACAAACTATTGCAGGGAGGCATCCTGTCTGTTCTCACTCACTACCACGTATCATTACGCCTCTTTAATCATGTTTTAGCCTGTTTTTTGTGCTTTAATTCTTTTGTGCTGCCTTCTAAACGTTTGTTTGTAAAGTGTTTTATGCTCTCGGTGCAAGACAAGTTCCCCCAGGGGCAATAAAGGCTTCATTCATTCATTCATACACATAAAGCCGATCAAAGCAGAGTAACAGAACACGACTCCCTTATGGTACGTCATGTGATGCGTTGTTGAAAAAAAGGTTGTTCCAAACAGCTACGCTAAAAACAGCCACTTTCTCCTCTAAATTAGAGCACTTATGTGTTGAAGAATATACAGAAAATTGATGTACTTATTCTATAGCCCTTATCTGACAAAATGAAGTGTTAATTTACACTTTTTTTAGCTGCAATATGCTCTTTAAAGTTGTGTCCCAGATTTGAGTCAACTCTGTCAGACTTTTACAGAAACATCAAATAATCAGGCATAAAAAGAGATGAGCTACAACATGAAGGACCCCCGTCTTATTCCTGCTTTTAAAAAGGGGGGGATGCTGTTCAAACATGGTTCACATTTTGATTTGTTGAGAACTTGATGAAATGATTTTACTATCAGCTGTGTCTCTACTCGGGCTGTAACGCTACACAAACATTTGGGTTGGGTACGGTTCTCAGTTCTGAAGATTGGGTTGGGTACATTTTGGGTCCAGTAAGGGACCTGATGCAACACTTTCTTTTTCTTTATCAGGAACATTTACAACTTCCCTTTTACACATTGTCTTAAGTTCAGCATGGACAGTTCAGACTTCACCTGCTCAGGTTTCTTTTTCATGACATTTTAAATGAAACATTCAAAAATAACATCAAATCAAATATACTTATAACCAAAAGAGTCTCCAATCAATAAAAGAAATGAATGAAATAAAATCATCCATATAGCCTATAGTATATATAAAAAGATGTGTTTTAAATGACAGAGACAAACACTGACACCTTTCTGTTTATGAAGTCAGCACTTTTTAGAGCACAAAATAAAGCTGGGACAGTTTCATCTCACAACTATTCATATTTCCCTCTGTCAATATAAGAAGCTGTAAAAACACAAAGTCCCATTCTGCATGTAATGCACTGTAATAAAAACAGCAGTGGTGTTTGTTATGTCTTTGGCCCGTTCAGAATTATGATCAAGAGGCTGTTTAAATGCAAAGGAGACTTGGCTTTGCTCCACACTCTCTTTGTTCCTGCTTGCAGTGATATTCACGTTGGCGTGCTATCTTTTTGACTGCTTTAATAAGTTGGACGTGTTGTCAACGTACCCGACAGCTTCACTGCTGTCACTCCTGTGAGCGCTCGCTACACTTGAATTGTGCACTGGCACACAGATTTTAGCCCAGGCTTTCTGTCATGAAAAAGACTTTTGGTTCAAGGGTTTAAAAGCATCAGATCCCGACAACAGACGGGTTCAAATCAAGATTGAAATGAAAAAAGTCCTGAGAAGAGTGGAGAGTGACAGCAGGGCACGAGGACAACAGAAGGGAGAAGAGAAGTTTCAGCCACAGTGGCAGACAGCTGGAGCTGGAACACGCTGCAGCTACATTTCTACTTAGATTAAAGACTAGATCCTGGTAAAGATCAAGGTTATTCACAAAGCATGTCAGTCCTTAAGAGAGCTCCTAAAGTCCAAATGTAAGGATGAAGAGTTTCTCCCTCAGAGAAGAAAGGAGGAGAGAAAGGTGACAGCTCTATCACAGCCTCATATTAATATCAAATAGATTCAGTCCACTCTTACAGTTACCAGCATGCTGAACAAACACTTTAGCATCACAATGCTTCAAGACTTCATTGTTGACTGTTATTGTCAAAATTCAAACTTAAGTCCTCCCTCCTCAAAGCTGTAAACCATGAAACACTGGATATATAACATGGGTTTAGTCCATTTGAAATGAATTCAGATATTTAAATGTAAAGATTCTAATAAAATTCAACATATTGTACATTTCAATCTAAGAATGATCAGGAAGTACAAAAACATGAATGAATCACTATGAAGTCTTCAATGTGTGAATGAACAGATGATGATCACATCAGTGTGTTCATGTGGACAACATCACACATTCATGTATAAAGCTCACTGTCATCTACATTTACTTCTTTTATTCTTTATTCAGACTGAGTTGGTGCAGTTTGTCAGAGATCAGCTGTTCTTCTCTGGCCTCAGCTCTGAAGTCCAACCCCTCCCATCTCAGAGAGCTGGACCTGAGTGAGAACAAACTGCAGGATTCAGGAGTGAAGCTGCTGTGTGATTATCTGCAGAGTCCAAACTGCAGACTGGAGACTCTGAGGTCAGATCACTGACTGTGTCATTCATTTGAATCACTTCAATCCACATCCTCCATTATTGCACATGTCAGGATTTATATATTTTCAGTATTTGTCTGAATTTAAATCTCTGGATATTTAATGAATTAGGAGATTTCTTATTCTTGAAGTTTCTGAATAATTTAGAGATTTGATGTGAAAATGTTTTTGTGACTCTGTGAAGTAAAGTTGAACAAGGTGCACATGAAGCCTCTGGTTTCCTCTGGTTCTGTTAAGAAGTGAAATCATGAAGACTTGTGATTGAATAATGTGTGATTTGATAAATGTAGTAAGATCACAGAGCTGACTGAGATCAGCAGCCTGTTCTTCATCTGTGCACATGAACAGCTGGATGAATGTTGAGCTGACATTTGGAGGATTTAGATTTAGTGAATACACAATCAGAAATGATCCTCTAATCATTTAGAGAAAACTTGATTCATCAGGACAAAGTGATGTTGAGATACTCATCACAACCTGAACACATGTGACTGGATTACACATTATTTTTATTCTTCTTTTATTATTTATTCAGATTGAGTTGGTGCAGGTTGACAGAGATCAGCTGTTCATCTCTGGCCTCAGCTCTGAAGTCCAACCCCTCCCATCTCAGAGAGCTACACCTGAGTGACAACAAGCTGCAGGATTCAGACGTGAAGCTGCTGTGTGATCTTCAGAAGAATCCAAACTATGGACTGGAGACTCTGAGGTCAGTCTCTCAGTGTTCTTTAGTAAAGCCTCCACATATCAGCTCATACATATATTTACATTCTTGTTGTTTGTTGTTGGAGAAATCCTTTTCTTGGTTCTCTACTACAAAGAGAGTTCAACATACCCAGGGTTTGTTTTCTGTGATCTGGCTTCACTAACCCTGACAGAAGAGATGGTGCTGAACAGTCACATGAAGCTGCTTATCAACCTGAGAAGTAAACCCAGAGTTTCATAAAAGGGGCGGAGCTATCTTCATATAACCTATCACCATATCTCACAGACTGTGAACAAACGATATGAATAATATGTAGAAGTTGAAGACAAACAGGCTCAAAGACTAAAGTTACACAGCTGCAGGAACAAATGCAGGACGGACAACTGACAGAAACAAAGAAACATCAGAGAGGATTCATGTCCAAACTACGGCTTCTTCTATTTTCTTCCCATGGTTAGTTGACCTTTGACCTGACTATAATAAGTCCTGTTTCTTCTCTGAACTGAATGTGTTGCTCTGACTCTTTAAAGTGGAGAGGAGAACAGTCGGCTGTCAGAGCTGGTAGGACAGAACGACGCTGTGTGTGTCTGAGTGTGTGTGGACGTGAAGCTCTCATAACTCAGTGTAAACTCACACTCAGACACCAACATGAAACCGTTCAGTGTTAAAGTCCAAAGGTGGAGTGGGGGCGGAGCTTAGTTACAGCGCTGTGGGGGAATCTGATGACTCCCAGCTGATGAAAATGATTTCTGTCATCTCTCTTCTTCTCTCATTAGCTGGTGGTCTCTGTCATAATGTGAGTGATCAGGATTCTGGTGGAGCAGAGAGGAGCAGCTGATGATCCACAGAGGAGGAACCTCCACCATCTTGTGTGCGGAGAAGCTCTGCAAGCTGAGGAGAGCTTCATCCATCAGGGACTGACAGAGGAATCAGCTCACACTTCCTTTCAGTCATATTTCTTTTTGTTAAATTGTATTTGTAATCACACATATTCAGAGACATTTGTACAGTACAGTCATTTGTGCTTAAACAATAGAGTGATTCCTCCTTTTATGTTTTTGTGCTTTAACACAGAACAAAATAAATCCGATGTAAGAGATGAGGTGATCTCCCACTGAAAAGAAAAACAACAAAACAAAGTATACAGGGGTTCATAACTAAAGGAAAAGCAGTTGAAAGAAAAGATGGGAGTTTAGGGGAGATATAGGATTTTCATTTTATCCAGAGATCCTCAAATGAGTTTTTGTGAAGCTTCAGAGAACAAGTGATCTGTGTCATTGAATAGATTCCATGAACTACATGGTTGTAGTCTTCCACTGGTGGAGGAACATTTCTTTGTTATGGCCTTTCTGCCAGCAATGCTCAGGCTTCCAAATGAGTATTTGGTTTAGTGGATGAATGCAAGTTAGCAAGGAAGACTTGTTCCCATTCCTGGGTAACATCTGACTTTAAAGACATCTGTTGGTTCTCTGTGGATCTCAAAGCAGAAGCTGTGTTTTTTAGGACAGAACAGGTGGTAGTGATTTGCTTCCTGTGAGCCACAATTCCTCCAGCAGCTAGAAGAGTCTATGGGTACATCTCAGTTCCCTTCATTGCATCCAAGTGTCCTCCACTTGTGTCTTAGTCCCTCCCAGCAGAGATGCACAGAGATATTGTCTGTCAGTAAAAAGACTTGGGTAAAGTCAGCTCTCTCCTCAGATCTCCCTCCTCTCTCCTTCTTTCAGTATAAGAGCTTTGGGACCATCCTTAACACTGTTGAAAGATCCCAGATGATTCACCTCACCACACCACACTGAAACAGGGGAATTTTCACTCAAGCTGAGTTCAGGCTGAATTTAGCTAATCACAATAGTCATCTTTTACTTTTATAAACCTTATCATAAAAATGTGATATGTGGTACATGCATAATGTGTACTTATAACATTGTAAGGAGTGTCATATTATTATGTTTTAGAATAGTTGGCTGTCATAAAACCGCTTGTGGGAGTGCAGGCTGTAAATCTTATTGGGGGTACTGGACTGCTCACATAGTGGGGTGCGTACAAGTGTCCTTTTAGAGATAAGGGAGTGTCCTACAGCTGCATGAGAAACACACATATAACCATATATGTCTTGTTTTTGCTACATTATTTTGACGTAGCCCAAAATGTATATTGAAATTTTCATGATGTAAATGTAGAGTCAACCAGAGTATAAAGGAGGGAAGCACAAGCTTCTCTCTGGGTCAGTCTTCCTTTTTGGGACTTGACTTTTGTTCTGCACCTGTGATCAACTGACTTATATTCTCTTTTATTTAGCTCTAGTCACTCACTGTGAGAATAGCACTCTTTTGTAGGATTTGTATTATTTTGTAATCTCTGTATTTAATCAATTGTGTTATTATAAAATAAAAGGAAACCTTCCATTGTAAGGACTTTCCAACAAAAACCCTTTTCCTTTTAGATCTTATATTTTCCTCTTGTTGGACCACGACGGACCAAAGGGATAGAAGACTAAGGTAAGAAGCTTTTTGTCCCCATTGTTCCAATACCAGAGAGGGAAGCATAGACTGGGGAGGGACACTCCGCTTTAAAGTGGTTAGGACCCACTAGGGTGTGAGAGACCCAAGGAGAGTCCCCTCCAGGTATTGGCTGCGAAAGAGGCCTTTCCAGTATTAACAGCCTATGATCTGACCATAGAGGGGAATGACTTCAAAACTGTAATAACTCAATAACTTTAAAGGTAAACTGAAAACTGTGTATTTCTTTAACCGCTCCTAATAACCAATAGTGATGTTCTAGTTCAAGGCAGCAGCGATATCTTTATGAAAGGCAGTTATTGGTCCTCTTGACGAGATTCACACTCGGCCCAGACCAAGCAATCAAAGTGAGACAGGGTCGAGGTTTCAAGGTCAAGTAGTAAATAAGAGCAACAAACTAGGATATTAAAATAATTCCTAAAAATGCCAACTGCTTAGCCAAGATCCCCGCGCTCTCACAACATGGCACCCCAGATGGGACGCTGTTAAAAGTTCATGAAAACCTAGTATTATAAAACAAGGAAGTTTTAACCAGGAATAAAATTAAGTGACTTAAAACAGGTCCCTCTAGCAGCTACAGAGTCGAAAATCTAGTTAGTAAAGGAACCTGATAGGCCTGCACAACCACTGAGAGAATTGAAAACTAGATGATTAGACCGAAAAAAATTCCACGCATTCGCACATACTGATAAATACACCACACTAAAATGTCAGTGTTTGAGGTTAGTAACCAACAAGCATTTGAGAAGGAGAAGGAGATGCAGGCTGTGGCTCGTAATTCTCTGGGGTTAGGACTTTGTGAAAAGTAACAAACAACCTCTGGATATGCAGAGGCGATGCTGCAAGTATACAGGCCCCTTCCCCCGATACAGTGATGATATACTCAGCTAATCCCATGCTCAACCATGGGGCAGGTTTTTTTTTTTTATATACTTTATTAATCCCGCGAGGGGAAATTCGGTTTTCACTCTGCATTAATGGAGAGGTCTCAGAGTGGGGGGGCTGCCCACAGAGAGCGCCCCAGAGCAGTTTTTGGGGTTTGGTGCCTTGCTCAGGGGCACCTCGGCAGTGCTCAGGAAGTGGACTGGCACCTCTCCAGCTACCAGACCAGTTTCCGGACTTGAACCGGCGACCCTCCGGTTCCCAACCCAAGTCCCTACAGACTGAGCTACTGCCGCCCTTTAGGTTTGGCTAGAGCAATAGAGGATTGATGGCCCTGATCCACTAAAGTAAATAGGGAGGAAGCAGCTGGTTTGGGGAGGCTTCCCCTACCTGAATTTACTCTTCATGAGCAGGCCACAGAGCCCCATGAGCGGAGAGAACCAGACTTTGAAAGAGTAATTCATGCTATTTGGTGCCCACCGGGCCCCTCAGATAATAGGAAGACAAATAGGAACAGATTAGGGCGTATATATAGAACCATCAGAGATGGTATTCAAATTGACGTCCCAATCATGCTAGGGCTGATGGGCTGTGGAGTATGGAATATGAACGGGTATGATTCAATGACTCAACTCATAGCTATGAGTAATGGGAGACAAGGACCTGTTTACTTACTCTGCAGAACAGCCCAGGACGTCGTAAATTGTAAAGCATTTGCGAGCTCCATTGTTGGAGGGGGTTATGCGCCCCCGAAGCTAGAAGAGCATGAAAGTCCCTTGAGGGAAGTAGGGAGTGATGATCCGTCAGGCCAACAAAGGTCAGGGAGAAAATCACCCATGGCACCCACAAGAGGAGTCTCCTTACGTGGGAGCCCCGTAGTGGAATAATTAAACTTATACCCAAGCTTGGGAGAGTTACAAACTCACCACACTGAGACAGTGGGATTTAGACCCATAAAGGAGAGCATAGGACTCATGCCAGGACTCTCACGAGTGGGAAATAGAGAAAAGAGTGTAGAAATGGAGTATGGAGGCATAGCTGTAATAGTTAAACAGGATGTCCCCATTGATGGGAACACGGAGGCAGACCCATCTACAATGTAGAAAGGAAGGGGGCTATAATGGTACGACGCTGACAGAAGAAATCATTCGTGTTTTCCCTTGGGACAGTGTTGTGAATTTAACCAAAATAGTGTTTCTAGTAAAAACAGAAAGAGAAATGCTGCAGGTTAAGTGGACCCTAGAGGCCATGACATTAGAAAATAACCCAGGAGAAGAAACCTCCTCTGAAGAGGAGGATGATGACTGGGAAGAAGAGTCAGAGGAGGGCCGTGCCTATCCTAATGAGACACAATATTTGAATTTTCACACTCGTCATAGAACAGGAAGAGAGCCTAATTTTGTAGGAATCCAGGGAGAAAACCTGAATCTAAAAGGGACGTCATCAGAAAGAAGGAGGCCAACTCCTTTTCACAGCCCAATAAACTCTCTTCTTAGGCCTGGGACTGTGGTTGTGCTACCGGAGGGCAGGAGGGTACAGGATGCCGTGAGCTCGCCGCAGACAGCGTTTCCTCTGGACATCCTCGATGGCAGGAAGTGGACACCTTGTGATGCGCTGTGCTGTTTTAACCACCCGCTGTAGCGCCTTACGGTCCGTGACAGAGCAGTTTCCGTACCAGACTGTGACACTGCTGGTTAGGATGCTCTCAATCACACAGCGGTAGAAGTTCCTCAGTACAGCTGAAGACAGGTGGTGTCTCTTCAGTGTCCTCAGGAAAAAGAGGCGTTGATGAGCCTTCTTCACCAGACTGGAGGTGTTAGTGGACCAGGATAGGTCCTCTGTGATGTGGGTCCCCAGGAACTTGAAGCTGGAGACACGTTCAACAGCCATCCCGTTGATGTGAATGGGGTTGTGCGTGCTTCCCCTTTCTCTCCTGAAGTCCACGATGAGCTCCTTTGTCTTGCTGGTGTTGAGAAGCAGGTTGTTGTCAGCGCACCAGGGGGCCAGATGCTGTACCCCCTCCCTGTAGGCTGTGTCATCGTTGTTGCTGATGAGGCCAATCACCGCTGTATCGTCCACAAACTTGATGATGGTGTTGGATCCATGTACAGGTCTGCAGTCGTGGGTGAAGAGGGAGTAGAGGAATGGGCTCAGCACACAGCCCTGTGGTACGCCTGTGTTGAGTGTGATGGTGGTGGAGCAGGTGTGTCCTGATCTAACATACTGGGGTCTGTTGGTCAGAAAGTCCATTATCCAGTGACGGAGGGAGGTGTTGAAGCCCATGTCTCCAAGTTTAGTGTTCAACTTGGAGGGGATGACAGTGTTGAATACTGAGCTGAAATCAACAAACAGCATTCGTGCGTATGTGTTGTTATTGTCCAGATGTGTGAGCACAGAGTGCAGCGCAGTGGAGACCGCATCCTCTGTACTCCTATTGCTGCGATAGGCAAACTGGTATAGTTCCAGTGTGGGTGGGAGGCAGATTTTCAGGTGTGCTAGGACCAGTCGCTTAAAGCACTTCATAATGATGGGTGAGTGCTACAGGGCGGTAGTCATTCAGGCCTGTCGGGCTGGAGTGTTTCGGGACTGGGACAATGGAGGTGGCTTTGAAGCATGCTGGCACAGCTGCTTGGGCGAGGGACAGGTTGAAGATGTCCGTAAAAATTCTGGATCTACTCAATAAATTTATCTATTTTTTTTCTTTTTTCATTTACTTTATTAATCCCGCGAGGGGAAATTCGGTTTTCACTCTGCATTTTAATGGAGAGGTCTCAGAGTGAGGGGGCTGCCCACAGAGAGCGCCCCAGAGCAGTTGTTGGGGTTCGGTGCCTTGCTCAAGGGCACCTCGGCAGTGCTCAGGAAGTGGACTGGCACCTCTCCAGCTACCAGACCAATTTCCGGACTTGGTCCGTGCCGGGACTCGAACCGGCGACCCTCCGGTTCCCAACCCAAGTCCCTACAGACTGAGCTACTGCCGCCCCTAAATTTGGCTCCTTTTCCGGCTATAAAGTCAATCTTCTTAAAAGTGAATGTTATCCCATAAACCAATCCGCGTTGTCACTCAAACAATCAGAGATTCCCTTTAAATTTAGTGTGTCGGGGTTTAGGTATTTGGGGATTAATGTTACCCGTACTCTGCCCGCTCTTTTTGCTGCTAATTTCACCCCCTTGTTGACCCAGGTCAAGGCTGATTTACAGAGGTGGAACTCCTTACCTTTGTCATTGATAGGCAGAATTAATGTAATAAAAATGTCTGTATTGCCTAAATTTCTTTTCCTATTTCAATGCACCCCTATATTCCTACCCAAAAAATTCTTCAAATCGCTTGACCAATATGTTGCTACCTTTTTATGGGGTGGGAAAGCACCCAGGGTGAGATACTCATTGTTGCAACAACTCAAACTTAGTGGTGGTCTTTCATTACCCAATTTTTTGCATTACTATTGGTCAGCACATATTCATAAATTGATTTGTTGGCTTAAATCTCCAGAACTGTTGTGGTGTAGGTTGGAGTCACAATCATTATCCTCATCTTCCCCATTGGCTTTACTTTCCTCTTCCCTGCCACTGAACCCTTCCAGTTTTACAACTAACCCTGTGGTGCTATCCGCCCTTAGGGTCTGGTTTCAATTTAGGCGGTATTTTAAATTTGTGTCACCATCCACTCTGACACCTGTCGTTAAAAATCATTTGTTTCCCCCATCACTTATTGACAATACGTTTGGGATCTGGCAGAGTCGAGGCATTAAACACTTCAGGGATCTTTATAAGGATGGTATTTTTTCTAATTTTTCAGACCTTACATCAGATTTTAATTTGCCTACGACTCACCTATTCCGCTATTTCCAAATCAGACACTGTGCCTCTACCCTATTCCCACGTTATCCTTCTCTCCCTGTTAACCAACCATGGGAGGATCTTTTATTGTTGAAACCCAGTCAGAAATCCCTAATATCTAAAATATACTTACAACTAATGTCATTTGATGGTCACTCAGCTACTAAACCTCGCAGTTCTTGGGAACAGGAGCTGGGTTTGAAGTTCACAGATCAGTTATGGGATGAAGCCATTAATAGTATACGTTCAAGCACACCTTGTGCTAGGCTGGGACTAATACAATTCAAAGTGCTGCACAGAGTTCATCTATCAAAATCCCGACTATCCCAAATATACCCTAATGTTGTAGACCAATGTGATAAATGCCATGCCTTTAATTGTAATTTAAGCCATATGTTCTTCTTTTGTTCCAGACTACAGAAATTCTGGAGCGACTATACCACAATCATGTCAAAAGTTCTGGGGATGAACACTAAAATGAGTCCCCTCCTAGCTATATTTGGGCTTTCTGTTGATTCCTCCCATATAAACCCTCTACAGTCAGATATATTGGCCTTCACATCTTTGTTAGCAAGACGGTGTATTTTATTTCTATGGAAATCCCCAAAGGCCCCATCGATTGCCCGCTGGCTTAGAGATGTTATTCATTTTGTTAAATTAGAAAAGATAATATTCTCTGTAAAAGGTAACACTGCCAAATTTTTTCGTAAATGGAAGCCATTCATAGATTACTTTAACTCTTTGCAAACCTTGCCTCCTGACTGATACCCCTACCTGCCACCACGCACCCCCCCCCACCACCCTTTTTTTTTCCTTTTTTTTAAAATTATTATTATTATTTTTTTTTTTTTTTTGTTGTTATTTATTTATCTATTTTCTTTTTCTTTTAACATTTTGTTTTGTTTACATTGTAGATGCCACCGTTGTCCCATTACCACATTTATGTAACCCAATGTACTGTACTTCATTGTCACTCACCTGTACCTTATTTTGGGTTTAATTTATTTAATTATCCACTTATTTTGCTTTTTTCTCTTGCTCTTATCTGTCTATCCAGGTTTTGGCTGCATATACTTGTGTATATATTGTTATATTATTATATTTATTATTGCTTTTTTCTTTCTTATTTATCTAATGTTTCCTAATATTTTATTACTATTATTATTGCTGTCAGAGACGTTGTTCCTACTGTTTGGCCTTCTCCTGAGGGCCCTGTTTATTTTTTCTCTTACGAGGAAAAAAAAAAAAAGGGTAATAAGTGTAATATCTTTTGTATTCACTATTGCATTCCCAACCAAAAAAGATTAATAAAAAAAAGAAAAAAAAAAAAAAAAGAAGATGTCCGTAAAAACCCCAGTGAGCTGCTCCGCACATGCTCTAAGCACGCGCCCAGGGGTGCCGTCTGGACCAGCAGCCTTTCGGACGTTGATCCGGCTCAGTGCAGCGTGGACGTCTGTGGTGGTGAATGAGAGGGGCTGATTGTCTGCAGGAGGTCTGGTCGTGGTTTGCGTCTCCTTGTTGTCTCTATCGAAACGAGCATAAAAGTGATTTAGCTCGTTCAGGAAGGAGACATCTGTGGTCATCGGGGTGGAGTTGCTGGGTTTATAGTCACTGATGGCCTGGATGCCTTGTCACATGCGTCTGGGGTCGGAGTTGGAGAAGTGTTCCTCTATCTTCAGCTTGTAGCAGTGCTTGGCCTTGATGATACCCCTCCTCAGGTTTGCCCTGGACAAGCTGTAGGCCATTGCGTCACCTGATCTAAAGGCGGTGTTGCGGGCCTTCAGCAGGAGACGCACCTCCTTGTTCATCCATGGCTTCTGGTTTGGGTACGTGGTGATCTGCTTCCATGTTGTTACACTGTCGATGGTGGTGTTGATCCAGCACAGAAGAAGTGTAGGTGTCAATGTCTGTGTGAGAGCCCAAGGTAGCCTGAGCCACACTTTAATCGTTGTCACTGATGGCTTCACACGTTGGATGAGTGGGGAATACTTGGGGATGAGGAACAAAGAAAGGTGGTCTGACTGTCCCAGGTGGGGGAGGGGGGTCGTGGTGTAGGCTCCTGCGATGTTAGTGTAAACATGATCCAACATGTACATAGCCATACTAATGAGAAGGGTGAGAAATACGAAGGAAACAGGAAAGTAGATGAGTTAGCACAGGCCAGGGGTGGTCTTATGCTAACCAGACATATGATACTTCCCAGCCGATGGGAGAATGACAAGGGCCTTAGGATAATCCCAGACGCTGATAGAGTTGATATAGTGTCAGGTATTCATCAACAACTAGGCCATATAGGACTACTCAGAATGAGAAACTATCTTAAAGAACAAAAAATTCATATATCCAAATTAAAAGAATTGTTCACCAAAATTAAGAATGAATGCGAGGAATGTTCTCAGAAAGGAGGGAGAAGACATCCTGACCACATCCCTCTCCCCATAAAATCCATGCAACCAGGTTTACACTATAGTTCTGACATTGCAGTAATGCCCAATAAAGGAGCATTAGGGCATAAATTCTTTCTCGTTATTGTAGATAATTTTGGAGGAGATGGAGAAATATTCCCCCTAAAGGCACAAACAGGTAGAACAATATCTAACTGTATAGGGAGATTTTTCACCACGAGTAAAAATGCAAAAACACTAAGAATGGATAATGGATCACCGTACAAAAACTCACGTGTGTCTCATCTGTTAGAGGTTTTAGGGATTAAAGCAGTATATAGCATACCCTATAAAAGTAACACTAATGGAATAGCTGAACGTGCGATAAGAACAGTAAAAGATCTAATATTATCAACAGTAGGGAGGGAATGGGATACTCCATTTGGAACAATAATTTGTTCTCGAGTTCTTTCCAGACCTCACCTAATACAACCCAAAATTGACGGTGCAACTCCCTCTTCTTCTAATCAGAGTCTCCCTCTTGTCGAAGGAGATCTGATCTGGGTGAAGAGAGGACCTAAGATTAAAGGGAATTCGGTGCCACATAACCTAATAAGCAAAGAAGTCGTTGAAGCCACAAAAGGAAATTTAATAACAACCAAAAGTGGCCTAAAAGTCCACCCTAAACAAGTTCATAATGCTGGGTTATAAAAAACAGAAATATTTTCTGAAAAGGGGTCTAAGGGGTGGGACTTTGGACCCAAAAGAAAATAGCACCTCTGGAAAAACCCAGCACAATACAACTAAGTCTGTGGCTCGAGACCTTTGCTCCCGAGGTCAGCTATGTCTCTCTGGTAGATATGGGGACGGCTTCTATTTGGGGGTTAGCCGCCCTGGTCATGTGGAGGATGAGTACCTTACATGGTTTCCTTACTACCCAGGAAGATGTGCTTCGTGTAATGTTGTCATCTTTAAAACTAAGTGGACAGGACCTCAGCAGGAAAGGCCCACTGATTTTCCACCTTCAACACCCAGCACCGCAGGATTCGAGATGTCAGGAGCTTGTAAACTCACCTGCTGCGGAGGATGCAAACCAAAATTAATGGGATACAACATATGTAGAATAGATCATCAAGGAATTAGGCCGACTGAATGCTGCAAAGCTGGCAGATATGGGATTTATTCATGTTGTGCAGGAATAGCTCAGCCAGTGTGCAGACACCCAGGGGCCCTATGTCTTAGACAAGGATGGGAATATAGTAAGGAAGAAATAGCTGCCGAAATAAAAGCTTGGTGTCCAGAACCAGTCAGGCAGGAGAGTAAAGTTCCCTTCCTAAAGTTGCCAGGGACAGTCAGGATCCTTGGAGAACTGATAGCTAAAAGGGTAATAAAGGGTTTCCCAGCAAGGAATGTAGTCAAGAAAGATTGGGAGAGCCCTTCTACTCCCAATTGTGGATGGGACTGCATTACGTCAGGCACTCTACCACAAACAAATGAGACCTATGCATACGAGAAAATTACCTTCTCTCTTAGCCTGGAATGTATGGATGGAAAATATCACCCAGTAGCCTGCGTTGTAGGACAATTCAGGACAAAAGAAACAGGGACAGTGAGGGCCTTCAACTTCTATTTAGAAATTAAAGAGCCACATTATGTAAAGATATGTCTCCCTGATACTAGCCAAGGAGCTACACATGAAGATGGCAACCCTTCCAGCCAGTGAACCGGTGGAGGCGGAGGAACAGCGAGCTGTGGATGAGGCCAAAGAAGGGACATCTGGAAAGAAGAATAAAAGGGGGATCTGCGTCTCCAGGGCTACCCTGCTTGTGATCCTTTTCCTACCAACCCTAGTGGGATACTTACTGACTAGATTAGAACGGTCTCCAGTAGAATATACAGCGGCTACGGTCACAAGAAATAATGTATATATAGTAACCTGGAAGTTTCTAGAAATCCAGATCCCTAAGACTCATAGCATGGGACATGCTAATAGTTCAGGATTTGATCAGATTCAGTGGGACTCCCTATGGGATGCACTCATACCTGAAGAGAAAATAAATAGGTCACAAATAACTCAGGGATGGAAGTTTGAGAATATCACAGGAGCGGAAACATGGACTTGGATTGATCTCGTGTACTATTTAGCTCCTGAGAGTTTAGATGCTGAGAGGGTAAGCCATAGCACAATTGATCAGATTTGGAGCGAAGGAGAACCTTTTCTTCTGTATGGTATCATTAAAAATGTACAGAATCATGCCCAAGACCTGACCTGTACTCAAGTGAAGTACAGAACCACTACAGAGGATATGTGGGGAAACATTCGGGCTGCATGGCACAAAATTAGTAATTGTTCATGCTGGATAAAGTCGGTTAAGGGGACTAATCAAACCCAGTGTCAACTAGAAGACTCCAACTACTCAAGTGGAGAATAGGACATAGATGAGAATGAACAGAATTTTGGAAAAGGAAACAATGTATCCTCATTTATGATAACCACTCAACAAGGGAAACTTAGACAGTCTATTAGTAGAGAGATAGCTGCACACATCAAGTAAGGTGAGAAGAAGATAGCCTAGAGGAAACCTAAGATGGAAGCAGACATGGCAGGAAACAACTCTATCAATGGGAATACTACCAGAGAACTTCCTCCACTAACTGAACTCGTGCCCACGGTAAGAGGCCCTGTTATAGGATTCTTGATGATCATTATCTTGTGTCTTATGGACAATCAAGGTCTAGCATTGGTATTGATAAAAACTGTAATATATACCCTCCTCAGTATAGGGAGGGTGTTTCTGGGCAAAACAACACCCAGTGTATCTATTATTTATTTATTTCTCATGTTCAGAGGAGTAACACTTAAGGCATTTACTAGCCTTTTTGGGATAATAGGACTCATTGGAAATGTAGGACACATGATGATGTTCTCTAAATCCAAATTGGGAATATTACCTTGGCATAGTAAGTCCTCTCATCATGGTTATGGCTTTGCTCATAATATATCATGTGTTTTGGATTAATGATATACAGTGCAGGCAATCACTAAGAGAAATGTTGATTGAAATCGTAATACTTATGTTCTTTTCATTTTGCTTTATGATAGTAGGATTATCATCCCTAACGCCTGTTATGGGATTTATCAATAGGCAGAAGTCAAAATCAAAATGGAGGAAAATAGGAAAGCCTGACTTCAACTCATATTTAATGAGTACTCATCTGAGACATAATTAGATAACCAGGAAAATATGACATGGCCATGGAACCCAAGCTTCGAACAAATGATATGATAATAATTGTGACAAAATTCTGTTAAACCCAGGAAACACCTGAGCCTAAAGGTCCAAAGGAGACTGAATCGGGAGGTGACAAAAGATCTTGGGCTGATGTCACAGGAGGAATCAAGAAAGCAACGAACCAGAAAACTGAGAAGACCACACTCAGTGTGGAAACTGCAGAGGAGGGGGGCACCCGCCGTCTTCAATTGGTGGCCACTGAGCAGGACTGCCCTCTGCACCCACTTATGCAGGAACTGATCAGTTTAGATCTGAGTCTATCGACTCCCGTTACTTTGGGAGCAGGGACAGACCAATTGGACATATTAACTTTACAGCCACCAGAATTGGATTTTGACATGGGAGAACCTGTCCTTTGTACTTGTGGAGATTGTTATGGATGCAATCCAAATAGAGGTGTGAAGGAGTACCTTGATGACCATGATCAAGCTCCAGCACATATAGCTGCAGTTTGCCATGACTTCGGACATTGTCCTGATGGCGAATCCTGTCTCTATTGTGATGCACCAAAAGCAGTGACAACAAAGAGAATTTTTCGCTCACATAGAACAAACCCACAGTTGGAGTGTAATTGGAATCCTCCTAAAAAAGTTCTTCCAGTTGATAAATCAACTGGACAATGAGTGCAAATCCAAATCCCCCAAACAAGTTGACAGGTAATAAAAGAAAGAGAAATGAGTGTGTTAACCACTCCTTAGTGATTAGGGGAGACGAGGATAAGGAGATGTCCTTCCAGGTGATAGTGCCTGAACAGGACACCTTCTCGGTGAAACCTGGGACAAGGGATTCATCAACCCTTAACCCACCACAGGTAGATGGCAGCATTGGAGTACAACCCCAGGTTCAGTTCTTTGCAGTGAGGTCTAGTAGAAGAGGCCAACCAGTTGCACATAAATACAACATAAATGACCTGAAGTATGGACCCCGAATATGGGCTGACATTCGTTTTGTGAGACCAGGTACCTCATCCCATCGAGCCGCTCAGAAGACGGAGCCCGAAGTGGACAGGATGAAATCCGAATCCCACCTGGTGGAAGACATCTCACCCATTTCAGACCCTCTGAACCTGGCTGGAAATACTAAAAGAACCTGCAGAATCAGCATTTGGAGGAGAAACAACGATGGACGTTTCTGGTGCTACATCCAGGCTACAGGGCTGTGGGAGTGCAGATACGTGATATATAACATTGTAAGGAGTGTCATATTATTATGTTTTAGAATAGTTGGCGGGTCATAAAACCGCTTGTGTAAGTGCAGGCTGTAAATCTTATTGGGGGTACTGGACTGCTCACATAGTGGGGTATGTAGAAGTGCCCTGCTAGAGATAAAGGAGTGTCCTGCAGCTGCATGACAAACACACATATAACCATATATGTCTTGTTTTGCTACATTCCTTTTGACGTAACCCAAAATGAATATTTAAATTTTCATGATGTAAATGTAGAGTCAACCAGAGTATATAGGAGGGAAGCACAAGCTTCTCTCTGGGTCAGTCTTCCTTTTTGGGACTTGACTTTTGTTCTGCACCTGTGATCAACTGACTTATATTCTCTTTTATTTAGCTCTAGTCACTCACTGTGAGAATAGCACTCTTTTGTAGCATTTGTATTATTTTGTAATCTCTGTATTTAATCAATTGTGTTATTATAAAATAAAAGGAAACCTTCCATTGTAAGGACTTTCCAACAAAATCCTTTTCTTTTAGATCTTATATTTTCCTCTTGTTGGACCACGACGGACCAAAGGGACAGAAGACTAAGGTAAGAAGCTTTTTGTCCCCATTGTTCCAATACCAGAGAGGAAACATAGACTGGGGAGGGACACTCTGCTTTAAAGTGGTTAGGACCCACTAAGGTGTGAGAGACCCAAGGAGAGTCCCCTCCAGGTAACGGCTGCGAAGGAGGCCTTTCCAGTATTAACAGCCTATGATCTGACCATAGAGGGGAATGATTTAAAACTGTAATAACTCAATAACTTTAAAGATAAACTGACAACTGTGTATTTCTTTAACCGCTCCTAAAAACCAATATTGATGTTCTAGTTCAAGGCAGCAGCGATATCTTTATGAAAGGCAGTTAGTGGTCCTCCTGACGAGATTCACACTCGGCCCAGACCAAGCAATCAAAGTGAGGCAGGGTAGAGGTTTCAAGGTCAAGTAGTAAATAAGAGCAACAAACTAGGATATTAAAATAATTCCTAAAAACGGCAACTGCTTAGCCGAGATCCCCGCGCTCTTGCGACAATCCAGAGATCCTCAAATGAGTTTTTGTGAAGCTTCAGAGAACAAGTGATCTGTGTCATTGAATAGATTCCATGAACTACATGGTTGCAGTCTTCCACTGGTGGAGGAACATTTCTTTGTTATGGCCTTTCTGCCAGCAATGCTCAGGCTTCCAAATGAGTATTTGGTTTAGTGGATGAATGCAAGTTAGCAAGGAAGACTTGTTCCCATTCCTGGGTAACATCTGACTTTAAAGACATCTGTTGGTTCTCTGTGGATCTCAAAGCAGAAGCTGTGTTTTTTAGGACAGAACAGGTGGTAGTGATTTGCTTCCTGTGAGCCACAATTCCTCCAGCAGCTAGAAGAGTCTATGGGTGCATCTCAGTTCCCTTCATTGCATCCAAGTGTCCTCCACTTGTGTCTTAGTCCCTCCCAGCAGAGAGGGACTAAGTTGTTGTTTGTTTCTCCGTTCGTCTTTTCAACTTTGTTTTATCCAAGTTTTCAATATTACCAGCGGCACTTTTAAGCCTTGAGAAACTCCCGTTAAGGCTCGTGCACGCGCATTTTTAATTAAATCGTTTGTCATCATTTTTGGAATTATTCCTTTTCCCACCATTGACTCTTAAACGATCTCGTTATCTGAACTAACTGAATTGGCCATTTCAGTTAGCAGGAAGTTAACGGTCGTTCATCAACAGAAATACTTTTGGATAAATCTCAGAGCTCTCCGGGAGGCCGTTGGACACTCAGGACGCGACCCAATTGCACAGTAGAACCGACTCCGACCTGAATTGTCAAAGCAGTTCTGGACCGCAGAATTCTTCGGTCCCTCAAAGGCGGATTCGTTGATTCTACAACAAAGTAAGACGCAGTCAACAGCTGGTCAAACCTGCAGAGGGTCGTGTCACATCGTGTCCTTTTTACTTCCCACAGTTCAGTTTATCCTTTAATCTCAAGTTTTTCCTCTGTTCACTCCGCTTTTTGTCCCAAACTAAATTAACATGTTTATCAGACAAACGTTAAACCACAATACCATACTCAAGTCGTCATAATAACATTTATCATTTCTGGTGTTCACCTTCATCAAATATATCAGTCACTGTATTTTGGTTCCACATTCATAACACATTTTATTCATGTTATTATTCTGTTATTGTTCACCTTTTCTTTCATTAAATTCTGCACATAAAACTCAGAAGCTTGTTCGTGTGATTTCAGGTAGTCGATTGATCCAGAATTCATAATTCAGATATGAGGTTGATTTAATTCATAATTAATAACTTCATCAAAAATTCATAATTAATAACTTTATTAATTCCCATAATTAATATAGTTGTTCCTGGTCAGCCAGGTGGTGCCCTGTTTTTCTTACGAGGTGTGTTAATAATCATTTAACATTAAACATTTCACAACACTGGTTAAAAAAAGAAGAGTAAGAGGAGAGGCCTTGTTTGGTCCATCACTTGTAAGGAACATCCAGTTTGTTGGGGGTGAAGTCGGGGTCATGCCAGCACCACCTCAGTATCTTTATTTCATCAGACAGGCCAGTCCTGCTGATAATACTGAACCATGTTTTCAGGGATCAATTCATCCAGCTATTACCTTTATCCAGGAGCTTTTCAACCAATCGTTGATCCCCTAAACATGCCTGGATTGGGACGCTCTCTGACAACTTCTCTTCAATAGTTTTCCATCTGGCATGATAATCAGATCTGCACCAGCAAACCAGGGTTCTCCACTGTGCAGATATATCATAATGTCTTAGACCGCCCTTCAAAGCCTTCATTTGTCAAGTGGTGCTCCTGTTCAGGAGAAATAAAGTGGAACAATTCATTATCTGCCTGCTTCACAAGATCCTTGTAAATAAAGTTCAATCATCCAAACAGGCACACATGTATCCTTAAACACAGGCTGATGTTTTCATCAACAATAAATCAAGTCTGCCTGAGCGTCACAAACAAAGTGAATCACTGAACTCATGAACTTCAACAGTGAGTCACTTGTGGACGCGCTGGGCAAAGAAAGAGGAAACAGGTGTGATTTGGAGAGCAAAGTGATCAATGAGCTCTCCTCCTCTTCTGAGAGGCCTGATAGGAGGGAGTGGTTTCACCTGTGTCACCTGCAGCACAGCTGTTTCTGCTGCTCCTTCAGCTCAGGGATCGAGGCTAGACATGAAGAATCTGAACAGGAACAAGTCATCATTGGTCGTACTATCATACTTATTGTGGATTCATGTTGATGTTGGAGTGGACAGGAAGGTGAGCCAGAGCAACCGTTCTCAATGTGACAACCATTCACTGTTGTTACTCCTAGCCTGCTAGCATCTTTTCCTTTTATTTCAATTCCAACCTCTTGGTAGGACCGGATTATTTCACCGCTAAGAAGGCACCGGGGAACGTTTCTTAGTAGTCCATTTTCACCACGGCAGAGCCACGCCATTAAAATCCACCGTCACATAAACGACACACGTACAAAAAGAAAGAAGTCCCATTGTGGACATCAAGCTAATCTTGGATCCTTCACTCTTTATTTCAGGTAGAGCTCCTCATAGCAACATGGACAGAGACTTGATTTCCTTCCTTAACATGGAGCTCTTGTTACTACTGATAAGAATGTAGTGATACTAATGACTTTCATTGATATCAAATAATAAGGTCACTCTCATGTTTAGTATTCTGGGCTGCATTGTTGTGCTAGCAGGAAATGATCTCAAAAGGCTTCTATGAGCTTCAGATAATCAGTGAGTACAGTCTGTTCTTCTTCTTTTCTCTCCTCCCTCACTTAAACAGGAAGGGGAGGAGCCAGCGCGTCCACGTGAACATGACGTAGATACGACTCAGGCAGCGTCACAGACAACTCGCCTGTCACTCCTTGTAGACAGTCATGACTCCCAGATATGTTCAGAGCATATCCTGGATTTCTGCTGTGTCAAATCTGACCTAATCTTCCTTTAACAGTTCACATTATAGGGACATGATGTTGAATGATGACCATCTTCAACATGTCCTTTAAACATATTCCAGATGTTCTTGTGGGAATGTTCCCTGCTAGTTGGGCTCTTACTTCCTGTTGTTTGATTGAACCTCATTTTCACGCTTTCGTTCAGTAATAGAAGCAAAGAAAACAGATTTCATTTTCATGCTCCCTGCTCGAGCTGACGCATCACAACACCGCTGCTCGCTACCCGCTCTTTGTGGGGGAGGAGTCAGACGAGTGTGACAGTGACACTGACCGTACCATTGAATATCAGCTTGAGATAAAGCCGAGCTGTAGAAGGTCAAGCTGTGTGCCAGTCTTTTAGAAGTGCATGAATATTGTGATTGGAGGTGGAGTTGGTAGCAACAGGCTTCAAGGGGCAGCAGCTCAAATCTCACCTCGGGCACCAAGTGGGTTTGGGCCGGCTCTGGTAAGTCGTTATGTGACGGGCCTTTAAATGTGTTCCACTTTGCTTGTTCAAAGTAAACTGGATGAAAAGATATAAATTGCTAAAGGAACTAGCAATGCCTTTTCACAGCTGCTATCCAAATCAGCCTCCGATGATGCAAAATGAGGATTTTTTTGTGTCATTGGAGGCTCCTTTTAAGACAAAGAGATAAGAAGCTTTCCTGTCTCAGTGCAAAATGAGGCTGGATGCACAACCATTAAAAACTACTACAAAATACAACCATGTTTCTAATGATACAAGGCTTAATGCATATGGGTGAAGTATCCCTTTAAAAGACGACAACGGCCAGAGTCTAAAGAAAAAACACAAGCACCAGATCTGTCTCTGTGAGAAACACACACACACACACACACACACACACACACACACACACACACCTATAAGGAGCGCAGTGATGTCACAGGAAGCAGAGATGTTTGAGTGACAGGAGAAGAGAGGACGTGTTGATGATGTGAAACATGTGTAGCGTAACTTCTAATGCAGAGTAGCATCTCTAGTGATTGTTTGGATTGTTTATAATGTGCCAACATGATATGCTCGACCTTTGAACTTTGAAAGATACATGGTATGATTAGGATGTAAATTCAGAGACGTGCAGAAAATGACGTACAGAGAGAGAGACAGAAGCTCAGTGTGTCAGTCTCAGCTCGTGCAAATCTTTGGCCACAAACTGGACATCGAACTGGTCTCTCTCTTCTCTGTACAGCCAAAGGTCGCCTCAGATCTCCAATTGATTTAGCAAATCCTGTACTGCACAGAGAACACTTCAATCCTTATTGGATGCTTGTGGGTATCAGAACCTCTGCTCTCGTTGGATTTCTTTCACAGTTGAAATGTTTCATAAAGCACTCTGTAAGTGGGTCAGTAAATATCATGAACAACTTGCCAATTTACAAAATACAATCAAAAAAATATTGCAATCAAGAATGTTTATTGTATGTTAGAACAGTGTTTTTTTATGAAGAAAGCAAAACAAACAGTTTGAAAACAACTTGAAAACTGAACTACCAAGTGGAGCCTCAGTTCGATTTTGTGTAAATGTTTTACTACTAACTGAACAACAACATGGTTTCTCTCCTGTGTGAACCACCAAGTGTCCCCTCAGCTGTCCTGTTAGTGCAGATGTTTTACCACAAACTGAACAACTAAATGCTTTCCCTCCTATGTGAACTGCCATGTAGGACTTTGAATCTTCATTTCATGCAAATCTTTTACTACCCACTTGACAACTAAATGGTTTCTCTCCTGTGTGAACTGCCATGGTGTACTTCAGATCTCCATTTTGTGCAAACATTTTACTACAAACTGGACAACTAAATGGTTTCTCTCCTGTGTGAACTGCCATGTGGGACTTCGGATCTTCATGTCATGCAAATCTTTTACTACAAACTGAACAACAAAATGGTTTTTCTCCCGTGTGAACTACCAAGTGGAGCCTCAGAGTTCCATTCCAGGGAAATCTTTTACCACAAACTGAACAACTAAATGGTTTCTCTCCTGTGTGAACTGCCAAGTGTCCCCTCAGCTGTCCTTTTAGTGCAGATGTTTTACCACAAACTGAACAACTAAATGCTTTCCCTCCTATGTGAACTGCCATGTAGGTCTTTGAATCTTCATTTCATGCAAATCTTTTACTACACACTTGACAACTAAATGGTTTCTCTCCATTGTGAACTGCCATGTTGGACTTCAGATCTCCATTTTGTGCAAATATTTTACTACAAACTGGACAACTAAATGGTTTTTCTCCTATGTGAACTGCCAAGTGTCCTCTCAGCTGTCCTTTTAGTGTAAATGTTTTACCACAAACTGAACAACAACATGGTTACTCTCCTGTGTGAACCGCCAAGTGTCCCCTCAGCTGTCTTTTTAGTGCAGATGTTTTACCACAAACTGAACAACTAAATGGTTTTTCTTCCATGTGAACTACCAAGTGGAGCCTCAGAGTTCCATTCCAGGGAAATCTTTTACCACAACCTGAACAACTAAATGGTTTCTATCCTGTGTGAACGGCCAAGTGTCCCCTCAGGTTTCTTTTAAGTGCAGATGTTTTACCACAAACTGAACAACTAACTGTTTTCGCTCCTGTGTGAACTCCCATGTGGGATTTCGGATCTTCATGTCATGCAAATCTTTTACTACAAACTGAACAACAAAATGGTTTTGCTCCCGTGTGAACAACCAAGTGGAGCCTCAGCTGTCTTTTTAGTGCAGATGTTTTACCACAAACTGAACAACTAAATG
This sequence comes from Symphodus melops, assembly GCF_947650265.1. Classification (NCBI taxonomy): domain Eukaryota; kingdom Metazoa; phylum Chordata; class Actinopteri; order Labriformes; family Labridae; genus Symphodus; species Symphodus melops. The sequence continues at coordinate 1,349,316 of NC_136694.1, forward strand.
TTTTCGCTCCTGTGTGAACTGCCATGTGGGACTTCGGATCTTCATGTCATGCAAATCTTTTACGACACACTTGACAACTAAATGGTTTCTCTCCTGTGTGAACTGCCATGTTGGACTTCAGATCTACATTTTGTGCAAATATTTTACTACAAACTGGACAACTAAATGGTTTCTCTCCTGTGTGAACAGCCAAGTGTTCTCTCAGCTGTCCTTTTAGCGCAGATGTTTTACCACAAACTGAACAACTAAATGGTTTTTCTCCCGTGTGAACTACCAAGAGGAGCATCAGAGTTCTATTCCAGGGAAATCTTTTACCACAAACTGAACAACTAAATGGTTTCTCTCCTGTGTGAACTGCCAAGTGTCCCCTCAGCTGTCCTTTTAGTGCAGATGTTTTACCACAATCAGAACAACTAAATGGTTTCTCTCCCATGTGATCTGCCATATTGGACTTCAGATCTCTATTTTTGTGCAAATATTTTACTACAAACTGGACAACTAAATGGTTTCTCTCCTGTGTGAACTGCCAAGTGTCCCCTCAGCTGTCCTTTTAGTGCAGATGTTTTACCACAATCAGAACAACTAAATGGTTTCTCTCCCATGTGATCTGCCATATTGGACTTCAGATCTCTATTTTTGTGCAAATATTTTACTACAAACTGGACAACTAAATGGTTTCTCTCCTGTGTGAACTGCCAAGTGCCCCCTCAGCTGTCCTTTTAGAGCAAATGTTTGACCACAACCTGAACAACTAAATGGTTTCTCTCCCATGTGATCTGCCATGTGGGACTTCGGATCCTCATTTCATGCAAATCTTTTACTAAAAAACTGGACAACTAAATGGTTTCTCTCCTGTGTAAACTGCCATGTGGGACTTCAGATCTCCATTTCGTGCAAATGTTTTACCACAAATTGAATAGTTGAAGGGTTTCTCTCGTGTGGGTCCTCATGTGTACCACAACAGCTGCTCGAGAAGAACAACTTATTTTACACACTGAACAGCTGAATTATTGGCAAGTGAAAAGTTTGTGGCTGTAAATGTCTGTCTGGATTAAAGTCTCTGTCTGGTTCTGCTCCTCCACAGTCCTCTCCATCAGCTTCTGTTTTTATATGCTGTGTGTCTCTGCTCTCTTCAGTTTGGTTTTCATGAAGCTGTGAGGACTGAGGTTTCTCTTCTTCTTCTTCTTCTTCTTCTTCCGTCTTCACAGGGAGAAGTTTGAATGTTTAACATGCTGATATCCAACTCCTCCAGTCGATGGCTCAGTTCCTGCTGCTTGAAAGACATAAAGTTATACAAAGCTGAATTGAACCACTGAGAGCACTACTTTACAGAGGGTGTGCAGGAGATGTCTCAGTGGGCGGAGTCACTGTCAGGAAGCAGTATCTGGCTTTAAATCAGATGAAAAGTGCCGCCTTTTCTGTAATGAGGAGACCTCGGAGTTCAACGATCCATCACTCCACATCGATTCCTTGATTGGTTCAAGAAAGATTCAATAAAATCTTTTTTTTAAAAGAATTAAACTTGTTATAAAGGGTACAGTAAAGAGAGAGAGAGAGAGAGAGAGAGAGGCGTGTCCATCGACACTACAGCCGGGGTGAAAGGTGGAGCTAAACACTGCAGTCTGTTGATTGGTCCCGTAAGACAGCAGCATTAAAAATCCCGGCTGTGTTTAAACAGCTGATTGTTTATTGGTCTGTATTTCTCCTGGCCGCACACAGCCTGCTCTGAAACACAGCTGGATTGTGTTATGTAACAAAGAGCCACATGTCTGCACAGTTTCTCCCTCAGAGCTGTGTTAACTGATATGAAGCGCAAAATACCACGAGGAAGGGACAACTTGAAAGGACGTTTTCACCTGCTTTTTGATTGGACGAAGAGCAGCGAGTCGACATATGCAGCGGTGAGTTACTGATGTTGCTTCTCAACAGAAAGTAAATCCATGCTTTCTTGTGTTCTTCATCAATACAGGAGTCATTAATGATGCAGATTACCGGATGTGACATGATGTCGGTTTGGGTTGTCCTTTTAAATCAACGTTCACTTTCACCAAAGCGGTTAGTATCAACACTTGAAGTTGTCAGTGATTAGTAACTTTTTAGTGCATAAGGTAAAGTCACTGTTGGCATGTATGTGTTTGCAGCGTTATAAAACATTGTTGTAAACTCTGTTGTTGCAAACGTTTCTTTCTGAACTCACAAACGTGATATGTGAGACAGCCAAGCTACCGACACGATGCAGCAGCACACCATGATGTTTTCCCAGAGGTCGACCAGCTCATTCATGATATCACCTGTTGAAGTGCACAAGTGGGATCACAAGGTGTCAGGACTTTATGGCACAATTGAAATGTGTATTTGTTCACCTCTGTTGTGTACTAAAGCATATAAACAAAAGGAATAGGAAGTGAAATGACAGAGAAACAGCAGGCTTCTGCACCATCACTACTTTTATTGTTGATACTAGTCAATGCTCTTTCTAACATAACATACTAAATGACTCAAGTGTCTTCTTTCAGCCACTTTCACTTCACTATGTTTTTGAATGCCGGACTTGAACCCGTAGTGTCATAGTCATTATTTCTTCTTCTACATACGTAAGGCCTCATGTACACTACCTGCTGCAAGTGTCCATTTTACCTGTAAGGAAAGACAATCTACGTCTGCAGGCTGTATACATTCATTTGAATTGAAGTTCATGTAACAGAATGCATTTTATATCCTCTTTAGATGCATCATTGGATCATTCAGTGAGGTGGAAAGCCTGCAGTGGAACGCTGCACGACATGCTGCAGTCAGGTCCACTGCTCCCTCTGTCCCAAAGACAAGTTCAAACCAGCCAGACTTCAGAGGTTCACCTCAAGGAAGCCATTGCATTTGAAGGTAATGCTGTTGGATTTTAGATTAAAGACACACACAGAGAAAGAAACAGAAAGCGCCTGGACTTTGGAGCGAGCTGAGGAGCATGTTCATTCCACATCCTTGGAGCTGTGACGTTTCCTCTCTGCAGCTTTAATGCAGGATGACTTCATGAATGTAATCCAGGCTTCATCACATCTTCTCTGATCTTCAGCTGCTGCTGATCCAACACAGACCATGTGCTTCATGTGTCAGGAAATGAACTCTAGATTCTCCTCAGAGGTTACAGAGTCAGTCCTGATGGTTATAGACTGAAATCATTGAAGGAACATAAATCAAAGTCATGGCTTCAACAGCTGCTGTCATACAGGAAAGAATGAGAACAAACAATAAAACATGCAAAATATCGTCTTCCTGACTGAACTTTCTCTACAAACAAATTCCTCATCCTTTTCTGTATTTATCACTTTCTGCATGTGTTGTGTTCATCTCTTTATTAGAGTCCTATATACACAAGTCTTAGCACAGATTAGGTCGACAGTCAGGACAATCACTGACACACAAAAGATGGTTTGAATGAAATAACATCAGATCACACTTTACAGATCCAGCTTTATCCGACAGCTTCACACAGTAAAAGACCTCACTGTTAAATCACACATTAAAAACAAACATGTTAAAGCCTCGTGCAGTTTAGAAGAAGAGTATGGAGCGTGACGGTGGAGTTGTTGTGGAGGGTTTTTGGATCCTCTGGGAGTCCTCCTGATCAGGCTTTAAAAAAACTGCTTCAGTCATTTGAAAAACGTTTTCAGATCATACTGTCGATAAATAAAGGGAAATAAAACAAAAAAACATGAACAAGTCATCTGTTCATTAAAAGATCAATAATTTTAATTTTTTTTATTGCTTGATCTTGAACTCCAAATATGTGAAAAATCCAGAGAAACCCTCTTAATGTCATTCCACCTTTTCAACAGCAGATGGCAGCATTGCACTGTTGCTAAAGGGAGGTGGAGGGAACAACCCGTATTGTTGTTTGTGCACCAGCAGATGGCGCTATTCCCCATTTATATCTCACTTCTCCTCTTCATCTGCCTCAGGTCACTTCCTGGTTTCTCCTTCCCCTCTGATTGGTCGGGTTTTTTTTGCCCTCTTTGCAGGGCTCGAGACTAACGGCGTCCCGTCGTCCCGAGGACGATAAAAAACGTGTTTGGGACGAACTGAAATCTCCCCCGGGACACCGTCGGGACGGGCATTTGTCAAACCCTCCGCTAAGTAAATGAGATACTACACCACCAGCTGACTACAAGTCAGCGCATCTCCTCGCGCTACAATATGTATATTTTGGTTTCTGTGCGCGAGACCCAATATAAACATATATATATATATATATATATATATATATATATATATATATATATCTGTATCTGTATATATATATATATATATATATATATAAACATTCTGACGTTTTCCCGCCACGTGCCGGTCCATATATCCACTCATTAAAAAACGGCTTGCTGACAGGACCAGCACAAGTATGTTACGTTGGTTAAAGGTTACGATGGAGCCTGGAGAGGGCACTTCAGCTGCCGCATCATTGTCTAATGTTACAAACCCCGACTCTGAGCTAAGGACACATTTCTTTAGTTTTTTTAATGTCATTCATTCAAGTTACGTTAGAGTAAGAAACTGATCATAACCTCGATAAGTAACACGAACTTAAGCCAGCCAGAGGCTGTGATTAAAGTTGTATTAGATCAAGCATAATGTTATTAAGTCCATTTCAATGTTACATTGTTGTGGTCTCTTTTAGTTATTCGTGTTATTTGGGGGTCTTAAACGTAAAATGTGACGAGATGTAAAATAAACGGGCACTTTGAACTATTTCTCAGCAGGGAGAAAAGAGCGCACGAGCTGCTCTTGTATTGCTGTAATAAGCAATCAGGCTGCCACTGAACAAAAAGAGAGAGGTTATACAGAATGTAGATTTTCAAGAGATTGAAGGAGAGGTATTTGTTTTGTTTTATTTGCTCAGTTGCACAGGACCTCTGTATGATGGGGCCGATCATACAGAGGTCCTGTGGTTTAGCCGCAGAGCAGCGCTATGACGCGTCCTCAAATGACTCTGTCCACGGAGCTCGCACAGATTCATGGCGCATAAAAAGTCAGTGACAGTTTTAGATTATCATTGTAAGGACATGTAGAAGAACAGACTACAAGGCTCAGAATGAAAACCCTTTTACTGAGTTGAGGTCTGTTAGTAAAAGAAGGTGACGCAGCAGCGCTGAAGGAAAAGTTCACATCTGTTGGTTTGGGCACATTTGATCATGTTCTAATGCCCGGCCCAAAAATACCTTCAGATGACTTTGAATCAAGAAACTCAAAGTGTTTATGACAACATGTGAGCAGGTCTCTCTCTCTCTCTCTCTCTCTCTCTCTCTCTCTCTACCTCCGTGCATGTCAATGATCAAATTGACCTGTATCCATATTATATCAGAAAATGTAAGGGTCTATTACAAAATAAAACTTCAAGCAGTTAAAATGGATTACTTTAAAATGAATCCTCATCTTTTAGTGTGAATTTGTATTTTCTAAGTTCATATATGTGAATAATAAAGATTGTTGTCAAATCTTTCCACGTATGCAACGTTTTGACCAAATATGTATTTTCCACTTCTCCTCAGAAACAAAGCAGCTCTGACTATGAAGCCAAACGAAAAAGAAAATTTCTCCCTGACTGGAAAAAGAGCGTTTCATTTATTGAATATGATGAAACTGCACAACTAATGTAGTGCAAAACATGCAGGAGCTGTCCAGCTCAGGCCATGGGGAACAGCCTGTTCCACGGGGTGACAGGAGAGAAGGTCAGAATCAGGAGCATCAAAGAGCATGCAGACACAACTTTACACAAGTCAGCTGAAGATGCCCTAAAAGTTCGACTAAACCCAGAAAGAGGAGCACTAGTGTCAGCTTTAGACAGAATGGATGTAGCAATAAAGAAAAGATGATAAAACTCTTCAACATTGCCTACTTTGTTGCCAAAGAAGAAGCCGCCTTCACCATGTTTCCGAAGCTGGTGAATCTGCATCAAACAAACGGTCTAGATCTCAGCACCACTTATAGCAATGACCAGGCATGCCGCATGTTTATCGAAGCCATTGGTTTGTGCTTCATCGAGGACCTTCAAGAAAAGTTGCGATCAGCCAAGTTCTTTTCAATCATGTCTGACTCTTCAGTTGACCGATCTGTGAAAGACCAGGAGCTAATCTATTGCACCGACCTCGAGAATGGCAAACCAGTGAACAAGCTCATCCAGTTAACTGCCCTGGACCACGCTCATAGCCAGGGCATTTTGGATGCCATTCTGGCAGGGCTGTTGAAGGTTGGGGTGAGTGAAGACACAGGGATCGAACCCCCAACCTCCCTGTAAAGAGACGACTGACTACCACTGAGCCACAGCCGCCCCTGTATGTACAGCTTATGTAAAAATGTCATTTGAAGTCGTCCCCATGAATCTGTGTTTTTATTTAATTTTTTATTGCTCTGTCTTTCTGCTCCATGTGTCTGTGAATTCCCCCCGAGGTCAATAAAGTTTTTTGATTTGAATTTGAATGAGATTGAAATGATTTGAAATGAATAAATGAGTGGATCCATGTTGTTCAGAATAAACCTGTGCTTGGCTTGGCTTCAATCAACTTCAGATGTGAGTCAAGGCAGGCGAGCCGATACTTTGTACTATTGATTGCATGTTATAAAGTTGATGTGACTTTAAATGGAGGTGTGCAGCTCATAAACTCACCTGTCATTCTATTTGATCTGTTTCTAAGGAAGCAGCTGTTCAGACTGACAATCATTAATCCACATCAGACAGTGACACACTTTATCTGCCTCCTTATCTCCTCCCTCCTCTCTCTGAATGAGCTGTGCTGGTTCCTGCTGGGTGAGGAGATGAACGTGTGCAGCACTCTCTGATCTCCATGTGACAGCATGCTGCAGAAACAGGCTTTAAAGGAAGCCAACAGATCCACTGAGACAGATTCATGTGAACAGGAAACCCTGAACAGAAGAGCAGACTGGCCTTTACTTTCATTATTACTCCCACTATTCACCCTGCACACACACACTTCCTCTTTGTCTCCTCCAACAACTCCACAGGGTCAGGAGTAGGCGGAGCTAAATGCTCCAGGAATGTTGAACTATGAACTCTGAGTCATCTAATTCTTGTTTAATATACTCCCTAAATAATGCTGGCTCATTTACATGACCCAGTTGCTGGGTCCTGAGCTGCTGGCTCATTTCACTGGGTTGATTTTGGCCACGGCGGGAATATTGACCCAATATTAGGTGATTGAGAGAGGCTGAAGTGATCCAACGGCTGAGCTGGCCTTGTCACAACCCCGCGCGGGGTCAGAAGCCCCGCCCACTTCTCTCCTCGCGACTGACAAACGGTCGGCTGTGTTTTAACGTTGGACTTCGCTAAGTACCTAAAATACATTTTTTAAACATCATTTTCACTCTAAACAATATCAATACACGAGTACTATTAATTATAACAAAACCATTATGGCAAAGTCATTACTTTTTACTTGTTGACTGGCGTAACATGACGTTTTTCAGCTAGTTAACTTACTTTGAGTTATAGCAAATATAACGGTAACCTAGCATCATTTAGTTTGTTAGTTCGTTGGTTAACATTAATTTAGACTTTCAGTCTTTTATTTTCTGTTTTCCAATATGACCAATCATAATGTTAGATGGCTGCTCATATCCTACTAACATTAATGTTGGTTAAGTGAATCACTTTTCAACGTTGACGTTACTCTACATCATCTTGTCACATAAGGCTGAATATCCTTTTAATGCACCTTAACATTGACTTTGGTTCATATCGCCCTAACGTTAAACGCTGTCATTCATCAGACGGGGGACTTTTTACTGACGTTAACATTAGTCCATGTCCCAAGGCCATCACACAAATATTAACGTTATAGTGATGGCGTGGATTTACATGTTCACTTTGAGCTTTGTTCTGGTTGCGAGCAGTTTAAATGGATAGTTGTTGTAAAGTGTCGAGTCATCCCAGGCTGCTGAAGACGCTAATGTTAGCCTGTAGCGATAACAGCAGGTGGCAGCTTTATGATTAAAAGAGATGTAAGTAAGTAAAGGCCGGTTCACACGGCAGGATTTTAAAATTGTCGGCCGATTTCCCAAACTGTAGAGAGCACACACATGGCGATAAATAATCGGAGGTTTTACAGTTTCGGTCGTACAGTGTGTGGTGTGCAGCCACACGGCAACATCAACACACCACACACGAACCGATTTCACTCGCGAACATCCCCCGATCAGACAGGAAATCTCGCAAAACCTCACGAGATTAAACGTGATTCCAGAGTAAACAAACATGACGGGCGAAGAGGATGCGGTTTTGATCGTTTGTGCTGTGTTTTTATGCGACAAAACACGTTTTAAAAAGAAAAGGCGTTGGTCAAAGGAGTGGAGACAACGGGAGCGTGGACTGTACGTGCTCCATGATGATATGGCGGTGAGTAGTTGTTTTTTTCTCATAGAAATGTCGTTACGTACAACCCTGATTGTTTACCATTGAAATAAACGTTCATAAACGTTTTTACATTCATAAGATACATAATACACTGGTGGACTGCAGCTGTGGATGTTTATGCCGATCATTTATATTTTCATATTTCACAGGTCTCTGACAGAGAAGGGGTCAGGGAGTTACTGCGAATGAATATGAAGGAGCTTGAGTTTGTCCTCAATAAAGTAGCCCCATTGATCACAAAGCAGGACACAAACATGAGGCTGTCCATTTCTGCGAAGGAGAGACTGGTGTTAACGCTAAGATTCTTGGCAACAGGTTTGTTTGCAAAAGTCTGCTTTGTTTATCGTGTTTACTTTTACTTAATCGGGTGAATGAAACTCATGTTGTTTCTTTATCTTGTAGGAGACTCCTTTTCATCATTAAACTTCCAGTTTAGAGTTGGAAAGTCAACCATTTCCAAGATTGTCACCGAAACATGTGAAGCCCTGTACCAAGCATTTGCTAAGGATTATCTCAAGGTAAGTCTAATTAAATGTTTTTTTGAAATACACACACAAATTAAACACATACTGCATGTGATCTCTTTTTATATATCAGTATGTATTTGATTTTAACAGTAAACATTTTTAAAATGTATTTCTTTAAAATATGTTCTCAGTATTATTTATATGTGAAATACAGAAAGCCAAGGAAAAAGATATATACACAATGGAAGTTGAACTATTTGAGGTCTTTTCCCATATGCATAATTCTGTCATTTCAGACACCAACTACAGAGGAGGAATGGCTGGAGATTGCGCAAGATTTTCATCAGAAGTGGCAGTTCCCCCATTGTCTTGGTGCCCTAGATGGCAAACATATCAGCATTTTGCCCCCTGCTCATAGTGGAAGTGTCTTCCGTAATTACAAGGGGCATTTCTCTGTATTAATGATGGCTCTTGTTGATGCAAAGTATCAGTTTCTTTATGTTAGTGTGGGGGCACAGGGAAGAGCGTCAGATGCAGGTGTGTTTAATGAATCGGATTTCAAGAAAGCGCTGGACCAGGGCCTTCTAAATATCCCTGCAGCAAAACCACTTCCACAGTCAGACATAGAAGCACCCTTTGTGATCCTGGGTGATGATGCTTATCCTTTGCGCACGGACCTCATGAAGCCGTACTCCTTTCGTCAAATGGACTATGAGCAGAGAGTCTTTAACTACAGGCTTTCTCGAGCACGCAGAGTGGTCGAAAATGGATTTGGAATACTTGCCAACAGGTGGAGAGTTTTCCGCACCACCATAATGCTCGACGCAGACAAGGTACAGAAGGTTGCCTTAGCATGTGTTTGTCTCCACAATTATTTATGTGGGATTAGGTCTGCCACATATGCACCTCCAGCCCTGATGGACTCAGACGACTGTTACCACAGAATTGTTGAGGGTACCTGGAGACAAAATGGTCTGGCACCCATGCTCCCTCTTCAACCAGGAAAACCCTGCAATAGCTCCATTGCTGCCAAACAAAACAGAGACAAGCTGAAGAGCTACTTTGTTTCCTCTGCAGGCAAGATTCCCTGGCAGGACAACTACATATAGGCTTTGGCATGTTAAAGCCTCTTAAAGCTGACGTAACGTTTTTTTTTATAGCATTTAATATGTTGTTTACACATTCAATACATTTCTGGAAATTAAAAAATAATTAGAAATTGAAATGTAATGGATAAACTTTTAATATTCCAAGATTTAGAATATTTTATATACACACCTTTTGTTTGTGCTTCTTTGTTTATTTTAGTGTTCAAATTTATATAGTATTTATATTTTGATATTTGATTTACCTGAAATTCCCTGTGCAAAAAATTAAACTTTCTCCATGTCCAAATGCTCTTGCATCTTCATATTTGAATGAAATACTTGTGTTGCTTTTTCTACTTGTATTATTTTTATGAAATTCCATATTTCAATCCTGAAGCCATCTATCCAGTTGGATAGAGGTCAACTTTGAAAACATGAAAAACAGTCTGTGGGATCAAATAAATAACTTTATTATTCACTTCAGGATACAAGCAATCTTTACTCCTATATATAACAAGAGTTCAATTAAAACGAAGACATCAAAAAAGAATGCAACTGAAGATGCACTTGAAAATAACCACAAAACAGGTAGTTGAGTCTGACAATCTCCCCCTGTATGTATTCACTCGTCTTCTAACATTCTCCTGTAGTTATGTATGTAGTGATATGGCTCTTGTTGAATTGTGTGTGTGAGTAGAGGGGTTGGTTGTGTGTTTGGCATATGTACAGAGGAGGGTACAGGGTAAATAGGTGGCACCTGTGCATCATTCTCCTGAGCCTCATATAAATCGTTCATGATTTTTCTCTTTATTCTTGTCTTTAGCACAGCGTTTTTAATTGACCTCAACTCCTCAGCTACTTGTTGTCCAAAGTGGCTGTCACTATCTTTGCTTCTTCCAGCGTTAAAAGCTGTTGACATCTGCTGTAAAATTTTCTGTTTTTCGATTTCAATTACATCATTAGATTGGCTTTTCTTAAGCTTTTTCGCAGGTGGTACATGAGCTACAGGAGGGGAAGGGTCGTCATCATTTTGTAGAAAAAATTTATCCTCAGCAGATGTTTCCTCAGAGGCCGGAGAGAGGTCATCATCTACATCACTCAGGAGGTCCCTCTCAGCAGCCAGAGCATCTTTAATTGTTTGAGGCAGCTATAAAAGTTATAAAAAATATTAATGGATATTTAGACAACACTTAAATATTGATAAGAAGTCTACAATCAGGATACATACACTGCTTTCAGTTGGACGTTGGGTGGCATGCTTCTTCAGAAACATCAATGTCTTCATGAGCCACCTTTGTTTGCTTGTTAGTGGCTTTTGCAAACTCCCACTGGGTTTACTTTTCAGAAGCTTGCTGTACTGGGTCCTCAAAGTTGTGGCCCGTGTCTTTACTTCTTCCACTGTCATTAACAATAACAAGACATTTACATGAATGACCGTTATCATCAAGTTAACGGTTGGTAGTGTAGAAGAAAAGTTACCGTTTATCTCAAGTGCAGCAGCAATTTCTGTCCAACTCCTCTCCTTGTCCTGTCGGTTATGATACTCTTTGCATGAAACATTGTATAAACATTCATGATGTTGCCATAGGTTGACGAGTTGGTCCTCCATCTCCGATGTCCACCGGACTTTCTGTTGCGCCATCATGACAGCTGTTTTTTTTTATGCTCCCGGAGTTTCCTCGCCTCTACGTCACCTCGCTTTCTGATTGGCTACACATCAACCGTCAACAGGCTCGTGCTCGTTTTCTCCTCGGGGGACACCACACATGATGAGAGATCGGGCCAAAACAATCCAACATGTTGAATATCCCCGATTTGAGATCGGAGCGGTCCCGACGTTCTTCCGACCAGACGAGAGCGGTCTGAACACACCACACACGGCAGGATGATCTTATAAGATTATTTTATGATGATCGGGCGTCCTTAAGATTATCGGAAGGAGAGAATCGGAGCCGAAATCGGCGTGATTATCCTGCCGTGTGAACCAGGCTTTAGTAAGTAAATTTTATTTATATAGCACTTTTCGCAGGCAGGGGCCACAAAGTGCTTCACAAACAGGGTTAAAACATCACAAGTAATATACAGACAGCACAAAGATCATGGCAGCCCTAAAAGAGGCTCATTAAAAGCCTGGACAAATAAAAACGTCTTCAGTTGACTCTTGAAAGTGACAACTGAATCAATTGAGCGCAAGGATGATGGAAGTTCATTCCAGAGGCTCGGAGCAATGACCTGGAACGACCGGTCACCTCTAGTGCGAAAATGAGCTCGAGGGACCTTCATCAGGTTCTGATCCATAGACCTCAGCGCTCGCATAGGGGCGTAAGGCTGGATCAGCTCACTAAGGTAAGAGGGAGCCGGACCATGTAGGGCTCTGAAGGCCAGAACCAGGATTTTAAACCTGAACCTAAAGGACACTGGCAGCCAGTGAAGGTCTTTCAGAACAGGGGATATGTGGGTCCTCCTATTTGTGCGGGTCAGAATTCTTGCTGCAGAATTTTGAACTAATTGCAGTCTAGAGAGCTCTTTCTTGTTAAGACAAGAAAACAAACCATTGCAATAGTCTAAACGTGAAGACACAAAGGCGTGGATAATGAGCTCCAAATCATTCTGTGAAACCATGTTTCTAAGTTTGGAGATCTTCCTTAGTTGAAAGAAGCAGTTCCTTGACAGCTGTTTACAGTGCTGGACTAAAGACATGTCTTTGTCGAAGATAACGCCCAGGTTTCTAAGACTAGGCTTCACAGACTGGCCTAGGTCCCCCAAGAACTGCTTAATCCCTGGAATTGAGTCATCAGGGGGGAGAATCAATGTTTCTGTTTTCTCTGCATTGAGCTGCAGAGAATTTTCGCTGAGCCATTGTTTGATTTCCATCAGACAAAGACGTAGGGAGCTCAGCTTCTGGATCTCGGACGGCTTAAAAGAGCAGTACAGCTGGATATCGTCAGCAAATAGGTGGAAAGAAACATCATCGAACCTTCGTATGATCTTTCCTAGAGGGATCAAATACAGCAAAAACAAGACAGGACCCAAGACAGAACCTTGAGGCACTCCACACAGCAGGTCCGCAGACTCCGACCTTATTTGGTTGGCTGCTACACTGAAGCTTCGTCCAGCTAGATAAGAAGAGAACCATTTTAGAACTGAACCCGACAGTCCAACTTGATCCCTCAGTCTTCTCAGCAGAATCTGATGGTCTACAGTGTCGAAGGCTGCGGACAGGTCCAAGAGAACCAGGACCGTGGACTTTCCAGAGTCAGCAGCCATCATAATGTCGCTGGACACTTTCAGTAAGGCCGTTTCCGTGGAGTGTTGCTTACGGAAACTGGACTGAAGCGGTTCATGGATGTTGCTTTGATCCAGGAGAAGGGTCAACTGATTACAGACCACCTTCTCAAGGATCTTTGATATGAAAGGGAGCTTAGAAATAGGCCTAAAGCTATTAAGATCTGTTTGGTCTAGGCCTGCTTTTTTTAGTAATGGCTCCACTATGGCATGTTTGAATGCAGTAGGAAACACACCAGTGGACAAAGACAGGTTAACCATTTTGGTCACACACGGGCCGATTTCCCCAAACACTTTTTTAAAAAGCCTACAGGGAAGGACGTCAGATGAGCAAGAGGAGGGCTTCATCTTAGACACCACTGCTGAAATATCAGCAACCGTCACGGTCCTAAACAAGGACCACAAGCTGGAGACAGGCTCAGAAACAGCAGGGGTAACACGAAGAGGGGGCGGGATGTTGTCCTTGATCATCTTTATCTTGTTTGTGAAGAATCTCAAAAAGGCATTGCTGTCAGCTTCACAAAACACGGGGGCAACTGGGGCAGCAGGACATACAAGTGAGTTTATCGTTTCAAACAACACTTTGGGGTTTTTCTTATTTAGTGCTACCAGTTGATGGATATACTCAGATCTGGCATTTTCGACCATCACATTGTATGAGGACACAAGGTCCCTGAGGTAGAGCCTGTGCACCTCAAGGTTAGTGGATTTCCACAGGCGTTCAGTCTTTCGACATAGTCTCTTTAGATTTAGGATGTCTTCATTAGTCCACGGGCGAGCTTTTTCCCTGGTAGAGGAGTTTGTTTTAACAGGAGCCACCTGGTTCAGAATTTCTACACAGTGATTGTTAAAACAGTGAGTGAGATCATCCACATCGAGACAGTTCATGACCAAGACAGGATCAAATAAATGAGAGAAACTATCTGCAGTATTAGCAGTGATAACACGCCTCTGAGACCTGACTGTTGAAGGCTTGGGCTCAGGACAAAAGTGCAGATCAAACAGAACAAGACTATGATCACTCAAATGAACATCATTTACAGACAGGTTTAAAATGTCTAGGCCAAGCGTAAAAACTAAGTCTAAAATATGGCCTTTTTGGTGAGTGGGCTCAGAAACATGCTGCTCAAAATTAAAAGTTTCAGTCAATGTTAGAAGTTCCATTGCAGGGGAAGATGAGCTGTCATCAACATGAAGGTTAAAATCCCCAAGGATTAAAACAGAGTCCAGCTTTATAATAGAGGACAAGAAGTCACTAAAATCCTTTAAGAAGACAGCGGCAGGGCCAGGAGGACGGTAGATCAACACACAGTAAAAAGGGGATGAGGAACCCATCTTAACCATCTGTGATTCAAACGAAGAGAAATCTTGGGACTGGATCAGTTTGCATTTTTGGACCTCCCTGTGCACAATGGCCAGGCCACCACCACGGCGACAGGGGCGGGGCTTCCCGACAGCAGAGCAGCCAGGTGGACAGAGATCATTTAAATGAATGAACTCTTCCTCTCTCTGCCATGTCTCTGAAAGACACATAATATCCAGATTTTCTCTTGTAAAAAGATCGTTTAGTGAATGAGACTTGTTCGCAATTGAACGAGCATTCAATAGGCCGACGTGGATTGACGTCTCGGAGGTAGTGTCCGTGTTGCGGAGCGGGATTGGACGAAGGCACATCCAGCGGTCACGTGAGCTCCAGCTGGTCCATGCTGGAAAAGCCGGCATAAACACGGAAGTAGGCGATGGCGATGAAAACCCCTGACCATGGCTCCAGCACTGCGAAGGGTCCAGGACAGTTGTTGAAGTGCGGGCAGGCGGCAGCGAGGACACGCTGACGCACACATCGAGGAGAGGAATCTGGCGCAGGAACCGAGCGTGGTCCCGGCAGCCGAAGACGACGGAGCCCCCGTGCGCCGCAGCACGTCTTCGCTTTACTTGGATACCGGACCGAGAGCCCCCTCCTCTGGATCTCCTGCGGGTCTTACCCGGCACCCGATACAGCATCAAGTAGTCCGGTGAGTCGGGATCGATTTCAAACGGAGGCGGAAATGCCTGTTTGTACCGGTCCCAGGTATGAAACATGTCCTCCAATGACTCTTTGATACGAAATAAAGAGTCCCGATCATAGGTTAGTAAAGCCAGGACACTTCCATTTGTCATCTGGGCTGCTAAAATCACATATAGTGAAACAATAATCATCAATAATCTACAAAACAGAGAGCGAGCCGTGGCACTGCCAGTCACAGGCGCCAGTACGGTTTGAACTTAAGAACGCTTCAGTGAGATTTTAAAACTCAGCATTAACTGTTGATACAACTAAGAGGATTATAAAGTTGAGCTGTTACAGAGTTGATTTATTTTCTGAGTAATGGCGTCTTTAACGATTTCAAAGATTTCACTTTTTTCACAAATTTTCAAAAAAATTTTCCCCATTGAAATGAATGGGATTTTTTTCCACTGTTTCACCTTCTTCTCAGCCTTATAACTTTTGCTGTGCTGAGACTTCATTTTTACTTTAAAACGTTCACACGTGTCTCCACTACTTTTACTACATTTACATTGTTTTGCTATCTTTTATACTTTTTAAACTATACCTCCAACTGTTTTGTGATGTTTTTTGCTGTCTTCCCCGTTTTTGAATGGGTGTCTATGTGGTGAGATGTTCAGAGCTAGAGTGAGTGACATCATCGCTAGAGTGTGGCTGAGTTGGGAGATGGGTTCAAAATCTCCCGAACAAATTGCTCTAGCGACCACAATTTTCACACCACATGACTAAATTTACCCTCAAAACGTAGGAAAACTTGTCCTCTCGCTCACATTAGGATTTCAGGACAAACGGAGCTACGGTTTGGACACTGTGACCTTCAAAGCGGCAGGTGGTCCAAAAAACTCTCCATCTGCGATAATGTTGAGATTCACCGATTCATTTGGAAACTGATCTCTCTTGACAAAGTTTTCACATCGCTGCGGTTCCCACATTTCTTGGATCCCAGACATAAAAATTACATCAACACGTTCAGCTACCTCTCCTCTTGCTCATAAAATCATCATTCAGCCACCAACTCTTCATTTTACCCCTTAAAATAAGCACTGAATAGGGAGATGTTTCCCCCGTTTTCTCAGTCTAAGCTGCCAGCTGACTGCAGTTACTCTTGATTGCACTTACACACACAAACACCCACCCCATCACGCACACACGCATTGAACTTCATACTGTAAATGCTTTGCTTTCTCATTTACTCTCTTGATTCTTCTGCTTTATCTAGATTTTCTGCTTCCACTTCTGCTTTTACAACATGTTCTCCTTCTATCACTATTTCTTGTTCTCCTACAGATACTTTTACTTTCTTCTACTTCTTGTTCTACTTTTACTACTGTTTTTTCTGCTATTTCCTCTTCTTCTACTTCTTGTTCTTCTGCTTTTACTTATTTTTTTCTGCTTACACCTCTTCTTTTACTACATTTTCTCTTTCTATCTTGTTCTTGTACAGATACTTTCACTTTCTTCTACTTCTTGTTCTCCTTTTACGACTGTTTTTCTTCTTCCACTTTTCTCCTGCTATTTTCTCTTCTACTTTACTACTGTTTGTCTACTTCTACTTTTCTTCTGCTATTTCCTCTTCTACTTCTGCTAGTTCTTCTTCATTCAGCAGTGTTTCTGCAAAATTTCAGCAGGAAGCATTCACACACATTTTCCGCAGGGAAATGCAAATTGTCTAGTTATATCCTCAAATTTTGGCGTGCTACTCCTCCCACAGCGTTTGTGCCACACACACAAAAAAGGTATCAAAACAAGCGGCTCGGTCATGACATGGGTGCTTTTACTTTGTGGAAACTTCCGGTACATGGTGTGGACACAAATCGAGTTTAAGCGACAAAAATCGCCCTCCTGAAGCCATTGTTGCTCGCATATACAAACAAAATATATCAAAATAAAGCTCTGAGTGTCCTCTCACTCGTGAAGCAAAAAGTAAAAAAATAAAATGTTCCAGTCTCCCAGGGGAGACATTTGTTTGACAGTCACGCACCACATACACACACATTGGGCTCTCACTCTAACTGACCTCCAGAATTTCACAGTTTTCACTCGTGTTTTAAAATCGCCACTGTGATCTCAGTCTGAATGCTAAATGAAAATAAAATACATCAGCACGTGCGCCTATTTGTGCTGTGGCTCACAGTCCAAACGGATCGGTGATATCATGTTTAGTTTTTAAGATATTTGAGGTTTTGCAAGCAGTGGTAAGCCCATTCAAATACATTGATGGAATGTTCTGGCAGTTTGGCAGATCAAAGCTGAATGTCAACCAATCAGTGAGCAGCAGGTGTTCAGAGTTAGAGTGATGACATTATCATTTGAGTGGGACCATAGACTGGTGTAGTTTTGAGTCCTAAAACCAGGAAGTGAGTTAGCATTTTAGCACCGTGGTTCTGACCTCTAAAAGTCTAAATGTGGATTTTGAATGTGTTTGTGTTTAGACGCCTGAAATAAGGTCTGTGGTTAACACAAGCTGAAGAGATGTTGATGTTTGTTAGACGAGATAAACTACGTGCGCTAAGACCCCACTTGTGAATTTTAAAGTTTTTACGCGAACTTTCAAGGGCGTAGCTAA
Organism: Symphodus melops; assembly: GCF_947650265.1. Lineage (NCBI taxonomy): Eukaryota > Metazoa > Chordata > Actinopteri > Labriformes > Labridae > Symphodus > Symphodus melops. Next base: position 1,367,188 of record NC_136694.1, read on the forward strand.
CTGAAACTACAGTGGTTGTTGCAGACATTAAACGTCATCACGCCGGGAACTCTCTCCCTAATCCTCCTTACAGCCTCTAGTCATGTTTTTCAGTGCTCTTGTAAATATTAGGTTAATAAACAACTTATTAAGCTAACGTTTAGCTAGCTTGTCAAATCCGCTGATTAGATCGATGAAGCATAACGGTCGTGGCGTCATTATAAATCGACCGCAGTGTCGTTCGCTAGCGCACAATGTTAGCTTTTTACTTCTCTCAGCTGCATTAACTCTTCAAACTTAATATACCGTAAATTCCGGACTACAAGCCGCTACTTTTTTGTCACGTTTTGAACACAGGTGCACTCAATAGTCCGGAATTTACGGTAAATGATGTTCATCTGTAAAGATTATCCCGCTGAACAAAACAGCAACGCATCAGAAACGTGTGTTTGACACACAGATTATTTTCTGCAATGATCCAAAATCCAATGCAAAAATCCCATAGGCGAATTTTCGTAGGAACCACTGGCGCCATTTTTTCGGGTTGGCCTACAAAAATGTGTCATTACTATAGCAGTAGGACAGCTATCTGTTAGCTGACTACAGTTAAACAGTCTTACTGCAGTATAACTCAGAAACGCATACACAGACACACACACAGCAACCACCCTCACAATTTCTGCTGGAATTGTCTAGTATTACATATTATTTTGTCTCTGGTTCCAGGTTGTTGCATAGATTTCCAAACTGTCCTCTGAGACCAGGGTGCAGCAATGTCTCGTTCTGAACTCCTTAATGTCCTGGAGAAGCTGGGGGAAAAGGAGTACAAAAAGTTCAAGTGGTTCCTGGAGGATTCTGATGAATTAGATGGCTTCCCTGCGATCCCGAAGAGTGAGCTGGAGAAGGCGGTGGAATGTTATGAAACAGTGGATCTGATGGTGCAGACTCATGGCCTCTCTGATGCTCTGAAAGCAACAGCAGAGCTCCTGAAGAAGATCCCCAGGCATGATTTAGTCGAGCGTTTATCCAACAGTGAGTCCTCCAGATATTCTTGAGCAGTTGTGAAATTATCTATAAGAATAGTTGACTCCTCTGATTGCGATTAAAGTTCATAAAATGAATCAAAAACAACAGTCACATGCTTTGATTTTGTAACTCCTTTTTAGGTTAATACATCTGTTAACTGATTTGATTTGTTATTAATAAAGCTGGGCTAGTATCGGAAAATCTAGGTACGACTATGGAGCCTGAAGTATTAAAATGTCAGCAGAGAACAGACAACACAAAACAGGTAAGTTTGGAAAAAATATATCATACAAAACAAAAGACAGTTATGTACATTCCCTGCCTACCTAAGCCGGCTTTCTGAGTGCACAGGCAAACGCAATAAAGAACCTCAAACCAAACAAAAAGGGTCCATGGAAATTCTTGGTGTGTGTGTGTGTTCTTTTCACTACCCGGGTAGGTTTATGAGTGTTCTTATCTGTATGAATGATACGAAGACGTAGGATGACGATGGTTCCAAAGATGCTTCACCAGGCTCTCGGTCCGTTCACTGACTTCTGTGTTTGGCTCGCCACTGACCGCCAGGGTCAGATTCAGATGATCTATCCCTCTCTATAAAAACAACCTATGCATACAGTACACGATGCATTAGTTACTATTGTCTCACTTCACTTCAAATCTTTTGAACTTGTCTTCATTCAAATGTCATATCAAATATACCCAATTGTTAAGGATATAAATACTATAATCATTATGTAAATTAATAGTTACACATCACACCACATAAGTCAGTTCCAATCATGTACTTCCATCTCACAGCATAAAATGAAATCAGGAGATCTCTGAAACCAGATGTTTTGACTTTTTAAATCTATTTATACATCTTAAAAACGTCTTAAACATAACATTTTAATATATTCAATCTTTTAAACAGTTCTCCTGTTACTCATAACCATATCAAACATGTATATGGACAATTAAATGAATTCAATCACCCTTATCTTACATGATAAGCAAGAGGATAAACACTCCCTGAATCCAATGACTTCTGAGTCAGTAACACATAATATAAAGGAACATTTAACGGTGTGAATATTATCAGAGAGCAGAGTGAATTTCAATCCTTTGGATGATATTCTCATACTGATGCTTCTTCTCCACCGAGTAAAGTGTTTTTTTTCCTATAAAGTTCCCGGGCTGTACGCGCCACTCTGGGTTTTTTTTTACATGTTTTTAACAGTTAGTTAGCACCGTGGCTCGGAGACAAAGATTATTTTTGATTTGCTGTGTGTCCAACACATGTTGAAAAATTGACAATAAAGATGACTTTGACTTTGACTGGACAGTTGATTTGGCTGCAAAGCTGTGATGGTCGTTTTTAAAGATGGTCACAATGACGCTGCACCCGTAGCTCTTGGGTTCAAATATTTCAATGTATATGAGCAGCGTTTTGGACGAGTTGAGTTTTTAGAGATTTACCACAGAGCTCTGATAAAAGAGAATTACAGTAATCCAACATGGAGGTAACAAATGCATGAAGTCGTTTTAATGCATGGTTCAAGACAGGAGATATCTGCTCAGGGCTTTATTCCTTTTCCACCTCATGGCTCTGTTGTTAAGTATACGACGAGGAGAAGCTGCTGATGTGACCAAAGTCAGGTCAGAAGAAAAAGCTTCAGGTTTCTTTAACAACTTGGTCATGTGACTTCAGATAAATCAGCATCAGACAAAACGCAATATAAGGAAGTCTACGTGTCTGAGGATTTCAAGAGACGTGATGCTTCTGCGTCTGACACCTGACCCCGTAGACATCATAGACCCCGAAGACCCCATAGACCCCGTAGACATCATAGACCCTGAAGACCCCATAGACCCAGAAGACCCCATAGACCCCGTAGACCCCTTAGACCCCATAATGTGTCACTTCCACAAATGCAATTACAGATACAAGCTAACGTGAATTATAATTGGAAAAGAAAAACACACTGATTGATTATAAGAATGGCCTACGGTAAAAAAAACTAACCCAAATGCTGGGTTAGTGCTGCTGGGTTATAGGTTGGGTTGATTTGACCCAATATTGAGTTAAAAAAAATTGACTCAACGCAATGGTTTGGAGATACCAGCCAAAAGTCTCTTCATTTTATGGCACTTCAAATCAATTCCTCCCTGTCAGAAAATATTTCTACCTATATGGCTATTTTGATAGAACATCTTTCAATTATAGTTATCAAAGTATATAGATAAACAATGTTAAGACTTTTATAATTACTGTCAGGTACACCTACCAAGCTCTTGATCGAAAATATTAGGGGGAAAAAATCCATCTTGTGCGGATGGATATGATAAACACCTGTGGAGTTATTTGTAAATCGCCTTCTGTTAGTTTGTGACTTAATGGCACTAAAATAACTCCATAAACACCTTGTCTCAACGGACCCTAAGCGCACAAACAGACAGAAGAGATGAGTAGGACTACGAGAGGCAGACAACCCATCAGCAGGTAAATGGAAACAGAATATGGTGACACAGTTTCAAATGATTCATTTTACTGTTAACTAAAAAAATAATGTTAGCTGGATTAATTATCAACATAAGTTGACTGTTAGTACCGTCAAGCTAGCACAAGCTAACTGATGCTAATGGTATAGCTCGCGCTATGTAACTCCGTTAGCTAGCTATCGCTAACAGTTGACTTGTTAGTAAGTAAGCTTCACACCGCAGGATCAATTTTAAAGCTAGGTCAGATATAAACCTACTGGTATCTAATGAAATTACATTATCTACTGCATCAATTGCTACCAAACATGACATGCTAAAGTTAAGATAGTTTTAGCGAGGGGAAAACTGACCATTTTCATAAGTGATACCTTACCTAAAGTTATCTGAATTCAGTGGGTAGCCTCCCTATTAGTCTCTCCATTAGAGACATGCCCACTTAATATCTGCATGAAGTAAGTTATAAATGTGTTATTCTGAAATGTTGTAATGTAGTACGAGTACAATTACTGCTTTGTTTTATACCCCATGTTGTTTTGTGTCAGTTATGTTAGTAATTTGGTTGTTATGGTAACTTGTGTTGCTACCGGAACTACGTAAGCACGTTTTCTGCGGAAGTAGAGAGTTCTGTTTTTGGTACATGTCGTATGTCGCTCGCTGGCTCTGGTGTGGACTTAAAAAGTCGTCTGCACCGGAGTTAGAGCGACCACAGAACTGTACACCTGCTGTTCTTAAGTAAAGAAGATAAATGTAATCTTCCTTGTCAGAGTCATCCTTCTCCTGCAAATAGCTACACATCCACATAGCCTCCTCTTTGCTAGCCGAAGCTAACAGTAATTTAGCCTAATCACATTTTTCTGCATACTGGGGGCGATAAACAGTCATTAATTGTTATAACCATTTCTACTAAGCTAGATATAGTGCCAGCATTATTCTATTCTTTATTTTCTGCACCTGGTTTGAGTAAGGTTCACCTGGAGGCTTTAAGACAGACACACACCTTTATGGTGTGAGCGACTTTTCAGAGAAAGAAAGAAGTAGACAACTAATCTTTATTAAAGAGTCAGTCAAACAATGAAAAGTTTAAAGAAAATTTATTGAAAAATCAAAAATCTGACAAAGTCTTTTCACATTCAATAATCAGCAAAGTAAAATGTAAAAATGTAAAAGTTTAAATCTGAGTGCGAGGACTCGGAGATCTAAGTTCCAAAAAGTGAATTTTTAACAATCAGAGCGACATGAAGTCTTTTAGTGAAATCAAAAAGCCCCAGGCTGATTATTGTTTCATTGTCTTTTTATAATCAAACTGAATGATTCAAATCCATCATCAGCAGAATCAAGAGCAGTGATAAAGACGTTATCACCAGGTCGTCTGTGACTTCACTCTCCTCGACCTCACAGATACAAAGGTGCTTGACGAGCTCAGGTATGATAACATGTGAAGGTCATGAACAGTTATGATCAGATGATAATAAAAGAAACAAATTGATCAATCGCTCGTCTCTTTCTGATGTTTCAACAAAAGACATGAGCTCTCACAATGACCCAACCTGTATTCATAGTCAGAACAGATCACATGACTCCAGCAGACGTGAAGACATGAGCTGTTCTTATGATAGACATCATCTGTCTGAGAGTTTGCATGAGGAGCAGGAGGAACAGGTGGAGAAAAGAGGAGACAGAGAGATTATGTGCAGGACAGGTTTAATAAAAGAGAGGAAGAGCAGAAGTGTTGGCTTTCTGATCCATCTGATTACAAAGACCTGCTGCGTCTGCGCTCAGCCGCCTTGATGAGCTCTCTCTGAAGAGTTTCTTTGTTTCTCTTCATGTTCTCCTTCGCTATCTCCATCAAAGACTTGATCATCTCCTCGCTGTATGGCCTTTGGAAGGTGGAGAACTTGTCCATCATTGCTTTGACTTCTTCTGCATCTGAAGCAGAATAAAACCACAGACTATCAGACTGATGTTAGAGAGTTTCACATTCTCCTGATTGTAGCCGGTGGCACCGGAAACGCTGCTGTTCCCTGCTAGGTATAAGGGGGGGGGGGGGGCAGGAACAATGAGAGAGCATTTTGGTTTCCAGCCGGGAGGAGAGGGAAGGTGCACACCCTCGACCACGCCAGCTGTTTTGTTTGTCCTGAGTTTGGGAGGACGGGTAAGAAGACATGCTTTGGTTTTATATCGATCTATTAAGAGGTTTAAAACGCGTCACTATCAGTGCTGGTTTTTGTTTTCAGTTGTTTGACTGAATTGTTCCAGGAAGGCTGTAGAAGCAGAGCGGAGGCTCGTGAGTGAGGTGTGTGACGGAGGTTGTCATCGGTGAGATGCGGTTTTAACTACGTTTTATTTAGACCTGAAGTTGATGAAGTTACATTGTTATGCTGTGTTCTTCATCCTTTCAGCAACAGTTGGGCCAGGTGTTGTGTCTGGTGGGGGATGCTGGGAGGGTTTGGGCCCAGCGTACCAGGTACGAATAATTTATGTACATCCGTCTAATAAAGCTTAAGCCAATTTTTAATAAATATTGCATATGGGATTTTGGTTGGGAACTAATGATTTTATTTCTGTTTTAGGGAGCCGGGCAGATTTCCCTCTGCTGCTCTTACTGTGTGGGTTTAGTTTCGGTGTTGATATTGTTTTGGGGTTAAAGTTTGTTTTGTTTCTAGTCCTTTTTTTGTCTGTGTTGTTTGTTTGTCGGTCTTGCCACTTCCCTAGTGTAGCTCCAGGGCGGATCTTCGGGGAGGGTAATGGTACTTTAACGGTTGCGAGCTGATGGAGGAACAGATTCGGGTGAAACTCTAGTTTGTAAAAATGCCACAAGTTTGTTTGCACGGTGAGTGTGTATCTTCCAGGGTGACCCTAGTGTGATTTGCAGTGATTTGAGTCTTTTACTCCCCTAGTGTGCAGCGATTATTAAAATTCCTCCTTGGCTAGTGCCAACATAGACCAATTGCCCCGACCGTGGTCCCTGCAATAGTTGAGTCAGGTATTGTATGGTGACACAGGGATTTTATGTCATTTATTGTCAATAAACGTTTGGCACTTTTTCTATCTAATTTTGTGTCCATTTCCTTTTTGTTTGGTCATTGATTTGACCCCTGCCGGGGATCACTGTAGTAACTTGATTGCACCTGAAGAGGGGGGTGTTACATGATAAAAGTGTTTTTTATTTTGACAGACCTTTGCAGTTCTTTCTGTTGAAGAGCGGCATGAAGACGATGGTGGGCTCCTTCCCCTTCCCCTCGATCACATAGCAGTCCTTGGGCCAGTCTTTCTCCTCCAGGATCGTCTCGTCTATCTTTGGGAAAGGCTTCTTCAGCTTGGCTGCATAATCTCTGGCCTTAGTCAGAGTCTGTGAGGAGAGACATGAGCCAATCAGAGCTATTTGGTTTTTTGAAGCAGGCTGTAAACATGTTCATGTTTGCTGTAAAAACAGGCTTTTTGAATGGGTGTGTATGTGACTTCCTGTGCTGCTGCAGCCAGCCTCTAGTGGACACTCCAGGTACTGCAGCCAGCCTCTAGTGGACACTCCAGGAACTACAGGATCATTTTTCAACACCAGAGGATGCTGCTTGATACAAACAAACACACACACACACACACACACACACACACACACACACACACACACACAGACAGTACCTCGAAGATGTTCCCTGCGCTGAACTCAGCAACGATGATGAGGTCGATGTCTCTCTTGTCTCCCAGAATGGACGGGTAGCCGACGTTCAAATGCAAGCCGGCGTCAATCAGGTGGAAACATTCTTTTTTCTGGAGGTAAGCTGGGACGCTGGAGTCTGCCCGGCAACAAGAACATCAAATATTTAAATCAACCAAGTTTCAGGCAGACTTTGATTGTTGTGTTCTTGTGTTGTTCTATGTTGAATTTCATTGTGCAGCTGCTGTGGATCAACAGAAGGCTTCTTCTTCTTCTTCTTCTACACTTTTATTCAAACATATAATACACAAATTATACCTTTCTGAAAGTGAGTCCTATAGACTCCTTTGAACTCTGTTTTTGGTCTCCACCAGCAGCAGAATGTTTGACGTGTCAGCTGCTACACTTCACTGTTCGACAGGTTTCTTCGTGTTTGTAGACGCATAAGAGCTGATGGGACCGTGCCTGATATTTATCTGTTAGTTCTTTAAGACAATGAGCAACATTCAGAGACCGTCTGCTGTGCTGGATCCTGGTGATACGTGCACGCCTGCTCTCAAAGCCTACGTGCTCCGCACCCTCTGAGGTTCATCACTCAGATTCAATCTGTTTGTTGGATGGTCGTCTTTGTCCACACACAGATACTGAGTGTTCTTATTTACCAGTCTGTCTCTGATCTGCTTAGACCTTCAGACCTCCATCAGACAGAAGAGTACAGGGACATTTTATCTTCTTCCTGTTTGTGCCAAAGGTCAGGACTGAGCTGGGGAAAAGGGGGGTTAAATTTACTGCTTCCTTTATTCTGAACAATTACAAAAAAGACCTGAAATAAGCTGCTCTCAATGGAGAACTTTAAGAGGATGTTAAAGGTCACATGATCTCCATCTCCTCCTCTTCAGGTGAAATCACTGTCAGAGCTCCTCTTCAACATGTGTGTGAAGTGTGTTGTTGTAAATCCACTCTGATCCTGTATTTGATCATGTCTATAAACCCCTCTATTTCAGCCCTGCTCAGAACAGGCTGTTTCTGTGTCTGTAGCTTTAAATATGTAAATGAGCTGTGTCTGACCACGCCCCCTCTCTGGAAGGGCTCGGGTGTACTCGCTGCTTTCTGGCTCCATGTCCTATTGTTTACGGGGAGAAGGCAGACTCAGAGGGCAGAACAAACACCTAGCTGTGGGAGTGTCACCCACCTGGGGGAGGGGCTACTGCCCTTTGTGATGTCATGAAGGGAAAAATCTCTAAAGATTGAAAAAATTCCCAAACACGTATCATTTGACCCATTTAAACTGTGGACAGCTGCAGACACACAGTATAATACATAGTAAATATCAAAGGTTTCTCTAAACATGGAGCAAATACTTTCACAGTGAGTGTTGCTGATGTGTGGTCTGACCTTGGTATTGGTAGAGGAAGTTGTTGGTTGTTCCCCACTCCCAATCTCCGAGCAGACGAAGGATCTTCCATAAAGTTCCCCATTTCAGGAAATCTGAAATAAACCGACATGTTTACACCTCATTTAAATCCCTATCATGTTTCCTCCCGCCTCATGGACACATGTGGCGCCTGATCTGGAAGAGATTCCATCAGATACATTTTAAATCTCACATTTGCTTCTTTATACTGCAAAACAAAGTGTTCTATAAAGAAGAAAACTGGTGAAGTGAGGGTGTTATAATCTGAGTCAGAAGCTGATATCATGAGCATACTTAAACCAACATATTTAAATAAGAGGAGGTTAGGTTCATACTGGATGTCTGACGAGCATCATGAGGGTTGTCTTTCAGTAGCTGCTGCAGCTTGTCGAGGTCAGCCAGGACTTCGGGATCCTCGGTGGTGTTTCTGGCTTTAGCTATGAGTTGGCTGAAGTCCTGGTAAAGACTCTCCTGTGCTTTATGTGCAGGGTCGACTGGCTCTGTTAGAAAACACATCAAGTTATTAAAACAACAAGATGATCACTCAGCTTCAGTGTTTATCTGTGGTAGGTAAAACTTTACAATAAGGTACATATATTTGTTTATAGATAGTATGAAACTAACCACCAGGTGACTATTAAGGTCATCACCAAGTAACCACTAAGTAACATCGAAGGAACCAATCAGTAAATTAAAATTTAAATAGCTCTCCAATCACACGAGGCAGTCACCCACACTCTATCATGAAGACAAAACAAGACCAGTTATTCTCAGCAAACAGGAAGTGGGAAACCATCACCCAGGACAGCAGCACCACTAAAGGACGGGGAAGAGGAAATACTGAGGTTGCAATTAGCAAAAGAACAAAACGAAACACAGTAAAGGAAAAGAATTCACTAAATGTGAAAGGGTTACAAATGAACAGACTAGATAAAATAAATGCTGCCAAAACAACCAGAAACAAATAATAGAAAAGACACATCATTTATCCAAATGATGTTATAATGTTCTCGCCTTGTCAAAAGAAATAACAAAATGCTGACTAACTAGTGTAAGTGACATCAATGTGTGTAAAGGAATAAATCAGTGTAAACACGTTCTAGTTCTTTCTCTTAACTTTTTGTCACCTTCTATGATGCACAGTAAATTCAACTCCTCTTCTCCCTCTCTCTCTCTCCCTCTCTCTCTCTCTCTCTCTCCCTCTCTCTCTCTCGCTTTCTCTCTCTCCCTCTCTCTCTCTCTCCCTCCCTCTCTCTCTCCCCCTCTCTCTCTCTCTCTGTGCTGAGTGGACTGATGCTGGACTCTGAGCTGAGTGGAATGATACTGGACTCTGAGCTGGACTGATACTGGACTCTGAGCTGAGTGGAATGATACTGGACTCTAAGCTGGACTGATACTGGACTCTGAGCTGAGTGGACTGATACTGGACTCCGAGCTGAGTGGACTGATACTGGACTCTGAGCTGAGTGGACTGATACTGGACTCTGAGCTGAGTGGACTGATACTGGACTCTGAGCTGAGTGGACTGATACTGGACTCTGAGCTGAGTGGACTGATACTGGACTCTGAGCTGAGTGGACTGATACTGGACTCTGAGCTGTGTTTCTATGTCAGTAGTGTCTGCTGTTCTGATGTCACAGTGATTTCATTCATTGTATATCTCCCCTGTGAGTTTACTACATTCATTCTGGTTGGTGTTTACATCCCTCTGCAGTCCAACGTGCAGGAGGCACAGTGCGCTCGCTCGCAGACTAGATAACTGTGTGTTATCTAGAGCGGACAAACCCCCATAAAACACAGACTCTGATCAGCCCCACAATTAGAACTGTTTCTTTATGTGTTCCATTAACGCTCACTGGACTTTACGTTTATTTTCTCTCATGCAACCTTTGTACATTTCATGTTTTTTATTATTCTTTATATTTGACATTTTTAAATTCTATTGTATATATTGGTTGCTTATAATATTTCATTTTATTTAAGTATTTATTTACTTGTTATTTTAGCCTTTTTTTCCTTTTACACCAAAATACCAAGACACATTCATCGTATATGTACATGACAATAAAACCAATTTTGATTCTGATATGTGTTAAATATCCGATTTTCACTCTGAAACAAACTAATGAACTAAATGAATCAACAAAAACAGAATATCAGTCACTGAAACTACAACTAGTGTGCAGCACTAATAGATCGATCAAAGGAAACAAAATGATAATACAGGATGAACAACAAACCGTAAGCAAAATAAACTAAGTAGTAAACCCACATACATGTAGTACCCCTTAAATTAAACAATAAAAGCTGTCAGTTACGTCAGCACATTTAAGGATTAAGAGTTTGCTTTGCGACACCTATACAGTAGAATTAGTCCCTCAGCCGTCGATGTGCACAACAAACCTTCAACAGCAGCAAGCCAAGCAGAAATGAAGCCTGGTGAGGCAAAGCAGCAGCGACTCCTGAATGAATCCAGCACAGCCACAGCACACCAGAGGAGCAGTTACAAGCCCAGCAAGCAGTCCCTGCCTCACATAAATACACGATTAATATAGAAAAATAAGAGTATGGACTAACAAGACTTGCCGTTATGTGTATATATCGATGTGGCCTTGTTTGGTCTTACCTAAGGTGAACATCATGTCCTTTCCACACTTGTACAGCACTCTGAGGGTATTGTCTGACTTGAATGGAAGACATCCTAAAAACAGAGAAGAATGTATGATGAAACAATGAATAGGATAAAATGTTAGTTTAGTATATACAAGGGAGAGGAAATGGAAAGGTTTCCATTTATAGAGGAAATCCATGAGGTAGGCCCCCACTGAAAGAAAAGTAAAGGCCTCATTAAGTAACCACTAAGTTACCAGTATGTAATCACTATGTAACCAGTATGTAACCACTAAATTACCATTAAGTATGTAATCTCAAGGAATCACTAAGTTACCAGTATGTAACCAGTATGTAACCACTAAGTTACCAGTATGTAATCACTATGTAACCAGTATGTAACCACTAAGTTACCAGTATGTAATCACATGTAATCAGTATGTAACCAGTATGTAACCACTAAGTTACCAGTATGTAACCACTAAATTACCAGTATGTAACCAATAAGTTACCAGTAAGTAACCACTAAGTTACCAGTATGTAACCACTAAGTTACCAGTATGTAACCACTAAGTTACCAGTATGCAACCACTAAGTTACCAGTATGGAGCCACTAAGTTTCCAGCATGTAACCACTAAGTTACCAGTATGTAACCACTAAGTTACCAGTATGTAACCACTAAGTTTCCAGTATGTAACCACTAGGTTACCAGTATGTAACCACTAAGTTACCAGTATGTAACCACTAAGTTACCAGTATGTAACCACTAAGTTACCAGTATGTAACCACTAAGTTACCAGTATGCAACCACTAAGTTACCAGTATGTAGCCACTAAATTTCCAGTATGTAACCACTAAGTTACCAGTTTGCAACCACTAAGTTACCAGTATGCAACCACTAAGTTACCAGTATGTAACCACTAAGTTACCAGTATGTAACCACTAAGTTACCAGTATGCAACCACTAAGTTACCAGTATGTAACCAATAAGTTACCAGTATGTAACCACTAAGTTACCAGTATGTAACCACTAAGTTACCAGTATGTAACCACTAAGTTACCAGTATGTAACCACTAAGTTACCAGTATGTAACCACTAAGTTACCAGTATGCAACCACTAAGTTACCAGTATGTAACCAATAAGTTACCAGTATGTAACCACTAAGTTACCAGTATGTAACCACTAAGTTACCAGTATGTAACCACTAAGTTACCAGTATGTAACCACTAAGTTACCAGTATGTAACCAATAAGTTACCAGTATGTAACCACTAAGTTACCAGTATGCAACCACTAAGTTACCAGTATGTAACCACTAAGTTACCAGTATGTAACCACTAAGTTACCAGTATGTAACCACTAAGTTACCAGTATGTAACCACTAAGTTACCAGTATGCAACCACTAAGTTACCAGTATGTAACCAATAAGTTACCAGTATGTAACCACTAAGTTACCAGTATGTAACCACTAAGTTACCAGTATGCAACCACTAAGTTACCAGTATGTAACCAATAAGTTACCAGTATGTAACCACTAAGTTACCAGTATGTAACCACTAAGTTACCAGTATGTAACCAATAAGTTACCAGTATGTAACCACTAAGTTACCAGTATGCAACCACTAAGTTACCAGTATGTAACCACTAAGTTACCAGTATGCAACCACTAAGTTACCAGTATGTAACCAATAAGTTACCAGTATGTAACCACTAAGTTACCAGTATGTAACCACTAAGTTACCAGTATGTAACCACTAAGTTACCAGTATGTAACCACTAAGTTACCAGTATGTAACCACTAAGTTACCAGTATGTAACCACTAAGTTACCAGTATGTAACCAATAAGTTACCAGTATGTAACCACTAAGTTACCAGTATGCAACCACTAAGTTACCAGTATGTAACCACTAAGTTACCAGTATGTAACCACTAAGGTACCAGTATGTAACCACTAAGTTACCAGTATGTAACCACTAAGTTACCAGTATGTAACCACTAAGTTACCAGTATGCAACCACTAAGTTACCAGTATGCAACCAATAAGTTACCAGTATGTAACCACTAAGTTACCAGTATGTAACCACTAAGTTACCAGTATGCAACCACTAAGTTACCAGTATGTAACCAATAAGTTACCAGTATGTAACCACTAAGTTACCAGTATGTAACCACTAAGTTACCAGTATGTAACCAATAAGTTACCAGTATGTAACCACTAAGTTACCAGTATGCAACCACTAAGTTACCAGTATGTAACCACTAAGTTACCAGTATGCAACCACTAAGTTACCAGTATGTAACCAATAAGTTACCAGTATGTAACCACTAAGTTACCAGTATGTAACCACTAAGTTACCAGTATGTAACCACTAAGTTACCAGTATGTAACCACTAAGTTACCAGTATGCAACCACTAAGTTACCAGTATGTAACCAATAAGTTACCAGTATGTAACCACTAAGTTACCAGTATGTAACCACTAAGTTACCAGTATGTAACCACTAAGTTACCAGTATGTAACCACTAAGTTACCAGTATGTAACCAATAAGTTACCAGTATGTAACCACTAAGTTACCAGTATGCAACCACTAAGTTACCAGTATGTAACCACTAAGTTACCAGTATGTAACCACTAAGTTACCAGTATGTAACCACTAAGTTACCAGTATGTAACCACTAAGTTACCAGTATGTAACCACTAAGTTACCAGTATGCAACCACTAAGTTACCAGTATGTAACCAATAAGTTACCAGTATGTAACCACTAAGTTACCAGTATGTAACCACTAAGTTACCAGTATGCAACCACTAAGTTACCAGTATGTAACCACTAAGTTACCAGTATGTAACCACTAAGTTACCAGTATGTAACCACTAAGTTACCAGTATGTAACCACTAAGTTACCAGTATGCAACCACTAAGTTACCAGTATGTAACCAATAAGTTACCAGTATGTAACCACTAAGTTACCAGTATGTAACCACTAAGTTACCAGTATGTAACCAATAAGTTACCAGTATGTAACCACTAAGTTACCAGTATGCAACCACTAAGTTACCAGTATGTAACCACTAAGTTACCAGTATGCAACCACTAAGTTACCAGTATGTAACCACTAAGTTACCAGTATGTAACCACTAAGTTACCAGTATGTAACCACTAAGTTACCAGTATGTAACCACTAAGTTACCAGTATGTAACCACTAAGTTACCAGTATGTAACCACTAAGTTACCAGTATGTAACCACTAAGTTACCAGTATGTAACCAATAAGTTACCAGTATGTAACCACTAAGTTACCAGTATGCAACCACTAAGTTACCAGTATGTAACCACTAAGTTACCAGTATGTAACCACTAAGTTACCAGTATGTAACCACTAAGTTACCAGTATGCAACCACTAAGTTACCAGTATGTAACCACTAAGTTACCAGTATGTAACCACTAAGTTACCAGTATGTAACCACTAAGTTACCAGTATGTAACCACTAAGTTACCAGTATGTAACCACTAAGTTACCAGTATGCAACCACTAAGTTACCAGTATGTAACCAATAAGTTACCAGTATGTAACCACTAAGTTACCAGTATGTAACCACTAAGTTACCAGTATGCAACCACTAAGTTACCAGTATGTAACCAATAAGTTACCAGTATGTAACCACTAAGTTACCAGTATGTAACCACTAAGTTACCAGTATGTAACCAATAAGTTACCAGTATGTAACCACTAAGTTACCAGTATGCAACCACTAAGTTACCAGTATGTAACCACTAAGTTACCAGTATGCAACCACTAAGTTACCAGTATGTAACCAATAAGTTACCAGTATGTAACCACTAAGTTACCAGTATGTAACCACTAAGTTACCAGTATGTAACCACTAAGTTACCAGTATGTAACCACTAAGTTACCAGTATGTAACCACTAAGTTACCAGTATGCAACCACTAAGTTACCAGTATGTAACCAATAAGTTACCAGTATGTAACCACTAAGTTACCAGTATGTAACCACTAAGTTACCAGTATGTAACCACTAAGTTACCAGTATGTAACCAATAAGTTACCAGTATGTAACCACTAAGTTACCAGTATGCAACCACTAAGTTACCAGTATGTAACCACTAAGTTACCAGTATGTAACCACTAAGTTACCAGTATGTAACCACTAAGTTACCAGTATGTAACCACTAAGTTACCAGTATGTAACCACTAAGTTACCAGTATGCAACCACTAAGTTACCAGTATGTAACCAATAAGTTACCAGTATGTAACCACTAAGTTACCAGTATGTAACCACTAAGTTACCAGTATGCAACCACTAAGTTACCAGTATGTAACCAATAAGTTACCAGTATGTAACCACTAAGTTACCAGTATGTAACCACTAAGTTACCAGTATGTAACCAATAAGTTACCAGTATGTAACCACTAAGTTACCAGTATGCAACCACTAAGTTACCAGTATGTAACCACTAAGTTACCAGTATGTAACCACTAAGTTACCAGTATGTAACCACTAAGTTACCAGTATGTAACCACTAAGTTACCAGTATGTAGCCACTAAGTTACCAGTATGTAACCACTAAGTTACCAGTAAGTAACCACTAAGTTACCAGTATGTAACCAATAAGTTACCAGTATGTAACCACTAAGTTACCAGTATGTAACCACTAAGTTACCAGTATGTAACCACTAAGTTACCAGTATGTAACCACTAAGTTACCAGTATGTAACCACTAAGTTACCAGTATGTAACCACTAAGTTACCAGTATGTAGCCACTAAGTTACCAGTATGTAACCACTAAGTTACCAGTATGTAACCACTAAGTTACCAGTAAGTAACCACTAAGTTACCAGTATGTAACCAATAAGTTACCAGTATGTAACCACTAAGTTACCAGTATGTAACCACTAAGTTACCAGTATGTAACCACTAAGTTACCAGTAAGTAATGGGTAGAAAGTGAGTACTTCATCACATAGCTATTAATCAGTTAGTGGGAAATGAATGGGACACTAAACACTCGTTAGTGGTGACCTGGTGTTGAGTGTTTCCTGTGTTATAATAAACATGTGTTGTTGTGATACTCGGCATCATGTGTGCTTCTCCTCCTGCTTCAACCTGAAGACTTTCCCGTCCTGATCATCGAGTATGAAATGATGTGATTTACCAAACAGCCAGTCAAGGATGTGATCTTTGATCGTCTTCCTGTCAGCCAACGCACTGCCACAAATACCTGTACAGGTTACAGAGGAGGAGTCATCTTTAGTCAGTATCAACACATGCAGAGATCAGTTTTGTTCCTGTATCCTGATGTTCCCTCAGCATCATGGCAGGCGAGGGAGGTGAAGAGGGAGAGGTCTGTTTACAGCTGCAGCTATCTCTCCATGTGAACACACACCTTGTACTTTGACCATGTCCATCTCATCTTTCTTCTCCTGCAGCTCCTTGTTCTTGAACTTGCTGCCGAGAAGAGACGTCTCGATGAAGAGGCCGAGGTCTGGGAACCCGGCTTCATGAGGACTCAACTCAAACCATCTCCCTGAGAGACACACGGGATGATTAATACTATAACAGTCAGTAACCCTCACAGCACCTAACATGACGTGTCTTTACCTTCCTCAGGACCCTCAGAGAAGAAGTGCTTCTCTACGGCGCAGTAGATGGGGTAAGGGTTGGTGGCTTTACTGATGGCCTCGTCAGAAACATGCTGCTTGTCCATCTGATGAAACAGGAGATCAGACCTGAAGACTTTGTATGAAATCTAAATGTGATGCATATAAAATGGACACTTTAACACATGGAGTCAAAAAGTTATTCTAATTATTCAACTGGAACCTTTTTCATGATTGTATATGCGATGAGCGCCGCCCAGACATCAGAGAGAGAGAAGTTCTTCTCCTCCGCTCGCTTTTCCAGCCATGACCAAACCTGCTTCCACTCCACCCCTGGACCAATCAGATGATCCACAGCCCGGTCCATGTTCACGCTCCACTCTGGGTCACTGTACAGAGAGGACATGGCCCTGACGGAGGAGAGGACAAGAAGAGGAGAGACTGACATGAAGAGCTTATTCCTCACAGAGGAAGTTTTCACTTCTGTCTCTTTCCTTTAAACCAGAGATGCTGTGAATCAGACTCATTGACAGCTGAATAAGACTGATCTGGTTCACACACAGTCTGACACTGAAGTGTGTGAGTGTCGTTACCATGCCGACCCAGAGACTCCTCCCAGGTAGAGCACAGAGTCCAGCAGACCGTCCTTCTCCATCTGATAGAGAGTTCCCACCAGAGCCACTTCAGCCCTCTGACCTCCACCTGAACCCAGAAGAGCGATGTGAGGGACCGAGTCCTGCAGGGACACATCATCCAGAGTTTTAAAATTCAGCTACAAGGAAATGTCTACAATATGACCCGCCTAACTATTTCCTCATTCCTTTACAGCTTTAAACAAAATCACCCCAGAGGGAAACTTCAGGAGGGTTCTTGTCAGGTTTGACCTTCACCTTCAGACATACAGTTAACAACTCAACAGAATAACTGAAAAAGAACAGACACGGACAAGGAGCGTCTTTGTTCGCCTCTGCAGGAAAAGCAGCCTCAGAGATCCCAACCTTCTGCTTTTCTTCCCCTTTGCTGAGCTCTTTATTGAGAATAAATGGGCGTTTACATTAGTAGGCCACAAACAGTTAGACAGGGCAATCGTATAGAAAAGTCCATTACTGAGTGATTGGAAAACAGATAATATGTGTTGTGTAATCAACTGCTCTAAACTGCTTTATCATGTGGATTGACTAATTTTGTGACAAAGCTAAAAGCAAATTTATGAAACTGACAAACTTCCCCTCGTGGAAGTTTCCATCACTGTTTTAATAGAATCTTAAAGAACACGCGGCGAAATCTCCCTTAAAATAATATGTCAGCAAAAAGCATTGAACTATTAATAATATGATTCTTGATTTTCTAACAGTTCTCTGTCAGACTTTGATTGCAGACTTGTTCAGCTGTCTATCAAATAGAATCAAATGTAATATCTGTGTTTAAAATCACCTGGTTGATCCTAAAATAAAACATCTTCAGCAGCACAGTAAATGATGACAGTCTGACTTTGACCAGTGCACCACCTGATCAGCAGATGGTCAACATGAAAAAGAGTGTTTCATGAAAGAAACTCAGAAAGGAAGAAAGAAGCAGAGGACAGACGTTTCTTCTTCTCTTACTTCAGAACAGTCGATTCCCAGTCTGTTGAGACACTGCAGGATGACTTCCTGTTTCCTCTTGTGAACGTACTCCTGTTCACCTGCACACACCTGCTGAGACTGACGCACAGAGTTTAACAGTTTACACACACACACAGCTTGGTCATCATGTTTTTGAGCACAGGAGGAAACAAGACATCACAGGACTTTATTCTTTCATTATGACCAGAATCATATGAAAGTCTAAACATCTTAAATTGTGAGCCCTCAGTGTGCAGCAGGTGAAAGAAGGACGATCATGCACATCATGGTTAGTCAAGCAGCTCTCACCTGAGATCTGTTCTTCTCCATGTTGCTCTCTGTTGATGCCACTGCTCCAAAGATCACAAAGCACCTGTATGAGGAGGAAGGGACAGCTTATATGTGAAGTCAGCATGAGGGGGCGGGGCTTCTGCTCATCAGAGACGCCCACGAGACAATCAGACAAGATCCAAAAAAGACAAACACACCAACTGTATAAAATACCTCTCTCACACACACGCACACACACACGCACACACACACACTCAGCCAAGAGATGTCGTCTCTCCGGCGTGTCCTGGGTCAAATACCGAAGACGACAACATCTCATAAACAAAAATGTTGAGCCATGTCTGAATTCAGGTGAAATTTCTTTGAAGAAGATGGGGGTGGTGTACACACCTGGGGAGGATATTGCTCCATGATGTGGTTATAGATGAAGTGAATCTAATCCTCCCCTTGAACTGCTCCCTTATTGTGGTGTGTGAGTTTGAGTACCTGAATGATCCTAGGAGATGTTGCCGGTGGCTTTCTGCCCTCAGTAGGGTCTCCCAAGGCGAACAGGTCCTAAGTGACGGGTAGATAGATAGATAGATAGATAGATAGATAGATACTTTATTGATCCCGAGGGAAATTCAAGGCATCCAGTAGCAGTATACAGACAGGCAGGACACAAGACATTAGTTACTTTTGATCTCTGTGAGAGACCTTTAAGAACAGAGTGTGACTTCTATCTGACTCCACCTGTATCCACTCATTATTTCTGTAGCTGTGACACAGAGCAGCTATCTGCTCACTTCTCCATCCATCCATTATGTCTCCAGCTGAAACCATTCCTCCAATAACTCCATCCATCCATTATGTCTTCACCTGGTTACAGAGGAGAAACAGCCTGAACGCCAGCCAATCACAGAGAGGCACATTCATACACAGACCAGAAGCTGTTTGGACTGGTAGCAGCGCTGCTGAAGTGGATCAGTCATTCAAATAATTCTTTATTTATTGGATCAATAATCAACAACAAGCCCAGAGTCCTGAGCCGAGTGTGAAACCGTGTCCCCTCACACTCAGTGTGTGAAGGTGTGTCTGCAGCTTTATTAGTCTGGACCATGTTTAGATCACATCCAGCTACAGAGAGTTCAATAGAGTTCATCTATAAACCACATTTAACTGTAATCCATTGTTTCTCTTCTTTATTGTCATTTTGTCTTTTTTTAACCTGCAGGAAACGCCACGCCCCAGACCACACGCCGAACTGACTCGCCAACGGAGGAGGAAAAAAAAAATCTGAGTCAGGAGGAGGTTTAAAGCTTCCTGTGTGATGATGAGGTGTCCCCCCCCCCCCCCCCCCCCACCCCAGGCTGGACCGTACGACAGTAAAAAAAAGAACCGAGGCTGAGAGTCCTTCAGAGAAATTCATTTCAATGATTTAGCTTTCCTCTCCCAGCAGAGCGCGTTAGCATGTTTAGCTAAGTGGATGTTGCCTTACTACATCTCAAATGTTTTTCATTCATACGTCGCTGACGAAGCAGTGGGAGCAACTTGTGCTTACGTGTTTTAGCCAAAGACAAATCAAACGTGCGGCTGCAGGAGCTGGGGATCGAACCCCCAACCTCCCTGTAAAGAGACGACTGACTACCACTGAGCCACAGCCGCCCCTGTATGTACAGCTTATGTAAAAATGTCATTTGAAGTCGTCCCCATGAATCTGTGTTTTAATTTTTTATTGCTCTGTCTTTCTGCTCCATGTGTCTGTGAATTCCCCCCGAGGTCAATAAAGTTTTTTGATTTGAATTTGAATGAGATTGAAATGATTTGAAATGAATCAATGAGTGGATCCATGTTGTTCAGAATAAACCTGTGAATGTTGTAAGAAGGAGGCCGTGCTGTCCGGCTGCACGTCGTCCACAGACGAGTCAGATCTGAAGAGAGAAACCAGCAACCAGCTCAACAAGTCTTAAAGAAGCCACTCGGCACTTTGAAGGCCACGTTGTGTCATAGAGAGGCCACCTGATCACAGCATCTACATCTCATTTATTGATGCATCTGTCAATCATACACTTGAACATATATGATGTCATCATGTTGTGATGCTTCATGTCAGAAAGCCTCGGTCACTCTGAGCTACAGTCAGACACGACACACATCTCTGTGTCCTTCTTTCAAACTCTGAATAAGACTGATCCTGTGTTCAGGGGCGGGTCCAGACTCATTTGACCGGGGGGGGGGGGGGGGGCAACTGGTGCTGGTGGCACAGTGGCAGTGTGTGTGTGTGTCCATGCATCGAGGCTATAGTCCTCACACAGGCAGGTTCCCTCTCTCTCTCCCTGGTTTCTGACTGTATCCACTGTCCAATCCAATAAAGGCTAAAAATCCCTAAAAATAAATCTTTAAAAAAGAACCACCACCTTGGCTTCATTCTCACTGTTGCACCAACATCCTGTTGTGAAACGACTTCCAGGCATCATGAAGAGTCTGGTTTCCTGAGAATCAGCAGAAGTGGGCCAACACATTCCTGACTGATACACAGTAAATGTCAAAGGTGGCTGTTGGAGGGTTGAGCCTTTTAGTTCTATGAAGAGTGTTGTGGAATCTTTTCCATTACCAAAGAGTGAAAATAAAGAGTGAGAAGATCTATTCAAAAAGGAACCCCAAGATCGATCTGGTCTCAATGAACATTTATTCGAAGGCAAGATAAGCGTTCGAAGACCCCTCTCTCACACGGTGAGGAGAGAAAGAGGCCCCGAGTAAAGGCAAACATGAAAACTTATACATTTCCATCACATTACACAGATCACTCCCCCATCACGCCACATAGAGACACTGCCCACCTGGCAGGGCACCATCTATCCCCAAGTGTGAGAAAAGACACTACATGACTATTTACCATCTCCCGAGGCTGAGAAGGAGATGGAGTCCAGTGAGAAAGAGCCTGGGCGACTCTTCCCAAATGAACAGAGTGTGAGAAACAGAATAAAGGGAACAAAATGATGGGAAACAAAACACCCAATATGCTGTGCATGTAGTATTCTAAGACATTTCAGATACATTCTATATGACAGATTCTGTGAGACCTTCGTAACACACAGTGGGAGTAAAATTTTCCATAACAAGAGAAGTCCCTGAACCTATTAGTTGTTAGAAGAGAAGTCCCTGAACCTTTTAGTTGTTAGAAGAGAAGTCCCTGAACCTTTTAGTTGTTAGAAGAGAAGTCCCTGAACCTTTTAGTTCATGAAGAGAAGTCCCTGAACCTTTTAGTTCTGAAGAGAAGTCCCTGAACCTTTTAGTTCATGAAGAGAAGTCCCTGAACCTTTTAGTTCATGAAGAGAAGTCCCTGAACCTTTTAGTTGTTAGAAGAGAAGTCCCTGAACCTTTTAGTTCTATGAAGAGAAGTCCCTGAACCTTTTAGTTCATGAAGAGAAGTCCCTGAACCTTTTAGTTCTATGAAGAGAAGTCCCTGAACCTTTTAGTTCTATGAAGAGAAGTCCCTGAACCTTTTAGTTCATGAAGAGAAGTCCCTGAACCTTTTAGTTCTATGAAGAGAAGTCCCTGAACCTTTTAGTTCATGAAGAGAAGTCCCTGAACCTTTTAGTTCTATAAAGAGAAGTCCCTGAACCTTTTAGTTCTATGAAGAGAAGTCCCTGAACCTTTTAGTTCTATGAAGAGAAGTCCCTGAACCTTTTAGTTCTATGAAGAGAAGTCCCTGAACCTTTTAGTTTATGAAGAGAAGTCCCTGAACCTTTTAGTTCTATGAAGTTAAGTCCCTGAACCTTTTAGTTCTGAGAAGAGAAGTCCCTGAACCTTTTAGTTCATGAAGAGAAGTCCCTGAACCTTTTAGTTCTGAAGAGAAGTCCCTGAACCTTTTAGTTCTGAGAAGAGAAGTCCCTGAACCTTTTAGTTCTGAAGAGAAGTCCCTGAACATTTTAGTTCATGAAGAGAAGTCCCTGAACCTTTTAGTTCATGAAGAGAAGTCCCTGAACCTTTTAGTTCATGAAGAGAAGTCCCTGAACCTTTTAGTTCTATGAAGAGAAGTCCCTGAACCTTTTAGTTCTGAAGAGAAGTCCCTGAACCTTTTAGTTCATGAAGAGAAGTCCCTGAACTGTTTAGTTGTTAGAAGAGAAGTCCCTGAACCTTTTAGTTCTATGAAGTTAAGTCCCTGAACCTTTTAGTTCTGAAGAGAAGTCCCTGAACCTTTTAGTTCTGAAGAGAAGTCCCTGAACCTTTTAGTTCATGAAGAGAAGTCCCTGAACCGTTTAGTTCATGAAGAGAAGTCCCTGAACCTTTTAGTTCATGAAGAGAAGTCCCTGAACCGTTTAGTTGTTAGAAGAGAAGTCCCTGAACCTTTTAGTTCTGAAGAGAAGTCCCTGAACCTTTTAGTTCTGAAGAGAAGTCCCTGAACCTTTTAGTTCTATGAAGAGAAGTCCCTGAACCTTTTAGTTCATGAAGAGAAGTCCCTGAACCTTTTAGTTCTATAAAGAGAAGTCCCTGAACCTTTTAGTTGTTAGAAGAGAAGTCCCTGAACCTTTTAGTTCTATGAAGAGAAGTCCCTGAACCTTTTAGTTCTGAAGAGAAGTCCCTGAACCTTTTAGTTCTGAAGAGAAGTCCCTGAACCTTTTAGTTCTATGAAGAGAAGTCCCTGAACCTTTTAGTTGTTAGAAGAGAAGTCCCTGAACCTTTTAGTTCATGAAGAGAAGTCCCTGAACCTTTTAGTTCCTGAAGAGAAGTCCCTGAACCTTTTAGTTCATGAAGAGAAGTCCCTGAACCTTTTAGTTCATGAAGAGAAGTCCCTGAACCTTTTAGTTCATGAAGAGAAGTCCCTGAACCTTTTAGTTCCTGAAGAGAAGTCCCTGAACCTTTTAGTTGTTAGAAGAGAAGTCCCTGAACCTTTTAGTTCTATGAAGAGAAGTCCCTGAACCTTTTAGTTCTATGAAGAGAAGTCCCTGAACCGTTTAGCCCTCCGCTGAGTGTTGGCTCAGCGGAGTGTTCAGGCTGGACCGTACGACAGTAAAAAAAGAACCAAGGCTGAGAGTCCTTCAGAGAAATTCATTTCAATGATTTAGCTTTCCTCTCCCTGCAGAGCGCGTTAGCATGTTTAGCTAAGTGGATGTTGCCTTACTACATCTCAAATGTTTTTCATTCATACGTCGCTGACGAAGCAGTGGGAGCAACTTGTGGTTACGTGTTTTAGCCAAAGACAAATCAAACGTGCGGCTGCAGGAGCTGGGGATCGAACCCCCAACCTCCCTGTAAAGAGACGACTGACTACCACTGAGCCACAGCCGCCCCTGTATGTACAGCTTATGTACAAATGTCATTTGAAATCGTCCCCATGAATCTGTGTTTTTATTTTTTATTGCTCTGTCTTTCTGCTCCATGTGTCTGTGAATTCCCCCCGAGGTCAATAAAGTTTTTTAATTTGAATGAGATTGAAATGATTTGAAATGAATAAATGAGTGGATCCATGTTGTTCAGAATAAACCTGTGAATGTTGTAAGAAGGAGGCCGTGCTGTCCGGCTGCACGTCGTCCACAGACGAGTCAGATCTGAAGAGAGAAACCAGCAACCAGCTCAACAAGTCTTAAAGAAGCCACTCGGCACTTTGAAGGCCACGTTGTGTCATAGAGAGGCCACCTGATCACAGCATCTACATCTCATTTATTGATGCATCTGTCAATCATACACTTGAACATATATGATGTCATAATGTTGTGATGCTTCATGTCAGAAAGCCTCGGTCACTCTGAGCTACAGTCAGACACGACACACATCTCTGTGTCCTTCTTTCAAACTCTGAATAAGACTGATCCTGTGTTCAGGGGCGGGTCCAGACTCCTTTGACCGGGGGGGGGGGCAACTGGTGCTGGTGGCACAGTGGCAGTGTGTGTGTGTCCATGCATCGAGGCTATAGTCCTCACACAGGCAGGTTCCCTCTCTCTCTCCCTGGTTTCTGACTGTATCCACTGTCCAATCCAATAAAGGCTCAAAATCCCTAAAAATAAATCTTAAAAAGAAGAACCAGCAGCTTGGCTTCATTCTCACTGTTGCACCAACATCCTGTTGTGAAACGACTTCCAGGTATCAACATGAAGAGTCTGGTTTCCTGAGAATCAGCAGAAGTGGGCCAACACATTCCTGACTGATACAAGGCAAGTTTATTTATATAGCTTTTGTGACGGGGCGGGCGTGGGCATTTTTGGGATTTTCTGTAAAACAATAAAATAAGCCACCTGGGGACTTGCACCCAGGAGATACACAAATATTGGAACCAAAACAGGAAAATTAAAGACACATAAGTTCGAAAAAAACTGAAGAGGCAGAGTCGTTTTATCAAAATATAAAAAAAGGTTTTTATTATAGTAAATCAAAAGGAAACAAAATGTAGGTTGAACCGAAGCTGTAGGGAGGGAAAACTAAACACAAGGACCAAATACTAAGTGAATTAAAATAGTTTATTTTAATACAAACGAAAATAGTCAAAATCAAATTTACTAAATATATTAAAACACTAATCAAAAAAAAGGAATAGAATAAAAGTGAAAATACTGGATAAAGGAACAACTGTTAAAACTATTAAAAAAGGAAGAATGTGTTGCAGTAAGGCAGACAGTATATTTCTAATGTTCAGCCTGAGTGAATAATAAAGTTTTAAGGCTGATTTAAAGGAGCTGAGTGTGCCGGCAGTCCTCAGGTGTTCAGGGAGTTTGTTCCACAGGTGAGGAGCGTAGTGACTAAACGCTGCTTCACCTTGTTTGGTTCTGACTCTGGGAACACTGAGTAAACTTCTTCCTGAGGACCTGAGCGGTCTGGATGTTTTATATTCTACAAGTAGATCTGACATGTACTTGGGCCAAGACCATTTAATGCTTTATAGACCAGTAGTCAGATTTTAAAGTGGATCCTCTGACACACAGGCAGCCAGTGCAGTGATTGAAGCACAGGTGTAATGTGCTCCACCCTCTTTGTGTTGGTGAGGACTCTGGCTGCTGCGTTCTGGATCAGCTGCAGCTGTCGGACTGATTTTTTACTAAGGCCTGTAAACACACCGTTACAATAATCCAGCCTGCTGAAAATAAAAGCATGAACAAGTTTCTCTGAATCTTGTTTGGTCAGAAAACTTTTGATTCTTGCAATATTTTTCAGATGGTAATAAGATGATTTTGTTACCATCTTAATGTGGTTGTTGAATTTGAGGTCTTGTGTTCAGTTGTTTGGAACATGTCAGGAGACATTGAACACAACTTTTAAACCATGTTTTGCTTCATGATAATCCAGATGTGGATTTATTCTGTGCTTCAATGTAAAGCAGACAAAACAACAAATCTATAAATGCAGTTACACAATTAATTCAAGTTTGTAAATAAATATAATCCGCTGAATGGAGAATGAGCAGCTGTTGTCCTGCGTCGCTCATTTCCTTGTAATATTCCCAATATTTCCAGGACTCCTTTCCCAGGATTATCTATATATCTGCCAGCAGAGACCCAGCCGGGACCCGCTACATAAACAGCTGTTGACCTGATAACTGCTCTCATATCTGACAAACCCAGGGGCGTCCAAAACGGCCTTCAAAGCCCCGCCTACCTTCTCTGGTCCAATCAGATCCAGAGCATTCAGGAGCAGAATCTAAAGTATTCTCTGATCATCTGAATCACAGGGTCGCTGGTTCAGATCCCAGACTCTCCTGTCCACCATGTTAAAGTGCCCTTGAGCAACACTCTGAACCCTGCATGAAGAAGTGCTTTCTAACTGCTGGAATCCAAAACAAAGTGCTTGAAGCTGTGAAAGGTTCAGACTAACCAACATGAATAAAAGCTGTTGACTGAAGAGAAGTGAGTGAATGTTTTGCAGCTGAAGTCAAATCTAATGTTTTCTTTAGTCTTCCTGATATTGATCATGATGTGTCTCCTTTTGATGATGTCATCAGTTTATCCGTCACAGCGAGCTCAAACAAATCCAACAGTGATGCTCCCGAGTGTTCACCTTCATCTGTGTGTTTAATGTGAAGAGAGGACGGCTGATAGAGGGAGACGAGCCACACATTCAAACCTGCAGCACTGACATGTTGTTTTGTTTGTCCTCATGTTTTAGTTGTTGACGAGCCACAGACAGTTTTCCACATGCTGAGAAATCAAAGTGTCCTCTGTTTGAGGACTGTTGATTCAGACTGCTTCACTTTGATCCAGGTGTAAACTGGACTCTGTTTCCTGTTGTTGACTTCATCAGCGTTCATGTCTGTTGACGCTGTACACTGATGCTGATGATCTTCACTCACAGCTTCTTCATTTCTCTACAAACGTTTGAATCAAAGATGAAACGTGTCAAAGTGTGTCTTCTGACTGTCCAACACTGAAGGACACAAAGCAGCTTCACTTCTGTCCTCTGACTTGATCTGATAACAAGAGGAAACTTTACACACTGAATCATGTGACCAGTGTGAAGAAATAGGACACGCTGAAGGCTTTCATGTAAATGTTAGGAAGGCTTCTTATTTATTGGCTGTCTATCACCATGGGCCTCAGGTCAGCATGTATGAACTTCACTTCTGCTTTATTTCTTCACATTCAAGTCAAAGGCTCATAAAGGAGGAAACAGAGCTAAACACACATGGGAGAGTTCAAAGTTCAGTGTGAAGGTGAAGAGGAGCGAGTGCACTCTTTAAATGAGCACACTTTATTAACTCACTTTAATCATATTATTTATTTATATTCATAATTAATGTTCATTTTCTTTTTAAAGCCGAGGAAGAGGAGTGACTCCTGTTCCAGAGAGGGAGTCTGTAAACCTAACCTGGCTCTCATTTAGAATTGTTTCATACACACAAAACAGAACCTGAAACTGGTGGACTCTTTATATTTCCCACGCAAACTTTATGTTCAACTGTTCAGCAAACTCTGACCCAGGCGTACGCACATTTAGGGGCAAAGAGGGCAAAAAAACCCGACCAATCAGAGGGGAAGGAGAAACCAGGAAGTGACCTGAGGCAGATGAAGGGGAGAAGTGAGATATAAATGGGGAATAGCGCCATCTGCTGGTGCACAAACAACAATACGGGTTGTTCCCTCCACCTCCCTTTAGCAACAGTGCAATGCTGCCATCTGGTGGTGAAAAGGTGGAATGACATTAAGAGGGTTTCTCTGGATTTTTCACATATTTGGAGTTCAAGATCAAGCAATAAAAAAAATACAATTATTGATCTTTTCATGAACAGATGACTTTGTTCATGTGTTGTTGTTTTATTTCCCTTTATTTATCGACAGTATGATCTGAAAACGTTTTTCAAATGACTGAAGCAGTTTTTTTAAAGCCTGATCAGGAGGACTCCCAGAGGATCCAAAAACCCTCCACAACAACTCCACCGTCACGCTCCATACACTTCTTCTAAACTGCACGAGGCTTTAACATGTTTGTTTTTAATGTGTGATTTAACAGTGAGGTCTTTTACTGTGTGAAGCTGTCGGATAAAGCTGGATCTGTAAAGTGTGATCTGATGTTATTTCATTCAAACCATCTTTTGTGTGTCAGTGATTGTCCTGACTGTCGACCTAATCTGTGCTAAGACTTGTGTATATAGGACTCTAATAAAGAGATGAACACAACACATGCAGAAAGTGATCAATACAGAAAAGGATGAGGAATTTGTTTGTAGAGAAAGTTCAGTCAGGAAGACGATATTTTGCATGTTTTATTGTTTGTTCTCATTCTTTCCTTTATGACAGCAGCTGTTGAAGCCATGACTTTGATTTATGTTCCTTCAATGATTTCAGTCTATAACCATCAGGACTGACTCTGGAACCTCTGAGGAGAATCTAGAGTTCATTTCCTGACACATGAAGCACATGGTCTGTGTTGGATCAGCAGCAGCTGAAGATCAGAGAAGATGTGATGAAGCCTGGATTACATTCATGAAGTCATCCTGCATTAAAGCTGCAGAGAGGATACGTCACAGCTCCAAGGATGTGGAATGAACATGCTCCTCAGCTCGCTCCAAAGTCCAGGCGCTTTCTGTTTTTTTCTCTGTGTGTGTCTTTAATCTAAAATCCAACAGCATTACCTTCAAATGCAATGGCTTCCTTGAGGTGAACCTCTGAAGTCTGGCTGCTTTGAACTTGTCTTTGGGACAGAGGGAGCAGTGGACCTGACTGCAGCATGTCGTGCAGCGTTCCACTGCAGGCTTTCCACCTCACTGAATGATCCAATGATGCATCTAAAGAGGATATAAAATGCTTTCTGTTACATGAACTTCAATTCAAATGAATGTATACAGCCTGCAGACGTAGATTGTCTTTCCTTACAGGTCAAATGGACACTTGCAGCAGGTAGTGTACATGAGGCCTTACGTATGGAGAAGAAGAAATAATGACTATGACACTACGGGTTCAAGTCCGGCATTCAAAAACATAGTGAAGTGAAAGTGGCTGAAAGAAGACACTTGAGTCATTTAGTATGTTATGTTAGAAAGAGCATTGACTAGTATCAACAATAAAAGTAGTGATGGTGCAGAAGCCTGCTGTTTCTCTGTCATTTCACTTCCTATTCCTTTTGTTCATATGCTTTAGTACACAACAGAGGTGGACAAATACACATTTCAATTGTGCCATAAAGTCCTGACACCTTGTGATCCCACTTGTGCACTTCAACAGGTGATCTCATGAATGAGCTGGTCGACCTCTGGGAAAACATCATGGTGTGCTGCTGCATCGTGTCGGTAGCTTGGCTGTCTCACATATCACGTTTGTGAGTTCAGAAAGAAACGTTTGCAACAACAGAGTTTACAACAATGTTTTATAACGCTGCAAACACATACATGCCATCAGTGACTTTACCTTATGCACTCAAAAGTTACTAATCACTGACAACTTCAAGTGTTGATACGAACCGCTTTGGTGAAAGTGAACGTTGATTTAAAAGGACTACCCAAACCGACATCATGTCACATCCGGTAATCTGCATCATTAATGACTCCTGTATTGATGAAGAACACAAGAAAGCATGGATTTACTTTCTGTTCAGAAGCAACATCAGTAACTCACCGCTGCATATGTCGACTCGCTGCTCTTCGTCCAATCAAAAAGCAGGTGAAAACGTCCTTTCAAGTTGTCCCTTCCTCGTGGTATTTTGCGCTTCATATCAGTTAACACAGCTGTGAGGGAGAAACTGTGCAAACATGTGGCTCTTTGTTACATAACACAATCCAGCTGTGTTTCAGAGCAGGCTGTGTGCGGCCAGGAGAAATACAGACCAATAAACAATCAGCTGTTTAAACACAGCCGGGATTTTTAATGCTGCTGTCTTACAGGACCAATCAACAGACTGCAGTGTTTAGCTCCACCTTTAACCCCGGCTGTAGTGTCGATGGACACGCCCCTCTCTCTCTCTCTCTCTCTCTCTCTCTCTCTCTCTCTCTACTGTACCCTTTATAACAAGTTTAATTCTTTAAAAAAAAAAAAAGATTTGATTGAATCTTTCTTGAACCAATCAAGGAATCGATGTGGAGTGATGGATCGTTAAACTCCGAGGTCTCCTCATTACAGAAAAGGCGGCACTTTTCATCTGATTTAAAGCAAGATACTGCTTCCTGACAGTGACTCCACCCACTGAGACATCTCCTGCACACCCTCTGTAAAGTAGTGCTCTCAGTGGTTCAATTCAGCTTTGTATAACTTTATGTCTTTCAAGCAGCAGGAACTGAGCCATCGACTGGAGGAGTTTGATATCAGCATGTTAAACATTCAAACTTCTCCCTGTGAAGACGGAAGAAGAAGAAGAAGAGAAACCTCAGTCCTCACAGCTCATGAAAACCAAACTGAAGAGAGCAGATACACACATCATATAAAAACAGAAGCTGATGGAGAGGACTGTGGAGGAGCAGAACCAGACAGAGACTTTCATCCAGACAGTCATTTACAGCCACAAACTTTTCACTTGCCAATAATTCAGCTGTTCAGTGTGTAAAATAAGTTGTTCTTCTCGAGCAGCTGTTGTGGTACACGTGAGGACCCACACGAGAGAAACCCTTCAACTGTTCAATTTATGGTAAAACAACTGTATCGAAATAGAGATCTGAAGTCCCACATGGCAGTTCACACAGGAGAGAAACCATTTAGATGTCAAGTGTGTAGTAAAAGATTTGCACAACATGGCGATCTGAAGTCCCACACGACAGTTCACATGGGAGAGAAACCATTTAGTTGTTCAGTTTGTGGTAAAACATCTGCACTAAAAGGACAGCTTAGGGGACACTTGGTTGTTCACACAGGAGAGAAACCATTTAGTTGTTCAGTTTTTGGTAAAACATTTGCAGTAAAAGGACAGCTGAGGGGACACTTGGTAGTTCACACAGGAGAGAAACTGTTTTGTTGTTCAGTTTGTGGTAAAAGATTTGCATGTAATGGAACTCTGAGGCTCAGGCCCGCCCCTCCCTAAACGCAGAACACGCGCTGTTCTTAGGGCCCCGCTATCCATGGGGGGCCCCATTTTGCGCAAGTGAATTGAATTTCCCTCAGGATCAATAAAGGATGATCATTCTCTGCAAATGTGCAAAGGGTGCGCGTGAATTTTGCTGAGAGGCGCACGTAGAGCACCGCCACCAAGTAAGCCCGAGCCAAGAGAGAGAGAGAAAAAAAGAGAAGCAATGATTGAAAGCCCATCTGACCAATCAGCGGTCAGATGGGCCGGCAGGCAGTTTTTTGCAGGCAGAGAGTAGAGAGAGAGAGAGATGGCTTCCAAATGTCAATGTGATTCGGGAGCTAGCAAAAGAAGTTAGTTTCCCTGGAATGGAACTCTGAGGCTCCACTTGGTAGTTCACACGGGAGAAAAAAAACTTTTCTTTGTTCAGTTTGTAGTAAAAGATTTGCATGACATGAAGATCCGAAGTCCCACATGGCAGTTCACACAGGAGCAAAACCATTTAGTTGTTCAGTTTATGGTAAAACATCTGCGCTAAAAGGACAGCTGAGGGGACACTTGGCGGTTCACACAGGAGAGAAACCATTTAGTTGTCCGGTTTGTAGTAAAATATTTGCACAAAATGGAGATCTGAAATCCAACATGGCAGTTCACACAGGAGAGAAACCATTTAGTTGTCAAGTGTGTAGTAAAATATTTGCATGAAATGAAGATTCAAAGTCCTACATGGCAGTTCACACAGGAGAGAAACCATTTAGTTGTTCAGTTTGTGGTAAAACATCTGCGCTAAAAGGACAGCTGAGGGGACACTTGGCGGTTCACACAGGAGAGAAACCATTTAGTTGTTCAGTATGTGGTATAACATCTGCGCTAAAAGGACAGCTGAGGGGACACTTGGTGGTTCACAGGAGAGAAACCATTTAGTTGTCCAGTTGGTAGTAAAATATTTGCACAAAATGGAGATCTGAAGTCCAACATGGCAGTTCACACAGGAGAGAAACCATTTAGTTGTCAAGTGTGTAGTAAAAGATTTGCATGAAATGAAGATTCAAAGACCTGCCTGGCAGTTCACATAGGAGGGAAACCATTTAGTTGTTCAGTTTGTGGTAAAAGATTTGCCTGGAATGGAACTCCGAGGCTCCACTTGGTAGTTCACACGGGAGACATGAAGATCCGAATGACATGACATGAAGATCCGAAGTCCCACATGGCAGTTCACACAAGAGCGAAACCATTTAGTTGTTCAGTTTGTGGTAAAACATCTGCACTAAAAGGACAGCTGAGGGGACACTTGGCAGTTCAGTTTTCAAGTTGTTTTCAAACTGTTTGTTTTGCTTTCTTCATAAAAAACACTGTTCTAACATACAAGAAACATTCTTGATTGCAATATTTTTTTGATTGTATTTTGTAAATTGGCAAGTTGTTCATGATATTTACTGACCCGCTTACAGAGTGCTTTATGAAACATTTCAACTGTTAGAGAAATCCAACGAGAGGAGAGGTTATGATATCCACAAGCATCCAATAAGGATTGAAGTGTTCTCTGTGAAGTACAGGATTTGCAAAATCAATTGGCTGTACAGAGAAGAGAGAGACCAGTTAGATGTTCAGTTTATGGCCAAAGATTTGCACGAGCTGAGACTGACACACTGAGCTTCTGTCTCTCTCTCTCTGTACGTCATTTTCTGCACGTCTCTGAATTTACATCCTCATCATACCATGTATCTTTCAAAGTTCAAAGGTCGAGCATGTCATGTTGGCACATTATAAACAATCCAAACAAGCACTAGAGATGCTACTCTGCATTAGAAGTTAGGCTACACATGTTTCACATCATCAACACGTCCTCTCTTCTCCTGTCACTCAAACATCTCTGCTTCCTGTGACATCACTGCGCTCCTTATAGGTGTGTGTGTGTGTGTGTGTGTTTCTCACAGAGACAGATCTGGTGCTTGTGTTTTTTCTTTAGACTCTGGCCGTTGTCGTCTTTTAAAGGGATACTTCACCCACATGCATTAAGCCTTGTATCATTAGAAACATGGTAGTATTTTGTAGTAGTTTTTAATGGTTGTGCATCCAGCCTCATTTTGCACTGAGACGGGAAAGCTTCTTATCTCTTTGTCTTAAAAGGAGCCTCTAATGACACAAAAAAATCCTCATTTTGCATCATTGGAGGCTGATTTGGTTAGCAGCTGTGAAAAGGCATTGCTAGTTCCTTTAGCAATTTATATCTTTTCATCCAGTTTACTTTGAACAAGCAAAGTGGAACACATTTAAAGGCCCGTCACATAACGACTTACCAGAGCCGGCCCAAACCCACTTGGTGCCCGAGGTGAGATTTGAGCTGCTGCCCCTTGAAGCCTGTTGCTACCAACTCCACCTCCAATCACAATATTCATGCACTTCTAAAAGACTGGCACACAGCTTGACCTTCTACAGCTCAGCTTTATTTCAAGCTGATATTCAATGGTACGGTCAGTGTCACTGTCACACTCGTCTGACTCCTCCCCCACAAAGAGCGGGTAGCGAGCAGCGGTGTTGTGATGCGTCAGCTCGAGCAGGGAGCATGAAAATAAAATCTGTTTTCTTTGCTTCTATTACTGAACGAAAGCGTGAAAATGAGGTTCAATCAAACAACAGGAAGTAAGAGCCCAACTAGCAGGGAACATTCCCACAAGAACATCTGGAATATGTTTAAAGGACATGTTGAAGATGGTCATCATTCAACATCATGTCCCTATAATGTGAACTGTTAAAGGAAGATTAGGTCACATTTGACACAGCAGAAATCCAGGATATGCTCTGAACATATCTGGGAGTCATGACTGTCTACAAGGAGTGACAGGCGAGTTGTCTGTGACGCTGCCTGAGTCGTATCTACGTCATGTTCACGTGGACGCGCTGGCTCCTCCCCTTCCTGTTTAAGTGAGGGAGGAGAGAAAAGAAGAAGAACAGACTGTACTCACTGATTATCTGAAGCTCATAGAAGCCTTTTGAGATCATTTCCTGCTAGCACAACAATGCAGCCCAGAATACTAAACATGAGAGTGACCTTATTATTTGATATCAATGAAAGTCATTAGTATCACTACATTCTTATCAGTAGTAACAAGAGCTCCATGTTAAGGAAGGAAATCAAGTCTCTGTCCATGTTGCTATGAGGAGCTCTACCTGAAATAAAGAGTGAAGGATCCAAGATTAGCTTGATGTCCACAATGGGACTTCTTTCTTTTTGTACGTGTGTCGTTTATGTGACGGTGGATTTTAATGGCGTGGCTCTGCCGT
Organism: Symphodus melops; assembly: GCF_947650265.1. Lineage (NCBI taxonomy): Eukaryota > Metazoa > Chordata > Actinopteri > Labriformes > Labridae > Symphodus > Symphodus melops. Next base: position 1,401,555 of record NC_136694.1, read on the forward strand.
GGTGAAAATGGACTACTAAGAAACGTTCCCCGGTGCCTTCTTAGCGGTGAAATAATCCGGTCCTACCAAGAGGTTGGAATTGAAATAAAAGGAAAAGAGGCTAGCAGGCTAGGAGTAACAACAGTGAATGGTTGTCACATTGAGAACGGTTGCTCTGGCTCACCTTCCTGTCCACTCCAACATCAACATGAATCCACAATAAGTATGATAGTACGACCAATGATGACTTGTTCCTGTTCAGATTCTTCATGTCTAGCCTCGATCCCTGAGCTGAAGGAGCAGCAGAAACAGCTGTGCTGCAGGTGACACAGGTGAATCCACTCCCTCCTATCAGGCCTCTCAGAAGAGGAGGAGAGCTCATTGTTCACTTTGCTCTCCAAATCACACCTGTTTCCTCTTTCTTTGCCCAGCGCGTCCACAAGTGACTCACTGTTGAAGTTCATGAGTTCAGTGATTCACTTTGTTTGTGACGCTCAGGCAGACTTGATTTATTGTTGATGAAAACATCAGCCTGTGTTTAAGGATACATGTGTGCCTGTTTGGATGATTGAACTTTATTTACAAGGATCTTGTGAAGCAGGCAGATAATGAATTGTTCCACTTTATTTCTCCTGAACAGGAACACCACTTGAATAATGAAGGCTGTGGAATCATCATCTCTCTGCCTTCATTCACATGCATCACCTCACCTTTGGATGTCTATGAGCTTCAGCCATCATCATTTAGGTTCAAACACTTCCATGGATGTAGATATCCATCATGTTTGAGGCATACCCATGTACGACTGCACAAAGCATTCTGAGGTCAATGAAACGTGTTGAACAAAACATCATCTGCGTCCCTTTTCACTCATCCTTACTTCTTCAACGGTCAGATGGAAACGGACTCGCTGGAAACGTTGCGGCAGCAAGGCATTGTGGGCCGGCATTATGTCGTCTTCTTTGTTAAAAGATGGTCGAATGTTTCCTGTGCTAAGAGGAGCTTATAAAAGAAGCATTGATCCACCTTTTCTGAGCTGTTAGAGAATTCAAACGGCTCTAATCATGGCCGCCACTGAAACGCTCCGGCTCATTTCACTCAGTTAGGAACCGTCCTGAAAAGACAATTTAAACGCACCCTGAGCAACATCCATCGACTTTCATTCTTGACTTCAGGTTATTGTAAATGATTTTTACCCAATCTATAAATGTTGTGTTCAAGCCAAAGTGTAAAAAACTCCAGTTGGCCCGGTCGAATGCTTCTTGGATGTCTAGACTGAGTAACATGGTGTTGTGTCTGTTGGTCTTAGTAGCAGATGTTATCAGATTGAATGTTGGCCTGACATTGTGAGCACCTTGTCTAGCAGGAATAAACCCTGTTTGGTCCACTTGAATTCTTTTCTTTATATTCTTCTTCATCCTCTGTGCTCACATGTTTGTTCCTATCTTTAAATCATTACAGAGGAAGCTAACAGGCCGTGAGTTGGCTCCTTCCCCTCCTTATATGTCAGACTGAAATGATGGCTTCTGCCCGTGTTGTTGGAGGCTAACCTGATGATAGAGCCAAATGAAAGACTTTCAACAATACTGCTGTGACTTCAGTCATCAGACATTTATTCAGTTCCTCCAGGAACCCGTCTGTGCCGGGGGATTTATTATTTAGAGCGTCTGATGTTTCTTGACATGAAATTGGCCGTGTCATGTCAGTGGCTTCTTCCTTTGATAAAGTTGGTAGTTGTAGTTTTTGAAGGGAAATATGTGATTTGCCTTGTTATCAGTCTGATTCATGGTAGAGATTCTCATCGTGCTGAGAATGCTTCTGCTGTATCAGACGGTTTGAACACAAGTTGCCCGGAGGTGGGGTGAATTATTTTGGAAACTCTTCTGTTTGATTGGGTTGAAATGCAAACAGGCGACTGGCTCTATGAGCCATCCCATAATATCTTTTGGCCCCTTCAGCTTTATATGTCAGTAAATCTTCAAGGTCATGTCTAGTTTGTTTCAGTTGAAGTAGTTTAGAGTTGTCTAATCTTCTCTCATGGTTCAACTCTAGTTCTCTTATTTTACAGTCCAACCACATTTGCTTTTCCAGTCTGGCTTTGTTTAGTCCAGATGTTAGTTCTGTTACTTTCCCCCCCTCCCATCAAACTGAAGGCCATCCTTGGCCAGTCTCATTTATCTTGGAGTGTTCTTTTAGATGTTGTTTGACTTCTTTTGACAGCTTCTCATCAGATACAAGAGACGTGTTCAATCTGCAGTATTTCAAAGGTTCACAGTTATTGTAATGGTGACATTTTTAATGTTAAATGATTATTAACACACCTCGTAAGAAAAACAAGGCACCACCAGGCTGACCAGGAACAACTGTATTAATTATGGGAATTAATAAAGTTATTAATTATGAATTTTTTTTTTTTTATTTTTTTTTTGAAAGATTTGTTTTGGGCCTTTTTATGCCTTTATTATAGAGGGACGAAAGTGGATAGAGTCGGAAAGGGGGAGAGAGAGTGGGGAGAGACATGCGGGAAATGGGCCACAGGCTGGACGCGAACCCGGGCCGCCCGCGCGAGGACTATAGCCTCAAAACATGGGATCGCGCGCCCTGCCACTGCGCCACCGACGATCCCATGAATTTTGAAAGTTATTAATAATGAATTAAATCAACCTCATATCTGAATTATGAATTCTGGATCAATCGACTACCTGAAATCACACGAACATGCTTCTGAGTTTTATGTGCAGAATTTAATGAAAGAAAAGGTGAACAATAACAGAATAATAACATGAATAAAATGTGTTATGAATGTGGAACCAAAATACAGTGACTGATATATTTGATGAAGGTGAACACCAGAAATGATAAATGTTATTATGACGACTTGAGTTTGGTATTGTGGTTTAACGTTTGTCTGATAAACATGTTAATTTAGTTGGGGACAAAAAGTGGAGTGAACGGAGGAAAAACTTAGATTAAAGGATAAACTGAACTGTGGGAAGTAAAAAGGACACGATGTGACACGACCCTCTGCAGGTTTGACCAGCTGTTGAATGTGTCTTACTTTGTTGTAGAATCAACAAATCCGCCTTAGAGAGACCGAAGAATTCTGCGGTCCAGAACTGCTTTGACAATTCAGGTCGGAGTCGGTTCTGCTGTGCAATTGGGTCGCGTCCTGAGTGTCCAACGGCCTCCAGGAGAGCTCTGAGATTTATCCAAAAGTATTTCTGTTGATGAACGATCGTTAACTTCCTGCTAACTGAAATGGCCAATTCAGTTAGTTCAGATAACGAGATCGTTTAAGAGTCAATGGTGGGAAAAGGAATAATTCCAAAAATGTCCAAAAATGATGAAAAACGATCGGATCAACTTTCTACTGATGAATAAAAGAATAATCTTTTTTAAAACGTATCGCACTACACCATACTCAAAATGTAATCAAACTCTTATACTGAAGTAACAATGCATTGTGATAACCTTTTAATAAAAACCAAACATGAATCATTATTGAATTCCAGCTTCATGTGGAACGCCAGCTTTACTCTGATAGCTTCAGTCAAAAACGACACATGACATCAAACACAGATGGATTTTTAGAAAATGGAAAAAGAAAAAGTAATATCTAGATATATAATTTCAGATGATAATCTAATTATTGAGAATAACTAAACATGTGAGGTACTTAAAGTACCTTCTACGTTTCAACCTCTGGGGGGCAGTAGTGCTCCATGCAAGTTTTAAACAAGAGCAGGGACCATTTGATGACAGTTTGATTTTTTTACATCTTCGCGGTACATTGTCGTATCTGAATCCTGGTTGGATGAAAATGTTAGTCTCAATGTCCTAAAACGGTTTCTGATTAGAAGATGCGTATTGAAATTCTTGGAAGGTGTTTTTCCTGCGTCTTCGACCCCCTTGGAGATCAGTTTGGCGTCAGAGTCATTAACATTGGAATGTCTGTAGGGGGTGTAGAGTCAGAGGGAGAGGGGGAGAGAGAGGCCCTCTGATCAATCTGATTAGATAGATATATTCTACAACACCAACAAACATTTCCAAACACTGAAAAGACTCTTTGCTTCAAGATTTCTTCAAATACGCCACCATTTAAACAGTTTGATGACAGAGACTGAAAAAGTCTTTGACAATAATCTCATACAAGTTTTCATAGCTGCCTATAGAGGGGACTCTGGGATTCAAATCATTTGCAGGTTGTATAGAGGGCTACAAGAGGAACACAGAGAACATAACACCTACATCAAACACAAACGGGAAAAGGAAACTGACTTCCACATCTGGGAAGAAGCTTTTGGGAAAATACTGGGAGTCTGAGTGGAAGATCACAAGCTCCATCTCATGGAGAACATTGGGTTGGAAGAGTCTGATTAGATACTTTATTAAAGCTGTTCAGAAATCTCATGACACAGACTCTATCTCACTTCTCTTCAGTGCTATCTCCTGGCTCCTGGGCCCAACCCCACGTAGTTCTAGACCGGCCGTGTTAAGGATGGTCCCAAAGCTCTTATACTGAAAGAAGGAGAGAGGAGGGAGATCTGAGGAGAGAGCTGACTTTACCCAAGTCTTTTTACTGACAGACAATATCTCTGTGCATCTCTGCTGGGAGGGACTAAGACACAAGTGGAGGACACTTGGATGCAATGAAGGGAACTGAGATGCACCCATAGACTCTTCTAGCTGCTGGAGGAATTGTGGCTCACAGGAAGCAAATCACTACCACCTGTTCTGTCCTAAAAAACACAGCTTCTGCTTTGAGATCCACAGAGAACCAACAGATGTCTTTAAAGTCAGATGTTACCCAGGAATGGGAACAAGTCTTCCTTGCTAACCTGCATTCATCCACTAAACCAAATACTCATTTGGAAGCCTGAACATTGCTGGCAGAAAGGCCATAACAAAGAAATGTTCCTCCACCAGTGGAAGACTGCTACCATGTAGTTCATGGAATCTATTCAATGACACAGATCACTTGTTCTCTGAAGCTTCACAAAAACTCATTTGAGGATCTGTGGATAAAATGAAAATCCTATATCTCCCCTAAACTCCCATCTTTTCTTTCAACGGCTTTTCCTTTAGTTATGAACCCCTGTATACTTTGTTTTGTTGTTTTTCTTTTCAGTGGGAGATCACCTCATCTCTTACATCGGATTTATTTTGTTCTGTGTTAAAGCACAAAAACATAAAAGGAGGAATCACTCTATTGTTTAAGCACAAATGACTGTACTGTACAAATGTCTCTGAATATGTGTGATTACAAATACAATTGAAAAAAGAAATATGATTGAAAGGAAGTGTGAGCTGATTCCTCTGTCAGACCCTGATGGATGAAGCTCTCCTCAGCTTGCAGAGCTTCTCCACACACAAGATGGTGGAGGTTCCTCCTCTGTGGATCATCAGCTGCTCCTCTCTGCTCCACCAGAGTCCTGATCACTCACATTATCACGGAGACAATCCCCAGCTAATGAGAGAAGAAGAGAGATGACAGAAATCATTTTCATCAGCTGTGAGTCATCAGATTCCCCCACAGCGCTGTAACTAAGCTCCGCCCCCACTCCACCTTTGGACTTTAACACTGAACGGTTTCATGTTGGTGTATGAGTGTGAGTTTACACTGAGTTATGAGAGCTTCACGTCCACACACACTCAGACACACAGCGTTGTTCTGTCCTACCAGCTCTGACAGCCGACTGTTCTCCTCTCCACTTTAAAGAGTCAGAGCAACACATTCAGTTCAGAGAAGAAACAGGACTTATTATAGTCAGGTCAAAGGTCAACTAACCATGGGAGGAAAATAGAAGAAGGCGTAGTTTGGACATGAATCCTCTCTGATGTTTCTTTGTTTCTGTCAGTTGTCCTTCCTGCATTTGTTCCAGCAGCTGTGTAACTTTAGTCTTTGAGCCTGTTTGTCTTCAACTTCTTCATATCGTTTGTTCACAGTCTGTGAGATATGGTGATAGGTTATATAAAGATAGCTCCGCCCCTTTTATGAAACTCTGGGTTTACTTCTCAGGTTGATAAGCAGCTTCATGTGACTGTTCAGCACCATCTCTTCTGTCAGGGTTAGTGAAGCCAGATCACAGAAAACAAACCCTGAGTATGTTGAACTCTCTTTGTAGTAGAGAACCAAGAAAAGGATTTCTCCAACAACAAACAACAAGAATGTAAATATATGTATGAGCTGATATGTGGAGGCTTTACTAAAGAACACTGAGAGACTGACCTCAGAGTCTCCAGTCCATAGTTTGGATTCTTCTGAAGATCACTCAGCAGATTCACGTGTGAGTCCTGCAGGTTGTTGTAGATCAGGTCCAGCTCTCTGAGATGGGAGGGGTTGGACTTCAGAGCTGAGGCCAGAGAAGAACAGCTGATCTCTGTCAAACTGCAGCCATCCAATCTGAAAAAAGAATAAAATAAGAATAAAAATAATGTGTAATCCAGTCACATGTGTTCAGGTTGTGATGAGTATCTCAACATCACTTTGTCCTGATGAATCAAGTTTTCTCTAAATGATTAGAGGATCATTTCTGATTGTGTATTCACTAAATCTAAATCCTTCAAATGTCAGCTCAACATTCATCCAGCTGTTCATGTGCACAGATGAAGAACAGGCTGCTGATCTCAGTCAGCTCTGTGATGTTACTACATTTATCAAATCACACATTATTCAATCACAGGTCTTCATGATTTCACTTCTTAACAGAACCAGAGGAAACCAGAGGCTTCATGTGCACCTTGTTCAACTTTACTTCACAGAGTCACAAAAACATTTTCACATCAAATCTCTAAATTATTCAGAAACTTCAAGAACAAGAAATCTCCTAAATCATTAAATATCCAGAGATTTAAATTCAGACAAATACTGAAAATATATAAATCCTGAAATGTGCAACAATGGAGGATGTGGATTGAAATGATTCAAATGAATGACACAGTCAGTGATCTGACCTCAGAGTGTCCAGTCTGCAGTTTGGACTCTGCAGATAATCACACAGCAGCTTCACTCCTGAATCCTGCAGCTTGTTGGTACTCAGCTCCAGCTCTCTGAGATGGGAGGGGTTGGACTTCAGAGCTGAGGCCAGAGAAGAACAGCTGATCTCTGACAAACTGCAGGCCCTCAATCTGAATAAAGAATAAAAGAAGTAAATGTAGATGACAGTGAGCTTTATACATGAATGTGTGATGTTGTCCACATGAACACACTGATGTGATCATCATCTGTTCATTCACACATTGAAGGACTTCATAGTGATTCATTCATGTTTTTGTACTTCCTGATCATTCTTAGATTGAAATGTACAATATGTTGAATTTTATTAGAATCTTTACATTTAAATATCTGAATTCATTTCAAATGGACTAAACCCATGTTATATATCCAGTGTTTCATGGTTTACAGCTTTGAGGAGGGAGGACTTAAGTTTGAATTTTGACAATAACAGTCAACAATGAAGTCTTGAAGCATTGTGATGCTAAAGTGTTTGTTCAGCATGCTGGTAACTGTAAGAGTGGACTGAATCTATTTGATATTAATATGAGGCTGTGATAGAGCTGTCACCTTTCTCTCCTTCTTTCTTCTCTGAGGGAGAAACTCTTCATCCTTACATTTGGACTTTAGGAGCTCTCTTAAGGACTGACATGCTTTGTGAATAACCTTGATCTTTACCAGGATCTAGTCTTTAATCTAAGTAGAAATGTAGCTGCAGCGTGTTCCAGCTCCAGCTGTCTGCCACTGTGGCTGAAACTTCTCTTCTCCCTTCTGTTGTCCTCGTGCCCTGCTGTCACTCTCCACTCTTCTCAGGACTTTTTTCACTTCAACCTTGATTTGAACCCGTCTGTTGTCGGGATCTGATGCTTTTAAACCCTTGAACCAAAAGTCTTTTTCATGACAGAAAGCCTGGGCTAAAATCTGTGTGCCAGTGCACAATTCAAGTGTAGCGAGCGCTCACAGGAGTGACAGCAGTGAAGCTGTCGGGTACGTTGACAACACGTCCAACTTATTAAAGCAGTCAAAAAGATAGCACGCCAACGTGAACATCACTGCAAGCAGGAACAAAGAGAGTGTGGAGCAAAGCCAAGTCTCCTTTGCATTTAAACAGCCTCTTGATAATAATTCTGAACGGGCCAAAGACATAACAAACACCACTGCTGTTTTTATTACAGTGGATTACATGCAGAATGGGACTTTGTGTTTTTACAGCTTCTTATATTGACAGAAGGAAATATGAATAGTTGTGAGATGAAACTGTCCCAGCTTTATTTTGTGCTCTAAAAAGTGCTGACTTCATAAACAGAAAGGTGTCAGTGTTTGTCTCTGCCATTTTAAACACATCTTTTTATATATACTATAGGCTATATGGATGATTTTATTTCATTCATTTATTTTATTGATTGGAGACTCTTTTGGTTATAAGTATATTTGATTTGATGTTATTTTTGAATGTTTCATTTAAAATGTCATGAAAAAGAAACCTGAGCAGGTGAAGTCTGAACTGTCCATGCTGAACTTAAGACAATGTGTAAAAGGGAAGTTGTAAATGTTCCTGATAAAGAAAAAGAAAGTGTTGCATCAGGTCCCTTACTGGACCCAAAATGTACCCAACCCAATCTTCAGAACTGAGAACCGTACCCAACCCAAATGTTTGTGTGGCGTTACAGCCCGAGTAGAGACACAGCTGATAGTAAAATCATTTCATCAAGTTCTCAACAAATCAAAATGTGAACCATGTTTGAACAGCATCCCCCCCTTTTTAAAAGCAGGAATAAGACGGGGGTCCTTCATGTTGTAGCTCACCTCTTTTTATGTCTGATTATTTGATGTTTCTGTAAAAGTCTGAGAGAGTTGACTCAAATCTGGGACAAAACTTTAACAGGTCCAAATGTTCCTAAAAACAACATTTTAAAGTGTTGATGACTATAATAGTATTTTAGACATTTAGTATCTGAAGGTTTTATAGTTTGAAGAGTTTGACTCTTTTTTAAATAGTTAAAAGTTTTTAATTGTTTTCTGCCATCGGGCAGGTTTAGACATGAAACAAAGAAATCAGAACCAACATTTGGGATTTCAAATTGGTTTCATCATAAAAATCTTTCTATTATATTCATATCTATATTACAGTCAGTGATCTGACCTCAGAGTCTCCAGTCTGCAGTTTGGACTCTGCAGATAATCACACAGCAGCTTCACTCCTGAATCCTGCAGCTTGTTGTAGCTCAGCTCCAGCTCTCTGAGATGGGAGGGGTTGGACTTCAGAGCTGAGGCCAGAGAAGAACAGCTGATCTCTGACAAACTGCAGCCCCTCAATCTGAGTAAAGAATAAAAGAAGAATAACAATAATGTGTAATCCAGTCACATGTGTTCAGCTAGTGATGAGTATCTCAACATCACTTTGTCCTGATGAATCAAGTTTTCTCTAAATGATTAGAGGATCATTTCTGTTCGTGTATTCACTAAATCTAAATCCTCCAAATGTCAGCTCAACATTCATCCAGCTGTTCATGTGCACAGATGAAGAACAGGCTGCTGATCTCAGTCAGCTCTGTGATGTTACTACATTTATCAAATCACACATTATTCAATCATAAGTCTTCATGATTTCACTTCTTAACAGAACCAGAGGAAACCAGAGGCTTCATGTGCACCTTGTTCAACTTTACTTCACAGAGTCACAAAAACATTTTCACATCAAATCTCTAAATTATTCAGAAACTTCAAGAATAAGAAATCTCCTAAATCATTAAATATCCAGAGATTTAAATTCAGACAAATACTGAAAACATATAAATCCTGAAATGTGCAACAATGGAGGATTGAAATGATTCAAATGAATGACACAGTCAGTGATCTGACCTCAGAGTCTCCAGTCTGCAGTTTGGACTCTGCAGATAATCACACAGCAGCTTCACTCCTGAATCCTGCAGTTCATTGTTACTCAGCTCCAGCTCTCTGAGATGGGAGGGGTTGTACTTCAGAGCTGAGGCCAGAGAAGAACAGCTGATCTCTGACATCCTGCAGCCCCTCAATCTGAATAAAGAATAAAAGAAGTAAATGTAGATGACAGTGAGCTTTATACATGAATGTGTGATGTTGTCCACATGAACACACTAATGTGATCATCATCTGTTCAATCCAACATTGAAGGACTTCATAGTGATTCATTCATGTTTTTGTACTTCCTGATCATTCTTAGATTGAAACGTACAATATGTTGAATTTTATTAGAATCTTTACATTTAAATATCTGAATTCATTTCAAATGGACTAAACCCATGTTATATATCCAGTGTTTCATGGTTTACAGCTTTGAGGAGGGAGGACTTAAGTTTGAATTTTGACAATAACAGTCAACAATGAAGTCTTGAAGCATTGTGATGCTAAAGTGTTTATTCAACATGCTGGTAACTGTAAGAGTGGACTGAACAAAGAGAGTGTGGAGCAAAACCAAGTCTCCTTTGCATTTAAACAGCCTCTTGATAATAATTCTGAACAGGCCAAAGACATAACGTAGGTTACAAGGTGTAACCATGGTTCTCTGAGTGAAGAGACTATCTCTCCACTACATATTTCATATGTATGGGGCTGACCCACAGGGTCAGGTGACGTTGTGGACAATTAACTTTAAGACACTCCACCTGTGAGGTGGCTAATGACAGTATAAGAGCACCTGTGCACCACACTGTCACTGATTAAATTTTTGATGGAACATATCCCCGTGTGGCCTCGAGTTGGAGAGATAGTCTCTTCACTCAGAGAACCATGGTTACACCTTGTAACCTACGTTCTTCGTATCGAGACTATCTCTCCACTACATATTTCATCTGTATGGGGCTCTGTAAGACACACCACAAAGGGATAGAGCAGCACCCGCCCAAAACATGAACTGTGCGTCCATTGAACGAGACGTAGCCGCTACCAGTGCTCCAAGCAAAAGAACCACCACGTGGATGTCAATGATCTATATAAAAATATTCAAATATACACACCCCCCAGGCCAGCAAGCAACGCTTACTGCCAGTCATTGCCTGATGCCAAGGTGCCTAATGCCACCAAGGCTAGCCTGCCCTGCAAGATGCTGAGGCTCGACTAGGGAGGTGAAGTCGGCACTCCGAACAGCCATGCCAGGCTAACGGAGAAGGGGAAGTAAAACATGACGCTATCGCTGGGCTTGACCAGCATCTGTCTGCTGAATGACTGCTTGCAGCCTCATTAATCTGGTAGAACCAAGCAAATGTAGACGGACCGGACCAAGTAGCAGTTGTGCTGATCTCACTCAGAGATGCACCCTGCCACAATGCTCAGGAAGCAGCCATGCCACTGGTGAAGTGTGCCGGCACCCACAGGGATCCCCTGTGCCCACATATGTCTGCTGGATAGCCTCTACAATCCAGTGGGAAGACCGGCATTCGACAAGGGTTTACCGGATACTCCGCCGTAAAACCGACAAATTAGCTGCCCATCGGTTCATCGGTGCCCTGTGCACAACACCTGTAGTGCCAGCACAGTACACACCAGTGAGTTTCTGTGCTCCTCTTTTCCTCTCTGCCCCCTTTTGGAGTAGAGAGCCGGAGCTCAAACCATTGACTCGACAGAGAGTCAGAAAGAACCTTGGGAAGAAATGCTGGATACTGCCTGCACCATCTGGACCTGCCGAGGTCCGCAAGAAGGGAGAGAGCCTGAAGCTCCTCACTTCGCCCGTCGGTGGCCAGCGCCATGACAGGGCAGTCTGAAGGGCTAGCCACCTCAGTTGACTGAATCAAGGGCCTCGAACGGAGTCCGTACCAGAGCCTTTACAACCAGCTCTAACCCCAGCCGGGAGAGCCGGGCTACAATAACAGCCCATATGACTTCCGGCCCCCATGAGGAATTGGGACAAAGCCACCAGCTTCCTCCAATTGGCATCAACCTATACGGGCTGTCTTGATAGCTGCCACCATTCCTCGCTAGGGTGGAGGGCGACTTCCCTGCCTCCAGGAACTCCTGCAAACTGCAGACTCACCGGTGCAGAGCATGCCTGGGGATCCACCTGCACCCTGCCCTAAGGACCCCTCTGTTACGATAGAGTGTCCTAGATGATGGCGCACGAGCACCCTGCAGACTTTGGACCATCGACTGTGACAGCCACATGGCAAACAGCTTGGTCCTCTCAGGGGCCATGCCCAGAGTTCCAGACCCCCGGGGGGGGGGGGGGGGGGGGGGGGGGTGTCTCCTAGCACCAGGAGACACCGCTGCACTGGGCACCTAGGAAAAAGGGCCAATGGCACAGCTTGACCGACGATGTCATAAACCCCAGGAGGCGGAGACACCCACATGACCCCGGCTCCCGGTCTGAAAAGTGAGAGACATTCCCCCGAGGGTCACCTCTCTCTCCTGAGTCAATGTTAGTTATGCAGTCAGGGGAACCACCATTAGGCCCAGAACTGCATTATTTGAGATGGCTTCAGTCCGCTTTAATTCTCCAGTTAAGATGCAGACCTGGGTGCTGTATGTGATCCCGGAGTGAGGACAAAGGAGCCTGATATTGCTCCACTGAATATGCACCCCCGAGCCTGTCATCCAAATAATTTACTTTACTTCCATGCACCAGGTAAGGTGTGGGGAGCCAGTGGGAGCCCAAATGGACGGACCTGAAATTCGTATGTCCTGCTTCCCAATGCAATCTGAGGAACCGCCAATGCCCTTTCTAGATCGGAATCTGAAATTAGGCATACGTCAGATCAATGGCGATAATAATAATAATAATAATAATACATTTTATTTAATGGCGCCTTTCAAGCCACCCAAGGTCGCCTTACAGTGGATAAAAACGATACATTAGGTTAAAACCAAACATAAAAACAAATTAAAACCGCAAGCGGTGATGAAGGGACCGAAGCACCCCGCGCATGTCGGCGCGTGTCGCGACCGCGAGAGTGCGAGGGCGGGAGTGCAGCCGCGACAAGTGGCCAAGCAGCAGGCCTTACAGTCATCGAAGGTTAAAAAATTGGAGTGCGCCGAGACATCAAAGTTTGATGGTACGCCGTGGCCACGCCCTTTGACGAAATAACGTGCGGAGCACAACAAGAGATCTTCAATATGTCTAGAACACACTAAGATTGTGTTCGCGATGATCGGATAAACGCTTTTGGAGGAGTTCGTTCAGATAGCTAACCTGTGAAACGGGAATTTCAGCCATTCAAAATAAATATGGCGGACTTCCTGTTCGGTTTTGACAATTGGTGTAAGAGGATTTTATGTAGCTCCTGACATGCCCAATGAGCATAAAACATTTCATGTATGTAGGACAAAGAAAGCTTTATGGGGAGGCCATTTTTAAGAATTCATGGGGGCGCCACTGAGTCATGTAGCCACGCCCACTTATTAAAACAGCATGACAAGTTTATTTTTTCTGCTGGGATCATGTGTGTTATGTTTGATGACTCTACGTCTATATTAAGTACTATAACAAACTACTTCCTGTTTATGAGGAACAACGCTTACGTACGACCACGCCCTTTAACGAAATATTGTGCAGAGCACAACGAGAGATCTTCAACATGTCAAGATCACACAGACACTGACTTTTTGTCAATCGGATAAACGCTTTTATAGGAGTTCGTTCAAATATGTAACCTTCAAAATGAGAATTTTCGCCATTAAAAAAAATATGGCGGACTTCCTGTTTAGTTTTGACTATGTGTGCAAGAGGATTTATTGTAGTTCCTGACACTATTAACATACAAAAATATTGTCATGCATGTCAGAGAAAAAAACTTCTATGGGGAGGCCTTTCAGAAAGGAAAAATAGGGGTGAGCTGAGACATCAATGTTTGATGGTACGCCATGGCCACGCCCTTGAATGAAATAACGTGCGGAGCACAACGAGAGATCTTCAACATGTCTAGAATACACTGACACTGAGTTTACGATGATCGGATAAACGCTGTTGGAGGAGTTCGTTCAAATAGCTAACCTGTGAAACGTGAATTTCGGCCATTTTTGTTGCATTCATAAAAATATGGCGGACTTCCTGTTTGGTTATGACGATAGGTGTAAGAGGATTTTATGTAGCTCCTGACATGCCCAATGACCATAAAGAAATTTGTGTATGTAGGACAAAAAAACCTAAATGGGGAGGCCTTTTTGAAATTTTCAAGGGGGCGCCACTGAGTCATTTAGCCATGCCCACTTTTTATGCCAGCATATCTAGCTTTACTTTTCCACTGGGATCATGTGTGTGATGTTTGATGAATGTATGACTATATTAAGGCCCATAACAAACTACTTCCTGTTTGTGACGAACAACACGTCCGTATGACCACGCCCTTTGAGGAAATAACGTGCAGAGTACAACGAGAGATCTTCAACATGTCGAGAACACACTGACATTCTCATTGTGTCAATCGGATAATTGCTTTTGGAGGAGTTCGTTCAAATAGCTAACCTGTGAAACACGAATTTTCGCCATTGAAAAAAAATATGGCGGACTTCCTGTTTGGTTTTGACTATGGGCGTGAGAGGATTTTATGTGAGATCTCGCATGCTGAATGTACCTAAAAATTTTCGTGCACGTACGATGAAAAAACCTCAATGGGGAGGCCCTTTTGAAAATTTGAAGGGGGCGCCACTGAGTCATTTTGCGAATTTTCTTTACGAAATGACGAGAATATCAAATTTTTCGCCAGACCCGATGACATTGGAGATTTTGATGAGTTTTCATTCACGTTCAAGCCGTCAAAAATGGCTCCAAAGAGGCGGAACAAAAAAAAAAAAAAAAATTAAAACCGCAAGCGGTGATGAAGGGACCGAAGCACCCCACGCATGTCGGCGCGTGTCTCAACCGCGACAGTGCTACCTCGGGCGTGAAGCCGCGACACGTGGCCAAGCAGCAGGCCTTACAGTCATCGAAGGTAAAAAAAATGGGGTGAGCCGAGACATCAAAGTTTGATGGTACGCCGTGGCCACGCCCTTTAACGGAATAACGTGCAGAGCACAACGAGAGATCTTCAGCATGTCTAGAACACACGAAGATTGAGTTTGCGATGATCGGATTAACGCTTTTGGAGGAGTTCGTTCAGATAGCTAACCTGTACACCGCGAATTTCAGCCATTCAAAAAAAATATGGCGGACTTCCTGTTGGGTTTTGACCATGGGTGTAAGAGGATTTTATGTAGCTCCTGACATGCCCAATGAGCATAAAAAAATCTCATGTATGTAGGACAAAGAAACCTCTATAGGGAGGCCATTTTTAAGATTTCATGGGGGCGCCACTGAGTCATTTAGCCACGCCCACTTATCATAACAACATGACAAGTTTAATTTTTCTACAGGGATCGTGTGTCTGATGTTTGGTGACTCTACGCCTATATTAAGGCCCAAAACAAACTACTTCCTGTTTGTGACGAACAACGCATCCGTATGACCACGACCTTTGAGGAAATAACGTGCAGAGCACAACGAGAGATCTTCAACATGTCTAGAACACACAGACCATGACGTTTTGTCAATCGGATAAACACTTTTATAGGAGTTCGTTCAAATAGGTAACCTGTGAAACGCGAATTTTCGCCATTAAAAAAAATATGGCGGACTTCCGGTTTAGTTTTGACTATGTGTGCAAGAGGATTTATTGTAGTTCCTTACAATATTAACATACAAAAAAATTGTCATGCATGTCAGAGAAGAAAACCTCTATGGGGAGGTCTTTCAGAAAGGTAAAATAGGGGTGAGCCGAGACATCAATGTTTGATGGTACGCCATGGCCACGCCCTTAAACGAAATAACGTGCGGAGCACAACGAGAGATCTTCAACATGTCTAGAATACACTGACACTGAGTTTACGATGATCGGATAAACGCTGTTGTAGGAGTTCGTTCAAATAGCTAACCTGTGAAACGTGAATTTCGGCCATTTTTGTTGCATTCAAAAAAATATGGCGGACTTCCTGATTGGTTATGACTATGGGTGTAAGAGAATTTTATGTAGGTCCTGACATGCCAAATGAGTATAAAAAAGTTCATGCATGTACACCAAAAAAACCTCAATGGGGAGGGCTTTTTGAAAATTTCAAGGGGGCGCCACTGAGTCATTTAGCCACGCCCACTTATTATACCAACTGTCTAAGTTTTATTTTTCCACTAGGATCATTTGTGTGATGTTTGGTGAATGTATGACTATATTAAGGCCCGAAACAAACTACTTCCTGTTTGTGACGAACAACGCGTCCGTATGACCACGCCTTTTGAGGAAATAACGTGCAGAGCACAACGAGAGATCTTCAACATGTCGAGAACACACTGACATTCTCATTGTGTCAATCGGATAATTGCTTTTGGAGGAGTTCGTTCAAATAGCTAACCTGTGAAACGCGAATTTTCGCCATTGAAAAAAAATATGGCGGACTTCCTGTTTGGTTTTGACAATGGGTGTAAGAGGCTTTTATGTGAGATCTCGCATGCTTAATGTGCATAAAAAATTTTGTGCACGTACGATGAAAAAACCTCAATGGGGAGGCCCTTTTGAAAATTTGAAGGGGGCGCCACTGAGTCATCTTGCGAAAAATGTTTATGAAATGACGAGAATATCAAATTTTTCGCCAGACCCGATGATGTTGGAGATTTTGATGAGTTTTCATTCACGTTCAGGCAGTGAAAAAGGGCGTCAAAGAGACGGACCGGAGAAAAAAAAAAAAATAATAATAATAATCATTTGAAGAACAATAGGGTCCTTCGCACTGGTCAGTGCTTCGGTCCCTAACAAAAGACAGGTGTAGTGTGGAGTGAACAGTTACAGTGAGTATGCCAGTTTAAACAGGTGGGTTTTGAGTTGGGATTTAAAGGTGGAGATGGACTCTGACTGTCGTATGTGGGGGGGGGGGAGTTCCAAAGTCTGGGTGCCGAGCAGCTGAAGGCTCGGGCACCCATGGTACTGAGGCGTGGTGTGGGGATGACTAGCAGTCCAGCAGAGGTTGAGCGGAGGGTGCGTGAGGGGCTGTAGTGATGGAGGAGGTCGCAGAGGTAAGTGGGGGCTAGCTGGTGAAGAACTTTGTAAGTGAGGAGGAGGTTTTTGTAGTTGATGCGAAATTGTACAGGGAGCCAGTGAAATTGAATGAGAATGGGGGTGATGTGATCAGATGATGTGGTGCGAGTAATGATCCGGGCGGCAGAGTTCTGGATGAGTTGCAGTCTGTTGATGAGTTTGGCGGGGAGTCCAGTGAGGAGGGCATTGCAATAGTCGATGCGGGAAGTTACAAATGAGTGAACTAGGATTTCGGTGCTGGACTGGGACAGTGATGGGCGGAGTCTAGAAATGTTACGGAGGTGGAAGAGGGCAGTCCGGGTGATGTTTCTAATGTGGGGAGCAAATGAGAGGGTGCTGTCCAGAATGACGCCGAGGCTTTTGACTTGGGGGGAGAAGGGTACAGGGAAACCGTCGATGATGATGGGTGGTACTGGGGTGTGTTGTGAGTTGGTGAGGGTGGGTTTGGAACCGATGAGCAGGGCCTCGGTTTTGTTGCCGTTGAGTTTTAGGAAGTTCCTGCTCATCCAGGTCCGAATGTCTTCCATGCAGGTGATGAGGGAGGTGGGAGGGGTGGTGGCAGTGGGTTTGGAGGAGATGTAGACCTGTGTGTCGTCGGCGTAACAGTGAAAGTGGATCCCATGATGGCGGAGGATTGTGCCCAGAGGGAGGAGGTAGATGATGAAGAGTAGTGGACCCAAGACTGACCCCTGGGGAACACCCAGTGAAACACCCGAACACCCAGACTTGTGGTCCCTTATTTGCACAAATTGTTGGCGGTCAGTGAGGTATGATGTGAACCAGCAGAGTGCAGCACCAGTGATCCCAATGCCAGCCAGGCGGTCCAGGAGTAATGTGTGGGAAATAGTGTCGAATGCTGCGCTGAGGTCGAGGAGGATGAGTATGGTCAGAAGTCCGGAGTCAGCTGCACAGAGGAGGTCATTGGTGATTTGGTGATTGGCGATGAACCAATACCCTCTGCAGATGAACAGTTTCACCCTTGGGATGGTCAACCTCTTGCACGGTAAATGTCTGAGACATTTGCTTAACCTTCTCAGATCGAGAACGGGACGGAGAGTCCCATCCTTCTTGGAAATGAGAAGTACCGGGAATAAACCCCAGTTTGCTTGTTGCCTGGTGTAACAACTTGGATTGACTCTGTCCTTATCAGAGTGGAAATTCCATCCTGTAGCACAATCTTCAATATTGGCTTCACCCCTGTAAGGACAGCTGGATCCCCAGAGATCGGAGGACGGCGGGCAACTGGATATGCCGAGATCACCCCGGGGCCTGCCCAGTGTCCTCCAAGCCTGTAAGACATGCACTAGCCATGCAGCGGCCGGCCAGACTCGGACAGACGTCCGGAGTGAGGCAAGGCTAAGCTGTCATTTGACCCGGGCCCTCGTCCACTGCCACGGCGGGCATCCAAGGTAGTCCTGATGTCTCCAGAGTCCCAGTTCCATTCCTGTATTGTGGCAGGGGGAGCTGTTGGACTGTCTCACTTGCACCAGAAGTTTATGTGGGCACAGCGACACGCTTCTTGGGCTGCTTTTAAAATAACCTTAGCACCTGGTCCCACCAGGGCTGAGGAGGCCGCTTTAGATCCTTGGGCTGCAAGGCAGACCATGACCACCAAAAGTTGGCACCTCGCCCAGTGAGGCGCTATACCTGTCCCGGCCCCTTTCATCAACTGTGCCTTCGTGACAGATGAAACAAGCTGTAGTTCGGATAAAATGCGCATATCATATCCGATGATACAGTACCAATGTGGACCCTGTATTAGCCAGCTGCACCCGAACTGTGTACCTCAACTAGAGAGGCAGTCTACCCTCGTCGGTTGGGCAGCTCTATTTCCATGGCACAGAGCCTGAAGGGTCTGCTGGTGGAGCCAGGAAGCTGACAAGCCTGACTGTTGAAGACAGGAAGCTCTGAGTTTAATACGCAGCTCTGGACTAAGGTGTAGGTTACAAGGTGTAACCATGGTTCTCCACATGAGGACTGCCATAGCTGAACCAATGGTGGCATTGCCAGACAGCCCACCTTCTTCTCGACCCTGCACAGCAGACAATCGGCTACTCGGGGTTGAGAAATACAATGGTTCAACCCAGCCCTCAACGACTCCTCCACGTCTCGGAGGAGAGGCACCAGAGATAGCACCGGCTATGTTTTTGTACCCTCATAAACTGTGTGACAGCGCAGGGGCCCGGCCCAATGCCTGGGCCGCCCCATCCGCTCTCTAAATAGGCAGAGCTCACTACCCCGGTCAACCTCTCAGGTGCCGGGGCAGCCTCCTCTTGCCATGGAGGAAGGTCGTCGACATAGTGCCTAGTACATCAGCCTCAACCTCTTCGTCACCCCATGAGTGGGGGAAGGGAAGGGGGTTCCCGGAGACACAGCCAGCCTCCGCCCCTCTGAGGCTCTTAGGCTGCCAAACCCGGTGGGCGGAGCCACCTGCCTAATCCTCCAACTTGCCTGTAGAGGACCTACAAGGACCGTACTTTTCCCTTCACTCTTTGTTCGTTTGAAATATCTTTGAAATTCATGCACAAGGGAGTGTTCAGTCTCTCAATGTGAAGGGGTCCCTCTGGTGCCATGGAGGAAGGTCATCAACCAAGTGCCCTAGCACATCTATTTCGACCTCTTCCTCGTCCTCATCCCCCTCCGCCTCGCTCCTCCTGAGAGGGGGGACAGGAAGGGGATTCCTGGAGCCACAGCCAGGCTCCGCCCCTCTGAGACGTTTAGCCTGTCGGGACCCAGTGGGCAGAGAAGCCTGCTCAGCCCCTCCAAACACCCTGTAACGGGCCTCCAACAACCGTACTGCTCGCTTGAAAATAAAGCAATTCATGCATGAGGAAGGGTCCTCTCTCGCCATTGTGGCGTGGTTAACTCCAAGACACAACACACACCTCTCATGTCCATCCTCAATGGACATCCGCGCCCCACAACCCTCACAGTTATGGCCGCGGCTCGCCATCTCGCAAAACCTCGCGAAATCTCGCCGCGGTTGTGGATGAGGAAGTGCTAACCGGCTAGCGCTGTCACGCTGACACGCCACCCCCTCACCGCGGCTTGGACAGACAGTTTATTCCTATGGCGCGTGAGCCCCTTGTCGGAGCAATACGCCAGGAATGAACTGTGAGAACATGCTGAAACAGCGGTTCTTTTTACAAAAAATATGTGGAGTAAACAGCAACCTCGAGAGCGAACTCTCTCTTACACTTGTTAAGTGGCAAAGACTGTCTCATCCTAACACATAAAGTTTCTGTTCTTTGTAATTCGCACAAACGCCAACCTGCTCTCGTGGAATCAAAATGATCAGTGACAGTGTGGTGCACAGGTGCTCTTATACTGTCATTAGCCACCTCACAGGTGGAGTGTCTTAAAGTTAATTGTCCACAACGTCACCTGACCCTGTGGGTCAGCCCCATACATATGAAATATGTAGTGGAGAGATAGTCTCGATACGATAGAGAACAAACACCACTGCTGTTTTTATTACAGTGGATTACATGCAGAATGGGACTTTGTGTTTTTACAGCTTCTTATATTGACAGAGGGAAATATGAATAGTTGTGAGATGAAACTGTCCCAGCTTTATTTTGTGCTCTAAAAAGTGCTGACTTCATAAACAGAAAGGTGTCAGTGTTTGTCTCTGTCATTTAAAACATGTCTTTTTATATATACTATAGGCTATATGGATGATTTGATTTCATTCATTTCTTTTATTGATTGGAGACTCTTTTGGTTATAAGTATATTTGATTTGATGTTATTTTTGAATGTTTCATTTAAAATGTCATGAAAAAGAAACCTGAGCAGGTGAAGTCTGAACTGTCCATGCTGAACTTAAGACAATGTGTAAAAGGGAAGTTGTAAATGTTCCTGATAAAGAAAAAGAAAGTGTTGCATCAGGTCCCTTACTGGACCCAAAATGTACCCAACCCAATCTTCAGAACTGAGAACCGTACCCAACCCAAATGTTTGTGTAGCGTTACAGCCCGAGTAGAGACACAGCTGATAGTAAAATCATTTCATCAAGTTCTCAACAAATCAAAATGTGAACCATGTTTGAACAGCATCCCCCCCTTTTTAAAAGCAGGAATAAGACGGGGGTCCTTCATGTTGTAGCTCACCTCTTTTTATGTCTGATTATTTGATGTTTCTGTAAAAGTCTGACAGAGTTGACTCAAATCTGGGACACAACTTTAACAGGTCCAAATGTTCCTAAAAACAACATTTTAAAGTGTTGATGACTATAATAGTATTTTACACCTTTGGTATCAGAAGGTTTCATAGTTTGAAGAGTTTGACTCTTTTTTAAATAGTTAAAAGATTTTAATTGTTTTCTGCCATCAGGCAGGTTTAGACATGAAACAAAGAAATCAGAACCAACATTTGGGATTTCAAATTAGTTTCATCATAAAAATCTTTTAAAGGGATTTTCATTAAAAAGGAATAAGTTCATTTGTAAGTGGTATTTTTAAGTTTGTTTGTCTGGGACATGATGTTTCCCAATTCTCAAGAATGTGTGAAATTCAAACAAAGTCAACACAGTTTCTATTATATTCATATCTATATTACAGTCAGTGATCTGACCTCAGAGTCTCCAGTCTGCAGTTTGGACTCTGCAGATAATCACACAGCAGCTTCACTCCTGAATCCTGCAGGTTCTGGTTCTCTCTCAGCTCCAGCTCTCTGAGATGGGAGGGGTTGGACTTCAGAGCTGAGGCCAGAGAAGAACAGCTGATCTCTGACAAACTGCAGCTCCTCAATCTGAATAAAGAATAAAAGAAGTAAATGTAGATGACAGTGAGCTTTATACATGAATGTGTGATGTTGTCCACATGAACACACTGATGTGATCATCAGCTGTTCATTCCAACATTGAAGGACTTCATAGTGATTCATTCATGTTTTTGTACTTCCTGATCATTCTTAGATTGAAACTTACAATATGTTGAATTTTATTAGAATCTTTACATTTAAATATCTGAATTCATTTCAAATGGACTAAACCCATGTTATATATCTTTTTATTGTTGAGTACTTACAATACATCAAATATTTCCAACAGTGATCAGAGTCAGAGAAATATTAGAGATGTAACTGGACGTGTCTTGTCTTGGCGGAAGATTAAAGAGCATATTGCAGGTTAAAGACAAAACTTAACTAATCATAGGAAAATACGTTAACAATACTGTTTTTAAAGAAATTCTGAAATTAATAACCCACAGGGTCTCCTGGAGACGTTTTAGTCTTTGCTTTTTACTTCCACATTCGGCTGTGACGTAACATAAGGGAGTCCCGCTGAATCCCCGTCTGTTTAACATAGAAAATCATGGATCTGAGTGTCACTCCCGTCAATAAAGAGGAAGAAAATATGTATTCCTTTACATATAATGGTCCACTGGCTTATTATTCTGAACCTGTTAGATGTGATAGAGAGCAGAAACAGGCAGGATTAGAGGAACAACAGCCTCAGGAGAGAAGCTGTGATGTGAGGAGAGACCCGGAGCAGGCGTCCTGCTGAGTGACAGGTGTCAGCTCGCCATATATGGGCGAGTGCTGTGTTCACATCAGCATATGTAAAGTTTGTAATCACATTCAATCAATTAAAAAACAATTTGTAGAAGGTGCAAGTGCCGATCATTCACCTTTACATTGTATGGGAGTTGCTCGTAAAAACGGCAAATCTGTACAACGTATTACGATGCCGCGCTGTGCGCGCGCGCGAGAGAGAGAGACATAGAACCTGATTACACGGCCTGTGCAAATGCAGCACTATGTCTTTATTGTTTATTCCTCATGCAGCCCAGTGCTCACGTTGTTATAGAAAATACAGTGTACGGTGCAGGATGCTCCTGACGTGAGTTCACAGCGCACGTAATCCACACAAACATGCACAACAGCGCACACACTCCACAGTTTAATTAATGCGTGCACATATATTAGGCTACTACAAAAAGTTGAAAGTTTTAATGGGACAGAGGACTGACAGACGTAAAGCTTGTGTTTCTGTTTGTTTCCAAACCGCGCGTTCCGTCTTTCCCCACTGCGCACACACACACACACACACACACACACACACACACACACGCACGCACGCACACGCGCGCACACACACACACACACACACACGCTCTCTTGCAACAGAGTTGGATTTCTAATAAATCGTATGACTACATATATTAATACAGACTGTCCGGTGTCTATTACGCTCACACTAGAGAATATAACAGAGGATTCCAGCAGATCAAATCATTAAACGCCTTCTGTCTGCGTATATAATATTTGATGTTAAACACCCAGAGATTGAAATTAATAAGGAAACGCTTTTGTGTCTGATGCCGAAATATTTAACGTGTCTGTTCGATCGTTTTCTGAGGTTGTGGGAATAATTCACCAAAAAACACTTTGAATAATCAAGCCACTTACACTGTGCACCTGAATGTGCGCCGCGCAAGTTACAAACTATTGCAGGGAGGCATCCTGTCTGTTCTCACTCACTACCACGTATCATTACACCTCTTTAATCATGTTTTAGCCTGTTTTTTTGTGCTTTAATTCTTTTGTGCTGCCTTCTAAATGTTTGTTTGTAAAGTGTTTTATGCTCTCGGTGCAAGACAAGTTCCCCCAGGGGTAATAAAGGCTTCATTCATTCATTCATACATGGACGCATAAAGCCGATCAAAGCAGAGTCAGAGAACGGGACTCCCTTACGTTACGTCATATGACGCGTTGTTGAAAAAAAAGCGTGTTCTAAACGGTTACGCTAAAAACAACCACTTTCTCCTCTAAATTAGAGCACTTATGTGTTGTAGAACATATTAAAAAAATAACCTACTTATTTTACAGCCATTAACAGACTATATAAAATATTAATTAAATTTTTAACCTGCAATATGCTCTTTAAGCCTGGGAGATATATCCAGTATTTAAGATAGATGGTTATATATTCAAACATGATATAAGATGATTCAGCTATTTCTCATCTAACTGTGTCTCCCTCTTCACCGTGCTCTCTCTCTCTCTCTCTCTCTCTCTCTCTCTCTCTCTCTCTCTCTCTCTCTCTCTCTCTCTCTCTGAGCCTAACTCAAAAAAACTCAATGGATAACAAAGCAGTGTGTTTATTGAGGACAGCCAGAATAGTAGTTATTTAGCTGACTCTTACTCCCAGCATGCTTTGCAACAGCTAACACATAGGTGTGAAGTTTAGGGTGAATAAAAGCAGTCGTCTCCCATTCTTCTCTCTCTTCAAATGCTTCCAGCATCCAGAGACACAAGTCTACTCCTGCTTCACAGCACGCTGCTCTTTCTTTCAATGTTTTGGCGTGCAGGCAACCCGAGGCCTCAAGGAATGACAGTGTTCTGAATCCCCAGCTTGCATCATCCATTGAACGCATCTCGACGGAGATTCTCTGAGAGCATCTTATTCACAGAGCGAATTAAAAAAGGTATTTAGAGAGTGTAAAGATCACGTCTGGTTCCATCCTGCAATGAACAGGACAACCACGGAGATCGCCTCGCTCGACAGAGAACACACCGATCCTGCTCATCCTCTGGGAACCGCCGCCGCCATCACATCTCATCTGCACGGAAACAGACTGGAGATCTGATTTCATGGTGGGACCTTTCCCCTCCTCAACCGCAGACAAACGCTTTACAAGTGAGGCTGAATCAGGTCTGAGCAGTGAGCTTTAGAGAATGTGTTTAATAACTGAGTCATTCATGTGAAGTAGTGAAGATAATATTTGCTTCTTATCTGACCACTGCGTCTCTGGTTTGACTAGTATAAAAGCTCACCACACACACACACACACACACACACACACACACACACACACACACACACACACACACACACACACACACACACACACACAGTATCTAACAGCGTCTGCATGACATGTAAACACAGAAAAAAAAGTGACGTGTGTAAGTAAGTAAGCGTGCATGAGCTGAATATTATTCAGTGGGAAGCGGTCTGTCCTTGATTTTCAAAAGCACATCAATATAGTTTTGCCAGAATTGAGCACACGTCTTAATTGATTAAGATTTATCTGAATGGCATCAAAAGCAGATTGTAGCTTTTGTATGGCACCTGTTAATGATGAAGCAGAACAGTACAAAATAGTGTCATCTGCATAAAAGGGAAATTTGGCATCATTACATTTACATTTAAATAAATAGTAAATAAAATGGGACCCAATATGGACCCCAGGGGGGAGGGGGGGGGGGACACCATTTTCAGTCAACAAAGGTTTATAGGATATACCATCAACCTGAACACTTTGTGTTCTGCTGCACAAGTAGTTGCTAAACCACATGACAGCTTTTGTTTGTTTGTCTGGGACATGATGTTTCCCAATTCTCAAGAATGGGTGAAATTCAAACACAGTCAACACAGTTTCTATTATATTCATATCTATATTACAGTCAGTGATCTGACCTCAGAGTCTCCAGTCTGCAGTTTGGACTCTGCAGTCCCTCACACAGCAGCTTTACTCCTGAATCCTGCAGCTTGTTGATGCTCAGGTCCAGCTCTCTGAGATGGGAGGGGTTGGACTTCAGAGCTGAGGCCACAACGTCACAGTGAGTCTCTGAGAGTCCACAGGCAGAAAGTCTGTAGTGACACATAAAATAGAAAATTAATAGTCATGAAAGAAGCGTTGATATTCACGTCTCACATCTGATGATTGAAGTTTGACAGGTCCTGTTTGGTCTTAACTTTACACATCAGTGGAATCTCTCACTGACACAAAAAGTCTCCTCACTGCTTTTCAAACCTGCACATTCTTCATCTTTCAATCATTTACTAAATGTTACAGATGTGTAACCCTGCTGCTAAAACAGCTTAAAAAGAGTTATTAAAAGAGTCATAAACAACATAAATATTGGTTTAGTTCATCAGTTCATGTTGTATTTATTTGATGTAACACACTCGAGCTGTGATTACTAAGTCAGTGAGTTTATTGTTGCAGTTTTGTACGACTAAAATCAACAGTAGTTTTGCAGTGCAGATTGATGTGCAGCAAAGTAAAAGTCTGCGATGCAGGACGAGAGTTTCTTGTTTTATGAAGCCAGAGTGAGTAAGAGATGGTCACCATGTTGTCACCATGTTAAATGTAGAAGTTGATAAACAGCAGAACTAAGTGATAAAGATGGACAGAGGATAATTCATCAGTTAGGAGTGAGAAGAGTTCCTGTAGAAGTCATGAAACTGAGTGAAGTGTGTGTCATCTTAAAAAGCTGCACTTCACATGTCTCAGTCAGCCAGCTGCTCACTTCATTGTGCTCCTTTTTCTGCCTGTTAGCAAACAAGTTATGGCTTTGCAAAGTCATTCAAACCAGTTCATGTGATTTAGTGATCCTCGAACTCATACAGGTAAACATCATTCATGCTCATGATTTCATTTAGAGGTCAAAATCCTGATTTGACTCAAACAAAGCTGCTCCTCCTTAAACTGTGTGTGTGTGTGTGTGTGTGTGTGTGTGTGTGTGTGTGTGTGTGTGTGTGTGTGTGTGGTTACTGTGCTCACGACCTCGCTCCTCCAGAACCTAGAAAGACGTGCATTTATCCAGGAGGGTTACACATGGAAACACATGGAGTTTGATTTAGGATGAGCTCATGTCTATAGTGATCTAAAGTGGGATCTATTCAGAGGACTCTCTCTGCAGTAGAAAACCATTTGAAAGTCATTGAACAGTAACTCTGGAGGAGGACCATCTCATTCTCCAGCCGTCTGACTCACTTCTATAAAGGTGAAAATACAGAGACTGCTGCAGAATGATTCAGAAATCAAACAAGTCAGCAAAGAATCAAATGTAGTGAGGTGAAGGATCTCCTGTAAGAACAGTTTATCTGTGATCTACCTGCTGACATGTTCAGAGATGATGCTCATGATTGATTAGTAATGCCTGCAGAGGCTGGAAGGGGGCGCTCACAGCATCTGATATCTCTCTTTTCAGGGATTAACACTATCACACATCTCAGTCACTTCTTTGGGAATTCTCTCCTGAATGTGTTCACAAAAAAACTATCAAAAACATTTATGAACTCAGGACAAAAACCTCAAAAACATCACGTATGAAAAAAACTACCACTGACTGTTTCTCCTGAACATGAACAGAGGAACAGTTTTTAGTGACCAGAGAGGATTTACTTTAGTTTATTAAATTATTACATAGGGCTGGGAAATTAATTTAAAATTATTACAAACCGACTTTCAGAACAATTAATCGATGTCATCTCGCCCATGTCAATTATTTCAATTATTTTCAGGACAGAGTCACATGAAGACACGTCCAATCCACGACCTGGAAGTTTGAACACATTTTGTCTTCATGGAAGACGACGTCCAACAAAAACAAGTCAAATGAAAACACTGAAGAAAAAAGTTTCTCTGTTAGAGAAGTTAATTTCTCCTTTCAAACTAAAATGTGTGGTTTTCATTTCAAGAGATGATTTGATTTCAATTCCAAATATTCACTTAATAACCACTCGATAGTTCATCAGATATTCACTCTTTCATTAGACAAATATCCCAGCTTTAATAGTGGAGCACATTTAGAGTAGAGACCATGTCAGTGAACTATGAGGGAAAAAACTAAAACTAAATCATCTTTTATTAATCTTAACTGAAGTCAAATGTTCAATGAATGGTGATATTGGTTTGAGGTCATATCACCCAGCACTATTAGTACATGACACTGATTTATAATGCTCATCACATCTGGACTTACTTTGCCTTCCTGCAGTTCCTCACAGCTGGAATCAGTCTCTGTCGTCCCTGGTCCGTTGTGTTGTACTTCTTCAGGTCCAACTCATCCAGAACCTCCTCGGACATCTGCAGCATGTAGGCCAGAGCAGAGCAGTGGATCTCAGAGAGTTTCTCCTCTGATCTGTTCTCTGACTTCAGGAACTCTTGGATCTCCTGATGGACTGAGAGGTCGTTCGTCTCTGTCAGACAGTGGAAGATGTTGATGCTTCTGTCAGGAGATATATCTTCACTGTTCATCTCCTTCAGGTTGTTGATGACTCTCTGGATCAGTTCTGGACTGTTGTCTGTCTGACCCAGCAGGCCTCCTAAGAGTCTCTGGTTTGACTCCAGAGAAAGACCATGAAGGAAGCGAACAAACAGGTCCAGGTGACCGTTCTTACTTTGAAGGGATTTCTCCATTGCTTCCTTTAAGAGAACATCAAGAGTTGAATCTACATGTGTTTCTCCCAGAAAAGCCTTCACTACTGTTGTGTTCCTGTTGGTGAAACAGTGGAACATGTAGACTGCAGCCAGAAACTCCTGAACGCTCAGATGAACAAAGCAGTAGACTGTTTTCTGGAAGATCACACACTCTGTTTTGAAGATCTCTGTACAAACTCCTGAGTACACCGAGGCCTCTGTGACATCCAGACCACACCGCTCCAGATCTTCTTGGTAGAACATGATGTTTCCGTCCTCCAGATGTTCAAACGCCAGCCTCCCCAGCTTCAGAAGAACTTCCCTGTCGGCCTCTGTCAGCTCATGTGGACTCACCTGATGTCCCTCACCATACTTGTTCTTCTTCCTCTTTGTCTGAACCAGCAGGAAGTGTGAGTACATGTCAGTCAGGGTCTTGGGCAGCTCTCCTCTCTGCTCTGTGCTCATCAAGTGCTCCAGAACTGTTGCAGTGATCCAGCAGAAGACCGGGATCAGACACATGATGTGGAGGCTCCTGGATGTCTGGATGTGTGAGATGATTCTGCTGGACAGATTTTCATCACTGAACCTCCTCCTGAAGTACTCCTCCTTCTGGGCGTCAGTGAAGCCTCGTACTTCTGTTACCCTGTCAACACATGAAGGAGGGATCTGATTGGCTGCTGCAGGTCGAGAAGTGATCCAGATGATAGCTGAGGGGAGCAGATTCCCCTTGATGAGGTTTGTGAACAGTGTGTTTAACGATGACTTCTGTGTGACATCACACACCACCTCCCTGTTTGTGAAGTCCAATGACAGTCTGCTTTCATCCAGGCCGTCAAAGATGAACAACAGTTTACAGACAGCGAGCGTCTCTGCTGCCACCTTCTGTAATGTTGGATGGAAAACACGGAGCAGCTCAAGAAGACTGTAGCGCTTATCTCTGATCAAGTTCAGCTCCCTGAATGAAAGCAGGATCAGCAGACTGACGTCTTGGTTCTCTGAGCCCTCGGCCCAGTCCAGAGTGAACTTCTGCACTGAGAAGGTTTTTCCAACACCAGCCACACCGTTTGTCAGAACCACTCTGATGGGTTTCTGTTGGTCGGGTTGAGCTCCTGTCTTTGGTTCCTGTTGGTCGGGTTGAGCTCCTGTCTTTGGTTCCTGTTGGTTGGGTTGAGCTCCTGTCTTTGGTTCCTGTTGGTCGGGTTGAGCTCCTGTCTTTGGTTCCTGTTGGTCGGGTTGAGCTTCTGTCTTTGGTTCCTGTTGGTCGGGTTGAGCTCCTGTCTTTGGTTCCTGTTGGTCGGGTTGAGCTCCTGTCTTTGGTTCCTGTTGGTCGGGTAAGGCTTTAAAGATGTCCTGGCACTTGATTGGAGTCTCATGGAGGGTCGTCTTCTTTTTAGAGTCTGTCTCCATCTGTCTCACCTCATGTTGGGTGTTCACCTCTTCTTTCTGCCCCTCTGTGATGTGGAGCTCAGTGTAGATCCTTTTGAGGGGGGCTCTACTTCCTGTTTCATCACTTCCTTCAGTCACATGTTCACATCTCGTCCTCAGACTGACCTTATGTTGATCTAAAACCTCCTGCTGATCTACTGAAAGAGAGAAAGATAGAATCTGATTATTGTTTTCAGATGTTTTTGTAAAAGAAGTAAAAAGAGTTTTAATTTCTAGACTTTTGACATTGACCAATAAAAGTCGTGTTTGAGGAGATCACAGAAGCACAAAGGTGTACAGTCTTACTTTGTTCAGTGCTGCTCTGACTGACTGTCTGCAGTCCAGCTCCTGGTCTTGATCCATACTGAGGACAGGACATCTCCTCCTCTCTAACATGAGTCCTCTTCGTCCCCCTGTGAAGACATGTCTTTAGAACTAAACTGATGGTTGACTGATAGAAAATATGAAGATTAACTTCCGGTTATGGCATCTACCTGAACGGCAGCGAGATTCAGAGCTCCGGCCTATTGGACCCATTTTTGCTTTTCCATTTCAACATGGAGTCACTCAGTTGTCCACGCTTGCCCCAGTACCGAGTATTTTACAACTTTCTCTACAAAAACGCCAAACGCACGTAAATATAAACCGGAAAAAGTGGGTGAAGTCGATGACGTTAACGGCGCTAGCAAAGATCGCACCTCGCTGGATAGAGAAGATGAGGACAATGCTAATGCTAGCACTAGCGGCCAGGTAGACGACGAGACTAACACTTTAGTTAGTGATCAATTGAAGGACTTCTTGGAGGATAATAATGTCCTTTCTAAATATCAGTCAGGCTTGAGAAAAAAACATAGCACTGTTACAGCTGCATTTAAGGTTTGAAATGACATTTTTGAAGCCATTGAAAAATGTTGTGTAGCTCTAATTATTGACCTTTCAAAGGCATTTGATACTGTTGATTACAGATTATTGATCAACATCTTCATCAAATTGGCCTGTCAAAGCAAGCAGCACAATGGTTTGACAACTATCGGCAGGATCCACTTTGTCCTTTTTAGAAATCTCAAAGGGGGTCCCCCAGGGTTCGATATTAGGACCCATTTTATTTTCCATTCATATTAACAATCTGTGTGAAAATGTGTTGAATGCCATGTATCACTTTGATGCTGATGATACCATCATCTATTGTTGCTCAACATCTGTTGCACAAGCTTTTGAGTTTATGCAATCAGCATTTAATGTTGTCCAGTCTCGGCTGAGGGAACTAAAGTTGGTCATAAACTATGATAAAACAAAGCTCATGTTGTTTTCACATTTACGTGAACTAACAACAAATGTACCCTTGAATTTTACGTCCCAAGGAAATACAATCGAGCTTGCAAAAGCAACAAGTACCTGGGTTTCCTTCTGGACTGTGAACTATCATTTAAAGCACATATCACCAAACTCGTCTCCAAACTCAAAGTGAAGCTGAGATTTTATTATAGAAATAAATCCTGCTTTTCACTCAGGGCGAGGAAACTTCTTGTTTCGTCTACCTTTCTTCCTTTGTTGGATTATGGCGATGTGCTGTACATGGGCGCCTCTGCTAAATGTTTACAGTCATTGGATACCGTGTATCAATGCGTGTTGAGATTTGTGACAGGTTGTAGACGCCTTACTCATCACTGTGACCTGTACATGAAATCTGATTGGCCACCCTTAAAGGTGCGCAGGTATTTACACAGGCTAAATCTTCTTTATAAAGCTCTTCTTGGTTTGGTGCCGTCATATTTATGTGAACACCTTCAAAGAACCAGAAGCCAACACGCCTTGTGTTCCTGTGATGTTTTAAAACTGTCTGTTCCTCGTGTCCGCACTGAGCTCGGAAAAAGAGCGTTCAGTTTTGCTGCTCCCTCTACCTGGAACTTTCTCCAAAATGACTTGAAAATGGCCGACCTCATTTCACTTGAAGCCTTTGGCTCCATCTTAAAGGACAAAAAACGTGAGGCAATCGGACAGTGTCTGTGTGTCTGAATTGTAACCTGTCATCACAACTCTGCACTTCATCTGTAAACTGATCTGTTCATTGGAATTGTTTTTTTCTTAACTTATTGTCTGTAAACTGTTTTAATCATGACGTGTGCTGCTGCCCTCTTGGCCAGGTCGCCCTTGTGAAAGAGATCTTGATCTCAATGGGTTAATTACCTGCTTAAATAAAGATGAAATTAAAAAAGAAAGAAAGAAATTCTTCTGTTTGGATTCAGCTCATAGTCTGCAGGGAGATGATTGTTTCTTGTGTTTTAATCCTCCTAAAACATCTGAAGAGACAAAGAGTTAGTAAGAAGACTTACTTTGTGTCCAAGGGTCCAGCTCCTTTACTGAAGTTTAAGAGACGACGTTTGGACCGATCACTCTTCAGAGACTGACAGCTGGGTACAGGAGACTCTGCTCCGTCCTCCTCTTCCTCTAAACTCACATCCATGATCTGATCTGAAGTCAGTCTGAGAGGAAACACAGAAACACTCACTGAGAGATCAACACAAGAGAAACAGGAGACATGATCTAACACACACACACACACACAGACACGACCGTACAGACACACACACACACACACACACACACACACACACACACAGACACACACAGACACACACAGACACGACCATACAAACACACACACACACACACACACACACACACACAACCGTACAGACACACACACACACACACACACACACACACACGCACAAAGACATACAGACACGAACATACAGATACACACACAGACCCTTTGGTACACACACACACACACACACACACACGACCATACAAACACACACAAACACACACACACACACACACACACAGCTCATATGAATGTAAGCTGTGACGTCATTAGAAACTGTCTGTGTTCAGTTGACAGGAGGAAACTGAGAGTACAGAAGTGAAGATATAAAAACTGTGGATAAACACTCACCCTGCTTCACTCTTTACTTCTCTCTTCACTTCTGTCCACAAAATGTCTGAACTCACTGAACACTTTCACTGTCCCGCCTCCTCTCATGAGTCTGGATCACGTGTTGCTCCTCCCTCCTCCACTTACAGGAAATGAGCTGCTGTGTGTGTGTGTGTGTGTGTGTGTGTGTGTGTGTGTGTGTGTGTGTGTGTGTGTGTGTGTGTGTGTGTACTCATCATCTCACCAGTGTTAACTGATAATTATTATTGAAGAGCTTTTTCTAACACACATTCTTACAGCTCCCTTAAAGAGAATTGAATTTGACTGTAAAATAAACAGCAATGATAAAAAACACTCAGCTGAATTGTAGCAGACCCGGCTGGAACAATGGATGACTCTCTGCTTGACTGATGGTTTATGATCACTTTTATTTCATAGATCAATGCAATCATCACAAACACACCGTAAGAGCTGTGGAAAGAAAACTCAAATAGGAAACAACCATTAAACATAAACCACGTACCAAATATACAAATAGAACACATAGCATACCCATTTACAATAAAATCACATGTCAACAAACTATGATATAAACTAAGAATTCATCAAGTTCATTTAAAGTGAACATTTTGTCACAAACATATGTTAAAAACAAGAGTGAAATTCAAAACTCATGACTGAAGCCAAAGTTACAACCTAAATCAAAGGCATGCGTCGGAGGCCATTAAACAGCTGATGGTGGAAAAACAGCTGCTTGACCAACCCGAACTGCTCCAACCTGACGACTAAGCTCCACCGGAGCACGGACACACACAAACGTCCCAAACAAATCAAACACGCTGGATAAAGAATCAGACAGAGCAGGATCGGACCTTGTGCACCTTTCCAGCTGCTTGCTATTTAACATTGAATGGACGACTGAGATTTTCTCTCTGAGCAAACTCTGCCTTCAAAATAAAAGCCCTGAAGCATAAAGAAAAACAAAACAAACAAAAGAAAAACAATATATAAAACTCATAACAATAATTGAAATACAGAGGTGAACATTCTACCTCTCCCTTTAATGTTTTTTTTTCTCTTCACATGGTCATTTACAAGAATGATGAAACAGAAGTTCACTCCAGCTCACAGGGACTGTGTTTATGCTCTTTCATTTATGACCTGTCCCTGTGTATTCTTTATTAGCATTAAAAACATACATGAACGGTAAACTGCTGGGACTTCATCTCCACCCGGAAACGGACAAACATGAATTGATCTGCATGCACATGTTCTCTCACCGAACGCAGCAAATGATTATCCTGTAATGATGTGATCTGTCAAACTGTTTTAGCTGTTTTTATGTTTGTTTTGTTGATGTTGTCCAAATGTGTACTTGATGTGGACCTACTGTGCTGCTTTCTTAGGCCAGGACCCCCTTGAAAAACAGATTCTGAATCTCAATTCAGAATGGTTAAATAAAGGTTAATAAAATCAAAGAAATAAAATCAAATCTGTCAAAAACGAACGCCGTCAGGGTTGCTAGGAGACCGAACACGTAGTGATGCAAGTAGGAAATCCTCATCGTGGACGGGGGGCCGACATAACGAGCAGCAGGGTAAGAAGAAAGGTGTTTCCAGACTCGGCTCGGCGTTGTCATGCAGCTCGTCACAGCAGGCAGAGGGAGCAGAGAAGCATTGGCAGGCTCGAGCAGTTCAATAAGACGGCGTAAGAAACTATGTGGCCAATAGGATGCTTTCAGCAGATCAGCCGACCATCAGCTGATGAGGCTTGCGTGAGATCAGCTGACGCGAACCTGCCGAAACTAACTCGGCTTCATTTGATGAATAATAATTCATCTTTACATTTTGTGCTTGTTGTTTTTAGTTTATTGCAGGGTTGTCACATTTCAATAGAAGAAGCCCTGAAGCAGCAGCCAGAACAACAAAGAGGTGAACATTGGTGAGCTTCTTGAAGCTTCTGTAGTGGGGGGTTCATAAGTGAGACATCTCTGTGGTTAAAGCTGTTCCGGAGGCTGGTTGTTGTGTGCACGAGCAGCATCCTTCCTGAGGGCAGGGGGGTGAACATGGGGTGCATTCAAATTATCCCTCCTATCTACTTTCACTGTCCACTTTACCTTAACCCCGTGAAAATGTCGCGGGGTTAAGGAAAGGTGTTAGGAGACTTCATAAAGGACTTAGGTGACGTCATAAAAATGTAATGGCGGCGGAGGTTAGTGACGCGAGTCTGCCGTGGTGGAACTACAGTTTTCATAAAATGGACTACAAAAAGCTCATCTAAAAATGTTTGAGCCTTCTTACCGGTGAAATAATCCTAAAAACCACGTGGTGTGAATAAAAATAAAAGGTAGGCTTTATTAGATACCAGGAAACTTCACTGTGATGGTTTTATAACATCACGTTCAGAGTTTACCTCTGGATTTAAGATAGTTTAAAGTTAAGGTAAATATTTACAGTGCTAACCTCTATGATGTGCGTCTCTGTTCCTTTTTTATAAATAAGGTTTTATAGGCCTGTGATGGGTTGAATAATATAAATGTCCCTAAAGCTGAATCTATCAACAGACTGGATAATATTAACGCAGCATATCACGGCCGTGGTTCTGATCTAACAGACAACACTGAGACTCTGTGCAGGCTGAAAGATAGATAATTTCATGTTCAGTGTGGAGCCATTATGTACAGCACAACAGGTGTCATAAATTCCTTCCCATTTTAGATATTTCTATACATGGTATGAAGAATCACATCACCTTTACTCTTTCAAATGTCAAACCTCTATTTGAAGAACAATTCCTCATTCTACTGAGACCATACATTATACTTTTAGAATACCTCAAATGACATACTTCTCTTCAAATATGGTCATAGCTTCTCAGAATAGATCGTAGTCTGCAAACAGTAAAGTCACCTCTACAAGATTAAACCAAACTGAACGTATTCACAGAAATTCAGAAATTACGATTTCACGTATTAAATCATCAAATAACAGCAAATAATCTCCACAAACAGAAGAAGAAGAATGTAAGCAATGTTCACCTTCTTCTCACACACACACACACACACACACACAAAGAAATGAAATAAATACAAAGGCTGTAAATAATTCAAAGTCAAAGTCAAATCAATATGCAGATTGTCTCCACATTTCTCCTCTGACAGATCCTTAGTTTTCGTGAACGCTCTGAGATGGGTCGGATGAGCAAGTCGTTTTAAAAGTTGCGGCCGCAATGAATTGTGGGGCGGCACTTTCTACGCCACTTAGCTGCTTCCGGGGTTAAGGAAAAAACACTAGTGAAAGTGGATAGGAGAGACAATCCGAATGCACCCATGGTGTGTCTGGGGTGTGTGATGTCACGGATGATCGCTGTGGCCTTACAGGTGCAGCGTGACCTCTAAATGTCCTCTGTCCTGGGGAGTGATCCTCTTACACACTCTAACCCTGCACATCATCGACAGGATGAACCAGAAGAAAAGAGTGGGCTAAATGTGTTTCTCTCTTCAGCCTGAACGCTTCCTTTAGTTTGTGTGCTAACTCCGGTGTCTAATGTTAAAGTGTAAACAGCTGCAGTTCCTTCAGCTTCCACTAGAGGCAGCCTGAAAGCTAAGAAATCCCTTCAGGTCCAAAATAAACATTTATTTCTGTTAACTCAAGGTCGTGTTGTGAAGTTCATCCTGATGCTTTTGTGAAAAAACTATATTTTGGTCTGTTTTTTTAACCCTTTGATGCACAACATCAGTCAAAATGTATTTTTTAATCTACATCAATCAATCAATCAATCAAATGAACTTTATTTATCCGTTAGGAACTTCGTTGCTCTTTGTCCTCAGTGGGAGCGCCCTGTACCTGAGGGCCCTGAAGGCAGCAGAGTGTAGTGAGGGTGCTGTACCTGAGGGCCCTGAAGGCAGCAGAGTGTAGTGAGGGTGCTGTACCTGAGGGCCCTGAAGGCAGCAGAGTGTAGTGAGGGTGCTGTACCTGAGGGCCCTGAAGGCAGCAGAGAGTAGTGAGGGTGCTGTACCTGAGGGCCATGAAGGCAGCAGAGAGTAGTGAGGGTGCTGTACCTGAGGGCCCTGAAGGCAGCAGAGTGTAGTGAGGGTGCTGTACCTGAGGGCCCTGAAGGCAGTAGAGTGTAGTGAGGGTGCTGTACCTGAGGGCCCTGAAGGCAGCAGAGTGTAGTGAGGGTGCTGTACCTGAGGGCCCTGAAGGCAGCACAGTGTAGTGAGGGTGCAGGGTGTGTGAAGGCTCAGTGGAGATCTGGGTGCCTTTGCTCAGGACTCTGCTGTTGTAGATGTTAGTGAGTGACTGCTGTTCCTGACCAATGATTATACTGCTTATTTTGATGATTTTACTAAGAGTGTTGCGGTGAGTGAGAGTGAGTGAACCAAACCAGGCGGTGATGTTGAATGTGAGGATGGATTCAATGAAACATTTATAGAAAACTGTCAGAATGGATTGGTGACCCTGAAGTTTGCGGAGCTTACGGAAAAAAAAGAGGCGCTGTTGACATTTAGAATTTTTTTTGCATATATTAATTTTATAATTCAGTTTTCCTCAAATAACTTGTTTTTGATCATTGCACATCTTTGTTTCAATTTTTCCGTTCTTACTTTTTAAATAAAAATAATTTGTGTATCACTACCCCTCTAATGCTCAACATGGATCAACAATGACCTGCATTCATTTCCTCATCATGTATTCTCATGTATAGCTGAGTATTTCTTTGCCAGAATGTTTAAATCAATGTATATTATCATTGAATATACCAGTTTACCATTGAATATCTTGTTTTCTTACCTCATGAAGAAATATAGGTTTTGTATTATATCATCAAGTTTACATACATGGGTCAAAAATGCCCCGTGTTGGTGTCATTTAAAGACAAATTATATGAATAATGTTATTAAATTAATTATTTTATCTGTGATTTGGACCATACAATAACACATTTAATACTGCATATATTGTGAGGACTCTTCACCAAAACAAGTCATACCCAGTGCCTTATCAAATATGATCATGTAAAGAGGCAGGAAGTGTAGATATTAAAAACACTCTGATATGTGTTGTCGGCTCATTGCCTGCAGAGTCTTCTTTCAGACCATACTCTTCTTCACATGTAAGTAGAGTCTGCTAATGTTTGAGTGCTGCTGTCTTCTTATTATTCCACCTGCTAACATGTTTGATCGTCCGTAAAGTCCCAGCGAGAGAGGAGAGGAGCAGCCATGAGTTTGATCCGAGCAGCCAGTCTCTTCATCGTCCTCGTCCTCCTCTCTGTGTCAGGTACTTCACATCTACACTTTCACTCACTTTGGGACTAAAAAGAGGAAGTGTGGGAGGGATTCATGCACACTGAAGCTCACCTGTGTGAAAAGTGGATCAGCTTCAGGTGACTTTATTTGGACCTGGAGTTAAATCTGGTTGCAGGGAGACTCACATAGACTAAATAACACACGGCCCAAACATCAAACAGGAAGTGCAGATGCACGGTACACAGCTTAAAGTGAAGAAGTGCATAAATGTGTCTGTTCCAATCGAACACATGATGGACAAGTTGATCTGTAAGAGGAGCACCATATCTTCTACTATCACACATCTGCACCAAACCCTGCTACTTCCTGCTTTAAGAGGGACATCTTGTGCAATCAGCTGCCCCCACAC
This sequence comes from Symphodus melops, assembly GCF_947650265.1. NCBI lineage: Eukaryota > Metazoa > Chordata > Actinopteri > Labriformes > Labridae > Symphodus > Symphodus melops. Next base: position 1,439,737 of record NC_136694.1, read on the forward strand.
ACACACACACACAGGCACACACACATTTACAACATACATCCACTAGATGCAACACTCCACGAGCTCAGTGTATTTTTCCCTCTTTCTCTCCTTGGCCTCCTCGATATGGTCCTCCCACAGTACTGTGAGTTCCAGGAGAACACTGCAGCAAAGCTGGTTTATTAAGGGCCTCACACGGGGCACCAATGTGTTGGGGTTTTGCAGGAGCTAATATGCGGTCAAATGGAAAAGATTAATTGTGAGGCAGTTAAAAATTCATTCAAAGGTGTCAAGATTCACATCGGTAGTCTGAAAAACAAATCCCAGTAATATTGTGAGTGTCAGGAAGTTGGTTGTGACAGGCAGGCGTTACCATGACAGCTTCAAAGCCAAACCACACTAACAAGCGGGTTTGTAGCCCTGCTTGCTAAAACGATTTCACGAGCCAAAGAGATTATGAGGTTCATTGGTGTTTTCCTGAAAAAATGTAAGGAACCTTTGTTAGTCAAAATTTTTCTTTTTTGTCTCATTTTGTGAAATTAAACTTAAAAGGATCGTATAGTGAACATTGTGTCGGGAGTTCATTGAATCGTTATATCCCTTTTGGTCAACATTTATGTTCGGGTTTACAGAGTAAAATGTGGTTATAAATGTTGTATCATTAATTATTAACTTTCTTTAGTTCTTAATATAAATCATCAACGTTGTAACATTAAGTTAATAAACTGAGGGGGCACAACTCTGATATTAGAGAACCAACAAATATGTTGCATAAATGTGTATGAATGGGATTAGTAACTTTATGGTCAATGTGCATAGCAACCAGCCATAAGTGTGTGAATGGGTGTGCATGGGTAGGTATGACATGCAGTGTTAAAGCGTCTATTTATTATTATTATTATTGTTAAATAATGTGTTATGAATAAATTGAAGGCTTGAAATCAGAACACAAAGCCCTTTCACCCAGCTTCTGTCACAATGCAAACACACCAGTCATCACAAAAAACTGCTCTTTAAATTATAACAGAATTGATATAACAAAGAAACATCCAGTCACTTAATGAAACTCAAACAAATAACTATTATAAACTAAACGACAGAAAACAAAGCAGCGTCTGCTTGTAACAATAATGATAATACATTTTATTTATGGGCAGATTTCATGACATTACGGGCAGAAAACAAGGAGGAGGACTCAATTGCAGAATAAACAAAAAATATTTATTTTAACTAAAAAGGCAAAAACACAAACAAAAACTTACTATTCAAAAACTAAACCCAAAACGTCAAAAAACCACGTGTCATGAGTTAGCAGGCAGAATACAGGGAGGAGGACCCAAGTGCAGAATACACTTTATTTATTTTAACAAAAAGGCAAAAACCAAGACTTACTTAAAGAACAAAAATCCACGATGAGAAACACAGGGAGCAGGGAGATGAAACACATTCCAGGACAACGACAAACCACGAGACAATGACAATGAACCGACAAGAAACTGAGGCAAACACAGAGACTAAATAGACATGGGGTAATCAGACACAGGTGAGACTAACGAGACAGGTGAGGAACATCAGGGTAATCACAAAGGCGGGAAACACAAGGAACAAAGAACACAAGACCAGAACACTGAGGACAAGTACAAAGTAAAACCTGACAATGAAAAGACATGAACTAAAACAAGATATTACAAAATAAAACAGGAAACACTTAAAACAAGACTAGGAAACACCAAACTAAGAACCTGAAAACACAAGTAACAGGAAAACAAGCCTCCAGACAACATAGAAGAACACAAGGATACAGGGAAACACACTCAGGACTAAAGTAAACCACACTAAGAACAAATGTCAAAACACGAGGGAAATGAAAACTAAAACAGGATTAAATGCAGAACAAAACCAAACCATGACACCACGAGCACAAAAACATAGTAATTCCAAGGGGCAGAGAACAGTTGGGAAAACATCCATCTTCGAGCCAAACCATGGGGGATGGGAGGTGCTATAGGTGAAGTCCATTGTGTTTTTCCCTCAGAAATAACTTCCTGCAGGCTTTAAAAGTTGAATACAGGCCCAAGTCCTGTGTCCAGAACACAAGACAAGAATTCAACATTATGCTACAGGAGGATCCAATGCCATTGTCCTTTATCAGACTTGTTTGTCTTTACCATAAATGTCCATTTCCCCTCTGTGTCTACAGGAGCAGCTTCAGAGCTGACTGTGATAACACTCGAAGAAACGATGGACCAGGTCGTGCTGCAGTGTGTCGCTAAAGGATTTTCTCCTGACCCTAAAGTGGAGTGGAGGGACAGTTCTGGAAACATCCTTCATGGTAAAGAAGTTCAGATCACAGAAAGAGGAGGCAGCTACAACATCATCGTCAACATGACTGTGACCAAGACCGACACCTACAGCTGTGTGGTCACACAGGATGAGATCAAACAGCAGACTAAGGCTGACACCTACGTTCACATCAGTGGTGAGATTCTACCATTTATTTCTTATACATGGAACTGTCTCTCCTGATTTGATTTATTTGTATTATTTTGTATCTGCTGGGTGTAATCTGTTACCATAGAAATCAATGTGGATCAGATCATGTCAATACAGACAGGCAAAGTGGATCTGATCACTGGCAATTTATAATGTGGACAGTCAGTCAGTTAGATCGGATTCTGATCTGATTTGGGGAAAAATCTGATTGCAGCGGCAGTCTGAACAAAGCCGTAAAGGTCTCAAATCCTCCTCCTCTTGAACATGTGTGTGAAGTGTGTTGTTGTAAATCCACTCTGATCTTGTATTTGATCATGTCTATTAACCCCTCTATTTCAGCCCTGCTCAGAACAGGCTGTTTCTGTAGCTTTAAATATGTAAATGAACTGTCTCTGTCACGTCACAGCTCCTGAGCAGAAGTGTAAGTCTGGTCCGGTGGATCTGGTCTTCCTCATCGACGACTCTGGCAGTGTTGGACCTAAGGACTTTGAGACTATGAGGAAGTTCATGATCGACATGCTCGCCACCCTGGACATCGGACTCAACGCCACCAGAGTGGGTGTGGTTCTGTTCTCCGACCAGGTACTGAAGGACCACAGCTTTCAGATCTCCACTTTTAGGATGATTCATGGATAGTTTTCTCACGCCATCCAAAACTTTTCATCATACTTCCTATGATATAACTGCATAATTGCATAAGTTGACATTCCCATCATCCTCTGAAGAATGCTTCTTGTGTTGGGAGCTGACTAGACAAAGTTGGCATGCTAACATTGTGGTAAACTAAAGCTAAGTAAACATGGGGAGAGCCCACACAGAACAACAAATTATGACAGGTTGAACAGTTCAGTTCTTATAGTGTGTGACGGCAGCAGGACATTTGACTCAGCATGCCACACACTATCTGATTTAGAATAAGAACACATCGTCTCACGCCATCAAACGTGATCTAACAAATGGCTAGCTGTTAGCTGATTGATGTTTGTTTTACAGACACGTTGTAGAAACACTCGTGCTGTTTCCATCTACAAGTTGTTTCTCACTTTCTGACGTCCATCGAACTTTACGCTTCGCGTTCCATCGTCGCCATGGTGATGTTAGTTGTGCTTCCTGCTTCAGTCAGCTTGCTTCCCTATTGCCTATTGTTGCGTCCTAGATGACAATGCCCAGAGTGAGTGCTCGGCCGTCCTCGGTGTTCTCCCCACACAACAGGATTTCTGATGGTAAATATTGAACATGTTTGATATTAAGTAAACCCAGATTCTCTTCTGAGCAGATCGTGGAGGTTAAAATCTGAACACGCCTCACACCACAGGAACATCTGCTGAGATCATCTTTGGAAGCATCAGATAGTCGAGCCTTAGTGAAATCAGCCCAATGATCTTCGCTTTAGTTGATGCATAAATCTTTTTTTCAAATTAGCATGTAGAATGAAAGATTCACCTCATGTATGACCCTCACCTGCAGAAAACATCAACTTGATCGAATATTTTCTTTATCTGAATCTACATTTCACTCATTTGTTTTGGTCGATTTTGTCTTTACAGAAGAACCTTGTTTCCTCCACTGTGATGTGCTTAACACACGTCTCTTTATTTTTCCTTCTTTCCTCTCTCTCTCTCTCTGTCTCTCTCTCTCTCTCCCTCTCTCTATCTCTCTTTCCCTCTGTCTGGTCGTTTGCAGGTCCACACTGAGTTCTCTCTGAAGACTCATGCCACTCTGGACTCCATGGTCAAAGGCATCAATCAGATCAAGCAGCTCGGAGGGGGCACCATGACCGGACTCGCCATCAAACACGTCATGAACTCGGTGTTCACTGTAGAGGAGGGAGACCGGCCGAAGGTAAACAGAACCAACCACCTGCTCAGGTCGATGGTTTGAAGCGGTTTTTCTCAGACGAATAAAGACCACGTGTCCTATATGATCAGCATGGAGGTCAGTCTGGGAGAAAATGAAAATACATCCCAAATTAGAGTCCAAGTGTAAAGAGGTTCAATAATCCTATGATGTCAACACGACTGACTGTATATAACAAAATAATTACAAATGTGATATTTTTCATTGTGACCATCTCTCTGACTCGGACCTTTTCTGCCCCTCAGGTTCCTAACGTACTTGTGATCGTGACCGATGGACGTCCTCAGGACCCTGTGGACGAGGTGGCGGGTGAGGACATAGGGATAGGCATCAAGATCTTGGCTGTGGGTGTGGCCAGAGCAAACATGGAATCACTGAAGGCCATGGCGTCCCCTCCAGTGAAAGACCAGGCCTTCCTGGTGAAGTCCTTTGACCTCATTCACCAGTTTGGACCTCAGTTCCAGGACAAGCTCTGCGGTAAGGCAGGAAACACGTCTCTGTGTTTAAAAACAAGGAAACATTTGGCTTTTTTTCTTCGATGCACGGCAAAAATAACTTTCAACTAAAGCAGGATTTTTGTGAATTTTGTCCTTCAAAATAAAATACAGACTTATCCTAAAGTAAAGCTGCTCCATTTGTCCCGTCTGGGTCTCCACACTTGTGTGCTGGAGTCTGCAGAGACCCTGTCCTCTGACTGGATTTTACCACTCTGGTTTGTAAAACGAGGGTGAACCTTGTGTTGGCTTTTACCCACAGTCCTATGTTGGTCATCGTACACTGTGTCCTGGTGGGGGATAAGAACTTTGTTGGTGGATATGGGGGTAAGATGTGAGCGGGTGGCTAAAGACTCAGGCCTGCTCATTTAGATGTTGGCAGACCGCTTCAGCTGGCCCAGCCCCCACAGCGAGGGCGCCCCCATGCTGCCACCTCAAAGCCTGCACCGCCCCTGGCCCTTTGACCTTCTCCTGTTAAGTGAAGCCGTTATGGCCGCCTGCTACGCCCCCCTCAATGTTGTTTGTTGAATTTTAGTTGAAAATATCTTTTTCAGGTCTAACGTTGTTTGGTTTTTCACGTCACAGCTCCTGAGCAGAAGTGTAAGTCTGGTCCGGTGGATCTGGTCTTCCTCATCGACGACTCTGGCAGTGTTAGACCTCAGGACTTTGAGACCATGAGGAAGTTCATGATCAACATGCTCGCGACCCTGGATATCGGACTCAACGCCACCAGAGTGGGCGTGGTTCAGTTCTCCAGCCAGGTACTGAAGGAGCACAGCTTTCAGATCTCCACTTTTATTCTTGAATGATTACACTGTGAGCAACACCAACAGCATCTCTCTATTAAAACATTTAGCTGACCTCAAAGTTCCTTAGATATTCATGTTTCCTTCAGGATGATTCATGGATTGTTTTCTAGCGCCATCCAAAACTTTTCATCATAGTTCCTATCATATAACCGCATAATTGCATAAGTAGACATTCCTATCATTCTCTGAAGAATGCTTCTTGTGTTGGGAGCTGATTAGACAAAGTTAGCATGCTAACATTATGGTAAACTAAAGCTAAGTAAACATGGGGAGAGCCCACACAGAACAACAAATTATGACAGGTTGAACAGTTCAGTTCTTATAGTGTGTGACGGCAGCAGGACATTTGACTCAGCATGCCACACACTATCTGATTTAGAATAAGAACACATCGTCTCACGCCATCAAACGTGATCTAACAAATGGCTAGCTGTTAGCTGATTGCTGTTTGTTTTACAGACACGTTGTAGAAACACTCGTGCTGTTTCCATCTACAAGTTGTTTCTCACTTTCTAACTATATATCTATACTCCAGTCAAATTGCACTATATTTATTATGCTTATAACAGTCAATACTGTTTACATAACCCTCTGATCACAATGCCACTTTAAATTCTTTCACTGGTCACTTTAACATGCCATTCACTGCACAGTATTATTAATATCTTTTCCATTGCCCTGCTGAGTCCACCGTGCTATAGTCCTCTGTATATATCCCCCCATTACTACCTGGATTGTATTTATGCTTATGTTGTTACTTTTTTATTCGATTTTGACTTTTGTTTTTGATTCTGCACTGCTGCTGCTGCTGTAACGCCCGAATTTCCCCATTGGGGATCAATAAAGTTATATCCTATCCTATCCTTTCTGACGTCCATTTAACTTTACGCTTCGCGTTCCGTCGTCGCCATGGTGATGTTAGTTGTGCTTCCTGCTTCAGTCAGCTTGCTCCTCTATTGGCTATCATTGCGTTCTACATGACACTGCCCAGAGTGAGTGCTCGGCCGTCCTCGGTGTTCTCCCCACACAACAGGATTTCTGATGGTAAATATTGAACATGTTTGATATTAAGTAAACCCAGATTGTCTTCTGAGCAGATCGTGGTTGTTAAAATCTGAACACGCCTCACACCACAGGAACATCTGCTGAGATCATCTTTGGAAGCATCAGATAGTCGAGCCTTAGTGAAATCAGACCAATGATCTTCGCTTTAGTTGATGCATAAATCTTTTTTTCAAATTAGCATGTAGAATGAAAGATTCACCTCATGTATGACCCTCACCTGCAGAAAACATAAAAAAAGAATTCTTTTTTTTAAATCTATGTTTCACTCATTTGTTTATGTTGATTTTGTCTTTACAGAAGAACCTTGTTTCCTCCACTGTGATGTGCTTAACAGACTCATATTTTTCCTTCTTTCCTCTCTCTCTCTCTCTCTCTCTCTCTCTCTCTCTCTCTCTCTCTCTCTCTCTCTCTCTCTCTCTCTCTCTCTCTGTCTGGTCGTTTGCAGGTCCACACTGAGTTCTCTCTGAAGACTCATGCCACTCTGGACTCCATGGTCAAAGGCATCAATCAGATCAAGCAGCTCAGAGGGGGCACCATGACCGGACTCGCCATCAAACACGTCATGAACTCTGTGTTCACTATAGAGGAGGGAGACCGGCCGAAGGTAAACAGAACCAACCACCTGCTCAGGTCGACGGTTTGAAGCGTTTTTTCTCAGACTAATAAAGACCACGTGTCCTATATGATCATCATGGAGGTCAGTCTGGGAGAAAATGAAAGCACATCCCAGATTAGAGTCCAAGTGCAAAGAGGTTCAATAATCCTATGATGTCAACACGACTGACTGTATATAAGAAAAGAATTACAAACGTGATCGGGTTCTCTCTGACTCGGACCTTTTCTCCCCCTCAGGTTCCAAACGTACTTGTGATCGTGACCGATGGACATCCTCAGGACCCTGTGGACGAGGTGGCGGGTGAGGCCAGAGGGGAAGGCATCAAAATCTTTGCTGTGGGTGTGGCCGGAGCTAACATGGCATCACTGAAGTCCATAGCATCCCTGTCAGTAGAAAACCACGCCTTCCTGGTGAAGTCCTTTGACCTCATTCACCAGTTTGGACCTCAGTTCCAGGACAAGCTCTGCGGTAAGGCAAGAAACACGTCTCTGTGTTTAAAAACAAGCGAACATTTGGCTTTTTTTCTTAAATGCACGCTAAAAACAACTTTCAACTAAAGCAGGATTTTTGTGAATTTTTTACTTCAAAACAAAATACAGACTTCTCCTAAAGTAAAGCTGCTCCATTTGTCCCGTCTGAGTCTCTGCACTTGTGTGCTGGAGTCTGCAGAGACCCTGTCCTCTGACTGGATTTGACCACTCTGGTTTGTAAAACGAGGGTGAACCTTGTGTTGGCTTTTACCCGCAGTCCTATGTTGGTCATCGTACACCGTGTCCTGGTGGCGTATAAGAACTTTGTTGGTGGATATGGGGGTAAGATGTGAGCGGGTGGCTAAAGACTCAGGCCTGCTCATTTAAATGTTGGCAGACCGCTTCAGCTGGCCCAGCTTCCAGGGCGAGGGTGCCCCCATGCTGCCACCTTAAAGCCTGCTCCGCTCCTGGCCCTTTGACCTTCTCCTGTTAAGTGAAGCCGTTATGGCTGCCTGGTCCGCCGCCCTAAACGTTGACTTCTCTAGGGACTGTTAGGAGCTGGACAGTTTTCTTTTGCACTATTTTATAGTGTCCAATGTTCTCTTTGGTGCATCTGTTCCATCGGCCGGTAATTATGGGTATGGTGTAGCTTTAAATATGTAAATGAGCTCTGTGTGTAATTTTAGTTGAAAATATATATATTTTTTTAGGTCTAACGTTGTTTGGTTTTCCATGTCACAGTTCCTGAGCAGAAGTGTAAGTCTGGTCCGGTGGATCTGGTCTTCCTCATCGACGGCTCTGGCAGTGTTGGACCTCAGCACTTTGAGAACATGAGGAAGTTCATCATCAACATTCTCGCGACCCTGGACATCGGACTCAATGCCACCAGAGTGGGCGTGGTTCAGTTCTCCGACCAGGTACTGAAGGAGCACAGCTTTCAGATCTCCACTTTTATTCTTGAATGAACCATTGTGATCAACACCAACAGCATCTCTCTATTAAAACATTTAGCTGACCTCAAAGTTCTTTAGATATTCATGTTTCCTTCAGGATGATTCATGGATTGTTATCTAGCGCCATCCAAAACCTTTCATCATAGTTCCTATCATATAACCGCATAATTGCATAAGTAGACATTCCCATCATTCTCTGAAGAATGCTTCTTGTGATGGGAGCTGATTAGCCAAAGTTAGCATGCTAACATTGTGGTAAACTAAAGCTAAGTAAACATGGGGAGAGCCCACACAGAACGACAAATTCTGACAGGTTGAACAGTTCAGTTCTTATAGTGTGTGACGGCAGCAGGACATTTGACTCAGCATGCCACACACTATCTGATTTAGAATAAGAACACATCGTCTCACGCTGTCAAACGTGACCTAACAAATGGCTAGCTGTTAGCTGATTGATGTTTGTTTTACAGACACGTTGTAGAAACACTCGTGCTGTTTCCATCTACAAGTTGTTTCTCACTTTCTGACGTCCATCTAACTTTACGCTTCGCGTTCCATCGTCGCCATGGTGATGTTAGTTGTGCTTCCTGCTTCAGTCAGCTTGCTTCCCTATTGCCTATTGTTGCGTCCTAGATGACAATGCCCAGAGTGAGTGCTCGGCTGTCCTCTGTGTTCTCCCCACACAACAGGATTTCTGATGGTAAATATTGAACATGTTTGATATTAAGTAAACCCAGATTCTCTTCTGAGCAGATCGTGGAGGTTAAAATCTGAACACGCCTCACACCACAGGAACATCTGCTGAGATCATCTTTGGAAGCATCAGATAGTCGAGCCTTAGTGAAATCAGACCAATGATCTTCGCTTTAGTTGATGAATAAATCTTTTTTTCAAATTAGCATGTAGAATGAAAGATTCACCTCTTGTATGACCCTCACCTGCAGAAAACATCAAACAATTTTTTTCTTTTTTTAAATCTATGTTTCACTCATTTGTTTATGTTGATTTTGTCTTTACAGAAGAACCTTGTTTCCTCCACTGTGATGTGCTTAACAGACTCATATTTTTCCTTCTTTCTTCTCTCTCTCTGTCTGGTCGTTTGCAGGTCCACACTGAGTTCTCTCTGAAGACTCACGCCACTCTGGACTCCATGGTCAAAGGCATCAATCAGATCAAGCATCCCGGAGGGGGCACCATGACCGGACTCGCCATCAAATACGTCATGAACTCGGTGTTCACTATAGAGGAGGGAGACCGGCCGAAGGTAAACAGAACCAACCACCTGCTCAGGTCGACGGTTTGAAGCGGTTTTTTCTCAGACGAATAAAGACCACGTGTCCTATATGATCAGCATGGAGGTCAGTCTGGGAGAAAATGAAAATACATCCCAAATTAGAGTCCAAGTGCAAAGAGGTTCAATAATCCTATGATGTCAACACGACTGACTGTATATAAGAGAAGAATTACAAATGTGATATTTTTCATTGTGACCATCTCTCTGACTCGGACCTTTTCTGCCCCTCAGGTTCCAAACGTACTTGTGATCGTAACCGATGGAGAATCTCAGGATGAGGTGGACGAGGTGGCGGCTCAGGCCAGAGGGAAAGGCATCAAAATCTTTGCTGTGGGCGTGGCCGAATCTGACATTGGATCACTGATAGCCATGGCATCCCCGCCAATAGAAAACCACGCCTTCTTTGTGAAGTCCCTTGACCTCATTCACCAGTTTGGACCTCAGTTCCAGGACAAGCTCTGCGGTAAGGCAAGAAACACGTCTCTGTGTTTAAAAACAAGCGAACATTTGGCTTTTTTTCTTAAATGCACGCTAAAAACAACTTTCAACTAAAGCTGGATTTTTGTGAATTTTGTACTTCAAGATAAAATACAGACTTCTCCTAAAGTAAAGCTGCTCCATTTGTCCCATCTGAGTCTCTGCACTTGTGTGCTGGAGTCTGCAGAGACCCTGTCCTCTGACTGGATTTGACCACTCTGGTTTGTAAAACGAGGGTGAACCTTGTGTTGGCTTTTACCCGCAGTCCTATGTTGGTCATCGTACACCGTGTCCTGGTGGCGTATAAGAACTTTGTTGGTGGATATGGGGGTAAGATGTGAGCGGGTGGCTAAAGACTCAGGCCTGCTCATTTAAATGTTGGCAGACCGCTTCAGCTGGCCCAGCTTCCAGGGCGAGGGCGCCCCCATGCTGCCACCTCAAAGCCTGCTCCGCCCCTGGCCCTTTGACCTTTTCCTGTTAAGTGAAGCCGTTATGGCTGCCTGCTCCGCCCCCCTAAACGTTGACTTCTCTAGGGACTGTTAGGAGCTGGACAGTTTTCTTTTGCACTATTTTATAGTGTCCAATGTTCTCTTTGGGGCATCTGTTCCATCGGCCGGTAATTATGGGTATGGTGTAGCTGTAAATATGTAAATGAGCTGTGTGTATAATTTTAGTTGAAAATATATTTTTTTCAGGTCTAACGTTGTTTGGTTTTTCACGTCACAGTTCCTGAGCAGAAGTGTAAATCTGGTCCGGTGGATTTGGTCTTCCTCATCGACGGCTCTGGCAGTGTTGGACCTAAGGACTTTAAGAACATGAGGATATTCATCATCAACATGCTCACCACCCTGGACATCGGACTCAACGCCACCAGAGTGGGCGTGGTTCAGTTCTCCAGCCAGGTACTGAAGGAGCACAGCTTTTAGATCTCCACTTTTATTCTTGAATGATTACACTGTGAGCAACACCAACAGCATCTCTCTATTAAAACATTTAGCTGACCTCAAAGTTCCTTAGATATTCATGTTTCCTTCAGGATGATTCATGGTTCGTTTTCTCACGCCATCCAAAGCTTTTCATCATAGTTCCTATGATATAATTGCGCGATTGCATAAGTTGACATTCCCATCATCCTCTGAAGAATGCTTCTTGTGTTGGGAGCTGACTAGACAAAGTTAGCATGCTAACATTATGGTAAACTAAAGCTAAGTAAACATCGGGAGAGCCCACACAGAACAACAAATTATGACAGATTGAACAGTTCAGCTTTTATAGTGTGTGACAGCAGCAGGACATTTGACTCAGCATGCCACACACTATCTGATTTAGAATAAGAACACATCGTCTCACGCCATCAAACGTGATCTAGAAAATGGCTAGCTGTTAGCTGTTAGCTGTTTGTTTTACAGACACGTTGTAGAAACACTCGTGCTGTTTCCATCAACAAGTTGTTTCTCACTTTCTGACGTCCATCTAACTTTACGCTCCGTCGTCGCCATGGTGATGTTAGTTGTGCTTCCTGCTTCAGTCAGCTTGCTCCTCTATTGGCTATTGTTGCGTTCTACATGACAATGCCCAGAGTGAGTGCTCGGCCGTCCTCGGTGTTCTCCCCACACAACAGGATTTCTGATGGTAAATATTGAACATGTTTGATATTAAGTAAACCCAGATTGTCTTCTGAGCAGATCGTGGAGGTTAAAATCTGAACACGCCTCACACCACAGGAACATCTGCTGAGATCATCTTTGGAAGCATCAGATAGTCGAGCCTTAGTGAAATCAGACCAATGATCTTCGCTTTAGTTGATGCATAAATCTTTTTTTCAAATTAGCATGTAGAATGAAATATTCACTTCATGTATGACCGTCACCTGCAGAAAACATCAAACAATTTTTTTCTTTTTTTTAAATCTATGTTTCACTCATTTGTTTATGTCAATTTTGTCTTTACAGAAGAACCTTGTTTCCTCCACTGTGATGTGCTTAACAGACTCATATTTTTTCCTTCTTTCCTCCCTCTCTCTATCTCTCTCTCTCTCTGTCTCTCTCTCTCTCTGTCTGGTCGTTTGCAGGCCCGCACTGAGTTCTCTCTGAAGACTCACGCCACTCTGGACTCTATGGTCGATGGTATCTATCAGATCAAGCAGCTCGGAGGGGGCACCATGACCGGACTTGCCATCAAACACGTCATGAACTCGGTGTTCACTGTAGAGGAGGGAGACCAGCCGAAGGTAAACAGAACCAACCACCTGCTCAGGTCGACGGTTTGAAGCGTTTTTTCTCAGACTAATAAAGACCACGTGTCCTATTTGATCAGCATGGAGGTCAGTCTGGGAGAAAATAAAAATACATCCCAGATTAGAGTCCAAGTGCAAAGAGGTTCAATAATCCTATGATGTCAACACGACTGACTGTATATAAGAAAATAATTACAAATGTGATATTTTTCATTGTGACCATCTGTCTGACTTGGACCTTTTCTGCCCCTCAGGTTCCAAACGTACTTGTGATCGTGACCGATGGACGTCCTCAGGACCCTGTGGACGAGGTGGCGGGTGAGGCCAGAGGGGAAGGCATCAAGATCTTTGCTGTGGGTGTGGCCGGAGCTAACATGGCATCACTGAAGTCCATGGCATCCCCGCCAGTAGAAAACCACGCCTTCCTGGTGAAGTCCCTTGACCTCATTCACCAGTTTGGACTTCAGTTCCAGGACAAGCTCTGCGGTAAGGCAAGAAACACGTCTCTGTGTTTAAAAACAAGCGAACATTTGGCTTCTTTTCTTCGATGCACGGCAAAATAACTTTCAACTGAATCTGGATTTTTGTGAATTTTGTACTTCAAAATAAAATACAGACTTCTCCTAAAGTAAAGCTGCTCCTTTTGTCCCGTCTGGGTCTCCAAACTTGTGTGCTAGAGTCTGCAGAGACCCTGTCCTCTGACTGGATTTTACTGCTCTGGTTTGTAAAACGAGGGTGAACCTTGTGTTGGCCTTTACCCGCAGTCCAATGTTCCTAAGGATTTACCGTGAGCAAAGTCTGTCTTCATCCGCCAAGTTGGTCATCGTACACCGTGACCTGGTGGAGGAAAAGAACTTTGTTGGTGGATATGGGGAGGAAGACCTGAGCAGGTGGTTACAGACGCAAGCCGGCTCAAGCCTGCCCCGCCCCTGGCCCTTTGCCATGTTTGTAATTTTTGCTCACAAAGTCAGTAGCTGCAGGCATTTTGATTTTGAGAGTTGCAGGGTAGAGGAGACCAAACTTCACACCTGAATAGAAGCGTAAGTCCCGTTTAGTTGAGCCGAATGCGGCCCATTTCTTAGCCACTGAAGACGTACAATGCCCCATGGGGATAAATAAAGTTTCTTGAATAATACGTTAATATGGAGATCCCCTTGGCTTTATAAAGAAGGGCATAGCCTCCGCTGGCTGCTGCAGGATCAGGGATCGTACATTGAAGTGCACTCTCGCAATGATGTGCTGCAGTGAGTCTCGCCCCTTGGGTCTCTCTTGCAGAATCCAGTGGGAACATTCAAGTAGGGGCTTCGTCTGTAATCCAAGCACGTCCTGGAGTAACTGGGTGAAAAAAAATCAGTGGCGCACGGTCCATCTAGACCCTCCAGCACACCTAACACAGGGCCTTTCCTCCAAATCTTGACACCTGTTGTCCACGCGTTTCACTTGCCCTGTTAGCATGTTAATGGTAGCTTCCAACTCATCTATTTGGGTACTCTGTTCCGTAGCTGTGCACTCAAGTTCCTTTACCGTCACCTCATGAGCCTCCACCATGCGCTGTAGTGATTCGATGGCATGTTTCACTTCTTGCCTGACTGAAGATATTTAAAAGCGCAAGCTTGTTGATAGGGCATCAATTTTTCCAAAAATATAATTTTTGAAAGAGTCCATCAAGAGTGCTAGCAGTGCTAGCCTCCTCTGTAGTTAATAGGGACAGCTCGGAGCATGGGGCGCTTTGCGGCCTACTTTCACAGACTCTTGTTTGGAGCGACTGTTTGACATTGTGTTCATTTCAAAGACTGAAAAGTGCAGCTGAAGGGTTAAAATAGGTTTGTTGTAGTGTTCCCTAAATAATATCACAAATTCACAAGTTTATGAAGCAAATTTAGCTCACATTATCTCGGTGCAGTGACGAAACACGTCTACTCTCCTCTGTTCTCCATAGTGCCCCGTTAGCAAAGCTGCTATGCTAAACCAAGCTAAATCCACAAGAGGTATGTCTGATCTAAATTTCCGAACTGATCACTGCAGTCTATCCTGGAAGCCAAGCAAGTCTTCTAAGGATTGGGAAAAAAATGCGCCCCTCACTCAGCTGGCTCTGAAACAATTGGCTAACAAATTGTCTCAAACAACAAAGAGCACACGAAAAAAATTTAACTACTCACTTATCAACACAATTAATACACAACTTGATGTTTGCTTTGCATAAAAAAAGTGTAATCTCCCAAAGAAAAGAGGATTTTCCTCAGAATAATCCCATTAAGGATTAAAAATGTGGATTACTGGTTGCTGGGCTCCAGACTAACTTTTCTCAACACCGTCCCAAAAAACTATTTCAACCGTCCCAAACTAAATTTGAACTGTCCCAAAATCAAAATGTTGCTTATCGTCTCTAATTATTAGTATAAGCTTAATTATGTTATAAACCCTTGCATTTTATAATGTAGTATATGAAAAACACATTTATATCAGGTAAATTGATTATTGACATGACCGTTGGTATTGGTTATTTAAATGAAATATATTTTGGAGGTGAAAAGCTTATTTTGTCCTGTGGTTTATAGAGAAGTGGGAATTTTTAGCATTCACTAAAGAGATAAAAAATAAAAAATTGAAAACAAAAAATCTGTCAGTACAAACTGCATGTTGGCACATGGAAATAATGAAATGCACCACATTACAGAAGAAAACATCAATAATTATGTTTTGTATTTAAATGTTTTTGCGATTACTCACTTTGTTCTTATTGCTGTTCAAGTTACAGAAACCATGACATGGTTTCTGTAACAGCAATAAGAACAGGGCTTTAACAGAGTACAGTAGAGAGAGAGAGAGACTTTAGATGTGTTAGCGTCAGCACACAGCACAGTTTACACTCGTTAAGGTTCATTACAGATTAAACCTGCTCACATGTTGTCACAAACACACTGAGTGTCTCTGATCATCTTCACGTATTTTAGTACCAGGCATGAAAACATGATCAAATGTTTCCAGACGTGCGCTTCTCCCTGAGCGTTGATCACTGCAGTCTGCTCCGTGTGGAAGTTCACGTGTTTTAACTAAGTAAACTCAGTTTAACGACTTTCAGTATGAGCGTGGCAGTCTGTTCTTCTATGTGTCCTTATTATCAGGATCTAACTCAGTCACTGACTTTTATATGCACCATGATTCTGTGCTTTTCTGTGTAATTCGAGGACGCATTTTAGCACTGCTCCGCGGCTAAACCAGCTAACCGTACGCCTTGGTGCATTGGTGTTTTCCTGAATAAATGAAAGGAATCTTTTTTTAGTCATCATTTTTCTCATTTGGTAAAATTAATCCTAAAATTAATCATAAAAGAATCACAACGTAAACCCAGTATCATGAATCTTATTGGGAGTTGACTGAATCATTGCATCATTATCTTTGATTTTATAGAGTAAAATGTGGTTATAAATTTATCATTGTGTTTTTCCCTCAGAAATAACTTCCTGCAGGCTTTAAAAGTTGAATACAGGCCCAAGTCCTGTGTCCAGAACACAAGACAAGAATTCAACATTATGCTACAGGAGCATTCAATGCCACTGTCAGACTTGTTTGTCTTTACCTTAATGTCCATTTCCCCTCTGTGTCCACAGGAGCAGCTTCAGAGCTGACGGTGATAATACTCGAAGAAACGATGGACCAGGTCGTGCTGCAGTGTGTCGCTAAAGGATTTTCTCCTGAACCTAAAGTGGAGTGGAGGGACAGTTCTGGAAACATCCTTCATGGTAAAGAAGTTCAGATCACAGAAAGAGGAGGCAGCTACGACATCATCCTCAACATGACTGTGACCAAGACCGACAACTACAGCTGTGTGGTCACACAGGAGGAGATCAAACAGCAGACTAAGGCTGACACCTACGTTCACATCAGTGGTGAGAATCTACCATTTATTTCTTATACATGGAACTGTCTCTCCTGATTTGATTTATTTGTATTATTTTGTATCTGCTGGGTGTAATCTGTTACCATAGAAATCAATGTGGATCAGATCATGTCAATACAGACAGGCAAAGTGGATC